>NC_067401.1:220362500-221007500 GCF_016432865.1 Antechinus flavipes
GAGGAACTAGCCTAGAGAAGTTAAATAATTCAATTAAGGTAATACAAGTAAAAGAAATAGAATTTGGGCCCAAATTCTTAGAGTAGAAAGTTAGTATGCTTCCCAACATTTTCTAGCAACTCCTCAGAAATTGTCTGTTTCACTTGGGGTACCAATAAAAAGTATTCCCTATGGAAACTTCAAACATGCTGCTATGAGATGAACATTTTTCTTTTGTTGCTATGTATAACACTACTTAGTAGTACTTTTATGTAATTGTCAAGTTAGGAACTTTAGGATTGGAAATCGTTCTGTGGAGAGTGCTGGCAATTGTGTTGTATCAAACTCAGGGCACTGTTCAAAATAGAATTAGCTGGCTTCAGATCTATTATCTTTTCTACCATACCATCAACCCCCTAGAATTCCATGATTTTTCAGTCTGGCCTTTGTTTTTCTTTCTTATTCTACATCTGAAGAACCTGACTTTTTGTTGATTTGATGAGCTTTAGATTTTGGAACTGAAAGGAGATACTAAAGGTCATCCAGTTCAACTCCCTCTTTTTTTTTTTTCAGATGAGGAAACTGAGGTTCATAGAGATGATTTGTTTGACCTTACATAAACTGTTCAGGGCCTACTATAGGTCTCTCAACTCTATGTTTTCTTCTTTGCAGTGATTTCCTAGAAGAGTTCAATTGGAGGAAGAATCTCAGGGGGAAATGTTGCTAGATTTTTATGCTATTATATTCCTGAAGACAATATCATTCCATAGAGATAACTACAAATGGAGTAACCCCCTGTTTCATGTTTTTCATTGGTCTAATAGATAGAAGACTAAGAATTCGAATCCTACTTATGACAGTAATAAGATATGTGACCATAGGAAAATCATTCAACTTTTCTGAGTCTCTTTTTGAGTTTCTTTATCTGTAAAATGAGACTAATAACATTTGTAGTATATGAGTCACAGAATTATTATGAGTTAAAATTAGATGATTAATGTAAAAATATTGTTCTGCAAATTTTAAGAACCTTTGACACTTAGTAGTTGGATGGAGATTACTTCATTTCTCTGTGCCTGTTTTCTTTACCTGTAAAGTGGACATAAAATATTTATATTTTTTCCTCATTGGCTTTTTGAAGACAAATATATAATGGGAAGAGAAAAACAAGCTAACAAACTGACTCAGAGTTCCTGGGTTTGAACCCTGGAACTGCTCCTTCTTATTTATGTGATCTTAGAAAAGACATTTAATTTTGCTGAGCTTCCACATCCCTATTTATAAAATAAGATAACTGGATGAAAATATTTTGGGTAGCAAGGAAGAACGCCGTGATGGGCTCATCTACTGAGTTCAGATAGGGCCTCAGACACTTACTAGGTTTGTGACTCTGGGCAAGTCATTTAACTCTGCCTCAATTTCCTTGTTCCTCATAAAATGAGTCGGTGAAGGAAATGGCAAAACACTCCAGCATTTTTGCCAAAAAATTTCCAAAAGAGGTCATGAAGAGTCAGACATGACTGAAAAAAGACTGAAATCAATATAGAATTTCTGCATGGAGCTGAGATGAAATCCAAGCTTCACTTGGATCAGTACTGTTTTATAACAGAGATTTTATATAAATAGAACAGAGGCACATGAGATTTCTTTTTGTTATTGTTTGGTAGTCTTTTTCAATAGTGTCTGACTCTTCATGACTGCATTTTTTTTTTTTTTTTTTTTTTGTCAAAGATACTGGAGTAGTTTGTCATTTTCTTCTTCAATGGATTAAGACAAAATTTGCTCAATGTCACATAATAAGAACCTGAGATTGGATTTGAATTTGGGTCTTTCTGACTCTAACCCTGGGGTCCTATCTATCTACAGAGTTATCTAGCTGCCCAGGGAATTAAGCTTCATTATTATAATAACACAGAGTTCTTTCCCCCCTTTCTATTTACATAATCATTGTCTGTATGTGGTGTGTTTTGTTTAATGTTCCTGGTTCTACTTAAATCATTTGCATCAGAGCTTTTACTTCCAAGAAATTTTTTTAGAGTCACATATTTTTCAGTAACAGCTGATTTGTTAGGATTTTGATTTAGGTTGACTTTAGCCCTGATTGCCTGAAAGATTTGTAAGATGAAATTTGTTGCAAATTTTTGGAAAAGGGTTTTTGTCCCCAGAAAACCTAGTGACTATAGAGATAAGAGATTATAGAAGTAGTTTTTATTTTTTAATATTGCCTAAGGGTCTTAAGTGAAGAACTGTCTACACAATTGAGGTACTTGTCTTCTTTCCCCATGGGAAAAAGTGAGACTAATTAGAGGAAATCTAAATTCAAATTTCCCTTAAACATTCTTATTGGGGGCCTCCCCTGCTTCTCTAATAAAAGCCTCTTATTGTTGAGTCATCTTTGATTCTTCATGATCCCATGGACAAAATATTCATGGGGTTTTCTTGGTAAAGATACTGTAGCAATTTGTCATTTCCTTTTCCAGTTTTATGTAGACAGTGGATAAGAGATTTGTCTAGGTTCACACAACCTAGTAAGTTGCCTGAGTTTGGATTTGAATTCTGGTCTTTCTGATTACAGGCTCAATATTTGATTCAGTGGTCCACCTAGCTTCCCTGAATAAAAGTCTAGCAGACTTTATTTTGACTTACTGCTATAAATTTCATTCCAAAGTTGAATTGTTTCTATGGCAAATGACCCAAATACTTTCTAAAAAAAAAAAGGTGAAACTTAGACTAGATTATTTCTAAAAATCCTTTCTAGCTTGAACATTCTGATTATTCTCTTTGATTACGATTTATCACTAGTAATTTTAAATGAAATCCAAATAATTATTGATTAGGCATAAAATAAAGACTGATATTTATAGAGTTTTAAGTTTTACAGAGTGATTTATATATCTTTTCTCAACAGAGCCTCAGAACAACAGTATGAGGTTATCCTCATTTTAGAAATGAGAAAATTAAGCCTTATTGTAAACCAAGATTACAGAGCTAATGAGTTTGAGAGGCAGAATTTGAACTTACATCTTTCTATCTCCAAACGAACACTCTAATTCAACTCTTGTATAGTATTTTTAACCTATTCCTGAGGAATGTAATTGTACTTAATGATTATAGCCTATTTGTTTAGTCACAGTGATAATCTCTACAGTCCAGCCTATGACAACAATTATTTGCTATGCAGAAAAAGAAAGCAGTAAGAAATATATTATCATGATACTGAAGATTATTGGAACTATATTAGATCAATTAGAGTTTGATGTAGGACTCAAATTGAAAAACTTTATAATCTGAATTTTATTTACTTTTCCAGTGTTTCCTATCCCCCTTCCAATATTATTTATGTTAGTATTATGTTTTTTTGTTGTAGGGACCAATCACCCTTTAAGATATTCCTCTTTTTCATTTAAATTGTTTATTTTGTTGGCATATAATATTTTTGCTTTCCATGTTTTGACAACTTAGTTTTCTTCTCCCCCTTTTAAAGGTCAGACTAGCTAATGATATATTTATTTTTTAAGCTTATTTATCAATTCAACAATTTTCCTTTGAATTTCTATATATTCTTTGGTTTTTAGTATTTATTTTTTTGGCATTTAAGAGTTTTATGTTTTGGTTTTCTAGTTTCGTTAGTTTTAGGGAAGCCCCACTTCCCTAACGGATATAACATGTAACCAAGAAAACCCTTGAACAATGGGAAATTGGCTCTATTTCCCTCAAGAGTTTAAGTTTTACTGATATATATGTATATATATACATACACACACACATATATATGTGTATATATATATATATATACACACACATAATTATATCCTTATAAACTGTTTTGCTTATGAGGAAATTGTCTTTGTTTAGGGAAGATAATTATAATACACCTCTCTTTTTCACAGGAAATCCAAACTGAATCTTTACATTATTCCCATTCTGTGCCTTAGTTTATGCTGAAACAGGTATAATATTGCCTGTCTCTTTTAAAGATCAAAGAATCTCTTTGAATGTCTACCTATGAGGCCTTAAACACATAGCCAGGTCGTACATGGTCCTCTTCTCTTTTTTTGAATTAATTAACATACAGGCATACATATAATGCAATGGGGGGACTATAATGCATTTAGGGACTAAACAAAATAAGCACTGGTTATTTTTGCTTATTAACCAAGGGTGAACAACATTGGCTTCTCTCCCTTTATTTTCCTTCCCTAACCAAGAAGGGAATCAGTGTGGGGCTAGGGTTAATTGTTCCTATCATTTTCAAGTACTGCTGCTTTCCCACAGCAGTTTTCCATAGTCCCTGGGGAAGAGGCCAGGGACATAGGTATTTGGAAATCAAATGCACCATTTGACCCTACCCAACAGACCTCGTCCTATGTTGCATGAGAAAGATAAGTAAATTCTTCTAGTTTTTTTTTTTTTTCACAAGTCTTCAAATCAAGTTCAAAACCAAGTTCACCAAACCAGTGAACTCTGAGAATCTCTGGAAATATCTGTAGCCACAGTTTGGGAGCAGTAGTTTGACTTACAGGATTTAAAATAACTTACTAACATTCCCAGGGAATAACATTCCATCTGATGCTCATGTACCTCTGACTGGAATGCAGCTTCTTCTCATCTCCATCTTCTGGACACCTCAGTTTGAGTCAAAGCAGAGTTTAGGTTTCACTTACTATACATATTGTCTGCTTTTTTCAGATCCTCCCATCTTTTGGCATTTTCTCCATCTTGAAATTATCTTTTATTATTTTTTATAATACTCATTATTCGTTTACTTGTGTATTGTCCTAGTGTAATTTAAGCTTAATGAAGGTCGGGAATTATTATTTTAAAAAATGCTTGTTTAATTGAATTGTTAGGGTGGGGGAGAAGAGAAAAAGAAATAACCTGAATGTTTTATCTTTCAAATTTGATCAGGCTTTAGGGAGTTTGGAAAGACAGTAATAAGAAGCTTGGGAAAGAATAGAAGTAGAAAACTCTAATTAGAAGTAGAAACTCTAAAATACTTTTGATCCATTCAGAAGTGTAGGATAGAACTTAAAATAATCATCTATACATTATTCTAATATACATAAAACTTAGAGAAAAAAGTAGTTTTGAAAAATTGTTAGTATTACCTATTCTTATATTTTACTTATGATTCAGTGCACTGAATTTAGAGGTGATGGGCCTCAATTTCCTCATCTGTAAAATGAGAAACTTGGATTGCATGATTTCTAAGTTATTCTCTTCTGTGATTTTAGACTTTTACTAAACATACACACATACATGTATATACACAATGCACAAATATATATATATATATTTACAAACAATTTACTTTGCATGCAGATATAAGTATATAGTTAATATGTGTA
This sequence comes from Antechinus flavipes, assembly GCF_016432865.1. NCBI lineage: Eukaryota > Metazoa > Chordata > Mammalia > Dasyuromorphia > Dasyuridae > Antechinus > Antechinus flavipes. Next base: position 220,367,828 of record NC_067401.1, read on the forward strand.
CATGTGTAAACATACACATATATATTCTCATATATAGTGAATATTACATATAATAATATTTTATCAAATAGTGACAGTATGTATGAAGAATTGATATCTGATTTCATTAATATAAGGCTCTTTGGTGAGAAAATTTCCTTTACCAATAGAGGTTGAGACTATATTACATATAATTTTTGAAAATTGTTATACTATAGCAATATTATAGCTATAGTATAGTATAGTAAACTATACTATGTATAGTTTTTGAATATTGCCTAGATGCTTTAGAAGTTAAGTGATTTGTTTAATTGCCCAGGGTTATCCAGATAGCATGTGTCAAAATTCAGGTCTTTTTAACTGAGAGTCGACTCTTTATCTACTACTCCATGCTGCTATATGTGTATATGTATTTATATGTATATATGTTTATACATGTATATTTATATATATAACACAATATATATACACATACACAAGACGACTTGACACTCCATGTAGTCAATCACATATACTCCTGAGTATATATTTATATATATATACACACACATGTTTGTGCAGTATGCATGTATGTATGCATGTATGTTTGATAACTCTGATTGCATGAGTGTGAGATAACATTTATCTCAGAATGTTCTCTGAGACACTTAGAGGAGGCTGAGTGAATTATCCACTATCATACAAATAGTATGCATTTTAAGGAGGGTTGAACCCAAGTCTTTCTGATTCCAAGATGGTGTGGATCCTCTTGACACAGCTGTCTTTCATTTTTGAACCGAATCATCTTACGTGGAGATTGTACATCAATATGATCAAAATCTACAGTAATTAACTTTCCCCCAATACTTCAGGAACATTTTGTGCCATTCTTGTACTCATGATACTTCCATGCCCCACAAAGGTCTAATTTGTTTTGCTTAAGGGAAAGGAATAGAAGCAATTAATGCAGAATTCTGAGTATACTATGCACCTTCAGGAGACAGCAAGTCTATGTCCCCGTATTTGAACTTTATTATTCTCCTCTGTATTTCTTAGTGCATATTTTGCCCTTGGGGCAAAGCATCCTTTGTTGACAAAGTACAAATATGGCTCTCACAGAGTTGAAGAAAATCAATACTTAGAAAATAGAAATACTGGAAGCTGACTGCTCCAATCAATTGAATTTGTGAAGTTTTATTTATCTTCAGTCAGGACATTTACTGTTTTTTTGCAGTCCTGGAGTAGAACTTTATTGAAGTGTTTATGGAGTATTTATCTATGCAGATCACTACTCTAGGCCCTTCAGATATATACAAAACCAAAATAGATCATGACTTTAAAGAATTTACATTCAATCAAATAAAAACAAAATAACTTCAAATGAATTCAAAGTAATATCAGTTGGGGATCTTGACTAGGGAAGGAAATCCTCATATAACTTCTAGCTTAGAAAGGAATTCTAATATTGAGTTTGGAGACATGATAAGAGTTACCATATCTATGGCAAGATTAAAAGAATAGGCTGGAAGACAATTTAAAGATTATGTAAGCCAAACCCTTCCTTTTAGAGATAAGGAAACCTAATCCTAGAGAAAAAGTGTATCCATGACAGTTTAATATACATTATCAATATTTTCTTTACTTTATAAAATCAACAAAATAATGAATCAAGTCCTGATTTATGGTTTTTGATGATCTCTGAAGTATAAATGCTCACACTGAATATTTAACAATTGATTTATGGGTATCTAACAGGAACTAATATTCCAACATGCCCCTGAATGTAAATCTTTCAACCAAATCTAAAGCATTTTCTACTGCTTTGATGCTGTCTTTAGAGACAAAGTTAGTTTTGAAACTAAAATGGGGAAGTTTGTTACTGAATGAAGGAGGAAGAATCACAGAAAGACTACAGATGATCAATAAGCAAGAATACAAAGAAAAACAAAAAATCAAATCAAATCAAACCGAAGCACAATCTTTGCTTTTAGGGAGTATACATTTTAATGGATAAGAGAACATGGAAACATCAAGTACACAAAAAACAAGAGGGCAAATTGAAAGGGAACGACATGAAAGAGACAACATTTGGAAGCAGCTAGGGAGAGACTAGAGTCTTGAACTTGAAGTTGGGAAGATGAATTTGATTCCTGATTCACCCATTGATTAATTTAGTGACTTTTAACATCTCTCAATCTCAGCTTCCTTACCTGTAAAATTAACATAATTTTAACATCAAGCATCAAGCTTTTTGTGCATATCAAATGTGAATAAAGTGCTTTATCAACTTTACATCTCTACATTAAAGCAAGCTATTATTTATGTTGGGCTTTTAAGAACACATATGAACTCAACAGATGAGAAGAGGGAGTAGGAGGATATTCTAGGCACAAGGAACAGTATGAGCTAAAGCACAGAGGTGGAAAAACACAAGGTATATTTTTGGGAAAAAATATTCCAGCCAGGAGAGTGGAAAGTATAGTGTTGAAAGCAATAATATGAACTAAGCCTGGCAAAATAGGATGACTCCAACTTTGGAATGTCCTTGAATGCCAGCCAAAGGTGTATGAACTTTGTTCAGCTGGAAGTTGGGAGCCACTGAAGATCTTTGAGCAGACCGAGTTTGTGCACGAGGATAATTAGTTTAGTAAGTGTTATGAAGGATGACTTGGCAGGGTGGGGAAAGTGTGGAGGCGGGTTAGAAAAATTGATTTCATGCTCTTTTTTCATGCTATTTTTGTTAAGTGGTGAAATACTTCAGGGAATCCAGATGCTCATATGTTGCTGTCTGCTATTTAGATGCATAGGACAGATACTATATTTCATTGGTTTCTTTTTTAACCCATCACTGCATATTATTTGTCTCTTTGTTCAAATACAAACCAATCCTTGCCTATGTTTTCTTGTCTCTTACCCTAATTGCTCATTTTGAATGTTACCAACTTATTTTTGTGATGAGATGCCAAGCAGTTGCCAAAATAATATTCTTTTCTCTCCAATCTTATATAGCTCTTATTTTCATAGCATATCCATTCATTTAAGGCACTGCTGTATTTTAAAAAACCTATGTAAGAGGAGAAAGGTATATTTTTATTCCTAATGACCCATTTTTAGCATATGGGGGCTTCATAGTAGGCCATACTCTCTCCTCTCTCTTTCTCTCTTTCCCTTTCTCTCCCTCTTTTTCTTTCTCTCTTTCTCTTTCTACACACACACACACACACACACACACACACACACACACACACACATATATTTATGTCTCTCTCTCTCTCTCTCTCTCTCTATATATATATATATGTATATATATATATATATATATATATACATATATATATATATATGCCTCTCTCTGAAACTACAATTGAGAACTGACAAAGTGTTAGCTAGCAAGGAGGGCACTATTCCACTTACCTCTTTTTAGAATTTTTTTTGGGTTGTTTTTGTGAAAGGCTTCCTTCCCACCTCAGTCATTGGTTTGCTCACTGCCTTATGTGATGCTTCCAAAGCAGTGGCTTCTGAGTGAAAACGGGAACAATGACTTCCAAGTGCACCAGGGCAGCCTAGCAGGGAGCACAAAGACCAAAGCCCAGGTAAAAGGCAGACTTTCCTAAATGTTTTACATTGCACTATGTGACCATCTCTTGTTGCTGTCAGGTTACTGTGAGACTGATGCAACAGCAGGTTAATTTGACTGGATACCAAAAGGAAATGATAGCTGGCATCCTCAGCAAGGGTGAGCTGGTAAATATAGACCATTTGTTAACTGGGGGAAATCAAAGAATCTGTCCTCTGAGGTGCCCTTAGTGGGGGGTAACAGCTAAAGCCTGTAATGTCTTCATTTAAGGGGAGGGTAAGATCCTGTCTGAAAGTGTTTGGTGTCATGGAGGAGGTAACATTTAGCTGCTTGGTGTCATGTTAGGAAGGAAGAGGAATTTTAGGGTGAGAGATGAAAGTGAGCCTTACAGAAAAGGATAAAGCAGAGCTGAGAAGCATTTCAATGCAATGTCAGGGGGGAAAACAAAAAAAAAAACTTTTCAGATGATTTATAAGTCTGTCCAGTTATTTTCCCAGGCAAAAGGTGCAGGGTCTGACCTTGTAAGACTTTCAAACCAAATCAACGAAAACCTAAGGAAATATATCATAAGCTCTACTTGTAGAAAGAGAGATAGTATTGTCTAATAAGGTTTTTTTGGTTCTCATTTTGACACACAAAGTGGTTCAAACACAGGCAGAGAACTGGAGGTTCAGGCAGCTTTGACAACTGGAAGTGTTAATTGGCATTTAACAAATGTAAAGCTATTAAAGTGCGGCTATTTCTGCTTTGTGGAAAAAAATAATTTGCCATCACCATAGCAATTCATCTCTCTGGGACCATGGAACTTGGCTGCTTTGTGTAAAAGAACAGCAAATATCTTTTCTTTCCCCATAAGAGGTTTGAAAACCTAGTTGTTAACATGTGACCCTCTCATTGGAATTCTACACAGTGGCCAGAGAAGTTCTAAATCCCACTCAGATGGAAATTCTGTGCAAATATACATCTCACGCTTTGGAAGAGAAGAGAATGCAAGGAAAATAGAATGAAAAAGGATATAGTATTCTGAGATGGTACTGGCGCCTTAAAAGTGACAGGAAGTATTGACTTCTATTTTAATGTCTTTTCTGTCTGTGTTTATGCATTTATAGAAGAAACTTTGCTCCTGATGAGATTTTGGGTATTTTTTTTTAAAACAATACCCCAAGAAGAAAATTTTCATTTCTCTGCATTTTCTCATCACTGCTATTCTAAATCACAATTTATTTTGGATTTGTTTTTAATCAGAATTTGTGCTGTACTTAGAATGCTGTGGCTGAAATGAGGAAGTTTTCTGTTCCTAAATTCATATATGGCCTGAAATATTTACCAGCAGTATGATTTGGGCAAGTCAATTAACGCTGTTTACCTTAGTTTCCTCATTTATAAAATGAGCTGTAGAAGGAGATAGTCCAGTGTTGCCAAGAAAATCTCAAATGGAATCCCAAAGAGTCAGACATGATTGAAAGAATTGAACAACAATAAAGATGGAGGAATATGACAGAGGGGCAAGAAGCATGTACTGAAGATTGGGTTTTGTACTGCCCTTGGAGTAAGAGTGACCTTAATTTGAATTTGATTCTACCAGTTCTATGATCATGGGCCCTAGGAAACTCTTCAAGACTCCTAGTTTTGGAGGAATTGCCAATCTCAGTTGGTGGGACAAGTTCCTACACTGGGAGTAGTGTCCTTCTGAGCTCTTTCCTCCCTGGTTTTAGTGTTATTGCTCTCTCCTTGTTTTTTCCTACCTGTTTGACCCTATCTTGTTAAGTTGCCTTTGCTTAATCATTACCTGTCTCATTCCCATTGTTGTTGTTGAATCCTTTCAGTTTAATCCAATTCTTTGTGACCTCAATCTTGCAAGGACACTGGAGTGATTTGCCATTTCCTTTTCCAGTTCATTTGACAGATGAGGAAATTGAAGCAAACAGGAGTTGTCCAGGATCATTTGAACTTAGAAAAGCGTCTTTTTGATTCCAGGGTCAGCACTGTGCCATTTGACTATTTTATGGATAACTCTATCCATAGCTTTCTGTTTCCTTTTGGTAAGAAATCATGAAACAGCCATGGAATGGAATGGATAGACCATTGAGAGTCAGAAAGACCTGAATTTCAATCTGGCCTGACACTAATTAGCTGTGTGACACTGCCACAATAAGTTCCTTCAACTGTAAAATGGCATATAATAACAGCATCCACCTTCCAGGTTTGTTGTGAGGATCAAGTTGGATAATATTTGTAAAAACAGAAAGAAGCACTTAGCACAGTGTCTGGCACATAGTAAACACCATACAAATGTATGTTCCCTACCTCCCTTTCATCAGTTTAGTTATCATTTCAATGTAGATAACTTGTAAATATAAATATTCATCTTTCCAATCAGAAAAAATAGACACCTTTCCAAATAGATATTTTTACCTGGGTACTTCATAGCATCATTTGCATCCATTCCTTTCTTGCTTTTTCTATTATTCCATTCTCTTTTCTTTCCAATCCATTCTTCACTGACTTACCTAGCCTGGTCATGTCATTTCCTTATTCAAGAAGGTTCAATGTCTGTTTATTGCCTTTAAGATCCAATGCAAACTATTTTTTGAGACTCTTAGAGTCATTAATAATCTAGCTCCAACTTTTTTTTTCTATACTGATATCCTCTTTCTCTAAAACACTCATATTCCAGCCACATTAGTCCATGCTGTTTCTCTTACCAGAAGACATTCTATCTCCTTTCTCTAGATTATTGTGTAGATTATCATCCCCAAATAGAAAATGCTTTCACTCCTCAATTTTACCACCCTGAAATTCCTGGTTCTTTTCAAGGTTCAATTTAAGTGAAATTTATCTCATGGCATTCCTCCATTTTTAGTGCTATTCCTTAGACTCCCCTCTTCTTCTCAATTTTTGACATTTATTATTATTTTTTAGATCTTGTATTTACTTCAATTAATTAAGAAGACAATAAACTTCAAGTACCTACTGTGTGCCAGATACAGGAAAAAATATAAATGAAGCAATTCCTGCTGACTAGAGGTTGACATTTTATGAGAGGAAACTGTCTGTTTTTGTCTCTGTTTCTGTCTCTGACTCTCTGTGTCATATATATATATGTGTGTATATATATATATATATATATATATATATATAATCCGACTTGATCTTCACAACAAACCTGGAAGGTGGGTACTTTATTATATCTCATTTTACAATTGAGAAAACTTGTTGTGACAGTGTCATATAGCTGAAAAGTATCAGGCCAGATTGGAATTCAGGTTTTTCTGACTCTTAGTGGTCTATCTATTCCATCCCCTGTTTGTTTCATGATGAATATGGCTTTCTGTAGAATTCTTTTTTTTTTTCATGCCAGGGTAATTTTTTTTACAACATTATCCCTTGCACTGATTTCTGTTCCGATTTTTCCCCTCCCTCCTTCCACCCCCTCCCCTAGATGGCAAGCAGTCCTATATATGTTGGATATGTTGCAGTTTATCCTAGATACAATATATGTTTGCAGAACCGAACAGTTCTCTTGTTGCACAGGGAGAATTGGATTCAGAAGGTATAAATAACCCGGGAAGAAAAACAAAAATGCAGATAGTTCACATTCGTTTCCCAGTGTTCTTTCTTTGGGTGTAGCTGCTTCTGTCCGTCATTTATCAATTGAAACTCAGTTAGGTCTCTTTGTCAAAGAAATCCACTTCCATCAAAGTATGTCCTCATACAATATCGTTGTCGAAGTGTATAATGATCTCCTGGTTCTGCTCATTTCACTTAGCATCAGTTCATGTAAGTCTTGCCAGTCCTCTCTGTATTCATCCTGCTGGTCATTTCTTACAGAACAATAATATTCCATAACATTCATATACCACAATTTACCCAGCCATTCTCCAATTGATGGGCATCTATTCATTTTCCAGTTTCTAGCCACTACAAAAATCTTAGATATGAACTTTGAAGGAAGCTAGTGATTCTAAGAGATGGAGCTAAAGAGGGAATATTTTGTAGGCATGAGTACAGAGATGGGAGATAGATGTTGTATGGGAGGAACAACAAGAAAGCCACTTTGGCTAGAACATAGAGTACATGATTATTGACAAAGATTGATAACTGGTTGTGGTGGATTTTAAATGCCAAACTGAATAGTTTGATCTTAGAAGTGATGGGAAATTTTATGACAAGACTTTTGTTTTTGTTTTGTTTTGTTTTCTAATATGGGATGATGAGAGAGAGAAAAAATATTTTTAATTAAAAATAAAATTAAATTATAAAAGAAGTGCTAATTATTACATTGCAGTTTAATGAGCAGAGGTGTGACATGGTCAGATCAGTGCTTTAGGTCTATCACTTTGGAAGCTATGTGGAGTATGATTTAGAGAGAGGAATGATCTCATAGGGTCATAGAATCATTTAAGTTCTAAACAGGGAAGCCACATGTTAATATAAAAATACACATGGAATATACATAAAGATAAGGGGGAATTTATGAGCTTTTTTTTGTGGGGACTAGTGAAAGATTTCATATAGAAAATAGTATTTGAACCAGATTAGAGCAGGAAGTGATCTTAGAAATGACTACTCATTTTATAAATAAGGAAGCTAAGGTCCAAAGTGGGTTTGATGGCACCATGCCTATAAGTCCTGCTATTGTGAAAGCTGAGGCTGGTAAATCTCTTGATTTTGGGAATTTTGAGCTACTGAAAAAGGGAGAGAGGGAAGAAAAGAAAGGGAAGATAGAGGGAGAGGAAAAGAAAGAGGAGAAGAGAGAGAAAGAAATTATGTGATCTGTGCAAAAATGTTTGTGGCAACCCTTTTTCTAGTGGCAAGAAACTGGAAAGTGAATGGATGCCCATCAACTGGAGAATGGCTGAATAAATTATAATATATGAATGTTATGGGATATTATTATTCTGTAAGAAACAACCAGCAGGATGATTTCAGAGGGACCTGGGGAGACTTACATGAACTGATGCTGAGTGAAATGAATAGAACCAGTAGATCATTACACATAGCAACAACAAGATTATATGATGATCAATTCTGATGGACATAGCTTTCTTCAACATTGAGATGATTCAAACCAGTTCCAATTGTTCAGTGATGAAGAAAGCCATATACATCCAGAGAGAGGCCTGTGGGAACTGAGTATTGTTCACAACATAGCATTTTCATTCCTTTTATTGTTGTTTGCTTACATTTTATTTTGCTTCTCTCTCTCTCTCTCTCTCTCTCTCTCTCTCTCTCTCTCTCTCTCTCTCTCTCTTTACTGATTTGATTTGATTTTTTGATTTTTCTTGTGTGGCACGATAATTGTATAAATATGTATGCATATATTGGATTTAACATATATTTCTATCATGTTTAACATAATATTTACGGCTTGCCATCTAGGGGAGGGCATGGGGGAAGGGGAGGAAAATTGGAACACAAGGTTTTGCAAGGGCTAATGTTGAAGGATTGTCCATGCATATGTTTTTGAAAAATAAAAAGCTTTAACAAAGAAAAAAAAAGAAATTGTGATCAATTAAGAAGCAATTTTAATATTGTAAGTAAGAGGTAATGAGGGCTTGAAGTAGGGTAATGGATATATGAAAAGAGTAAAGGGCACAGATGCCATAAAAAGAATATAATTTTAACTTTACACTAAATTTCAATATTTTTTCATTACTTTCTTAAGTTTAGACAATCAACAAAACAATAAACCAAACCCTGATATATAACATTTGTAATTTTCATAGGTGTAAATATTTACATGGACCTAGTTGAAGTTGGCCCACAATGGATTCTACTTCTCCCCTGCCCCCTAGAAAAAAAAAAAACTAATCCAAAATGACAGCAGCAACAACAACAAAAACACCAATATCCCCTCTCCCCCATTATAAATTAGAATATAGTTGCATTCAAACTAGAAAAAGGAATGTGGGGCATAGGACAAAGTTTGCCTATGTCATAGTCATTGCAACAGGCCTAAATATCTTTGAAAAAAAAAAAAACTTTGCTTCTAATTAAGCATTTTCCTATGACATCATGAGGTGGTGACCAGGCCATGCTCATTTCACTCCCAGCTCCCCTGCTCATTCTCAATATTTCTTGATCTCTTCATCAGTGTTCTTGTTCCTGCACTTGAACCATTCACCATTATCTAGCTTTCCTTCATTTATTTTATTCCTATGAGAATGTTAATACATTCTCATGTATGTTAAATGTTGAAAATATTCAATCCCATTTGCTTCTGTTTGCATCCTCAGAATTCCCCTAAGTCCCTGGTAAATACTAAACAATCAATTTTTTCTCTCTGTCTCTGTCTCTGTCTCTGTCTCTCTCTTTTTCTCTCTCACCCTCTCCTCAGTCTCTCTCTTTGTCTCTCTCATTAATATCTGGCCTAACACATTTTAAATGAACATTTTAGTGCTAACTGAAGTTCCTGTTGGCTATTCATCATGCTTTAAGGAGAATAAAGGATAGACTATCTTTTTAATAAGGCTAAAAGTCTTATTTCTTATATATCTTTAGGTCTTTTCTGGAAATTCTGAAACCAAACCATTGATTTTCACATTTGTCCCAACCATACGAAGACTGCCCACTCAGTCTCAAGTTTCTGATGCCTCTAAATGCCTTGTTAAAATTGGTGAAGAACCAAGAGATAAGGGCCCAGGAACAGTAAGTAGTGTAGTCTATGTTCATACTTACATTGAAATTCTCAAAATTTGCATGAAAATGAATTCAATTGTAAAAAAGTTTTTTCAGTGATTATCTCTTTCCCTTTCATTTTTTTCCTTAAACGTTTTGAGTTCTGGGGCCAAAAGTGATGGTTGTATGATTTGTAAGAAGAGTGCATGTGATTACAAATTTTTCTGTTGTCATTCAAGGAATTCTCATTTGTAATAAACCATCATTTGCTGTGATTTCTTGTCGTAGCTCATATGTTCTTTACATTTTAAGCCCTCAAAACTTTTTTTATAATTTTTTTTCGTAAAAATTTAAAAGGAATTAAAATTATTTAGTTTTAATAATTCATTTTGAGAATTTTACTGTAGATGCCCCTAGATTAAAAGCTAGAAAAGAGTTTGGAGGTCACCTAATTTAATGTTCTTATTTTATAGTTGAGGAAATAAATACTTAAAGAGGTTATTTGATTTAGTCAAGATCATATGATCTCATATTGCCTATTTTCTTGTCCAACATTGGGCAGCCAGGTAGGACAGTGCACTGGGGAGTCAGACCTAAGTTCAAATCTGGCCTCACATACTTAATTGTTCTGTGATCCTGATAAAATCACTTAACTGTTGTCTACATCCCTTTTCTAATTATTAAATGAGGGAAAAAAATAGCACCTATCTCTCAGAGAGGTTGTAAGGATTAAATGACTTAATATTTGCAAAGTGCTTAGTACAGTATCTGGCACTGCATAGGTTTTATATAGATATTAAATATTATTTTTTATTGAACCACAGACATTTATAAGACCTCTGCCTCATAAAGATAGCCCTTAAATTATTGGAGAGAAGGAAAAAATCTGATTGATATTTTTGATATATTATATTCTTTATATCCTTGGCACAAAATAGGCACTTAGTAAAAGGTTATTCATTCATTTTTTTCTAGACCATAGTAACATATTGATCTATGGTCCTTGAATATGATTATAGATTATCTTGAATAGCTAGGTGGCACAGTGGATAAAATACCTGCTCTGGATTAAAGAAGACCTGAGTTCTAATTCAGCCTGTCAGACACTTACTAGATCTTGAGAACTTGTTTGCCTCAGTTTTCTCATCTGTAAAAATGAACGTGAGAAAGAAATGTAAACCACAAATGGGATCATGAAGAATTAGACATTACTAATCAACTAAACAATAGCAACATTTCAAAGAGTAAACAAACTAAATGATTTTCAGAAACTACTTGAACAATATCTAAGTCAAATATATGAAAAGTTTTTCTTCAACTCAGATTCTGAGATGGGCTCCCCCTACTTTTAATGCATTTTTTAGATTGATATGTATGATATTTTTCTGGGTTGGTGTATATCTATGTTATATGGTAACACCTTCTTACAAGGCTTTAAAACTCATTTTCCTATGGTATTTGTAGCAAATTTCATATACTGAAAACATGATAAACACAAATAATTTCTTTAGTTGGTTAAGGCAGTATGTGTGGTTTAGTGGATAGAGCACTAGAACCTTAGACTTGGGAGGGCTTAGATTTATATCCTGTCTGCAACACCTTGTTATATATTCAATGTAATCACTTAATCTCTCAGTTTCCTTTCTAAAAAGAGGAATGATACTTGAAATACTTTACTATTATGATGAAAGCACTTTATAAATTCTTAAAGAACTATATAAATGTAATTGATAATTTTTATTATTTTATTTTATAAATATTCCAGATTGAACATGGAACAGGAAAAATAAGATATCATAGAAACAAATCACTATTATGAATGTCTTTCTTATTTTGTTCTTTCCATAATAAGTAGCCTCTTTATTGCATTTTATCTCCGGGAAACTAGCTCAGTTCAGGCCATAGATTGGTAGTGGCCTACAAATGTTAGGGGCTGTTTGATTTTATATTGATGCAGAAAAAGAAATGTTTTAATCTAGGGTAAGCAGACTTAAATTTATCAATCATAAATAGGTAAAGCTAAACAGAGACTTCAGATCACTTTCTTTGGATATACAGACTGCATTCATATGTACTCATGAGTTACTTTAAATGTTTTTATCTACATGCCTGTCTCCTAATTCCTCCTTTCCTTTAACACCTTTGTGTACAAAAGCTCTAGCTGTCTGCCTTGAATCAACTATCAAATTTCATCTCATCATATTCTCAACAGTAGAAAAGTTTAAAATTAAAAAAAAAACTGATTGTTTTAGTTACCTGATTTCTATCTTCCCCTACTTGTAAACCCCCCTCACTGAATTGATTAAATCAGCTAGATTATTTAGTTATTTGTTGTCATATAGATCAGACATTTCAAACATGCAGGAGGCAAGCGATATTTTCTAGTACTAAATTAAAATGAAATTGGAAAATATTAAAACAAATAAATAGAAATACAATAGAACACAGATAATGTTAATATGTAGTTTTCTAAGTCATATGTGGCCTAAAGGAATCCTCATGTGTTTTTTGATCATCCCCTTTTCTATTTGAATTTGACATCACTAACATAACTTATAATACAGATTTATTTTCAGATGTAAGGTGACTTTAGGAATCAAAGAGCAGCAAATAAAGCTGCTATACTTTCTGCTTAATCAAAAATAAGAGAACAGATGAATGATTTGAAATCATACCTCAAAGTATGATTGGATATTAAAAAAAACTAAGCTTTGTTCTAAAATATGCAATTAATTTTTTTTTCCTGAGGCAATGGCACTTTTTAAAAAAAATAATTATAACTTTTTATTGACAGAACACATGCCTGGGTAATTAATTAAAAAAATTTTAAATAATATCTTATTTATTTTCAAAATATATGCAAAGAGTTTCCAACATTTACCCTTGCAAAACCTTGTGTTCCAAATTTTTGCATTTTTTTTTATTATAACCTCAGGATAGTTCATGTCTTGTGGTTTCCATCTAGTATGTAAGACTTTTTCATGCTTTTCATGTTTATCATATATTATGTCCTTTAATGTACTTTATCATTTGGTCAAACTGGCTCTTTTGATGGTATTCACATTGGACTTTCTACCAATTACATAAATTATTCCCTATACCTGGAATGGACTACTTCATCACCTTTATCTCAAATCATCCTTAGTTTCTTTCTAAGCTCAGCAAAAATACCATCTCTTGCCTAAGTCTATTCTGTACCCTCAACATGTTGTACCTTCCCCAATTAACACAGCATTAATTTGCATATGTTTTATATATAATTTTGTGTACACAGTTGATGTTTGATTCAGTTAATACTTTTTGATTATTAATATGGGTAATCCCTAAAGTGCTATAGTTGAGGCCTTATTCACCCCTTTTTATTCTGTATGATTCTTATTTATATTTCCCATTATTTTTTACCAGCTAGTTTCTAGAGCCTTCTCCTTTGGAATACAAAATATCTTGTATATCTTTGTCTTCATGTATATACACACAAATCATCATATATATGTATGTAATGCATACATATAAACACATGTACTTATATACAAAATAAGCACGTTTGTGTATTTTCATGTGTATATACATGTTGTCTACTATATAATGTAAGTTTATTGTGTGGGGGATTTTTTCATTTATTGTCAACACCCCAGTGCCTAATATATTAATGCCTCACACATAAAAAGCACTTAATAAATAGTTGTTGAATTTTTGAATGATAGGCAAGAGAACTCATTGTAAGGGTGAAAAAGAGAATATTTATTTATTTAAACTAAATATATTTATGTCTTTTGCAGTCTAATTCCAATAAATTCTCAGATCACCTGACTTTTAAAAGTGGAATCCGACAAGAGAGTGATATTCAGACATACGCCTGTTCTACAGAAACCAGACAAAAGATTTTCCAAGAGAAAGGACCTAAATTGAATCAACCAGAAACAATGCAGCAGAGTGACCTTTTCAAAGCAGAATATGTCTTTATTGTGGACTCTGAAGGGGAAGAAGAAGCCATAGGCAGAAAAGAGGATAAACAGCTCCCTGTGGGGAATGGTCATGGGTTGGCAAGACCCAAGACCCTAGCTATAGCCCCAGGGCCTGTCATTGCATTGCAAAAATCACATCATGGGGATTTCCAAGTTCCAGGACAATCTGAACTTCCTCAAGATGCAGCCAATCAACAAAAGCAAATACAGGTACTGTTTGCCTTCATTATTTTAATGCTTTCCTGTGACTGGTCCTTCTCAAAGTGTTATACAAATAACATTATACAGACTGGGTTCTGTATCTCAAAGAATTTCCAGGCCAAGACAATCAACAATGCCATGAACAAACATATTCCTTCAGTGAAGACAGTAATATCATTTTCAGCATCCAGAATATAAATAGTTCAACAGTTCAAAAGATTTATGATAAAAATTATCTAGTCTTACCCCATAATGAAGGTAGCTGGTAGATAGAGTTCAGGATGAAAAAGTCTTAAATTCAAATCTTGTTTCAGCAACTTATTAGCTATGTGACCTTAGGAAAGTTACTTCATTCTTAACCCTTTTCTTCACATATAAAATGAAAATGGCATAATAAAAAATCATTATATGTTGATAATAAGCATTCATTATATATTATTCCCCTTCCTGCATACTACTGTTCAGCAAAACTGGTTCCATTTCTATCTTTCATACATACTCTAGTTCATTTTTCATGCTTTGATGTTGGCCATTTTCCAGTCTGGAATATTTATATAAAACAAGAGAATTGTGAGGATAAAATGGGATGATGTACATAAAGCACTTTTGCAAACCTTTAAATCCTAAATAAGTACAAGTGAGAAAAAACTGAGATTAAGAGACTTAGTTACTCAAGGTCATACAGGTTGTAAAGAACAAAACTGAAATTATACTCTGTTCATCTGGCATATATTGCTACTCATCCAGGTCAAAACTCTCTGTGTAGAGGAGTAGATTTTATTAATGAGCCACCCTCCTCCCCTTATACATAGATCATTGATTTAGAGCACCAGGAAGATAATTAGGTCTTCTTCAGGTCCAGGGAAATTAACCAGCTGGGGTCACATACACAGAATTTGAGCTCAGGTAGTTTAATTCCAAATCTAATTTCTTTCCCTAGAATCATATTGTTCTCCTGATATCCATTCTTTTCATGATAACCATATCAAATTAAGCTAGAGTGGTTCTTATTTTATGGGAAATTTGGCTTATGGCCACTATTTCTAGTTTGGTAGGAGCTTCCAGAAATCTTATTGTCCTTTGATGATCCCATATCATGTCCTAACCATGATGAAGCATCAGAGTAGGAATTCATCTGGGGACTCTAATAATTACATCCTAATAAATTGTCAAAGTAACAAAAATAGATCAAATATTTGCATGATGAACAGACTGATCATTGAATGTGTTTGATAAGGATAGATGAGTCTATTGGGGAAAATGATAGGTACGTGAGTATGTATCAATGTGTACAAATTGAATGGGAAATAAATTCAAATTAAGTCCAATGTAATTTGAGAGGGAGAACATTAGCAATTGGAGGAAATCAGAAAAGTTTCACAGTATTTTAGTTGCCTCTTGAAATGGATGTATGAAGACTTGTAGGGAAATGTGTTCGAGACTGGGGAATAGCCAACACCAAGGCATGAAAAGTGAAAAAGAATGTGTATAGGAGACATAGAGATGTCTAGTTTGGCTGGACAGTAATATATGTAGGAAGGGGAGTAATATATAATGAAGATAAACAGACAAACTAGGGACAGGTTATAGAGAGCTTTAAAAACTAGACAACAGCGTTTATATTTGATTCATGAAATAATTGCAAGTCACTGGATTTTATTGAATAAGGAGGATGATTAGAATTATCCAAAAGGAAGGAACTGCCTCAGGATGCAATGAGCTTTCCTTTTTGGAATAAATGGATGAATTTTTACTTGCTAGTTAGGATGGAGAAGTGATTGTTCTTTAGTTATGGAATACAGACACAAAGTGTTTTAGTGGATAAGAGGGATGGACTTAAGATCAGGAAGTCTTAGTGGATAGAGCATCAGCTCTGAAGTCAGGAGGACCTGAATTTACATCTGGTCTCAGACACTTAACACTTCCTAACTGTGTGACTCTGGGCAAGTCACTTAACCCCAATTGTTTCAGGGAGAAAAAAAAAAGGTCAGGAAGACTTGAGTTTAAATCCCATCTGACATTTTTAATATTTGTGTGACTTTGGAAAAGTCACTTAATCTCTTAATTTCAGTTTCCTCATCTATTAAAAGGAAATTATAATACCATCTACCCCTTAGCATTGGATCAAATGATGAAACATATTTACAATACTTTGCAAACCTTAAAGCAATATATACATATTGTTAGATCATTGTGGTGTGCCAACTTTGAGATTGTGTGGAATCATGGGAGTAGAGTACAAGCAGATTTCATGGATAGAGAAACTATTTTGGAAATGGAATTATGGTAGGAAAGAGTCCTGGTGGGGCACAGACAAAGATTATACAAAAGATTCTGGTGGTAGGAGCAGCTAGGTAGCATAGTCAATGGAGTGTCAGGCTTGGAATCAGGAAGACTCATCTTCACACTCACTAGCTATGTAATCCTGGGCAAGTAATTTAATCTTGTTTATCTCAGTTTCTTATCTATCAAATGATCTGGAGAAGGAGATGGCAAATGATTATGATATATTTGCCAAGAGAACCCCCAAATAGAGTCACAAACAGTTATGTACATTATTGAATAATAACTGAACAACAATGGAAAGTTAGAAGAGAATGGGAGCAAGTTATGAAGGCATTATTAAATAAAAAATATATAAGGATATGGCTAAAGCCTGGATGTGGGGAATAATAACTTAAGAATGACTTTGAAGTTTTTGTTTAGGAGATATATATAAAAGATGAATCAGTGTGATGGAGAAATTGGACCAGGGAAAGATGACTAGAAAAACTCATTTTCTCTGCAATATGTTTGAATGAGTTTTAAGACATTCACTTTAACGTATGTTAGACAAGTATCTTAGACAGACAAGCCAAATGCAACACAAACATGACCACTGGGACTATCATCATACAACAGTCTTTTATATTCCATCTTCTTTTCTTCAATTCTCTTCTACTTATTCCTCTAGCCTGAAAATTGCAGTGGAATCAATCATTTTGCTCCCTGGCCAGCTAACCGTGTATGATTTCTTGAGTTCAAGTCATCATTAAAAATATGTAGCAATCTATTGGCACTCACCATTCATTTCTCTATTGTCCTTTGGGTCAAATGTTACTCTGTTTCCTTGGAGATAGTGATGCTCTAAGATTTTACATCTGTATAACATCACCGGCAAATTACTTATGTTGAAAAGAGGATTCTAGCACCAGGAACAGCTTGTGTTCATTAAAAGCATTGCACAGATTCCCTAATGTAATCCATTTTGTGCTTTTCTTACTGGGCAATTGTGGACCCAACTTATTGGTCATCTTGCTGTGTTCATTACAACTATGTGTGCTGATATGCAAATTCCAGTTCTCTTTTGAATATGTATGTATATATATACATATACACAAATATATCTTTATATATACTTAATAGATATCATATATCTCTTCATTATTAACTGATCTGCTAAGTTATAATCAATTTCATTTGTGTGTGATGTGTGTATGTAAGAGAGACAAAGACAGAAACAGAGACACTAGGATGGAGAGACAGAGACAGAAAGAGAGACAAAGAGACAGTGAGACACACACACACACAGAAACAAGCAGAGAGAGACACAGATATAGAGACAAACAGAGGATAGAGATAGAAACAAAGAGAAACAGAATGAAAGAGAGAAAGGAAATGATAAGATAGACACAGACACACAGAGACAGAGATATAGACAGAGATAGAGAGATGTAGAGAGAGGCAAAGAAACAAAAAGAAAGACAGAGAGAGAATGGTGGTAACAGAGAGAGAGAGAGAGAGAGAGAAAGAGAGAGAGAGAGAGAGAAAGACAGAGACAGAGACAGAGACAGAGACACACAGAGACAGAGATGGGGTGGAGGAGAGATTTTCAGTACTTGCCAAGTCTAGCACCTTCTGCTTTTCTT
Source organism: Antechinus flavipes (assembly GCF_016432865.1). Classification (NCBI taxonomy): domain Eukaryota; kingdom Metazoa; phylum Chordata; class Mammalia; order Dasyuromorphia; family Dasyuridae; genus Antechinus; species Antechinus flavipes. The sequence goes on from NC_067401.1 coordinate 220,386,058, forward strand.
CTGAAGGAAAAATGATTTACAGATATGAGATTTTCAATTAAACTACAAAAGATGTTGACTTATTTTGTTAATCAAAATTGCACATTTTCTAACATTTTCTATTTCCATCTTCCTTTGTGCCCAATTTAGCATTGAAATTATCAAATTATGTAAGGGCATCTTGGTTTGTTTTAGAGGTTCTCATTAAATTTCCATAGAGTTTTTCTTCATCTTCATTTTCTTCAAACCCTAGTGACATATAAGCTTCAATGATGGCTTTTCTTCATATGTTCCTCATGAGATTTACAAGATGAAATAATCAAAAACATCATTACATGGTTTTTCTTGTTTTTGCATACAAAATGAAACTAACTCCACCAGTTCCTTTGTGTGTCTCTCCAAGGAGAAGCTGTTATCCACCTTTTTATTTATCTGCATTTAGCTGCACAGTGATATTAATGATATATCAACTTCTTGGTCACTCAGCAAGATCCCTGATTTAGTATGCCTACACATAAGTTAAGATTTAGAAATGGCTTAAAATCAGTGTAATTCTTAACACCCCCTGCTCTCCATTTCAACATTGTTAGAATAAGATTCCCTTAAGATGGAAGGATTTTAATTTTTTTTCTTTTTTTTTCATGTGTTCCAAGTTCTTTTGTATTTCATGTTCTTCTACATATTCATGTGCTTCATTTTTTTTTGTTTATATCATGTCCCCAACTATTCTAATAAATATGCAATTTCAGAGATTTGGAGAGATTTGTCCTCCAAAATAATTCCAACTGCAATCCATCCATGTCTGTCCATTTTGACTTTTGTCTCTATTCTCCCCACCTTCACTATAGAAAGTCCACCCAACATGTTGGCGGCCTTCTTTGTCCCTTTGGTTAAGACCAAAAAAAATTTCAGGGTTGGATTTAGGTATTTTTCTAATCCAACTGATTCCAGAAGAACAATCTCTTTTACAATATATCTGATAAGCAATTTATTCAAACTTTTGCTTGAAGATCTCCAGTTATGGGGATTTTCCTGAGTCAGCCCATTCTATTTTTGGATGGCTCTAATTTTCAGGATTCCCCCCCCTTTTTTATTATAGTTTTTTATGCATAGGCAATACTTTAACATTGACCCTTGCAAAAACTTCTGTTTCAACTTTTCCCCTCCTTCCCTCCACTCCTTCCCCTAGATGGCAGGTAGTCTCATACATGTTAAAAATGTCCAAGTATATGTTGAATACAATATATGTATGCATATTTATGTAGTTATCTTGCTGCACAAGAAAAATCAGATTTAGAAAGAAAGTAAAAATAACCTGGGAAGAAAAACAAAAATGCAAGCAAACAATATCAGAAAGAATGTAAATTCTATGTTGTACTCCACACTCATTTCCCAGTGTTCTTTGGCTAGGTGTAGATGGTTCTGTTCATTATTGATCAATTGAAAATGATTTGGATCTTCTCATTGTTGAAGATAGCCACTTCCATCAGAATCGATCCTCATATACTATTGTTGTTGAAATGTATAATGATCTACTGGTTCTTCTCATTTCACTAAGCATCAGTTCATGTAAGTCTCTGCAAGCCTCTCTGTATTCATCCTACTGGTCATTTCTTACAGAACATTAATATTCCATAACATTCATATACCATAATTTATTCAGCCATTCTCCAATTGATGGACATCCATTTAATTTCCAGTTTCTAGCCACTATGAAAAGGACTGCCACAAATATTTTGGCACATAGAGGTCCTTTTCCCTTCTTTAATATCTTTTTGGGATATAAGCCTGTTGATTCTGATGACCTAATTAGCATGGGATCCAAAAACATTGGTATTTTAAAGAAGATTGACATTCCTTCTGTCTTTATTGATGAGATATCAGCTAATTCACTTAAAGATGAATTCACATATGAAAAAGGAGGCCATATTGTTTTGGTTCCAGAGTTTAGCCTTCCTCTAGAATACTACCGAATACCATTCCTCATCATAGTGGGAGTATGTCTCATCTTGATTGTCATCTTCACGATCACAAAATTTGTACAAGACAGACATAGAGCTAGAAGGAATCGACTTTGTAAAGATCAACTTAAAAAGCTCCCTATACATAAATTCAAGAAAGGAGAGGAATATGATGTATGTGCCATTTGCCTGGATGAATATGAAGATGGAGACAAACTCAGAATCCTTCCTTGTTCCCATGCATATCACTGCAAGTGTGTGGATCCTTGGCTAATTAAGACCAAAAAACCTGACCAGTATGTAAACAGAAAGTTGTTCCTTCACAAGGAGATTCAGACTCTGACACGGATAGTAGTCAAGAAGAGAATGAAGTCTCAGAACACACCCTTTTACTTAGACCTTTAGTGTCGGTTAAAGCCCAGTCATTTGGGGCTTTATCAGAATCTCATTCCCATCAGAATATGACAGAATCTTCAGACTACAAGGAGGAGAATGACAATGAAAATATTGATAGTAGTGATGCTGAAAATGAAGTGAATCAAGAGAGTATAGTTGTTCAACTGCAACCCAATGGTGAAAGGGATTATAATATAGCAAATACGGTTTGAAGTTCCAAGTCTATTCATCTTCATACCTTGTATGAAAAAAAAATTGTTTATCAGAAATCCCTTTAAACCTTCAGTTGGAAGTCTATAACCAAATCTTGCTGGAAGGTCATAAAATGTTTGTGATACATTTTCAAAGTTATATGTTAAAATGTCTGCCTCCACAGGTAATAAGTTAAAGAATGCAAACAGCTGGACAGTCAAAATAGTATATATCTGCATGGCTGACAACATTAACTAACATCCCTATGGATAACATCATCTTAATCACCTGAGGGAGGAGGGGCCAGGGCTGGGCAGCTGGATCCTCTGGGCCAAGAGCAAATTCGTCCCTAATCCCTACTCAGTCGCGTCAGGAGATTGTAAGTGCCAGCCATGATCCCAGAGCTCGCTCTATTCAGAAAGCCACAAGTAGTTTTGTCCAGGTTCTAGGCATATCCTTGCTATAGATTTCCAGTCATTAGGGGTCGAGATTTCAAAAACCAAATTCTGTAATAACATTTTAACATAAGCTGATGTAGCCCCATAAAAAGTGTAAGCCTTTTTCAGGTCTTTGAGGATTTCTATATCAAAAGGAGCGTATTTTCTATTTTCTTGACCTGAAAAATTAAACTGTTGAATTACAGGAAAAATGTGGTGTTGAAATTCCAATACATTTTCCCCTTACGCTTTGGCCTTAATTAGTCCCTTTTGCCCCAGCCGCTGCCACCTCCGCTGCTTCCTGCGTTCAGCGCTTCCCCTGATTGCCCACTGCTGTCAACGTGTGCATGGCTCAGAGCTCCCGGGGCAACCCTCTGTCTCTGTGATCTCATTGGCTGCACATGTGTCTATTTACATAACCACTAACTTCTTCCAGATTCGACTGATCTTAAGTTATGGGCAGATCAGAAAGCCAGATGGATATAACTGAAATCAGTAGCCCTAAGCCGAAGGCAAAGTGATGGTCTGCTCTGGAGCTGAGTCTTTCGGTCCTCGTGCTTCTGCTCACTATCATAGCGGTCACTATGATAGTTCTTTATGCCACATATGATGATGGAATTTGCAAGTCAGCAGATTGCATAAAATCAGCTGCTTGCATTGCTATGGCAATGGCCCTTCACCTCCAATCCCCTTCTGCTTGCTGGCTTCCTGTCGCCACTGCCCATATTCCTATTGCAATCCTTCTTCACCTCTACTGAGAATTCTCTTTATGAGAATAAAGATTGAAGATTTTTTCCCTTAACCTGAATTCCTGACTCCGGCTGATTTTAAATACACGGTCATCACATAAGCTCAGTAGTAACGCTGCTGGATCAAAGGGTATGCACAGCTTGATGACTTTTTGAGTATTGTTCCAAATTGCTCTCCAGAATGGTTGGATCCATTCACAACTCCACCAACAATGCATTGGTGTCTCAGTTTTCCCACATCCCTTCCAACAGTCATCATTTTTTTTTTCTGTCATCTTAGCCAGTCTGAGAAGTGTGTAGTAATATCTCAAAGTTGTCTTAATTTGCATTTCTCTGACCAATAATGATTTGAAACACTTTTCCATATGAGTAGAAATAGTTTCAATTTCATCATTTGAAAATTGTTCATATCTTTTGACCATTTATTAATTGGAGAATGAATTGATTTCTTATAAATTAGTTAATTCTCTATATATTTTGGAAATGAGGCCTTTATCAGAACTTTTAACTGTAAAAATGTTTTCCCAGTTTATTGCTTCCCTTCTAATCTTGACTGCATTAGTTTTGTTTGTACAAAAGCTTTTTAACTTGATATAGTCAAAAATTTCTATTTTGTGATCAGTAATGATCTCTAGTTCTTCTTTGGTCACAAATTCCTTACTCCTCCACAGGTCTGAGAAGTAAACTATCCTATGTTCTTCTAATTTATTTATAATCTCATTCTTTATACCTAAATCATGAACCCATTTTGATTTTATCTTGATGTACGGTGTTAAGAGTGGGTCAATGCCTAGTTTCTGCCATACTAATTTCCAATTTTCCCAGCAATTTTTATCAAATAGTGAAATCTTATCCCAAAAGTTGGGATCTTTGGGTTTGTCAAACATTAGATTGCTATAGTTATTGACTATTTTGTCCTGTGAACCTAACCTATTCCACTAATCAACTAGTCTATTTCTTAGCCAATATCAAATGGTTTTAGTGACCACTGCTTTATAATATAGTTTTAGATTAGGTACAGCTAGATCACCTTCATTTGATTTTTTTTTTTTTGTTAGTTCCCTTGAAATTCTTGACTTTTTCTTCTTCCAGATGAATTTTATTGTTTTTTTTTTCCCTAGGTCATTAAAATAGTTTCTTGGAAGTCTGATTGGAATACCAATAAATAAATAGATTAGTTTAGGTAGTATTAGGTAGTATCATCTTTATTATATTCGCTCGGCCTATCGAGGAACACTTAATAGTTTTCCTTTGTTTAGATCTGACTTTATTTGTGTGGAAAGTGTTTTGTAGTTTTGCTCATATAGTTGATGACTTTCCCTTGGCAGATAGATTCCCAAATATTTTATACTATTGACAGTTATTTTAAATGAATTTCTTTTTGTATCTCTTGCTTTTGGGTTTTGTTAGTGATGTATAAAAATGCTGATGATTTATGTGCAGTTATTTTGTATTCTACAACTTTGCTAAAGTTGTGGATTATTTCTAATAACTTTGTAGTAAAATCTCTGGGGTTCCCTAGGTATACCATCACATCATCTGCATAGAGTGATTATTTGGTTTCCTCATTACCTACTCTAATTCCTTTAATCTCCTTTTCATCTCTTATTGCTGAAGCTAGCATTTCTAACACAATATTGAATAGTAATGGTGATAGTGGGCAACCTTGTTTCACTCCTGATTTTATTGGAAATGGTTCCAGTTTATCACCATTACATATGATGTTTACTGATGGTATTAAATAGATGCTACTGACTATTTTAAGGAAAAGTCCATTTATTTTTTTACGTTCTAGTGTTTTTAATAGGAATGAGTGTTGGATTTTGTCGAATCCTTTTTCTGCATCTATTGAAATGATCATATGGTTTTTGCTAATTTGGTTGTTGATATTGTCAATTATATTAATAGTTTTCTTAATATTGAACCAACCCTGCATTCCTGATATAAATCCTACTTGGTCATGGTGTATTATCTTGGGAGTGATTTTCTGTAATCTTTTTGCAAATATTTTATTTAAGATTTTTGCATCGATGTTCATTAGGGAGATTGATTTATAATTTTCTTTCTCTGTTTTCATCCTACCTGGTTTGGTATCGGTACCATGTTGTATCATAAAAGGAATTTGCTAGGAGTCCATTTCCTATTTTTAAAAATAATTTATATAGCATTGGAGTTAATTGTTCTTTAAATGTTTGGTAGAATTCATATTTAAATCCATCTGGTCCTGGGGATTTTTTCTTAGGGAATTGATTAATAGCTTGAAAGAAAAAATTTTCTTTTTCTAAAATGGGACTATTTGACCAATTTACTTCTTCCTCTGTTATTTGTGGGCAACCTATATTTTTGAAGGTATTCATCCATTTCATTTAAGTTATCAAATTTATTGGCATAAAGTTGGGCAAAGTAACTCCTAATTATTGCTCTAATTTCCTTTTCATTAGTGGAAAATTATCCCTTTTCATTTTTAAGACTAATACTTTGACTTTCCGCTTTCCTTTTTCTAATTAAATTTACCAAGGGTTTATCTATTTTGTTGGTTTTTTCATAAAACCCACTCTTAGTTTTATTTATTAATTCAACAGCTTTTTTTTTAACTTTCAATTTTATTAATGTCTCCTATTTTTAGAATTGCTAGTTTAGTGTTTGATGGGGGTTTTAAATTTGTTCTTTTTCTACCTTTTTTAGTTGCAAGCCAAATTCATTGATTTTCTCTTATTTTATGCAAGTAGGCCTCTAGAGATATAAATTTCCCCTTATTACTGCTTTGGCTGCATCCAACATTTTGGTATGTAATCTCATTATTGTCATTCTCTTGGGTGAAATTATTAATTGTGTCTATGATTTGCTGTTTCACCCATTCATTTTTTAGGATGAGATTATTTAGTTTCCAATTACTTTTTGGTCTATTTCCCCTGGCTTTTTATTGAATATAATTTTTATTGCATCATGATCTAAAAAGGATGAACTTACTATTTCTGCCTTTCTGCATTTGAATTTGAGATCTTTATATCCTAATATATGGTCAGTTTTTGTATAGGTTTCATGAACTGCCAAGAAGAAATTGTATTCCTTTCTGTCTCCATTTAGTTTTCTCCAAAGATCTATCATACCTAACTTTTCTAGTGTTCTATCTACTCTTTAACTTCTTTCTTATTTATTTTGTGGTTTGATTTATTCTGAGAATGCAAGGTTAAGATTTCCCACTATTATAGTTTTGCTGTCTATTTCTTCTTGCAGCTCTCTTAACTTTTCCTTTAGGAATTTAGATGCTATAACACTTAGTGCATATATGTTTAGTATTGACAATGCTTCATTATCTATGTTACCTTTTAGCAAGATATAGTACCCTTCCTTATCTCTTTTAATTAGATCAATTTTTGCTTTTGCTTGATCTGAAATCATTATGCCTTTTTGAGTTCACCTGAAGCATAGTAGATTCTGCTCCAGCATTTTACCTTTACTCTATATATATTTCTCTGCTTCAAATGTATTTCCTGTAAATAACATATTATAGGATTCTGACTTTTAATCCAGTCTGCTATCCACCTCTGCTTTATAGGGGAGTTTACCCCATTCACATTTACAGTTAAAATGACTAATTCTGTATTTCCTGCCATTTTGTTAACCCCAGATTATGCTTTTCTCTTTCCTTTCCTCCTTACCCCTCTCCCCAGTATTAAACTTATGAACACCACTTGCCTCACACAGCCCTCCTTCTTTAGAATCCTTCTCTCGCCCTTAGAGTCTCTCCTCTTTTCTTAAACCTTTCCCTTACCATTTCAGTAATTCTTCCTATTTAGCCTACCCCTTCTCTTTTTGTTTTTTTTCCTCCCACTTTTCAATGAAGTGGGAGAAGTTTCTCTGTGATCTGAATATTTTCTCTTTGAGCCAATTCTGATGAGAGTAAGATTCACACAATGTTTATCCCCTTTCCTTCTTTCCCTCAGATATAATAGGTTCCCTTTTCCTCTTTGTGAGATATATTACCTCCACTTTCCCCTTTTTCTGGTACAATTTCCTTTCCACCTCTAGATCTTTTTTTTTTTTTTTTTTAAACATTATAACAGTAAAACAAAATTATACATGTACTCTTTATGTAGATCCATAACAGAAATACAGTTCTGAAGAGTTCTTTTTAGCTTTTTATGCTTCTCTTAAATCCTACATTTGGAGGTCAAACTTTTTGTTTAGCTCTGCTTTTTTCACCAGATATGAATGGAATTCACCTATTTCATTGAATATCTATTTTCTTCCTTGGAAGAAAATGCTCAGTTTGCCTGGATAAGTTATTCTTGGCTGCATACCAAGTTCCTTTGCCTTTTGGAATATCAGATTCCAGGCCCTTCAATCCTTTAATGTGGATGTTGCTAGATCCTGAGTAATCCTTATTGTGGCTCCTCAGAATTTGGATTGTTTTTTTCTGGCTGCTTGTAGTATTTCCCCCTTGTTCTGATAGTTCTGGAATTTAGCCATAATGTTTCTTTGGAGTTTTAATTTTGGGATCTCTTTTAGTAGGTGATTGATGAAATCTTTTAATGTCTATTTCATCTTCTGATTCTATGACATCCGGGCAGTTCTCTTTGATGATTTCCTGAAAAATAGTGTCTAGGCTCTATTTTTCATGATGATTTTCAGGGAGTCCAATAATCCTTAGATTATATCTCCTTGATCTATGTTCCAGGTCTGTTGTTTCCCCAAGAGATATTGAACAATATCTTTTTTTTTTAATCTTTGCTTTTTTTCTTTCTTTCTTTCTTTCTTTCTTTCTTTCTTTCTTTCTTTCTTTCTTTCTTTCTTTCTTTCTTTCTTTTTTTTTTTTTGGTTTTGCTTGACTGATTCTTGGTGTCTCCTTGAGTCATTCATTTTCATTTGTTCAATTCTAATTTTTAATTAATTATTTTATTCATTTGCTTTTTTATTTCTTTTTGTAATTGTCCAATTGAGTTTCTAAATGACTTGTGTTCTATGTTTTTTTTTTCCATTTCATCAATTTTATTTTTTAAGGAGTTATTTTATTTTTCCAGTTCACAAATTCTGTTTTTCAGGGAGTTGTTTTCTTTTTCCACTCTATCTTTTAATGAGTTACATGCCTTATCCAGACCTTCTTGCAAAGCTTCCCTTTCCTTTCCCCATTTTTCTTCTAGTTCTCTTTTATGAGCCTTTTAAATTTCTTCTATGAGAGCCTTATGTGATGGGGATTATATCATATCCACCTTTAGGTTTTTACCTACAGACAAACTGTTTTTAGTCTCCTCAGGGTTTGAAATATGCTCTCTTTCTGTATAGAAGCTATCTATAGTTAGAGTGTGCTTTGTCTTTTTACTCATTTTAACAACAAAAAAAAGTTGCAGTGTGCTTTTGAGGCAATGTGGGGTTACTGAGCTTCCTCAACAGACAACAGGAAGAGATAGGAAAGTGGCAGCTGAAGACAGTGGCTGCACTGGGATTAGTGGTTGTGTGCTGAGATGTTGCTGAGTCCCTCGAGGTGCTGGGTGAGTGTGACCAGGTCCTGAGAGACTCTAGTGTTTTGGGGTTATAATCTTTACCCTTTGTGTTTATAGCTTCTCTGCTGATTGACTGGCTTGTTGCTAGGGAAAAGTAGCCAACACTGTGGTAAAATTCTCCCTCCAGATTTTCAGCTGGCGAAGAACACACCCCACCCCCCTTCAGTCTGCTCAGCATGAGCTATTCTCCATGCTCTCATTGCCTATCTGGTGAGTCTGCACCTGGCCTAGCCCTGTTTTGCCCCCACATGTGAGCAAAAACAGATCTCTTCTGGTGAATTTCAAGATTATCTTCTGTTGGTAATGTGTTGTACTCCCAATATTCATGGGTTCTGACACTCAAGCACTAATTCAAAGGCTGAGTTTCTTAAAAAATATTTTAAAGGTAGAGAAGAACTCAGAAAATTGCATGTGTCCTCTCTGCCATCTTGGCTCTGCCCCCTGCCTTTCTTTTTAATTTTCAATCATTGTTTATGTTTCTGATTTTTTGTTTCAAACTAATTCCTCTTTTATATTAAGGCTTTTTAAACTTTTCCCACTCAAGATCCCTTTTTACCTGAGAAGTTTTTAATCACTCTGGGTACATAGGTATACAGAGTAAATATTTATTGATAAGTTATAATTTTGCAACTTCCACATTCCTAAGTCCTAAGTCTCTCCTCTCAAAGTCATCTTCCACACAACCATCATAATAATTTCCCTAAAACACAGATCTGATTGTATCAATGCTTTGTTCAATAAACCTCAATGACACGCTCTAGGATCATAATATACTTCTTTGACTTGATTCTAACTTACTTTTATAGCTTTATTATTATTTATCATAATTCACATACCACAGGCTAGCTTTCTCTTTCCTCGCTTAAAATGTTCCATCTCTTGCCTAACTTTCTTGGTAGTGACTGTTTTCCATTAATGGAATATACTTGTTCACACAACCTTTTAGAAATTGTTGTTTCTCTCAAAATTCAACTCAAGATCTACATTTACATAAAGTTTTTTAAACTGATTTCTGAGCAGTGCCTCCTCACTTCAAAAAAAATCTTTGTATTTATTTTGTATGCATCATGTGGTATATATGCACATATTCTCTCTTCCAACAGAATGCAAGCTCCTTCATGGCACAGATTGTTTCATTACAGTCTTTGCCTTCTCAGGAAAGATTGCTTCTAGATTGTAGTAGATGCTTAACTAATGAACATTGGCAGATTGGTTGATTATCTCTGTGACTTCTAAAATATGGTACCCCCAAATGGGAAAAATACTTCAGATGTGATGTGACTAGGGGAGAGTGTTTTATTACTTTCTCCTTCTTATATTTGGAATTTCTGCCTCAATACAGCCAAAGATTTTATTAACATCTTGATTGCCATATTAAATGTAGATTTATAATGAGTTTGCTCTTACTAAAAGCCCCATATTATTTTTTTCCTGCTGAACTTCTATCCAACTATATTTCCCTCTATCTAATACTTGTGAAATTAATTTTTTTTGCAATTCAGTATAAAATTTGAAAATTATAGGTGATTAATGTTGTTGGCTTGAATTCTTCTTCTGTTTCTTGTTGACTTGAATTTTCTCTGTTAAATTTCATCCCCATAGATTTGGTCTGAGGATCTGTTTCTAGGATTATTCTAAAAAAAACCAACCACTCTTATGTTATTATTGCATATTGTTGTTATTGTCATAATAGTATCCTAACTGCTTTTAGTTTCTATCTTCTGTAATTCATCCTTCAAAGAGTAGTGATAATAATCTTCCATAGGCAGGAAAGGAAGAAAAGAATCATTTATTAAGCACCTACAATGCATCAAGCACCCCATTAAATGATTTACAACTGTTATGATATTTAACATTCACAACAACCATGGAAAACAAGTACTATCACTATCCCCAGTTTATAGATGAGAAAACTGAGACAGAAGTTAACTGACTTTCCCAGCATCACGTAGTTCCTAAGTATATAAGTTTGGATTTCAACTTAGATATACCTGATTCCAGGTTCAGGAACTCTATTTACTATATTTCCTGACTGTCTTTAGTTGATATGACCATACCCTCTTCCCTCAAAAATCTTCAGCAAATCCTATTGCCTCTAGGATAAAATGCAAACTCTCCTGATTAGTGTATCAAATACCCCACAATCAAATTTATACTTATCCTTTTAGATTTGTTTTATATTACTGTACATTCCATCCAAACTGGACTGCTTGTTTTCTCCCTTTTCCAGTTACCACTCTTTTTTTTCTCACAAAGTTTATTCCCCATTCCTCTTCTTTATAATCCTTAGTTTCTTTCATATCCCAGTTAGCCAAAGTCTATTTATGTCCCTCAGTTGTTTGTCTTTTCTACTTTTTCAATTGCTTTTAATATATTTCTCAGATAGCAAAGTGGATAGAGGGTCAGATCTAAAGACACATCTTCTTGAGTTCAAATCTGGTCTCAAAACATTTACTAGTTATATATGGGCAAGTCATTTAATTTATCTCATCTATAAAATGAATCAGAGAAGAAAATAGTAGACCACTCTAGTATCTTTGCCAAGAAAAGCCCAGATGGGGTCACAGAGAGTCAAAGATGACTTAAAAATGACTAAACTATATATTTCTCTGTTTACATATGAATCCCAATGGAGAATGTAAGCTCTTTGAAAGTGTTAACTCATATTTTTGTCTTTGTATAAAAGTATGTTGTTTTATACAAAATAGATACTTAAGAAAGGTTTGATTTGATTTGAACAAGACCTGTGCGATTATAAAATGTATATTGCAAAGTACAAATTATTGATTCGTGTTTTTTTGTTAATGAAAGGAACAAAAAATACAGAAATTGTGGCATTGTGTAGCTAATATTTTAAATATATCATTTCTTCTGATACTCTCTTTACTCAAGATTTTAGGACTAGAAAAGGAATTTCTATCTTCTTATGAATTAAACTATATAGACATGTTTGTTTCTCAGTCCTACTATTTAGAATCCTCATTGTTGTTGTTCACTTGTGTCTGACTCTTTGTGACCCCATGGGCTATGAAACTTTTTTTGGCAAGGATACGGGAGAGGTTTACCTTTTCATTTTCTATAGATTGATACACACAGAAGTTAAATGACTTATCCAGGGTCACACAGCTAGAATCTGCAATGAAATTTGAACTCGGGATTTCTTGACTTCAGGTTCAGCATTCTATCCACTGTGCCTCTTAATTGCTTCTTAGAATCCTTAGCTTTTTTCAAAATATAGCTTAGACAAACATATCTTTTTTTTTTAAATTTTTTATTTAATAATTACTTTATATTGACAGAATCCATGCCAGGGTAATTTTTTTTTTTTACAACATTATCCTTTGCACTCGTTTCTGTTCCAATTTTTTTCCCCTCCCTCCCTCCAACCCCTCCCCTAGATGGCAAGCAGTCCTTTATATGTTGGATATGTTGCAGTATATCCTAGATACAATATATGTTTGCAGAACCAAACAGTTCTCTTGTTGCATAGGGAGAATTGGATTCAGAAGGTATAAATAATCCGGGAAGAAAAACAAAAATGCAGATAGTTCACATTCGTTTCCCAGTGTTCTTTCTTTGGGTGTAGCTGCTTTTGTCCATCATTTATCAATTGAAACTCAGGTCTCTTTGTCAAAGAAATCCACTTCCATCAAAATATGTCCTCATACAATATCGTTGTCGAAGTGTATAATGATCTCTTGGTTCTGCTCATTTCACTTAGCATCAGTTCATGTAAGTCTTGCCAGTCCTCTCTGTATTCATCCTGCTGGCCATTTCTTACAGAACAATAATATTCCATAACATTCATATACCACAATTTACCCAGCCATTCTCCAATTGATGGGCATCCATTCATTTTCCAGTTTCTAGCCACTACAAATTGGCCTGCTACAAACATTTTGGCACATACAGGTCCCTTTCCCTTCTTTAGTATTTCTTTGGGATATAAGCCCAATAGAAACACTGCTGGATCAAAGAGTATACACAATTTGATAACTTTTTGGGCATAATTCCAGATTGCTCTCCAGAATGGTTGGATTCATTCACAACTCCACCAACAATGCATTAGTGTCCCAGTTTTCCCGCATCCCCTCCAACATTCATCCTTATTTTTTCCTGTCATCTTAGCCAATCTGACAGGTGTGTAGTGGTATCTCAGAGTTGTCTTAATTTGCATTTCTCTGATCAATAATGATTTGGAACACTCTTTCATATGAGTGGTAATAGTTTCAATTTCATCCTCTGAAAATAGACAAACATATCTTTTTAAAAAAACATAACCTAGCATGTAATTCCTGTTTTCCTTCTCCTCATTAGACATTTTTTTTCTTGAAAATTTTTCTTTGATACTTTGTATATATCATGTATTTATTTTTTGTGGACATGACCTTTTCTAGTAGAATGGAAGATTCTTGAGGGCTGAAACTTTTAATTTCTATCTTTATATTCTGAGGATTTTGCATGTAGTAAGTGTGATTTGAAGAATTGAATTGTATTCTGGAAGAAAAATCAAACCAAACTAAAACCTCTACATTCATTAATTGTCCACAGTAGTACCTTTATTCTGGCTTGGTCTGTGTAATCCATGATTAAATTTGTCTATGATTTAAGATCATTTGACCATTAAACAAACATAAGTACCTGTGGTATGAACAGTATGTTTTCTTTTATTTACCATATCTATAAATGAATAGCTTCATGACCAATTTTTTTTGATAACTAAGGCAAAATATCAATTGTTTCCTGCTACCTTCAGAAAATGATAGTCTAATGCTGTTGGAAAATTATAAGAAGTGTGCATCTTGGGGAGGGAACTAGGAAGGGTAAAAGAGAAGCAAGGTTATGAAGTTTTGTTGAGGGACAATGTAATTAGATTGGAGAGAATGCATCTTTTTTTTTCACCTTTTTCCAGTTAGAATTTATAGTTGTACATATGCATTATGCTTCATTGCAGTTCTTTCTCCTGTGATTTCAAGGAATTCAAAGCATTTTAAACATATTCTTATCATAAAAGCACTTACTAAATAGCTGATTTGCATCATACAAAGCTTGAGGTCTTCCCCTTTGGGAGATCATCTTTTAATGGCCTTGAAGTATAAACAGAGATGGGGTGGAGAGAAACAGATATTATTATCTTAACTTCATAGATAAAAAAATGTAGCATAGAAAGATTGTCAATCACAGAGTTAGAAATAGAGTGCACCCTTACTATCTCACAGTTCTGTGCTGTCTGTTATATACTCTGTTTACTAAAATAAATCATAATTGCTTTTTAGCCTTAGGGCATTTAGAAGTCATAGCCCTGGAAAGATGCAAGCAAAGTAAAGTTTTTCCATGCTGCAAGCTGATATTGGAGTGCCAAATACCAATGGCTCAAGTCTTATTAAAAAAGACGTGTTTATTATGTTAAAATGTCAGGAAGTAATCTGGACCATTCAGCTTGATCCAGTACCTCTGACACCATGCACAAGAATTATCCAGGGACACTAGCAATAAAAAGAAACCAAAACCTAACATGGTATTCTATATATAAATAAAAATGGTTCAAATAATAAACCATTGATGATTTAATTGCCTTGAGCAGCTGGGACTGATTAAAGATTTAAAGGCCTATAGCCTCTCAAATAAGTTCCTTATATTCTTTTACCTTTTTTTCTTACAGATTTTCTTTTTATGTCCCTCTCTGTACTTTGGGGAATATGAGATTTCTCTTGTCACAGGAAGATGAGAGTTGACAGACCTTGTTTAATGTTTTTTTTTCCTCAATGGTAGAAGAGAGAGGGCTATGGAATTTGTAGAATACTAAATAAAAAGGATACATTTATAAGATTTTTTTCTTTTTTTTTTTTTTTTTTTTTTTTACTTAATCCATGTAGGAAGTCCTTCCATCAATGAACATATGCATTTCATCTGTAATTCATTATCTTAGCAAGTTTTTTTTGGGGAGCACTTTGAGATTTACTTAAAAATTTCTCCATGGTCACAAACTGGTATGTGGCTAAGGCAAGACTTGAACTCAAATCTTTCTGACTTTTCTATGTCAACATGGCTTTTTGAGTCTATAGGAAACCAGTCAATCAAACAACCAAGCATTTATTAAACACTTACTTTGTGCTAGTCACTATGCTAAATGGTAAGGTTTTCAATAAAAGGAAAACTGCTTCTATAATCAAGGAGTTTTTATTTACCAGATAGGTGAAAAAAATCAGTCATGAGTATTTCATCTACATGACACCAACACTTGAAAATCCCTTAGGCCATCACAATTCTAGGGAGTTTAGTGTCAAGTAGACCAAGTGTTGCCTGGATCATTAGAATTTGAAATTGTCATATAAATGTTTTGACCATTGCATGTTCAGTGAGCAGTATGATATGGGAACATATAAAGGGAAGAATCCTATAGACTTGTATTAATTTCAGGATAAGAAAAAATAGTCAGTGTCTTTAGTAGAATAATTAGCAATCACATAAGAGTATCTTGATTGTATAGAGGTTAAAGATGGAACTTTAGCCACAATGGTATTATAATGAAAATAACATGGAAAATGAGCTGTGGTACTAGAGACTACTGGGAATGTATTATGAGGTTCTCAAAAATTATCTTTTCAGAACAGAATTTTGAAGGTGAGCTTTTAAAGGACAGGTAAAGGATATATTGTTTTTTTAAAAAAGATAGACAATAGAAACAATATTGGGCATAGAAAAATGATACATGACATTTATTCAGATGGCTAAAGAGCTTATTACAGGAAGGCAAAGAATAAGGAAATGTGAATTAGAGATACTGTAGGAGAAGATGGATTTCAGGTTTGATGTGAGAGGAAATAAGACATCCATGAAAAATCAAGATTATCAGAAATGTGAATATAATGATAATTACTTATTGATGGGGAGAAGAGCAGGACGGAAAAAAAATTAGAAATAATCCAGGAATAAACAAAGCATGGGTAAGGGATTTGCCAGGAAGAAGGAAAAGAGGTCAGATTTAGAGCTTCTGTGAAGCAAGACTTGACAGGTGCTATCACTTTCTTTTTATTCTGAATTATTTAGGTTCAGTGGGGTTTAGGTCTTTGAAAAAAAGTTATGTATAATATATAATAAATATAAAGTTATATTATATATATAATGTTTATATATATATAATATGTTTATATATATATATATATAACATATAAAGAAATGAGATGAATGAAAGAAAATAACTTAAAACTCTTTTCCTGTTAAACAAACAAATAAGACTATATAAAAACATTCATATGTTGCTGGTAGAAATCAGAATAATATCCTGCTGTCTTTAAATTACAGATCAGTAAGTAGCAAATGTGTCTATGTAAATAAATATGTATGCTCTCTCTTTCTCACACACATATACATGTGTGTGTATCTCCATATATAGAATTGAAATACAAGATGATGATAGCATACTGATTAATATAAAGATGAAACATACACATAGAAATATATTTATAAAATCAAATTGAAAATTCAATAACTTCTAGTGCTAAATACTTTAGCCCTAGGAAAATGAGATGGGAGATTATTGCCACGCATATATACATGGGCCCCTAAAGGTGTTCTTCTGTGGTTTTAAATTCATTCCAATTCTTTTTTTAAAAAATGGTATTGTATTCCCCTCCCCACCAATTATGTCAAGACAATATTTAACATCTATTTTCACATGATTTTTGAGTTCCAAATTTGTCTTTTTTCCTCCCTCTTCTCACCATTTCTGAAAATATTATGCAATTTGATGTAAATTTTATATATGTTATTATGTAAAACATATTTCTATATTAGTCACTATTTTGAAAAAAAGAAACAGAGTAAAAGGGAAAACACAAAAAAGAATAAACTAAATAAATAATTTTTTTTAATTTAAATTTTATTTTATTTAATAATAACTTTGTATTGACAGAATCCATGCCAGGGTAATTTTTTACAACATTATCTCTTGCACTCGCTTATGTTTCGTTTTTTCCCCTTCCTCCCTCCACCCCCCCCCAAGATGGCAAGCAGTCCTATATATGTTAAATATGTTGCAGTATATCCTAGATACAATACATATTTGCAGAACTGAACAGTTCTCCTGTTGCACAGGGAGAATTGGATTCAGAAGGTAAAAATAACTCGGGAAGAAAATCAAAAATGCAAATAGTTCACATTCGTTTCCCAGTGTTCTTTCTTTGGGTGTAGCTGCTTCTGTCCATCATTTATCAATTGAAACTCAGGTCTCTTTGTCAAAGAAATCCACTTCCACCAAAATATGTCTGCATACAATATTGTTGTTGAAGTGTATAATGATCTCCTAGTTCTGCTCATTTCACTTAGCATCAGTTCATGTAAGTCTCGCCAGTCCTCTCTGTATTCATCCTGCTGGTCATTTCTTACAGAACAATAATATTCCATAACATTCATATACCACAATTTACCCAGCCATTCTCCAATTGATGGGCATCCATTCATTTTCCAGTTTCTAGCCACTACAAACAGGGCTGCTACAAACATTTTGGCACATACAGGTCCCTTTCCCTTTTTTAGTATCTCTTTGGGGTATAAGCCCAATAGAAACACTGCTGGATCAAAGGATATGTACAGTTTGATAACTTTTTGGGCATAATTCCAGATTGCTCTCCAGAATGGTTGGATTCGTTCACAACTCCACCAATAATGCATCAGTGTCCCCGTTTTCCCGCATCCCCTCCAACATTCATCATTATTTTTTCCTGTCATCTTAGCCAATATGACAGGTGTGTAGTGATATCTCAGAGTTGTCTTAATTTGCATTTCTCTGATCAATAGTGATTTGGAACACTCTTTCATATGAGTGGTAATAGTTTCAATTTCATCCTCTGAAAATTGTCTGTTCATATCCTTTGACCATTTATCAATTGGAGAATGGCTTGATTTTTTATAAATTTGAGTCAGTTCTCTATATATTTTGGAAATGAGGCCTTTATCAGAACCTTTAATTGTAAAGATGTTTTCCCAGTTTGTTGCTTCCCTACAAATCTTGTTTGCATTCGTTCCGTTTGTACAAAGGCTTTTTAATTTGATATAATCAAAATTTTCTATTTTGTGATCAGTAATGGTCTCTAGTTCATCTTTGGTAGTAAATAAATAAATTATTCTTTGATCTGCATTCAGAGTATATCAGTTCTCTATTTGATTATGTATAGCACTTTTCTTTATGAGTCCTTTATACTTGTCTTCCCTCATTGTGTTGCTGACAAGAACTGAGTCATTCTAAGTTGATCATCACACAATACTGCTGATACTGTGTACAATGTTTTCCTGGCTCTGTTCTTTTCACTTTCTATCAGTTCCTAAAAGTCTTCCCAGGTTATTCCCAAATCATTTCTTTATTCTCTGTTTGTCATTTCTTCTTGCTCAACAGTATTGCATTATATTCATATAATACAACTTGTATAGTTATTCTCCAATTGATGGATGTCTCCTTAATTTCCAATATTTTATTATCCCAAACAGGGTTACTATAAAAACTTTCATATATATTTCTTCTTTTTTCTTTTT
The DNA here is from genome assembly GCF_016432865.1 of Antechinus flavipes. Lineage (NCBI taxonomy): Eukaryota > Metazoa > Chordata > Mammalia > Dasyuromorphia > Dasyuridae > Antechinus > Antechinus flavipes. The sequence goes on from NC_067401.1 coordinate 220,404,807, forward strand.
TTATGGGATACAGAACTAATAATGGTATTCATTGCTGAATCAAAGGGTATGTATAGTTTGCTTGTCTTTTGGTCATAGTTCCAAATTGCTCTCCAGAGTTGTTGGATCAGTTCACAACTCCCAATGGAGTTGTACATCAGTGTTTAACTTTTCCCATATATTCTCCAACATTATCATTTTCCCTTTTTTTGTCATATTAACCAATTCAATAAATGTGAGCTATACCTCAGGGTTGTTTTAAGTTTCACTTCTTTAATCAAAAGTGATTTGGAATGCTTCTTCATGTGCTATATTTCTTCATTTGAAAACTGACTATTCATATCCTTTGACCATTTATCAGTTGAGAAATGGCTTGAATTCTTAGAAATTTTTTTTAGTTTTCTACATTTTTGAGAAATGAGGCTTTTATCAGAGATGCTTGCTATACATCTGATTTCCCAGTTTTCTGCTTTCCTTCTAATCTTTACTTCAGTGGTTTTGTTAATATAAATTCTTTTAAATTTTATAGAATTAAAATTTTGTAATGCTCTCTCTCTCTCTCTTTCTCTCTCTCTCTCTCTCTCTCTCACACACACACACGGTTATAAACTTGTAACTCACTTATCTTCTTTTTAAAGAATTTGGATGCTATGCCACTTGGTACATATATATTTAGTATTGATATTGCTTCTTTGTCTAAAGTTACCTTTTAGCAACATGTAGTTTTCTTCCTTATTTCTTTTAGGTATATATTTGCTTTTGTTTTGTCTGAGATCAGGGTTGCTACCCCTGCCTTTTCACTTCAGCTGAAGCATAATAGATTCTGCTCCAGACCTTTTTAAAAAATTGTATCTTTCTGCTTCATGTGCATTTCTTGTAAATAATATATTGTAGGATTCTGGCTTTTGCTCCGCCCTGCTAGCTACTTTTCTTTTATGGGAGAATTCATTCCATTTATATTCACAGTTATGATAATTATCTATTTCCTTCCCTCCTATTTTCCTATTTTTTGTCCTTTTTCTCCTTTCATCCTTTCCTTCCTTGTAAGTGTTTGCTTCTGTCTATTACTCTCTCTTTATACCATCCCTTTTGTCAGTCTTTCCCTACCCCATGCCCACTGTTCATTTTATTTAATCATCTCATCTTTTACTTTCCAATCAGGTAAGAAGGATTTCTATATTCAACTGCTCATATATACTATTCCCTCTTTGAGACCAATACCGATGAGAGAAATGTTCAAGCAAGGTTCATTGCTTACCCTCCCATTTTTGTTTTTAGTATTATATGGATTTTTTTGTGCCTCTTAATGTAAAATAATTTACCCCCTGCCATCTCTCCCTTCCTTCTATACCCAGTATACTTGTTATTACCTTAAATTCAATTTATACCTGTAACCTATGTCTATGTAGGTTCCTTCTAGTTGTGATATTAATGCTACCATTTTAAAGAATTACAACTACCATCATCTTCCCATGGAGAGATGTAAATAGTTCAGCTTCATTGAATCACTCATTTTCTTTCCCCTTTTCCTCTTTTTAAGGATTCTCTTGGGTCTTGATATTGGAGATCAAATTTTTTGTTCAATTCTGGTCTTCTCCTTATAAAAATTTGAGATCCTTCTAGATAACCATTTTTCCCCTTGAAGTATTATGATTAATTTTGATGGTAACTTTAGCCTTGTTTCTTCACCTTCAGGAAATATTGTGTTCTATGCCCCCCTTTTCTTTAATATTACAGCTCCTAAGTTTGATGCAATCTTGATTGTGGCTTACTGATATTTGAATTATTTCTTTTTGGCTGTGAATAGCATCCTTTTCTTGACCTGATAATCCCAAAACTTGGTTGAAATGTTCGTTGTAGTTTTATTTTGGGATCTCTTTCCAGAGGTGATCGGTGTTTTTTTTTTTTTTTTTTACAATGTTTGTTTTGCCCTTTGTTCCAAAATATCAGGAAGTTTTTCTTGTTAATTTCTTGAAAGATGCTGTCCAGGTCCTCCTTTTGATTTGGTTTTTAGGTAGGCCTATGACTGGACAATGACATTGTCTCTCTTGGATCTATTTTCCAGGTTAGGTATTTTCCCAATGAGTTATTTTACATTTTCTTCCACATTTTTGATTCTTTTGAATTTGCTTTATTGATTCTTGATGTGTCATAGTGTTATTAGCTTCCACTTCCAATTCTAAATTTTAAGGAATTGTTTTCCTCGATTAGCACTTGCATTTCCTTTTTCATTTCACTATTTGTACTTTTTAAGGAATTGTTTACTTTGATGGAGTTTTGTATTTCCTTTCACATTTGGCCAATTCTACTTTTTAAACAATTATATTCTTTTTTCTAAGCTGTTGATTCTTTTTTCACAGTTCTCTTGCATCACTTTTGTGTCTTTTGACAATTTTTCTTTTACCACTTATATGATTTTTAAGCTCCTTTTTGAGTCTTCCATGACTTATTTCTGGGCCTCAGATCACTTCCCATTTATTTCTGGCATTTTATCCATATGTGTTTTAACACTGTTCTCTTCTGAGTTTGTATCTTGAACTTCCCTGTTACTATAATAACATTTTTATGATCAGATCTTTATTGCTGTCCTGATCATTCTTTTGGGCCTTTTTCCTTTCTTTTAAATTTGTTCTCTGTTCTTGGGTGGGAAGGGTACCATATCAAGTGTCTTCTGCCAAGAATTATAGTCACCATCTATCTGGTGCTGTATTGATGTTGAGGCCCTTGACTTTGCTTAGGTAACCTGGGAGGTGTGAAGGGTATCCTGATATTGATTTTTGCCTGATCCACTGCACTGGGGCTCAGGATCTCCTATTGATTTGTAGCTTGCTGGGGTGCTTCCTATCCTGGATCATGCTCTCCTTTTACTTGAATGAGAAAGATCTTTCTTGCTAACCTTAAAAGCTTTTTAGGCTAAAAGATTGTTTCACTCTATATTTTTGCTGGTTTTATTGTTTCAGGATATGTTTTGGTTCCTTATTTTATAGTTGTTTGGAGATCAATATGGGAGGGTTACATACACTTACTGTTTAATCTGTCATCTTGTCTCTCAGACATTCTTAATCATTCTGAGGAAAAGCCAGTCTGAACAAACTTCAGAGCATCATACATCTAGAGTTGAAAAAAGACTTAGAGATCATCACCCGATTCCATAATTTTATATTTGAGGAAACTTGAGGTCCAAGGAAGTTAAGAGGATTGCCCATGGTTATAAACAATAATGGCGGGATTTGAACAAGGTTCTCTGAGTTCACATGCTGGGGTCTTTAGGACTGTACTATACCTCTATATTTTCATTGTGCTTGTTGTGTTTGGAAAGTCGAAGTCATCTACTGGATAAGTAATCAGATTTTCTCAGCTTTTATTTTAAAATAATCATTTGAATTTTCAGAATGTCTAGAAAATGCTAGACATGAGAGAGACAAGGAAATCTGACCTTGAGCAGCTTATAGTCTTATGAGGCAGAAAGGGTTAATATGCACAACAAATTAGAGAATGGAACATACATAGCAGCCTGTAAGGTTTTTTATTTCTTTCTTAGTTTCTTTGTTTGTCATTCTGTTCCTTCCTCCCTCTCTCTTCCTTCCTTCCCTCCCTCCTTTCCTTCCTTTCTTCCTTCTTTACTTCCTTCCTTCCTTTCTTTTTCTCTCCCTTACTCCCTCTCTCTCTCCCTCTTTTTCCTTCCTTCCTTTCTTTCTGTCTCTCTGTGTTTCTGTCTGCCTCTGTCTCTCTTTCTTTTGTTTCTAGAGGAAAACACATTTCAAACCATATTAAGCCTATTAATTCTAAATAGAAAGTATTAAATATAGTATTTTTCCATTTAATAATATGACTATAAATGAATATAGGATAACAGTGGATAGAGAATTGTCATTCATAAGTTACAGGCATGTCAAGATGTCTCATTAGTAGTTCATTGATTAGATCTGACTTTATGTGGAAAATGTTTTATAATTTATAATTATAATTATAAACTATCAATTATATAAACAATATAATTGTTTATAATTTTATAATTGTAATATAATTCTAATTCTAATATAATAAATAATTATAATTTATAATATAGTTCTTGAGTTCTGTATATGAAAATAGACTCCCAAATATTTTATATTATCTATCGTAATTTTAAATGGAATTTTTCTTTGTATCTCTTGCTGCTGGACTTTGTTGGTTACATATAGGAATGCTGATAATTTATGTGGATTTATATTGTATCCTGCAATTTTGCTAAAGTTTTGAATTGTTTCTAATAGTTTTTTAAATTGGTTCTCTATGATTCTCTAAGTATATCATTATATTATCTTCAAAGAATGATAATTTGATTTTCTCATTACCTACTCTAATTTCTTTAATTTTTTTCTTCCCTTATTGCCAAAACTAACATTTCTAATACAATATTGAATAATGATGATGATAGAGGGCAATCTTGTTTTACCTATGCTCTTATTGGGAGTGGTTCTAGTTTATCTCCGTTACATATGATGCTTGCTGATGGTTTTAAGTAATTGCTACTGATCATTTTAAGGAAAACTCTATTTATTCCTATATTCTCTAGTGTTTTTAATAGGAATGGGTATTGGATTTCATCAACTACTTTTTCTATTATTGTCTATTATCTATTGAGATAGTAGTATGATTTATATTAGTTTTGGTTATAGATATAGTCAATTATGCTAATAATTTTCCTAATATTGAACCAGTTCTGCATTCCTGATATAAATCCTACTTGGTCATGGTGCATTATCCTGGAGATAACTTGCTGTGAACTCTGCTAATATTTCATACAAGTTTTGCATCAATATTCATGAGGGAAATTGGTCTATAATTTTCTTTCTCTATTTTGACCCTATTTGGTTTAGATATCAGCACCATATCTATGTCATAAAAGGAATTTGGTAGGACTTCTTTCCCTATTTTTCCAAATAATTTCATAGTATTGGAATTAATTGTTATTTAATTGTTTGGTAGAATTCCCATGTAAATCTTTCTGGCCCTGGAGATTTGTTTTTAGGACGTTGATTAATAGCTTGTTCAATTTATTTTTCTAAAATCTGACTATTTAAGTAATTTATTTCCTCTTCTGTTAATTTGAGCAATCTATATTTTTATAAATATTCATCCATTTCACTTAGATTATCATATTTATTGGCATACATTTGGACAAAGTAATTATTGCTCTAATTTCTTCTTCATTGGTAGAATGTTCATCCTTTTCATTTTTGATGCTAACTGTTTGATTTTCTTCTCTCCTTTTTCTACTAAAATTAACCAAAGGTGTATCTATTTTATTTTTTCATAAAACTAATTCTTAGTTTTCTTATTATCAAACAAGAGCAAAAATAGATCTAATAAAAAGAGATAAGGTTGCTGAAGGTTTATTTGTCTACATTTATCTATTTATCTAAATATTTAATATTAAATAATAAATTTTAAATTTTATTTAAATAATAATTTAATTTCAAAACAATTTAAAAATAATTTTCATAATAATTTAATAATAATACAATACATAATTTAAATAACTTAAAATAATTTAATTTTTATTTAAATAATAAATATCAACATATTTATCTATTTATAAAGATTAATCTATTTTATTGGCTTTTTAAATTTTTATTGGTTTATAAAGGTACCATAGATAATGAAATTATATATATATGAGAATTCATCCCATTCATATTCACAGTTAAAGTGACTAACTCTGTAATTCCCACCACATTATTTTCTCGTTATATTTTTCTCTTTTCTTTCCCCTTTCCTTCCTTCCCATAGCTTTGCTTCTGACCATCACCCCCTTCCCAGTTCTCCTCTTTTATAGGCCCTCCCTCTTTCTTATCCCTTCCCCTTATACTTCTGTTTCCCTTCTGTTTGTTAGTCTTCCCTTTTCCTTTCCCCTTTCTACTCCTTCTTCCCTATAGGGTAAGACAAGTTTCTTTACAAAACTAAATACATCTAATATTCCCTCTTTGAGTGAAATCTGATAAGATTAAGGCTCACACAAATCTCATTCCTTTCTTTCCCCCCTTAATTGTAATAGGTCTTTTTTTTTTTTTTTTTTTTTTTTGGTCTCTTCATGAGATGTAATATACTCAACTTACCTCCCCTTTCCTCTTTAACCAGGGCAGTCACTTTTCCACCCCACTTTCTTTTTTACATTACAATAAAGTAAAATTATACCTACATCCTCTAAGTATATCCTTAACAATGAAACAATTCTCAAGAGGCAAACATATCATGTTTTCATATATGGTGTAAACTTTTTAACATTTTAAAAAATGCAGTTTTTTTCCCTTTCTTTTTTACTTTTTATGCTACTCTTGAGTTCTGTATATGAAAATCAAATTTTTTGTTCAGCTCTGGTCTTTTCATCAAAAATAAATGAAATTCACCTATATTATTGAATGTCCATCTTTACCCCTAAAAGACAATGTGTAATTTTGCTGGACAGGTGATTCTTGGCTACAATCCAAGATCCTTTGCCCTTCAGAATGTCATATTACAAACCCTTTGATTCTTTAAAGTAGAAGTTGCTAGGCCCTGGATAATACTGATTGTGACTCTTTGATATCTGAATTGTTTCTTTCTGACTGCTTACAGTATTTTCTCCTTCCTTTGATAATTCTGAAATTTAGCTATATATTCCTTGGAGTTTTCATTTTGGAGTCTCTGTCAGTAGGTTATTGGTGAATTCATTTAATAATGATTTTATCCTCTAGTTCTAGGACATCAAGGCAGTTTTCTTTGATGATTATTTGAAAGATGCTGTCTAGGTTCTTTTTTCCCATCATAGTCTTTAGGTAGACCAATAATTCTTAGATGGTCTCTCCTGGATCTATTTTCTGAGTCAGTTGTTTTTCCAAAATATATTTTGCTGTAAATTTATTATACAAATATTTGTGGGTTCTGTCACTCCAAAACCAGTTTACAGGCTTGATCTGGTGTTCATCTGAGGGGAGTCAGGAAGAGATGAGACAAAGACCTGTCTATTCTCTGCTATCTTGGCTCTGTCCCCCATTTGAAATTTTCTTGACAAAGACACTTGAATAGTGTGCTATTTCCTTCTCTAGAAACTGAAGCAAATAGGTTTAAATGAAATTGCTAAGGATCACACAGCTTGTGCTCTATTCACTGTACCAACCTAGCTGCTCAAGGAGGACGATTGATTTAATGGTAATAAACTGGAACTAGTCTCCACAGACCTTAGTTAAAATTTCAACTCAGCCACTTACTACTTATTTGACATTGGGCAAATTACTTAACTTTTTTCTGCTTCAGTTTTTCTATCTGTAAATATGGGGGTTAGACCAGTTGACTTCTATAAGAACTTTTCTACTCTCTATAATTACAATCCTAATTTTATAGTGGGGCTAGAAAGTCTCTGAAGTCCCTTTTACCTTCATTCTAGATTTCTCTTATCCCAAGGGCTGAATGTGATGCCCACATGTTGCACTGTATTTCATTGAATTATTCAATTCAATTCAATTTCTCAAAACTAAAATTTATTGAGCAGTTATTTGCCCCTAACACAAACCCTATATGCAAGTCATTTTAGACTATTCCTTTCCTATAGAATTCTTTTTCTACCTCTCAGTCTTTGTTGGACCCTTTTCTCTATGTCCTTTGCATTCTTTACCTTCTAGTATTTTCACCTAACTCATTTATCAGGGTACAAATTCTTCTGTGTGATACCCTTGGCTTCTGCTACCATTTCAAAAAACAAAGGAGTCTAATCAGCAAACCAAAATGAAGCTGCTAACCTTGTATATACTTGTAGAATTTATTTTGAGCACACACAATAAAACATTCTGGTATAATGGGAAAGAAATCCCACTAAATTTAGAGTCATGATATAAAACTGAATTCCAGTATTACCAATGCCATTCACTACTTATGTGGTCTTGAGCACTTCATTTAACTTTTGAGCTTCTGTTTCCTCACCCTATAAAGTGAGGAGCTTGTTCTAAATGACTCTCTGAGGAACCATCCAACATTCTTACAAAACTTTGTTCTTCTTTAGTCACTTTCTTATTCTGCTTTGTTTTATGCTAATTTGTGTGGTTTTCTCATTACCCTTCATAAATAAGAAGGTTTCTTGAGGGCAAAGACTATGTTTTAACTATCTTTGTAACCTCCATAGAACCTTGAAAATAGTAGTTGTTTTATAAATGTTTGTTAATAGAAGTGTCATACGATTATAGACATAACAGATATATCTGGCAATTTCCCACTTGGGAAATACATATTGTATTTTTTTTTTTAATCTTTAGCCTGAAAACTTGGAAGCTTATGATGAATTATACTTTGAAGTTCTCATTTTGAAACAAGTTCAAAGCTTGAATAAAATGAAGAATTGTCAAAAAGATGTGAATTTAGGTCAGAGTGAGAAAAAAGAGACATTTCAGATATCTTCAGTGAGAATCACATCTCTTAGATTTAATTCTCCCTTAGTTTCCATGTCTATTTTCCCTTTCTTTTTAGTGACCATTTCAATTACATCTTATTTAACAAAGTTATTTTTAGTCACCAAAATTTTATCTGATATGAACATTTCATTTTAAAAAATAAATTCTTGATAACATTGAAAAATGTTTTATTAAACATTTTATGTTATCCAACTTGGATTTATAATAATTTTGGAAAAGACTGGATATATAAAAATTACATAAATATAAATGTAATATATATATTTTGCAATATAAAAATGATAATTTAAATAAACATGGGAAAATTGCAAGGGGGATTTATAACTTTATAGGAAAACAAATTGTTTTTCCTATCATTTTAGGATAGTTTGCATACAAGAAAACTTCAATTGTAGTCATAGAAGTAGACAAAACTGAAACAACTGAACAACAACAAAATTCCTCTATGAATTTATAGTTCTTCAAAATGTCTAACAATTCATGTCTGAATAATTGGAGGTTATTGAGTTCAAATCCCTCTGTGCTGTTGACTTGCATAAGTGTGTTGATGAATCTTTATTTTCAGATTTCAATCATTTAAATCTTATATTTTCCCTGCCATCCCCCAACCCATCAACCACAAAAAAATTTGGTCATCATAAACATAAATGCAATGTATGCATGTCTATATTTCTAAAGATTTGTGTTTCCTGATAGCCACCCAATTTTTTAAAAAATAAAAAAATTATATATCATCGTCCACAATTGTCTCACCCAATTTGTACTTACAAATTACAAGATCATAGCAAGAAGGGGACTTAAAGTTAATTTAGTCCAAACCTCTCATTTTACAAGTCTTGAAGAGATTAAATCACTTGTCCAATGTTAAAAAACAAGCTAGTAGCAGCATCTCAATTTAAATAAAATGGATTCTTTATTCCAGATTGAGCACACTAACCACAATGTCTTTCTTTCTTTCTTTTTTAAAATAATAGCTTTTTTAGTTTCAAAACATATGTAAAGATAATTTTCAACATTCGCCCTTACAAAACATTATGTTCCAAATTTTTCTCCCTCCTTTCCCCTACCTCTCCCCTAGACAGCAAATAATCCAATATATGTTAAACATATGCAATTTTTCTATACATATTTCCACATTTATCATGCTGAAAAAGAAAAATCAGATCAAAAAGAAAAAAAATAAGAATAAAAAAAAGCAAGCAAACAAACAGCAAAAAAGGTGAAAACATTACGTTCTGATCCACATTCAATTTCTATAGTTCTCTTTCTGGATGCATATGGCTCTTTTCATCACAAGTCCATTGGAATTGGCCTGAATCACCTCATTGTTGAAAAGAGCCTCTTCCATAAGAGCTATTCATCACATAATCTTGTTACTATGTACAATGTTCTCTTGGTTTTACTCACTTCATTTAGCATCAGTTCATGTAAGTCTCTTCAGGTCTTTCTGAAATTATCCTGCTGATTGTTTCTTATAGAACAATAATATTCCATAACATTCCTTATACCATAATTTCTCCAGCCATTCCCTAAATGCTGGGCTTCCTTTCAGTTTTCCTTTCCTTGCCACTACATTTTGACACACATGGATCCTTTACCCTTTTAATGATTTCTTTGGGCTACAGATTCAGTAGAAACACTGGTGGATCAAAGGGTATGCACAATTTGATAGCCCTTTGGGTACAGTTCCAAATTGCTCTCCAGAATGGTTGGATCTGTTCACAACTCCACCAACAATATGTGTCCCAATTTTCACACATCCCCTCCAACATTTATACCTATCTTTTCCTGCCATTTTAGCCAATCTGCAAGGTGTACAATAGTACCTCAGAATTGTCTAAATTTGCATTTCTCTGGTCAATGGTGATTTAGAGCATTTTTTCATATGATTAGAAATGGTTTAAATTTTTTCATTTGAAAATTGTTTGCTCATATCCTTTACTTATTTATCAATTGGAGAATGGTTTTTATTCTTATAAATTTGAGCCAATTCTCTTTATATTTTAGAAATGAGGCCTTTATCAGAACTCTCAGGCATAAAATTCTCTCCCCCCCCCCATTTTTTGCTTCACTTTTAACCTTAGCTGTATTGATTTTATTTGTATAAAACTTTTAAATTTAATATAATAAAAATTATCCATTTTATATTTCATAATGTTCTTTAGTTTTTTTTTTTTTGGCTATAAATTTTCCTGCAATTTTTCTCAAATCATGAGTTCTTATTCCAGAAGCTGGAATCTTTGAATTTATCAAACACTAGATTATTATAGTCCACATTGTCTTTCTATGTGGAATTCTGTCTTAGAAAAAGAGGTACAAAATGATCCCTCATTACTACATTTTTGCAGAAAATCACTATACTTTTCAAAATATGATAAGTTTTTGACAGTTTGCTGGACAAACTGCTCTGCATTCTTTGGATATACTCAGCAGTTCTGAGTTGCTTTACCTACTGTATCTCCTAGCCTGATACAGCATTTTCTTATTTCCTCTTTCTGCTGAGTTTATGAGTCAGTGGTGGGTGAATTGTTTCTTGTTTACTGAATTTATCAAATGTTCTGCATTCTTTGGTCTGGAAGTGGGTATATGACTTTTTATAGTATTGAAATAATATTTAACATTTTAAATCAGGGAAGTAATCCAGGGAGAATGCTAACAACTTTTTCCTTCATTCTTAACTTTTTTTCCCTCTATCTCCTCTCAAGCAATCAATTACCTCTTATTTTGCCCTCTTGCTGTGTGCTCACTATGGGTGGGTTGAAAGCAGCTTTTTGTGTAAAACCAGAAACTTAATATCATTTTGGCTGACTGATTAAATTACATTTTATTTTCAGAGTGATTAAACAAATTCTTAATCCAGGAGAGTTGTCTTCAGATTTTGAAATTTCTTAATTGAAATGTTTTGATATTAATAATTAATGAATAACAATTTCCATGATAATACCAAAAATTTTTTTTGGGGGCTGAGACAACTGGGGTTAAGTGACTTGCTCAGGTTCACATAGCTAGGAAGTGTTAAGTATCTGAGGCCAGATTTGAATTCAGATCCTTCTGACTTCAGGGCTGGTACTTTTTCCAGACCATCTAGCTGCTCCCAAGAAATATTTTCAAAAAGTGCTTAGGAATCTGGTTTCCTGGGTAAGATCATTTGATATCCTGCCTCTTAAGTAGTATATTTGCTGTGTGATTATGGATAAGTCACTCAACCAGCTAAGTGCTCCAGGCAATTACCTAAGACTATAACTTATAGATGAATTCAATTCAATTAAAAAAAATTCATAAAATCTCAAAATGTACTAAATCCTGAGCATAAAAAAACAAAATAATCTCTGTCCTCAAGAAGTTTTCATTATATCAAAGTTCCAATTTTCATTGGTGGGTGGCATTTCCACACTAAGACAGTTCCTTATGCAATCACTTTTGGGATTTTAACAATGAAGTTATGATATTAAACCATGCATTTTATTTTTAAGTGAAAATGCATTTTAAATTTTAATGTAAACCATACGATGAGTAAATCAGAACAGATAAAATAAAGTATGCTTTTATGGATTTAAACTTAATGATAATATATATGTTGATATATTATTTTCAATATAAAAATGTAATAATTTGAAATAAGGATATGCATATGTAGGCATATATAAGTTGGTAAATATTATATGTAAATATAGTAACATAAGCATCCTAAATAATAGAGTACATAGTTTGGTGCTGCATTGTTTGTTTACTATAATAAATTTCCTCTTTAACAAGTTTATAGAATTATAGATTCTGAACTGGATATGACCACAGACATCATATAGTCCATTTTCTCCTTCTATAGATAAAGAAAGTGAACCCCAAAGAGACTAAGTAATTTACTTAATGTCACACATGTAGTAAAGAGTAAATGATCATGCTGGATTTTGACCATAGGCTCTTTTCCTAGCAATTCTCTGCAATTTTTACATGCTGCTTTTAAGTCAAAGACCTGACTAGTCAAGGACCAATATGCTACTTTTTGTTTGATCAATTAAACTCACTTTTTACTGGATCATAGAATTGAATGGAAGATTTGTTAGTTTCACACATTCTGTCTTATTTTAACCTGTCTCTTTCTCTCTCCTCCAGTTAACTTCTCTCTCTACTACCTCTGATCAACTCTCCTGTAAATCACCTGCTCTCTTTGTTTCACCAACTAATCTGAAAGCACAATCTGACATGGTTAACCTGCACCAAGCCTCTCTCCTCGAAGAATTCCATACTAAGAGGGTGGATCCACGTGGGTCAACCATGCAAGAGACTTCAACATATTATGAAGGGACCATTTACTCTTCTCCTTGTTTTGCACCAGAGCAAACCAGCTCAGAGATAAAAAGCACTCAGATCTTAGATTCTAAACAGCTAAAATATATCTCCAACCCAACCTTAGCTCACCAAAAGTCTGAATTAAGGTCAGAAACTTTAAGTAAGAGTCCAACTCCCCCATTGCATCCTCACAGTTCAAGTGCAAGTCAGAGCTTCACTACTCAGGTACTATCCTCAACTACTGCCAAGTCAGATTCATCATCATATATACCTGTTCGTATCATCACACATTCATTATCCCCAAGTCCTAAACCATTGAATTCTACTTTTTATGGGTCCTCTTCAACTTTATGTAGCCAAGCTTCATCTAGTGGAAATCTTGCAAAATCAGGAGTTAAGTCCCCAGTACCAACTCGGCTTTCCCTTTTGACTGCTATTTTGAAGTCAAACCCTGCTCATGGGAGACCCTTTTCTCCTGCATCCTGTCCCACCTTCTCTTCCAACTCCCTAACTTCATCCACTCTCACACTAGATCAAAAGATGAAGAGAACCCCACCTACTCCTAAGAAATCTTACTCTAGTTTCTCCCTTAGGGAAGAATCTCCAGATCTAGGTGAACACCAGCCTTCTGAACTTCCCTATCAATCAGTTCACTCTCATTTTTTCACCAAGATTAGTCCTGCCTCTCAAGAAGCTCCCCTTTCCCAAAGAAAACCCTTAAGTGTCAGTTCACCATCTCCTAAATTAGGGAGAGCTCCTTCACCTCCTGTTTCTCCTAAGATTATGATCCCACCACAATTACAATGCAAAATAGTGAACTCATCAACCCTACCTCCTATTCCACCATGTATTTCTGCTGCTTCCTTTAATAAAGGCAATCATGAAGCTGACTTCAAAGGTCCAGCTCCTGAAAAGCCCAAGCGATTTCATACATACTCATCTACTTCATCCTCTTCTACCTTAAGTTCTGTTTCTGATCCTGTCAGTCAAAGAAACACTCTTTCTTTTCCAAATGAATATTCTTTCCCAATTACTCCCTTAAATCCAACATGTCATTTGAAAGCATCTTCATCACAATTATTAACTAAGGAGAAGAATTTCATATCTGCTACTTCTCCAAGCATTTCTATTCCAAGCTCTCTTTCTCATCCTAATTTGAGGCCCTCCCTTCCTCCTGCTGATACTATTAATTCCCATAGAGTCCAGCAGATTTCATCCCTGCACCCAAAATATCAGGTGAATACCTTACCCATAAGACCTACAGTGTCGACTGAAGCAACAGTAACACATAGTAGATCCCCTGTTTCAAGCCCAGTACCTCCCATATCCCTAACAACAATCAAGGAATCAACTTCACCACAACCTTTGCTCTTGTCGTCAGACCCTGAGAGTAAGAAAACAAAGGTATATTTATCTATCTATCTATCTGCATATATATTTTTGCATGCTGCATGCTTATTTTCTAATCTGGAATGGCCATTCTTAAAAAATAAAAACAAACAAACATTAACAAAGGATTTCTTTTACATTAATGATGCTCTTAAGAGAGAAATAAAGGAAGGGGATTGGGAAATTATTGGAATGTGAGGATTAATTTTATGTTAGAACATTAATTCCTGAGTACATTAGTACATTGCATGAGAAAGTTTTTGGCAATAGGTTCAAATGATACTCAAGTAAATCTACAAAACAATTTTTTTTTCTTCTTTTGAGCGTGGCTTCTAATCCCACTTAGGCTAGAAATATTGTAGTAACCCATGGTCCTGATCTCACTGTTGGTCAACTGGGAAGTTTTGACCTGATTCATTTTCAATCTAGCCCAGTTTACCTCTTCTTAGGCAGCCTGGTGGCTTTTCTCCTGAGGATTCACCATATTGGTACCTTAATTAGTGTAGACATTGATTAGGTTTACTCTAATTGCAGCTCAGACTCCTAAACTCAAAAAGTCATTAGCTTCAGCCTCCCTAGTAGCAGGACTTAGAGGTATGTACCACCATGTGTTCTTTTCCAACTTTGATAAAGGTTTTCCATGGTCAACCATTGTTACTCTTCTTTATGATCCTGAAGGTTTTTTTTTTTTTTTTTTTTTTTTTAAAGAATGAATCAGGAGTCTATGGTTACCCTTAGTTTAAAATTAACTATGAGGAATTTTGGAATACAATTTATGAAACAGAAGCATTTGTCAACTTTGTGAAATTCACAACTTTTATGAAATTCATAAAGAAATCTGACATGGATGTAGTATTGATTAATTAGAAATACTCTATAAAGCTGGATAGTTCACTGATCAAATATCTTAGAGAGTTTTTATTGTCCTCACCCATTTTTTTTTTTTTTTTTAGGCTGTAACTTCTTTTATCCCCTTTAGTATATAGTCAAGCAGCATTCAAGTCAGGAAGCTCTTGAGTCAAATTCTTTCTTAACTACTTACTATTTCTGTGACTTTTGACAAATCATTTAACCTAATTGGGATTCAATACTCCATCTATAAAACGAGAGGATTGGATTAAATAGCTTTTATAATCCTTTTTAAATACTAAATTTGTTATTTTTATGGTTATTTATTTATTTATTTATTTTTTATTGCTATACACATGAAATCTCATGGAACTTAAAAAAATAAGTGAGAAGATATATAAGGTTTATGGAAGACAATGTGGTAAAGGGGAAATTCACTGTCTCTGAAGTAAGAGAATACAAGTTTAAATCTTCTCTCTCATGATTTTTCCCTGTGTGATCTTGAACAAACCTCTTAATCTTCTTGGTCCTCAATTTCCTCCTGTGCAAAATGAAGGATTGTTTTAGATTGTTGCTCAAATTTCTTCCAGCCCTAAATAGAAAATCCTAATTATTTGAGATTAGGGTGTGTAATTATTTTTTATTTAGGAATTTTGGAGTTATTCCTCAAGAAATCTACTTTTACAATTACTCTAAAGCAATAATGTTAAAACTTAAAACAATTTTTTTGTATGGAGTATCTCTTATATTTTTGTATTAGTGCAATTATTTCCTGCTTTAGAATTCATTGTCTTAATTTTCTTATTTAAGTATCATCTACCTTTCTTATTTCACCCCAAATATTTACATAACAGATAGGCTAGTTATACATATACAATGCAGTCTCTGTGAGATACATAAAAGTTTTAGGGCTTACCTTGGAGTAAAGAAAACTTGGGTTCAAATCCAGCTACTAATTCATATTAGCTGTGTGCCTAAAAGTAAATCATTTAACCTTTTACACCTCAAGCTTTCTCAGCTTTTAGACTAGCAGTTGCTAGTCTGTAACAGACTAGCCTTTAATTTGCATTTGGTGGACAGAATTTACTATAATGATGAAATCTTAAGTCTGAAAAAACAAAAATAATGCAACAGAATGTGTGTCTGCAATAAAGATGAAACAATAAGAAATGGACTCTTCAAACTCATTAAGTAAAATATAGAAAATTACTTTTATTTATTATGTCCAGGTCTCTCAGAAATATCTCTAGTGAATGAGGAGATATTTCAGAATTTATCCAAGATCCAACTTTAATAATTTATGAACCTATTCAAGAGGCAGCCTAGCAGAATGAATAGGACTGGCCCTAAAGTCAAATCAACTGACTTAGCATATCCAAAGCACTTCTGTAACATTGCAAATTAAACTGAATTGCCTAATTGGCTTCCATGAAGGAATTTCTTTTCTTTTCATTTTTTTTATATATCACTGACACTTTTCCTCCTCTCTCAAAGAATTTTTCCTTGTAACAGATACATATATACATGTATAATCAAGCAAAATATAGTAAAAAAGAAAGAAAGAAACAAAAACATGGGCCATGCATGCAAATGTATGCATTGTTCTGTACCAATAAATTACCACCTCCCTTTTTAAAATATGATGCATACTTTATTTTCATTCCTTGTAGATCATGATTAGTCACTGAATTATCTGAAGTGCTTAAGTCTTTAGATGCTGTTTTCTTCTATATTTTCTCTATCTGTTTAATACGTATTTTATATATATGATATTTTATGCAGACTAGGGCCATCTGTACATTGTTTTGATTATTTATTTTGCTCTGTTCATATAAATCTCTCGAAGTTTTTCTGACTTCTTGATGTATTTAGTATAAAGACAATTACAAATTCAAACTTTTAATTTCTTATGGAATAAAGTATTCCATGATATATTTTTTTGCATTTATTTGTTTATTTTATATGAATTTATCAACTTTTTCTTCCATTCCTCCCTTGGATGATAAAAAAAAACATAAAACAAAGAAAAAAAACAAAAACAAAAACAAAACAACCTCATATCAAAAATATATAGATGAACAAAATACATTCTCACAGTAAAACTGGTCAAAAATGTATACCTGATTTGAGCTAAGTTCCTCCAAAGTTGAAATCCGAATTTCTCTTTTGTTTAAAGGATCACAAACAGTTCTTTCTTTCTTTTTGAACATTTCTTTTTTCTATTGGAAGCTTTCCTTTTAATTTAGTATTAGTATTGTTCAATGAAAGGAAAAAGTGGATAGTTTAGTGACTTTTGGGGCACAATTCTAAATTTTTTTTCCAGAATAGCTGGACCAATTCATGACTTAGCAAACCATAAATTTGTGTGCCTGTTTTCCCATAGCCCTTCCAACATTTGTCATTTCCATTTTGTCACCTTTGCCATTATGATGGAAATGAGATGGAATTCTAGAACCTTAGAATAGTTTTGATTTTAATTTCTTTTATTACTGTGGTTTGAACTTTTTTGTTATCAATAGTCTGGATTTCTTTCTTTGACAATTCTGTGTTTATATTCTTTGGCCATTATCTATTGGGGAATGGATCTTGGCAAACATGCTGGAGTGGTTTGACTTTTCTCTCTTCAACTCAATTTACAGATGAGAAAACTGAGGCAAACAAGGTGAAACCACTTGTAAAATGTCTGAGGCCTCATTTGAACTCAGATCTTCCTGATTCCAAACCAGCACTCTATCCACTGCCCCATCTAGCTATTCTATGTGAATGAATAACATGTATGTATATATGTATGTGTATGTATAATGAAGGTATCACTGACCATCATTGACATTGAGAAGTCAAGAAAATGAGCAAAATTTTAGTTTAAAAAATAATGATTTATGTTTTAGACAACTTGGGTTGGATACAAGACAACTGAAATGTGTCTACACAAAGGTTAGAGGTAAGGGATATAAATGTAGACTGGAAAATGCTGCATAGAGATGATAGCTGAAGGCATATGTATGGAAATCTGCAATTATATGTGTGTATGTTGTGTATAGGAACATATATAATTTACAAAAATATTAGTTTTCCAATTTTATAACAAAATAACTAGAAAAGAATATGAAGGGGTTGAATAAGCAAATATAAGGTAGTGCACTTTAGTCTATCTGCATAATTGCTGAGTTAATTGAAAACGAAGGAAATACTATTTTTACAACTGGGTTAGGTATGAAAGGGTTCATTGAAGTGGTGAGTTTTCTGCTGAGCCTTGAAGAAAGTAGAAGATTCAGCTTGTAGAGAGAATATTCTAGGAGTTAAAAACATCATAGGCAAAGTCAGGGAGGAGCACACTCTTTTCAAAGAACTATAAATAGGCAAATGTAAGTAAAAAAGAATAATCCTGGAGCAATAGAACAAGCCTGAATAAACAAGATGGGGAATTTTAGTGGAGGAATGGGCCTCAGAGACTAATTTGATCTGATAGTCAATAGGGAGTCATCATGTGTTTTTGAGTTAAGTAGTGACTTCATGAAAGCAGTGTTTTGCAAAGTTTAAATCACATTAAGAACAACTTGTGTTAATAGAAAATGAAGCTCTATTAATTCAAAGTGACAGCTCTGAGTGTTACACCACTTGACATGTCTTTGTTAATTGAGATTAAATAGCATATTAACTGGATATAATATTTGCCATGGAGGAAATAATCAAATTATAATGAAATAACAGCCAGAATGCTCAAGTTCATGCTTAGAATAAAAAAAATAGTGTAGATAGATTTAGTAAGCCACCAGTAAAAATGAATATGTTTATTTCAAAATTCTTTAGAAAAAAATGATTTGAAAATGAACTTTTACAATTTTTACTTGTTTCATTCATTAATAGAATTTAAAGCAAAAACAAAGCTATGAGATTTAATGTAACACTCACTTTGTAGATAAGGAAACTGTGTCTTAAAGAAACTCTGAATGATTTTGGATATTCAACTACCCATTTGAACTACATATGTATGGTTTCCCATAGTTTTAAATTCTTTGAATTCAAGACATGTCCACTACCACCTAGGTGACAGAGTCAGAATTAAAATTCAGGATTAGAACCCAGACTCCTGAAAGCTAGCACTGTGTTCTTTCCAATACAGGTTGCTTCTACTTCCATCTCTATGCATTAAACTATTGGCAAGAGACAAAACCTTTGCAATATAGTCTTCAAATTAACCTAATTTTTCATCATTTGCAATTCAAATAGTGTTGTTTTCTAAATATGTAATGATCTTTTCTTAAATCGTGATGCCATAGATGCAAAATATTCATTACCTTGCTAGAGTATAATTTTTATCTCAGAGCATCTCAGAAATAATTTTGAATCATCACTTCCCCCTTTTCCTTTTGTTCATTTCCAAACCAAGAGAATAAGATTTTATGTAAATGCATGAACAAGTTGGTGAACATGAAAATGAGAATATTGACTGTAATCTGGTGTGGAAGTGAAGATATTAAGTTTTGCATTGAAAATGAACATTGATAAAATTCCAATGAAGGGAAATTCATTATAATTTTGATAAGAATTTTGCATATATGAAGAATGTTGACCTATTGGTCTTCCACTTCTATTTTCTTTCTTGTTCTTCCTTGTTTCCTGCAAGTACAGTTCTAAGTAAATATCTGTCAACTCTCATGCTATATTGTGTGTGTGTGTGTGTTGTGTGTTGACCATAAAAAAATCATTTAAGTTGATAGCCAAAATAGATAAATTTTAGGTTTGGAGCATTGTCTTTTGACAAATTTAGTTTCAATGGGTAATGTTATTTTAAAGAATTGTAGGAGAAAATAGACAAAAGCTTTGTGGTATCAAAGTATTTTTTAAAGCTTTTATGGTCTGTTTCTTGTCTTGTTCCCTACACTGGTGTTAATCCTGGTACTGAGCTCTCTTTGAAATTAAGCAAAGCTTCAGATTTAGATCATTTCTACTCTGATATAGACCAAGATGTGAAATGGGTCTTAGAACACAGATGGCCATCAAATTAAAACATGAACATTTGAAGGCTATTAGTTCAAAGTCTGAACCCAACTGCCTTTTGATATTAAAAATAAAAAGAACTAGCTAGAGTATGTCTGACTCAACTCAGTTACAGAGCATCTCTTTTCAGAGATTGAATAGGAAATTAGGACATTGAAATGACTCTCCTTCCCTCTCCCTCCCAGACAATATGTAATAATGGAATATTTTGATTAGGCATACATTTACATAATAAATTTTATAACCATAATTCTATATTACATATGAAAGCTCCACCCAGATAACTTTTAATTTGGAACTGGAGCATATCTGGATGTTTTATTTTCAGGAACTTTGATCTTTGAGTCATTTCCTTTCTCTGTGAAGGCTCAGTATTATAAATCTAGTTACTGGCAACTGCAGCTAGGCCTTGAGCTTTTTTTTATTCTAAGTAGAAACATCTTCCCAAAATTTATTATGGTATAATATCAAGCCTGGGTTTCAAAATGGCCAAGGTAAGCTATTTATCCATTTGGTTATTGATTAAGTGTGTTATCAGCTATCTTTCAATAATGACATTATCTATCTATTTATCTATCTATATACTTTCCTCCAAAAAGGATTTGATGGCTTACTTCTCATTAAAACTATTTACAAAGAGTACTTGTCTATGAAATTGATTGGAGATTACTGGAAGATATTTGGCTCTTTGAATAGGAACAATATTTCCTTCATGTTTAACTTGCCTTTCATTTAATTGAATTCACCTAAAAGTTGTTAAATGGCAGCTATGTGCCAGGTACTCTATGAGCCATTAGAAATACAAATACAAAATGGAAACAGTCTCTACTTTCATTGAGCTTACATCTTATTGGAGGAAAAAACATTTCCTCTAATAAATTAATGGAAACACACACACACACACACACACACACACAGAGCAGGCTAGTTTTGTTGGGATGTAGAATAAGCAAAGAAAAATGTTATGAAATAAGCCAGTAAAGATAGAATACAGCTAGATTTCAAAGGATTTAAATGTCAAATAGATGAGTTTGTGCTTTATCTTAGGTGTTATTAGGAACCACTGAAATTTTAGAGATGAGTGAAAGGACTATGGAACAACAATGAAGACATAGTTGTAGTGATAAAGGATGGACTTATTTTAGACCCATTTGTGTTTCTCTAATAATGGAAGCTCAACTGTAAGCACACACAAAAGTAGATTCCATAATTCACTTTGGGTTGGGTATTAGCAAGGAAGTTATGGATAAGTTGTTATGGAATTCTCTGGAATTAGTGAGATCAGCATTGGGGGACTGGTTTAGTGTCCGTACTGTGTAAGAAAACAAAGAAAGACAGAATAGAGATTTGTATGCTGAAAAACAGGAGTAATAGAAAATGAGAGCCCTATGAAGGGAGAAAAAGAGATTCTATAGGACTTTAAGTTATAGGAAAGGTTAAGGATAGTAGCCCAAGATCAGGTCAATTCATCAATAAGTTATTTAAAATTGGGACAGCTAGACGGTGCACTGGATAGGACACTGGCCCTGGAGTCAGGAGGACCTCAGTTCAAGTCTGCCGTCAATTACTTAATAATCACTAGCTGTGTGTCCGTAGGCAAATCCCTTAATCTCAATTGCCTTGCCCCTCAAAATAACATAAAATTATGAAATTGTCAGAATTTATCTAATGTTCTCTTATATTCCATCTTTCCCTCTCTATCCCCTAATTGTTCAGTTTCCTCATTTTGTTCTTTTTTCCTCAAACTCTCTTACTCCTGCCCTCTCTGTTCTCTCTGATCATTTATTTGCAAACCTTTCAGGTCTAATGTCCCTTTAGTCCAGATACATAAGCACTTTGAAAGCATCTGATAATAGAATTCCAAAGCATGAGTCATTTGTGATTAATAAGAGTTATTCTCCTCCCTTTTAAAGTCATTCAGAGTCATGTTGATATTATCACTATCCCTAAGGAATGAATGTACTTTTAGCAATTTATGAAAGACCTTTGGGGGACAATAATCATTATGAAAGTATACTGCACAAATGATAAGAGAGCTGGCCTTATAGCCAAAAAGACCTGAGCTTTGTTTCTGGCACAAACTTAATTCTGGGACTCTATACAGGTTACTTAATCTCTTAGTAGGCATTACTACAACAACTGAAAAATAAAATAATGTAGTGAATTGCAGCTGGGGTCAGAAAAATATGAATTTAGTTTCCTGTTTCCAATACTCAATAATTGCATGATTTTGGATATATCACCTAAGCTCTCAGACCAGCAGTGTTCTTTTCTGGTATGCTCTGAAACCTACATAATATTAATGCTATATTTCACTTCATATTTTGTGGTAATCTTAATGATCCTTTACCCTTGTGTGGGTAACCCTTCAACAATGAGATGATTCAAACCAGTTCCAATTGTTCAGTAAAGAAGAGAATCAGCTACACCCAGAGAGAGAACTATGGGAAATGAATATGGACCACAACATAGCATTTCTACTCTTTCCGTTATTGTTTGTGTGCATTTTTGTTTTCCTTCTCAGGTCTTTTTCTTTCTTTCTAGATCCCATGCATATGTTTTATAAATAAAAAACTATAATAACAAAAGAAAAAAGAAATGACATCTTGAAGTTTATTCAAGTATGTTATCATAACCAGTATGGAACAGTATCAATGCATCATTTGTTAAATACCTACAATATGCCAAGTATTGAAGATACAAAAAAAGGCAAAAGAAATACAAACAGATACATACAAAGTGAGTTACATACAGGATAATCGGAAATGATAGAGGGAAGGCAATGAAATTAAGAGAGTTAAGGAAAGGCTTTTTGCAGAAGATGGGAATTTAGTGAGGTTTAAAGGAGACCAGGCAGGTCAGTAATTGAAATATAGGAAGGAGAGCATTTCCATGGGGAAAGAGAATACCTGGAACCAAGAGATGGAGTGTTGTTCATGGAATAGCCAGGAGGCCAATGTCACTGAATCAAAAGGAAGGGAGTAAAGTATAAGGAGACTGGAAAGATAAGAAAGGGCAAGATTATGAAGGGCTTTGAATAGCAAACAGAACATTTTATATTTACTCATGAAAGTGAGAAGCCACTGGAATTTATTGAATAGGAAGGTGTTGTGGTTGCTTTTGGAATAATGAGACTTAGTATTAGCTGTGTGATCTTGGACAAGTTATTTAACCTCCTCCTAAGACTGTAGCTTCCAAGTTTCCCAGTGGTTAAAGTAATAGAACCTGGAATCCTGAAGACTTGAGTTCAAATATGGCCTCACATACTTAGCTGGTAAGCACGGACAAATTGTTTAACATCTATGTGGTTCAGTTTCTTCAGCTGTAAAATCAGGTTCATAATATCACTTACCTCTCAGGGATTGTTGTGAGAAACAAAGCAGAGAATATTTGTAAAAAGCATTTTTCACAATGCCTGGCACATAGTAGGTGCTATATAAATAATCATTCCCTTTTCTCCCATTCATTTGAAAAATTAGGCAGATTGTATTTTTCTCATTGTAGCCTCATTAAGGTTACATAGAATTCTTGGGGCTCAGAATACACACATACACATACATATATACATACACATATATAAATACACACATATAAATATATACATAAATACATATTTTGTATATGGGACATAGGAATATCAGAGCCTAATATCTCAATAGTAAGAATAATAAGATAAACCAGGAAATAATACATTTATTTTTCCTCTCCTTGACTTGGTTTCATTCCCTATGAACCTTTTGACCATGTTCCTTCTGGCCCACCACACTTTTCTCTCATAAATGTGCCAAAATTGCTGCTTATGTCTCTGTCCTTACTTAACTTAACTTTCTCAAACTACTATTATAAAACTTATCTCAAAAGGATTCATAAAATAAATTTCTTTTATTTTATTAAAATGTCATCCTCCTCACAGTCTTTGATATTTTTCTTCAGCACTGGAGTTAGTTAGGAACTAAGAATTCTTTGCTGGCTCAATGTCTCCCTGGAAGCTGGCATGAGACATGATACCTTTGAAGCTATGAAAACCTTGTACTTGGTTCAGCTCCTTGGGATGTTTGAGCAACGTGACAACCATGCCTTTGATGATAGATCATTTCCTGTTTCTTTTTCTTCTTCGAAAGATAATGTCCCTAAGCTTTCTACCTTATGACAAATGGCCAGATTTGTCATAATAAAACTGAATTCAGGAAACTGTCTTCTATGTTGAATGGAATTGTTGTGTTGGGAGAATGAGAATAATGTTGAAATGGAGGGGGTGACTTTAAGATCAAAGATTTTGCTTTTGAGTTTTCATAATAACATGCCATATTTATAGAGTTCTTTATAGTTTACAAAGTGCTTCAATCACATCAAATTTGTGAAAGTATGCAGTGTATGTATACTATCCTCTCCCTCCCTTTTTTTTTTTTGTAAACTAGAAAATGGGCTCCAAGTGTTAAAATAATTTATCTACAGTCTTAGAATTAGTAAATCTCCAGCCCTTGATGTGAACTCAGATCTTCTCCAAGCCCAGGGTTTTTCTTGCTACATCACAGAGTTGTAAAATTGGAAAGGAATTGGACATTATTTAGTCTAACCACCTTGTTCTACAAATAAAAAGGTTGAGATCCAGAAAGGGAAAGTTCTTTGCCCAAATTCAAAAGGCACCTTTCTCATCTAAAGCTGAATTGCTGGCTATGATAAAAATTTTAAGTATGTTCAAATAAGGAGATAATGCACTTTTAAATTTGCATCTTTGTTTAAGTACTACACATATAGTTGCATGTCAATGTCATTTGAAATTGCATGAGGCATCATGTTCATTTGTGGTATAAACAATGAATATATGACACATGCCTAATAATTCTTTCAAGGAGAGACTATTTGCTGAATAGTGTTATTAGGGATGCTGTTAATGAATAGTTTCATCAGTGTTTCTGAGCTCTGAAACTGAATGGCATATAATTGGATACAGTCAGTGGATTTATCTCACAGCTGTATTTTTTATTTTTTTTTTATTTTTTTTGGTGTGTGTGTGTGTCTTGGTTCTAATAGTACATTAACATGATGGCCTAATTTTTCCACCTGAAATAGGTTGTTCTATCATAATAATTTTCCTACCTTTATTTGATAACTAGTCTTTTAACTTTGATAGAACTAATCTAGCTTTATCTTCTTTTCTCCTTTCTTGTGTTCATTTCTACTCTTGCTTTCTGGCTATTCATTTTAGCAATACAAGATCAAGTCCAGCTACAAGGCCTTTGCAGCAATCCCTACAAACACAATACTTTTGGAACAGAAGGTTAGTGTTGATATACAAAGTTATAAATTGTACTTTACAATATTTATTGTTTCCCAAAGTACTCATGTTTCTTTAATTTCTGTTGATAATATTTCACTTTAAATCTTGTCTTCACTAATAAATCAGTAAGCATTTATTATGTACCTACACATGCCAAGCACTGCATTAATCCAAAAAGGGAAAACAGTTCCTGTTCTCAGTTTTCAAACAAATTGTTTCACTTCTATATGCCTCAGTTTCTTTGGAATACCTCATGGTTTATTCTATTTTAGAACTTTTAAAAAAGGTTTTAAGACAGCATCAAGCGGTTCTACATTTTATTGTTGCCCAAACAACAACATCTACCATAACATCTTGCAGCTTGAAGGACTTCTTGAGATAATCCTCTTTGATTTACTCCTTTTCCTTTGCAAAATTTTGACCAGGAGGGTAGAAGTAATGTTAAGCAAAGATAGAAGAGGGTTGGTATATCAATGTATGATAATATATCTTTTAGATACTCAAGTTAGGGGTTTGTATGATCATAATGATTGTAACTGATGATTAGAGAGACATCATTTATTGGAGATTAATATTCTTCTGTTGAGCCTTGATGAAGTTCCCAAATTACTCAAGGGCTAGAAAAGTTTGAGAATCTTCACCAATTCAGCTATTCTTTTAAGTCTTCCCTCCACTTTAACCTAGGCAAATAACCCTGGATAAGAGCATTAGATAATTAACAAGCTACTTTCACCAGGGTCTAGTATCTTTTTTGGCATGTAAATAAAATAGTGCAAGACTTGATTTGTGGGATTCTGTACTTTGTTTAATGAATACCATTCAGAGACAGGAATGTAGATGAAATTCTGACATTTACATTTGAACTGAAGATGAATCAATTACTTTAGTGGAAATGTCAATTTCACATTTAATAATACTTTATGATGATTTATTTCGGTAATATAGGCTTCAAAGACATGGAGCCAATTTTTTTTTTTAAGGTTATTACAATGTTCCAATATTGCTATTAAGATTTTCCACCAGGTGTTATTTTAATTACTACTTTATAAATCTCCACTCATGTTTTCATTTATTTGAAAGAAGGAGAGATATTCCTCCACATCATTCTTTATGTATGAAACATAGATGTACATAAGTTGAAAAACACCCTTACAGCACACACCTTACATAGTTGTTTCCTGATGTTTGTAACCCACAATTTGTTTATTTCTATAGCTTTAGCTCCAGGGCTTCTGACCAAGAATTCTTTTCTCTGAAAGTACTGTTCAATATCATTTATTTTCCATCATGCAGTTGCACTCAATACAATGGTGAAGAAAAAAAAAAGAGCTTATTTAATAGCATTAAGAAGAGAAGAATAAAATAAAGGGAGGGGACGCAAAGCGAAGGAAGGAAGCTTTAATTATTCTGTGTCAGGAACTGTGCTAAGTGCTTTATGAATATTATTTAAGTTGACATTGAAGGGACTTCAAGAGAAAATAGAAATCTTATTTGTCTAGGGAAATGGGAACTGTTTGTAACATATTAGTACAAATTGGAAAGGATCATTATGGAGAGGAATGGTGGTGATATTCCCTTGCTACTTTTTCTCAAATCAAATGGAGTTGAGGCTGCTGGTGGTGTTTCCTTGAAGCCCATTTGTCCCTGCCTAGCTTGAGAAGTCCTGAAGTTGTCAATCCTTTCCCTTTCTAGATTGATAAAATAGCAAGGGAATAAGATAGCAAAATTATTTGTTTAGGTAATAGAATTGATTATTTATAATCCTTTTCCTTGTGATATACAGTAATAAGGTACTAATTATTTCCCTACATTTTAAATAATCTAATAAGAATCTAATAATAGAATCTAATATTCTAATCTAATAGAATAGAGCAAGGTTAAAAGAGTAGATTGGATTTGAATTCAGATTGCCTGAGTTTAAATCCCCTTTCTTCTACTTTCTACCTGTGTGACCTTGGTAAATCATGTAACTTCTTTAAACCTTAGTTGTTGTTCTTTAAAAATAGAGGGCTGCAAGCAAAACCAGGGATACATTGTACACAATAGCAAGGATATGTGATAATCATCTATGAAAGACTTGGTTCTTCTTAGTGGTTCAGTGATTCAAAGCAATCTCAATAGACTGAACAGAAAATTTCATCTACATTCAGAAAAAGAACTAAGGAGACCGAATATAAATCAACATATGCTATGTTCTTTTTTTTTTTTCTGTTTTTTCCTTTTACTTTGATTCTTTTCTCCAAACACGATTCAGAAAGCAATGTGTGTTAAAATAAATTTTAAAAAGTTTATGGGAAAAGATGGACAAAAAAAAATAGAGGGGTGGATTAACTGACCTCTCATAATTGCAGCTCTATAACTATGATCTTGTAAAGATTGGTATATTGTTAGCATTGTTTCCAAAATATAATGAATAATTCAGTTTACTGTATTCAACTAAATTCTATTTAGTAAATATTTATCAAGTTCCATCCTATACACAAGGTCCTGGAAGATATAAAGATGGAAAAGATATGGTTCCTATTTTCAAGACTCTTGTAGTCTGGAAAAAGGATAAACTATATAAAACATATAAAAGCAAGTATAATGAAAAAATCATTTGAATGCCACCAGAAAGATACAAAGTATCATGAGGTATTAGATGAGGAAAATAATACATCTGATTGTAAGGATCAGGGAAGATTTTCTTTTTTTTTTTCCTTTTTTTTTCTTTTTTAATTTTTTTTTATTTTGTAATAACTTTTTTATTGACAGAACCCATGCCAGGGTAATTTTTTACAACATTATCCCTTGCATTCACTTCTGTTCCGATTTTTCCCCTCTCTCTCTCCATCCCCTCCCCTAGATGGCAAGCAGTCCTATATATGTT
This sequence comes from Antechinus flavipes, assembly GCF_016432865.1. NCBI lineage: Eukaryota > Metazoa > Chordata > Mammalia > Dasyuromorphia > Dasyuridae > Antechinus > Antechinus flavipes. Next base: position 220,432,891 of record NC_067401.1, read on the forward strand.
AAATATGTTGCATCCTAAATGCAATCCTAGATACAATATATGTATGTAGAACCGAACAGTTCTCTTGTTGCACAGGGAGAATTGGATTCAGAAGGTAAAAATAACCTGGGAAGAAAAACTAAAATGCAAATAGTTTATATTCATTTCCCAGTGTTCTTTCTTTGGTGTAGCTGCTTCTGTCCATCATTGATCAATTGAAACTGAGTTAGGTCTCTTTGTCAAGGAAATCCACTTCCACCAGAATATATTCTCATACAGTATCATTGTTGAAGTATATAATGATCTCCTGATTCTGCTCATTTCACTTAGCATCAGTTCATGTTAAGTCTCTCCAAGCTTCTCTGTATTCATCCTGCTGGTCATTTCTTACAGAACAATAATATTCCATAACATTCATATACCACAATTTACCCAACCATTCTCCAATTGATGGGCATCCATTCAATTTCCAGTTTCTAGGCACTACAAACAGAGCTGCCACAAACATTTTGGCACATACAGGTCCCTTTCCCTTCTTTAGTATTTCTTTGGATTATAAGCCCAGAAGTAACACTGCTAGATCAAAGGGTATGCACAGTTTGATATCTTTTTGGGCATAATTCCAGATTGCTCTCCAGAATGGTTAGATTCATTCACAACTCCACCAACAATGCATCAGTGTCCCAATTTTCCTGCATCCCCTCCAACATTCATCATTATTTTTTCCTGTCATCTTAGCCAATCTGACAGGTGTGTAGTGGTATCTCAGAGTTGTCTTAATTTGCATTTCTCTGATCAATAATGATTTGGAACACTCTTTCATATGAGTGGTAATAGTTTCAATTTCATCATCTGAAAATTGTCTGTTCATATCCTTTGACCATTTATCAATTGGAGAATGGCTTGATTTCTTATAAATTAGAGTCAATTCTCTATATCTTTTGGAAATTAGCCCTTTATCAGAACCTTTAAGTGTGAAGATGTTTTCGTCAGGGAAGATTTTCACAAAGAAATGGCATTTGAGCTGGACCTTGAAGGATGGATGAATACAATTTTGACAAGAGGAAAAGGTATGAGTGGGTGTAGGAGGTAATCATGGTAGAAGAAACACAGGAGAAAAGGCCAAATAATGCATAAAAGAGAATGTATTTTCTTTTTTAATTTGTCAGTTGACAAAATTGTATTGTTCTGGGTGATAAGGTCTATAGAATGGATATGGAATTATTAGTTTATAGTTTCATTAGTGACTCATTTCATGATGCTATGCAATTCTTTTGGTGATATACAAAACCTAATTTTTGTTCAATTTCTATTTCATACATGTGAGTGCTGCTTGCTTTTATACAAAGTTTTGAGCAAAATGTATTGCATGAAGAAGATTTTATATTTTTTGGTAGAGTAAAATGTTAATATTTTAGTATGTGAAGGGAATAAAGGGTAAGTTTTACAGTCAGGAAGACCTAATTTCAAGCCATCTTGACCCATGTCCATGGGGTCACTTCTCATTTAAATTACTGAAGAGTTAAGACTCTGCATTGATGGTTTAATATAGCTTTGCAATCATTTCTCTATACAAAAGCTCTCTCAATACATTAATTCAAAACATTATGCTTTAAAAAAATTTTTTTCCTTGGGAGGATTTGAAGAGAATTCATAAAAATTTAGAGCTACATAGTATTATAGATATTATTTATCCCTTTTTCATGAACTGATGAACAAACTAAGATATCTACAAATGTAGGATGCTTTTAAAGTTAGAAGTTTCCTTATTTTATACACCCTTCTTAAATATTCTGCTCTTCTTCCAAATGAGGAAGTAGAAAGCCAAAGGAGTTAAGTGAATTTTTCAATGTCATACCATTAATTAGGAATGTAGCCAATGATCTTGATCCTTAAATTCATGTTTTTTTCCCTGTTATATCACTGTCACCTTTCAAATGAGCACTGAGAAATAATGATCCCTTGACCAAAATAAATTATTGCTCCAATCTGTAACTTAGTCAACTGTCACAAAATTTCCAATGTTTGTTCTTTTCTTTGTTTCTTTATGTCAGTCCAGATTCTCCTAATTTTGTAAAGTTTTTCCCAACTAGTAATTACTTTAAAAAGATGACCTAGATCTAGGACAGTCTTTTTTTTTTTTTTTCCTTTATGGACACCTTTGGTGGTCTGATAAAATGTTCCTAAATGCATGGAATGAAATGTAGGATTATAAAGGAAGCCAATTTTATTGAAATAGTTATTAAAATATAAAAAAAGAACATTCACCCACTCCAGGTTAAGAACCATTGTCAGAAGAGAATCTTATTAAGTAAATTTCTTCCACTAATACAGTTTGACAAATCTTCCTAACTTCTAATCTTAGAGAGTTGAGTAAAACTCAGAGAACTTAAGTAACTTGTCACACATTTTCCACATGTGAGAAGTAGAAAAGTCCAAAATTCAAGGCCAATCTGGTCCAGCTTCCATCTACTATATCATATTGCTATTCAACAAATAATTAAACTTAAATGTTTAAAAAGCAGGTGACTTACCCTTATAATTTTGGGGTTTCTGTCCATTATCTGTCATATTTCTTGAATGGCATTCTGCTATTCTTTTCAATAATGCTGTTCTTCTAAATTTGTCAGTGTATTCATGCTTGCCTACATAGTAGGGCTCATCTTGTTCTATTGAAATCAAAGACTTTTATTTTTGAATGGAGTAGGAAAATCAGTATTATTATCCTTAAGTGCACATCTCCTTCAGGAAAAATCAACACTCTGGAAGGTACTGAAATTGTTAAAGACTAAGAAAGAAAGATTCTTTGCAACAAGGCTTTCCCTGATCATTGGTTTCCTTCCATGAAGCTTTCATATAGATGAAACCATTTATACTGAAATGCTTTTGATGGTTTGCTAATTAGACTTATGAGTGTTCATTCCAAAGTGAATATATTTTATGCAGATATTTGTTTTGGAACATATCATGTTATAACCAAATCAAATCAATGAGTATATTTTAAGTCTCTACTGGGTGCCAGGCACTGTGCTGAGAATTGAGGATACAATAAAAGACAAAACAAGTACAGCAACAATAAAGAAAGTCCTCAAGGAACTCACAAATAAATGATGGAGACAGCATTCCAAAATATGTAAAACAGATTAAATTGGATATCACATCAGAAAGAAGGCACTAGGGAGATATGGAAATACTTCCATGAAGATGGGATTTTAAATGGGACCTGAAGGAAGTGAGAAGTGAGGAGGTAGAGATGAGAAGGGGCTAGAATTCCAAGCATGAAGAATAACACTAAAAAGCTTTAGAATCTGGAAATGGAATGTTATAGAACATAAAGAATGATATTACATTCTGAAAATTAAAAAAAAGTTCCTTGAAGGGATGTTTTTCTCTCTAAATTGAAGTTAAATAGAAATTTATGACTGCACATGGAACTTAATTTTAGTTATCTAAGATAAGGCTATTTATTATTGGGCTGGGTCTTGATTTCTGTTCTTTGATATCCACTCTGAATAAAACTTACATTTGTGTGTGTGTCTAAGTGTGTGTGTATATAAATATCAGCTTATATCAAGATAGATACACATGTTTATAAAGATCTATGTATATATGGTGATATGTGTCTATCTAGATAAGGATATGGATATTTTATCTTTACATTAATAAAAACTGTATAAACTGATAGTTATCTATAAACTGATAGATATTTTTATCTCTATTTCTTAAGCTATATTTCAATTATGTGGAACTTCAGATTTTTGTTACTCCTATTAAATAATTAATTACCAACATGAAAATTTAAATTTATAAGAAATAGAGAATTAGAGTTTGAAGGACTCTTAGAGATATTTGTTCTAAGACTCTCATATTATTTGATGAAGATATGAAAATCTAGAGAAATGGCCTAATGACATGCAAATATAGAGATGTCAGTTGGATTCAGGAAGTGAGCCCAGATCCTTTTCTCCCAAACTAGCATTTTTCACGCTGTACCATGCAACTTTTGCAAGCTCCATTTTTTTTTCAGTAAAAATTTGGAAAGTAATTATTCTAAATTCAAATACTTAACTTACATAACTATATTGGTGTCAATGATCTAAAAAGGCAGTTTGGTACAAACTATAATCAATTTATCATAATAATGCTTTTAGATGCATAACATAAAGTACATAGCTTACAAGGAAATTAATTATATTGAAAAAAAGATGTATTTATTATTCCCATGCAAGCAGGGTCCATAAGCTTCAGGGGAAGAACCTTGGGACTAAGGGTTCTTACTAACTTTAAATGTATGGTCAGATGAAAGATACTTGCTTTGGACAGAGAACATCCTTTTACTTAGAATGTATTACAATGCAAACTTTCTTGCATTGTAGACAACTGATTGAGCCTCAAACACTTTGCAACTTTTACCAAGGCAAAAAAGGAGCGACTAAGTCAGTAATAACAACCAAAAGAGTATGATTTTGGAGCTCTGCCTACAAATTGTTTTTTTCTTTGGTGTACTTCCTGAGTAAATTTTCTACAATCAATTTTATCTTCTTCCACTAAATTTCTCTACTAAATGTTCTCAAAGTATGAATGTGGAATGGGCCTCTCAAATTGTATGCCAACAAACTGAGATCTGTGGTAGGGCCTACCAAGCTAGAAAAGTTTTGGCTTTCCAATAAGCAAACATTTATTAAGCACCTACTATATACCAGACACTGTACTAAAATTTAGAGATACAGAGAAAGGCAAAAACAGTCTTTCCTCCCCAAATGCTTACATTTTGATTGAGGAGATTATGCACAGATATTTGCAAGATATATAAAATATAGATTACATATACAATATCTATATTATATATCTATATCACATATATTATAACATGTAAATACACATGGGGTATAAATATATAACTATACATGTATGTTATATATGCATGTATATGTTATATATGTACACATACCCACATACATATACATATGTACATATCTTCACAGACACATGCACACATATTTATGTGTAAATATATGTGTATATGTATATATATGTGGAAAAATCTCCTATAGAAGATGAGATTCTAACAAAATTTTGAAAGGAAGTCTGGAGATGGGCACAAGAGGGGTGCACATACTGGACATGGAAGACAACCAGGAAGAAAAACCGAAGTTATTAAAGATGAAGTGTTATGTGTGTGGAGCAGCAAGTAGCATCATTTTGCTAAATTATAGAATGCATGGAGAGAAATAAAATGTAAAAAATCTCAACGGTAGAAAGGGTCCAGGCTATGAAGAGTTTTAAATATGAATAGGGAATTCTACATTTGATCCCAGAAGTAAAAGCGAGTCATTGAAGCTTATTAATTAGAGGTGGTAGTGGTAATGGTGGTAGTTGTGAGCTGTATTGCAGAGAATGATATGATCCAATCTGCACTTTATGAAAATCATTTTTGCAGCTGAATAAAAGATGATTTGTCAGGGAGAGACACCAGTCAAGCCAACCAATTAGAAGTCTATTGTAATAATCCAAGTGATGAGGCCTGAACAAAAATGGTTGCCAAGTGAATGGAGGCAAGGGGACATGTATAAGAGGCATTATAAAGACAGAAAGACAAGATTTCACAGCAGATTAGATATGAGGGAATGAGTCTAAGTGTGGTCTCCAGGACAACACTAAGGTCTAAGCCCGATTGACTGGGAGAATTGTGTTCTTTAAACAGTAATAGGAAAGTTGAAAAAAGGGAAGGATTTTTGGGGAAAGATCATGAATTCTGTTTTGGCATTCTGAGTTTGAGGTGCTACTAGACTTTCTATTTCTAAATGGCAATAGCAATTTGAAGGGCATTTGGCTATATGAAAGTGGATACACAAACACACACATGTGTGCATACACAAATAAATAAATGAATATTTAATAAACAAACAAATAAATAAATATGTATACGATCAGACAATGATCGGATATATGTGTATATATGTATATATACACAAACATACGTCATCTTCATAGAGATGATCATTGATCAATGATTAGCCTGTGATCAAACTCATGTATATGGGATGAAGGGAGAAGAATGGAGAAGAAAAGGGAACTCAGGACAAAGTATTGTGTGACATTCATTGATAGTGGGGGGATGAAGATACAGAACTGGTAAAAGAAGTGAAAGAGAACCAGGGAACATTCCTTTTCCTAGAAGGTGAGCAGAGCTAAGTTCAAAGAAGTTTATCTTTAGAAGGGGAATCACCAAAAGATTATATATATATTTGGCCATGGCAACCTGTAGAGATCATTTACTAAAACATGAAGTTTGGTGATCTTTTCAGTAGAGAAAATGGCCACCCTGATGAAGGCATTTATCTTTAGAACTATTACAATATTAGAATAGTACATGTACTTTGTCAGTCCCAGGAAGCATGAGGAATTTGAGATGGTTTATCTTAGGCAAAAGAATTTGACATGATATCTCTAATATCAAATAAGATATTATGGAACTGCCTATCCATTGATTATCTCCATGAGGGACCAAATAGTAAGAAGAAATAAGTCTTTAGTGTAAGACTACAAACTGGGATTGGGAAGCTGAATGTTCTATGAGAACAATACTGGATTTTGAATAAAAGGGTAAGGGTTTGTCTACTACTTCTGATGTTTACTTCCTGTGTGATCTTGTAAAGCTCACAATTTTCTTGGGCTTTAGTTTTTTTCTCTGTAAAATGAAAGGATTGGAGGAGTTGACTTCTGAGGTACTCTCTAACTTTAGATCTATCTTCCAAATAATTTTTTCCCCAACAGGCTTGAGGAATAGTCAAAAGCTTATGGGATTTCCAACCACAAAAACTTTAGAATTTAGGATTATTGGTCTATTTATGATACTTTTAAATTATCACTCTTTGCCTAGAAGTCCTAGTAATTGAGGGTATTAGCAAAGATTTCATGTAGAAAGTGGCACATGAACAGAAATTTGAAGTTAATCCTAAATAGTGAAAGTAAAGAAGTAGAGAGCATAGAAGGCATGTCTGACAAAGAATACAATGATGTAGAGATATGTAATGGGATGTTGTATATGAAGAACAGTAAGAAGATCATTTGGCCACAACATCAATCAGCTAATAAACATTGAGTAAGCACCAACTGTGTGTCAGACACTATAATAAATTTAAAAAAATCAACCCTTGCTATAGAAAAGCTCAGAATCTAGTGGGGGCAAACTATCCACATAAACAATCTATACACAGGATAATTTGAAAAAAAATCAATAGAGATAAGGCACTGAAATAAAGAAAAATTGGGGAAAACTTTCTAAAAAAGTAGGATTTTAGTTGCAATCTGAAGAAAGTCACAGAAGCCAGGAGGCAGAGATAAAGCTATAGAATGTTTCAGGCATGTGGGAGAGTCAGTGAAAATCATTGGAGTTGGGAAATAGAATGACTAGCTATTTCTTAAATAGATAATAATTTCTCTCCCTCCCCAACTCCATATGGAGAACAGCTAATTCATTTTGACGTAAGATTTTAAAGCTTAATTTTTAAAAAATAAATTAAACATATTACTTTTATTTATTTTTGTAAGGCAATTGGGGTTAATTAACTTATCCAGGGTCACACAGCTAGTAAGTATTAAATATCTATGGCCAATTTGATCAGGTCCTTTATTTTAGGGTCAAACTTAATTGTTTTCTGAGAAGGATCTGTCTAGGAATGTTACTTAGTACATAGTGAATTGTAATTGCTCAATGTGAACAAGGAGCAAAGCATCTTATATTCTTCCATAAGGAATTCACTGAGAATAGTTACACATGGATTTCAATTCTTAATTCCAGTATTTTTTTTATGAAAGAGCCTCAAATTTAATCAAATTTAATCTGGATTTGAGTTCCAACTCTGCCACATATTAGTGGGATTTTGGGGAAGTCTCTTAATTTTTTATTGCTTCAGTTTCCTTAGTTGTAAAATTCTGGGATAGGAATAAACTAGATGATTTTTGAGTTCTCTATATATGAGGCATATATTTCCACTCTTCTCCAAAACCCAACTATTCATAACCAATAAATCATCTTTTACATAACCTTGAATGTTTCCTATTGAGAATCTCAGAGGTGTGCCCTATATGTGTGTAAATGAATTAGAGTGATGTGAGTGGTAATATAAATTTCTAGTAAATACTTTCTTACTGTCATTTATTACATTCAGTCAAAATGAAAAATGTTATAGATAAAGGAATAACAACTTGCTGGTTTATTTGTCAGACACTGATCTGTTAAATTTGTCAGTCTCTCTTTTTATGGCCCTATCTATTAATGTACTTTTCAGTTATAAAAATAAAATAGCTACTTTTAAAATACTTGGTAGAAATAGAATTGTATCTTTGAACAAATATCCCCTATTCAATAAGGGATCAATTATTATAAATTTCAAGGCTAATCTAGTGCCACCAAGTACATTTTTACTTTTAATCTTTCCTGGAATAGGTTTCAAAAGAGCTGGAAGTGTCCACCTTTTCAACTGATTTATTAAGTGATCTTAAGCCAAGAAAGGTAAAGATAGGTCAGTTTCTTGTAAAACAGAGAGATAGTAGCTGTGGATTTCTATTTAGAATCATAAGAAAGTTCAGAACTTGGCAGCATATAAGCAGGAAAAACTTCTTGTGATAGCAAGATTTGATTATCAGCTCTTGTCACACAAACCACAAAAGCTAGTGGGACTTCCTATTGATTGCTGGGAAATCAGAGAAGACAGATGACTCTATGTACAAGGCTTAGAACTGCTGATGATTCTGGTTGATCAGAGCCATCAGAGACTCTAATGCCAGAGTGACAAACAGTTGATATAGCAGCTGATTAAGAGGTTGACAGCATGGACTCAGTGCAAAGGAAAACTTCAGATCATTCATCAGTTTTTCCAGCTCTATTATTGTACATTAACTTTTTAGTACCATCAGCAAAGTCATCATCTATTATGAAGTAAAATGACAGCCACAGCCCTTTAGGAAACTCTGAAATTCTTTCATTGTTCTTATTTTTAAAATAGTAACTCTGGCCTTAACTTGCTTCAAATCATTAGGAATTACAGAATTGGAAGGCACATTAAAATTCATCTAATCCAGCAATGCCCACCTATAGAATCTTGGACAAGCAGTAATTTGGACTCTGTATGAGACCATCCAATGGAATTTCTTTGTTTTTGTTTTTAAATAGTATCTTATTTTTCCAAATACATGCAAAGACAATATTCAACATTCACCTTTGCAAAACCTTGTGTTCCAAATTTTTCTCCATCTCTCCTTCCCTTCCCCTCTCCTAATTAAACATGTACAGGTCTTTTAAACATATTTTCATCATGCAGCATAAGAAAAATCAGGTCAAAAGGAAAAAAAATGAAAAAGAGAGAGAAAGACAGAGAGAGAAAGAGAAAGAGAGAGAGAGAGAGAAAGAGAGAGAGAGAGAGAGAGAGAGAGAGAGAGAGAGAGAGAGAGAGAGAGAGAGAGAGATAAACAACAAAAAGGTGAAAATATTGTGCTTTGATCCACATTCAGGCTCCATAGTTCTCTCTCTGGATGTGGATGGCCTTTTTTCATCATAAGTCTGTTGGAATGGCCTTGAACTACCTCATTGTTGAAAAGAGCCAAGTCTACCACAACTGATTATTATATAACCTTGTTGTTGTGTCCAGTGTTCTCTTGGTTCTTCTTGAGTTACTTAGCATAATTTCATATGTGTCTTTCCAGGCTTTTCAGAAATCAGCCTACTCATCATTTCTTATAGAACAATAATATTCCATTACAATCATATACCATGACTTATTCAGTCTTCCTCAATTGATGGACATGATGTGGAATTTTTAAGGGTGGAAATCTGACTTATCCCTAATCTCAGCTCTACTGAATGACAGATTTTAATTATCTCAGAATATGTCTTTAGAACATTTAATTCCTTTCTTCTCTTTTTGAATCAGTGCATATGTATTTTATTTCCCCCAATTACTTGTAAAAACTATTTTTAACATTTCTTTTTAAGATTTTGAATTCTAACTTTCTCCCCCTACCACATCTCCCTCAATGAGAAGGCAAGCAATTTTATATAGATTATTCATGTGTGGACATGAAGAAATATATTTCTATATTGCTCATGTTGCAAAAGAAAACAGATCAAAAAATTCCATCCCCGAACCAAGAAAAATAAAGTAAAAAAAAGTATGTTTTGATTTGTTTTCAGACTCTATCAGTCCTTTCTCTGGGGATGTATAGAATTTTTCATCTTAAATCCTTCAGAGAAGATTGTGGATCACTTTATTGCCGAGAATAACTAAGTCATTGACAATTGATCATTTTACAATATTGCTATTGCTGTATACAATAGCCTCCTGATTCTACTCATTTTATTTTGCACCAGTTCATGCAAGTCTTTCCAGGCTTTTCTGAGAACATCTTGTTCAACATTTCTTATAACACAATAGTATTCCATCACAATTGTATACCACAACTTGTTTAGCTATTCCCCAATTAATGGGTATCCCTTCTATTTCTAATTCTCTGCAACCTGAAAACAGTTGACACACATACACACACACATATGTGTATTTATATCCTTTTCTTGAGTCAATACATAAATTGTTTCTCTTGGGATATTATTGCTCTCTATTGTTCCCCTTCTGATACTGAAGTCATAGTTCTTTCAGTCTCAGCTGCAGTTTCTTGTCTGCATGCACTCTAGGTTTTGCTATTCCTTTGTTCCTCACTTATTACGCTGAGGATGTTAGGAAGAGAATTTATGACAGGTGTGTGTGTGTGTGTGTGTGTGTGTGTGTGAAGTAAGAGAGGTGATGTCACCAAAGTATTATCATGTCTACCTCAGCCTTTTTAAATCTTTGGCTTAGTACAGAAAAATGTGCCCCACTCTTATGATAGCAAAGTATAGTGGACAGAGAACTTAGCTTGGAGTTAGGATGACCTGAGTGAAAGTGTTGCCTCTGACACAGTGTCTATATGACTTTGGATGAATAACAATTCTCAGTGGCCTAGGTAAAATTTCATGTATAAATTATAGGTTGGCTACTGATCTGCATTGATAGAGAAAGGAATTACCTATAACAATGAAATAAAAAAGTTTGAATGAAAAAATCAGTTTTTTTTTTTTTTTTTTTTTAGGATCTAATGTTGAGAGTAGGCAGTATTATTGAAGAAAAAATCTGAAAAGAACTTGTTTGTGGCTGTCAAATTGTTAATAAGTAATGAGAGCCTATAAAATGTATTAAAAAGGTACTAATTAGATGAAGTTATAATCTCCCAGAAATAATTACAAAGACAGACTGAGTGCCTTAGTACCAGGAGTTATAAAGATCCAGGAGAACTTTGTTGTAATTTGCAGTGAGGGTAAGAGGTTTGTCAAGGCTAAGTGACTATGTACAGGAGCTATCCAATAATGGATCATTTAAAAAGAGCCAGAGAAAGAAAAATGTTTTTGTCAATTGCTGAGTCTCTGCTATGTTGACTTGATAGCAGCAACAGGAAGTCTGTTGCCTTCCTAGGACAAAGCTCCAAAGCATATAAGAGAATCTCTGAACTTTTCAAAAATGGATGGCTTCTGCCCATTTCTAGTGTTTCTGTGGGCACAAATGACATTCCCAAAAGGACCCCAGAAAGTATAGTTAGGAGTATTATGAAGTTTTTGGCAAGGAACTGAAAACTTTGGTAACACAGGTAATGTCATCATCACAGTTGTCCAATGAAGGCAAGCGTTATAGATGAGAAAAACTGAATAGGTGGTTAATAAGATAATGTTTGGAAATAAGAATTGAACTTCTGGATCATTTGGACCAATAGGAAAACTTAGGTGGTATAGTGGATAGAACGCCAGCCCTGGAATCAGCAGGACTTGAGTCCAAATATGGCCTCAGATATTTATCAGCTGTGTGATCCTGGCTAAGTCACTTAACCCTGTTTGCCTCCATTTCCTCATCTGTAAAATGAGCTAAAGAAGGAATGGAAAATCACTCCAGTATCTTTGCAAAGAAAAGCCCAAATGGGGTCACAGAGTCAGACCTGACTAATTGATTAAATAGCAACAACAACCAATTGGCTAAAAATATAATCTCTGTTAAGGTGCCTCCTTCCTTAGCTCTCACTTACAGGTTATGTCTCTCTAGTGGATAGGTATCCCAGGTTCAAGTACTTTTTGGGTTTGCACTCCTAAAACTACAGCTCTTGAGTCTTTGCTGATGTATTTACTGGACAGCAATCAGCCTAAGGACACAATGAGCTCAAATTAAGGGCTGTAAGAAAGAAGACAACAAAACTTTTACATCATAAACCTGGGCTTTAGTTGTCTTGAAATACACTGAGCCTCAGCAAGAAAAGTGAGCCCACATGGAAGTCATAAATATAATTGTTAGGGACTCTTCCAGGAAGAGATATTCATGTAAAGGAATATATATGGCCAACCCATGTTAGGGGAGAAGTAGTTCTCACTTCTAGTACCATAGTGCTGCAGGGTAACAGGGCTACTAATATTTTCATGCTGTTCCTGTTAATATCGATCTATAATTTCTTCTAGAATCTGCTTTACAGGACTTTACCAGAAACTTCCATGTTGAATTTGTTGTCTAATGGGCTCACTGGGCTCATTTATCTGAATGATTCCTCTACCAAGTTTACTGTAATTTCTCCCATCTTAAACTTTTGATTAAGCTGAAGTTGTTGGTTTTGGAACAATAGATTATTCTTTTAGACAGAAGAAGAACCCTTAGTCTAGTACCTAGAAGAAATTCTTCCTCCATTCTGTTGCCTAGTAATCTTAGGTCTGAAGTCTATTCAAACAACAAAATCCCTTCTCTAATACCTAAGTTCTCTTTCTCGGTATATACACAGAAGGATGAGACTCAGGAAACAATGTCCTTGAATTCCTCTATCAAGCCTTGTGCTAGTTTTCAATGGCCATGTGCTTCTGCTGCAAGAAACTGGTGATAAGGGAAATGGGAAAATTTCCCATTTTACACTTTTCAAGAAGTACAAATTAATTGGGAAGAATTTAGTATTTTCTCTAGATCTGAATCCAAGACCTGAGTCTTTAAATATTTGAATCAGAGCATGAACAGCTTTTTTAACTTAAAGTCTAAAGATACATGATTTAACTTTAGATAGACAATTGGTATAAATTCTCTGTGTCCCACCAAAGACCTTTATTTAATAGCCAACTTTAAGTTTTATATTTTTTCCTTCTAAATATACAAGGATATCACTCCCATCCCCTGCCCTTAACAATTAACTCTCTGTTTCTTTTGAATGAAGTATATACATTCAGAGACATTTTCCAATTATAATTCTCATTCCACAAAGGTGATATAGAGGCAAAATCTTGTCATAATTTGGGATTAAAATTCTAGAAATTTGCTAGATTTGTCTTTTCCCAACATTTTTCTTTTTATATATTTTTATATATTCTGTTAAAATATTTCTTAATTGCATGTAACGTAAGTGCAAAAAACCCAATAGTTTTGTTTCCTCATTGCCTGTGTTTATTCCTTGAATTTCTTTTTTTCTTGTCTTTATTGATTTTGCTAGCATTTCTAATACAATACTGAACAATTGTCATGATAATGAATATCCTTTTTGGGAAGGATTCAGATTTAACCCTGATATAGATAATATTTGCTCATGTATTTAAATAGACGCCACTTATTATTTTTAGAAATGTTCCACTCAACAACAATACTATATGATGATCAATCCTGATGGGCGCGGCCCTCTTCAGCGATGAGATGAACCAAATCAGTTTTGATAGAGCAGTAATGAATTGGATCAATTACACCCAGTGAAAGAACTCTGACTATGAACCACTACATAGAACTCCTAATCCCTTTATTTTTGTCTGCCTGCATTTTTGATTTCCTTTAAAGGTTAATTGTACAGTATTTCAAAGTCCGAGTCTTTTTGTACAGCAAAATAACTGTATGGACATGTGTATACATATGTTGTATTTAAGTTATGTTTTTAACATATTTAACATGTATTGATCAACCTGCCATCTGGGGGAGAGGATGGGGAAAAGGAAAGGAAAAATCGGAACAAAGGGTTTTGCAATTGTCAATGCTGAAAAATTACCCATGCATATATCTTGTAAATAAAAAGCTATAATAAAAAATATACAACCAGGTCCAGATTAGAAAATAAAAGGAAATGTTCCATTGATTCTTATGATCTTTAGTATTTTTAATAAAAATGGCTATTGTATTTTGTCAAAGGTTTTATCTGCATATATTGGTATAATCATATAATTATTATTGTAATTGTTATTAATATAGTCAGTTATAATGACAGTTTTCCTAATATTGAATCATCTCTGCATATTTGATATAAATCACACATGATCATAGTATATATTCTTTGGGATATATTATTTTAATTTCCTTGCTAGTATTTAAAAATGTACATTGATATTCTTAAGCATAAAGATCTGTAGATTTCTTTCTCTGAAAACAGTACATTTAGTATTTTTGTTTTTCTGCATTTTATTGTGAGCTTTTTCTTTTAATACATGGTAAGTTTTTTTGTGAAGATATTGTGTACAATGAAGGTACCATGTGACACTCAGATGATAAAAAAGTTTTTATTCCTTTCTATTCCCATTCAGTTTTCCCCAGAGGGCTATCATATCTAATTTTTAAAAGATTTTTATTAATTTACTCAACACCTATCTTATTTATTTTGTGGTTAGATTTATCTAGTTCTGAGAAGGGAAAGTTGTGGTCCTCTACTAGTATAGTTTTAATATTTTCTCTTGTAATTTATTTAACTTTTCATTTAACATTTTTGGATACTGTACCATTTGGTTTGTATATGTTGAACACTGATATTGCTTCTATAGGCCTACAGTGCCTTTTAACAAGATATAGTTTTCCTACTTATCCCTTTCAATTAAGTGTTGTTTTTGCTTTGTCTGAGATCATGATTGCTACCCTTGCCTTTTTAAAATGTCAGTTGAAGCAAAATAGATTCTACTCTAGCGCCTTAGTTTAATTCTTTATTTGTCCCTGTGTTTCAAGTGGGTTTCTTGTAAATAACATATTGAATTCCAGTTTCTAATACATTCTATCAGGGTCTTTGATGCTCAGTTGCATCATAGATAGATATATAAATCTCCCATTTCCTCTTGACTGAAAATGCTCTTCTTCTTGATCTAGAAGTCAGTATGATATATAAAGATGGAGATATAAGAACCAAATGATAGTATAATTAGATGGATTTAGAACTGTTTGGATGTCCTTATCTAAAAAAGAGTTATAAATGGAATAATGATAAGATGGAAGAGTTTTTCATTGGAATGCACCAGCATCTGTGTTTGTCTCTATGATATTTAATATTTTTATTAAAGATTTAGTTAAAATATAGTAAAGCCAGATGACTGGAATTCATCAAGAGCAGTTTAGTTCGCTCTTCCTATGTCCTTGCTTATCTTTAGTATTAACTGAAAAATGATCTTTTTTGTTCTCATTTCATGTTCATATTTATATGAAGATGACACAAAGATAACTAAAATAGCTAACAGCCTTTATGGTAGCGTCATAATGGGAAAAATTTTATTTTAACAGAATAGATCATTGGTCCAAATGCAACAACATGAAATTTAATAGGGGTAAATATAAAGTCTTTTAGCTGAAGTAAAATAATTTACTTTTACAGGTATGAAACTGTAGAAACCAGGTGTTATATAGAAGATTTTCTGGAAAAAGATTTAATGCAAACTCAACATGAGTTACAGTAATAGATGGCAGACAAAATAGCTAATTGGATCTTGGGTTATTTTCAGCTAAAATAAGGAAGTGAAAGAAGAACAATCTCTACCCTCCCTTCCTCTCTCCACCTCCAGATGTTACTTTCTTGCCTTTTGATTAGGTATAATGCGAGATTTAACATCTATACATTGAAGGTTATTTAGCATGTTCAATAAGAGAAGAGAAGAGAAGACAGATATTAAATACCATGGCTCTTAGAACAAGAAAATCAGAAGAAAAACAGTACAATGTGGCAAATTGTGAATCTTTTTTTAGACTGGATTCAGCATGAGTATAAGAAAATAATGTCCTAGGAACAAAAGACAACTTTAAAAATACAAAAGCACTTATAATTCTTTGTAATAATAGAAGGTATAAATGATGGTAAGATTCATCTCATTAGTGGACAGACTCTGACTTATATACACAAGTTTTGTACCTATCAAATGAATTACCTTAGAAGACTACCAGTTCAACTTTTGTCTTTTCATCCTCAATAAGTCACACAATGTCTGGCATGTAGTAGATATTTAATAAAAGCTTGTCGATTAATTGATTTATACTTATTTCTGTGGTTATCTCAATATTAAAGGCTCCCTATCCCCTTCATTTCTCCTTGGTAGGTTCTTTCAGACTATAGTACTTTCTTTTGAATAATCTCCATTTGGCCAATATTCATGTTCTGAGGATGAATTTGATTTTTGTAAACAACCAAAGGTTATTCATTTTTTTCATTCATTCATAGCTAGTCTGTTGAGGAAGATATCTTATAAAATTCAATCATATTATTTTGGGCTAAAAATAAGGGATAATTATAAAATTATGAACCTGATTTTCTATTGTTTCTTGAAAATTTGCCCTGAAAACTATTCTAATGAAAAAAAAAAAGAATTCAAATATATTTTGAATGAACACCTCATCCCTGAAGTCAGTGGTCAATAGGCAATTTGAATGCAGGTTCTTGTACTAATTTTTATATTACCTGTGATTTTGTCCTGCAGGAAATTTTGAGTGCAGAGACACTTTCCTTTAATGCAAATTGCCAAACCAAGCTTATTATATTTAGAGTTGATTAACTCTATCAACTGATAGATTAAGAGGTTTGTTTTGGTGGTCACATGGCACGTGCTTTGAATCTAGTTTTCTTAATTCTAGGTCATTCCTGTGTCTACGATCACCATGCTTCTTTCCAAGAATATCTTGGAAATATTGAATTTCTATTGAATATATCTATTAAATATCTATTTAAGAACCACCACCAACCAATGTTTTTTTTTAAACTTTAAAGTAAGATTTTATAATCCCACTGCAGAAATTCTGTGAGGTAGAACTACATCTAAGAAATTGCTTCCACATGAGAAGCTGCCTTTAAGTCAGGGAATTGTTCAATGAATTAAAAAAAAAAAAACTCAAGGGAGAAAATAACCTGATACCTGAAGACTTTGATTGAGGTATAAGGCTTCTTTTGAATTTTTTCCCTTCTCACAGTTAGGGGTTCCTTTGAAGTCCTAGAAAAAGAAACTTGGCAATGACTTTCACTTCTGATAGAAATCTCATATCAAAAATATTTTGTTTATCATTAGGCACTAGATGAACCTGCCAAGTCAGAAAGGATCACCAAGGACAGCACATTAGACTCGCATCTGGAGGTAATGATAATAAATTTCTGGGGTTTTGGTCTAAAATCCCAAAGCATGGTGCTAACCCACTGAATGGTTTCGATTTTTCCAGTTGTGTTCTCCCGCACAGCTCAGGCAGCAAACTGAAGAGCTCTGTGCTGCCATTGATAAGGTCTTACAGGAATCCTTGTCCATGGTAATGCCTTAGACTAGAGTGTTTAATTCAAAGTATTTGTTTTTGTTTTTGTTTTTCTTCATTTCTTCTTTATTACAGTATCATTCATCATATCCTGTACCCTCTACCCCTATCCTCTCTTTTCCTCCCCCAGCTTCCTTCAGATTCTCCTTCAAGTTCCATACAGACATCATTGGGTTCTGATGGAAACAAAGTACGTGAGTTTTCCATGTAAATTAATCTAACCACTTCCATGTGCTGTCCCTTCTGACTTACCAATCTATAAGAATTTATTACACAGTTATTGTCTGCCTGCCATTGAAGAAAAGGTGTGCAAAACACATGCTTCATGCATATTTAAGACTTCTGTGCAAACATATGTGTGCAACATATGTGCAACAGACTACTTTAGAAATATAGAAATAGGAAATTTATTTTTGTATGGTGTCCATAAAACCATGTATTAGTGTGGGAAATTAAAGCAAATCAAGTGATTTGTGTGTGTGTGTGTGTGTGTGTGTGTGTGTGTGTGCATACGTATTGCCTTTTACATTGTTTACTTAACTAGTTTAAAGTTGAAAGTTCTTCACCAATTTTGAATTCTTCAGTTTGTAGAGAAGATTAAAATTTTTTCTTATTCTGAAGTCATTTAGGGAGGTTGTTTTTGAGATAAAAGTTTGTTTTCTGAAAGTTGCACACACATATATATATACAAATTCAAATATACATATATTTATGCATACCCACATGTATGTATATTATATATACATATATGTATACATAGGCATTTGTACTAATTTGTACTAATATCTGCATTGTTCAATATGCTTGTTTTTTCAAATATATTATTTTTTGTTGTAAACCTGTAATTATCTTTTTTTTAAACTAATACTTTTTATTTAAGTATATAGATGGTGTGATAGGCTAGAGCTGTTATGAACTGGGACAAAAATTCCTATTTCTAGGAAATGTTGAAATGAGCTTATTAAACCCATTTTACTGTCTGCTAAGACTAATCCTAATAACAACAAAAAAATGCCATTTGCCAGTTGTAGCTATTATAGGAGGTATAGGAAGGAACAGCTAGATGATACAGTGATAAAGTTCTGGGTGTTGAATAAAGAAGACTCATTTTCCCAAGTTTAAATATGGCTTGCATCACTTAGTAGCTGTGTAACCCTAAACAAATCACTTTATCTTGTTTGCTTCCATTTCCTTATCCGTAAAATCAACTGGAGAAGAAAATGACATACCATTTTAGTATCTTTAGTGCTAAGAAAACTCCAAAAGGAATCATAGAGTCACATAAGACTAGAAAATGACTAAACAACAAATATTATAGGAAGGATTTTCTAACTATCATAGACATGCATTATCTAGTCATTTTATTCACACAGATATTACATCTATTTAGGCACACATGGGGGAAAGATAGAGAAAAAAAGAGAGAGAGAGAGAGAGAGATTTTGCTCAAGTATGAAAGATTTTGGTTGGCATACCCCATTAAATCATCAAATGCAGAAGAATGCCTTCTTTTTGACTACAGAAATTTATATCAATATTTAAATATTGTTATTATAAACTTAATAAAGGAAATAAAAATAAATAAATAAATAAAGCAAAACAAGGGGCAGAATCTTATCCAAACCAATGAAGTTTTAATGAGATGAAACCTAAAGAATTAATAAGCAAATAAGAAATTTTTGCCCTGTGTACAATTCTAGACTTGTGTGGAATTCTTCTATTTTAGGCTCTTCTTTCCTCTTTTGCGCTCCCCTTTTTCCTTTTGTCTTCCTTCTTCCCCTTTCCTTACCTTGTTTTCTCTCCATTTTCCTTTCTATTATTCCTTTCTTTCTTTCCATTTCCCCATTCTCACCTAGTCATTAATGTGTAAACCCATCTGATTTTGATGATTTCACTCTTTATTACCTCACATAGTTCTTTCCATATTTTTTGTATGTATCAGATTTATCCTTTTAGAAATATCATAATCACATTAATACACTATAATGCATTCAGTCATTGTTAGACATATAGACTACTTTTCATTTTCTTCTATTACAAATAGAAAGCTATATAGATAGATAGATAGGACCTCCCTTTTCTTTTTGTAGTATTTTTGGTATGTTAGCAGCAGTATCAGTCAAGACAAAAAGCATGATATTTGTGACTTCACATTTTGCTATATTGTTCTTCAAAACATTTGAATCTGAGTGAGAATAAATTAATCCTTTCTCTCAAAATAGTAATCTTAATATCTTTTGCTGATCTCATTTAATGAGACAGAAAAATAAAGTCAATGGTAAATATATACACTAGTTTTAAATCTGTGATCTTACATACTCAGAATAAGAGGCAGTACATCTTAAAAGTAGGGTATTGGACTTGGAGTAAAGAAAAAACAAACCTGGGTTCAAATTCTGTCTCTGAGACTTAGAGATAATACAAATCATATGTACTTCATCTCCTAATGAGTACCTTCTGCCAGTTTCTTTTAACTTAATCTGCTAAATCACAGTGGGGTTTTGATCTATGTTGTTAGAGGAAATTTCATGTTCTTGAATTCACAAATTCTTTTTATATCTGTTTGTGGGAAAACTATGACAAATATGTAAATATATATCATTCATTCAGTATTGATCACTTATTATAGTGGAGCCATTATCTTTAAAGGATTGAAACAAAATAGACAATGCTGTTGCTGATTCTTTGGTTATTCCATCTGTGTGTTTATCTTTATTTGAATGCAGATGCCTGCAACTCTTCCAAGAGCAGCTGGTCGAGAAACAAAATATGTAAGTCCCTTTTGTAATTATACTTGTCATTTTTGTTGGAAGAATGTGATTATTTTTTTCATTTACATTATTTGAAATCTGTTTTAACATGTAGAATCAGGTCTGGTGGCTATACTTTGATCATATGTGGGAAACAATATAAATATACTCAAAATCAACCTATTAATAAGTAAATCTCTTCCTCGATGATAACTACAGCAGCGAGACAGGGACAGAGAGATAAAGAGAGACAGAAAGACAGAGACAAATCAAAAGAAACAGAGAGCAAGAGGTAGGAATCTCTAAGCATATAAATATGTGATATTTGAATTTTATGTAACCAAACTTTGCCAAATATCAGAAAACAGTAATTTGATTATTTTAGTGGACCACTGCAGTATTGTAGTGCATAGAGCTTTGGCCTGGGAGTTAGAAAGTCTCAAGTTCAAATGTGTTCTCAGGAAGTTACTAGTTTTTTGTGTGAAATCTTCTTAATGTTTTTGTGCCTCAGTGGCTTTATATGGAAAATGAGAATGATAATAGCATCTAACTCTTACAGTTGTGCATTTTGCAAACTTTAAACACTAAAAAATGCTGTTACTAAAACAACAGGAACAATGAGAACTCTTCTTCCTCCTCTTTCTCTGCTTCCTATTGCTACTACTGCCACTTTGGTAAGCTTCTAAAGGCTCTAGTTCCTTTTTGATTTGTCCTATTATACCAAATGAAACTTCATTAACTTTATCTTATCAATAATTTAATGAATCCATATATCTTTACTTTTCTTTTTTCCTCTCCCAAAGAAATTAAGAAACAAAAAACCATCAAACATCTAAATATATATATAAGCAAGCCTGAGAAAATAATAATCTATTTTCTCCAACAGCTTTTGAACATTTTAAAGCTAGATATTTTCAGACTATTTCCCTGCTGAGTCTCTGTGTCATCAGTTTTGCAGAGATGCTTCTATTAACATCATGTACCTTACCATCTCCAGCTCCACAGAAAGGACCCAACATAAAGAAATGGATTTAAATTGTAGGATTAGAAAATGCAGTTAGACTTAAGAAGATATCTTGACTAATTAACATTGACTACCAAGAGAGTTTGTAAAATCATTTTCTCCTAGAAGACTTTAAAACTTTAGCAGAAAATCTATTGATCTTGAATGATTACAGCTTAATTATTTAATTTAGCACTTATAGAAAAACTGACTGAAAAAGAATGATTTTTTTTTCAAATTTTAAAAGTTATTTGAAAAGTTGCCTTTGGGTAGGGTTGATAGCAGCAGTATACTTATGTGAATTCTCAATATTCTCAGGATCAGTATTTTAGTAGTTTTAGTAGTTTTTTTTTTTTTTAAGTAATGTGGTGATATCCATTTGCAACCATAATTTTCTCTCTCTTTGGGGTCTTTTTGAGAACTAGTCTCTTTTTTATTGAAAGAAAACATTGTTCATTGCATAGAAGTTATTATTTGATCATTCAGATTCAGAAGCAGTGATGGCTCAAAAGAAAAGAGCTCTGAATTTGGAGTGAAGAGACAGAATTGCAAACTCTGTCTCAGAAACTCACTAGTTGTGTGACACTGGCAAAACATGATTTTTGAGCTTGAGGTAAATAAAGATGATAACAATGACACCTATTTCACTGAATTGTGAAGATCAAACAAGATAATTCATATGAAGTGCTTTGGGAACTTTAAAGGGCTCTCAGAATGTCCTTTTTGCCTAGATATTAACATTATATCTCATTTATTTACATAAGGAGTCATATTCAGGGGTAATCTGGTAATGTTAACAACTTGTTCTTAAAAAACATGAGCAAGAAAGACAAATTTTTAAGTTTAATTTCTTTTATTAAGTTTCTCCATCATCTTAATCTTAAGAATCAACAAAACAATAACTCAAGCTCCTATTTGTAACATCTGATTTCCAAGACGTAAGTGTTCGTACTGAAAATTTAACAGTTGACGTAGAAGTTCAAAGTGGCTCAAGCACATCTCTTACTAATTTTGGAGCCCTATTTGGAGTAAGAGTTCTATTTCTATTTACTGCTACTGCTACTGATAGCACCATCAAACCTACAATTACCATTACCACTAATATTTTTATAGATTTGATGAACTATAAGAGAGGTAGAGTGGTTTTGTGAACAGAGAATTGGACTGGCAGTTAAGGCCTTAGTTCTAGTCTTTCCTTTGAAGCATACTAATTGTGTGATTTTAGACAAGTCACTTAGCATCTCTTTGACCTAAGGAAGTTGCTAAGCATAAAGTTATTGGACTGAATGAGTGGAGAAAGTTTCCAGACTGAGAATTCCCCACACAGATGAAATCTTAGGCATTGCAAGGGAGAGAGAGAGAGAGAGAAAGAGAGAGAGAGAGAGAGAGAGAGAGAGAGAGAGAGAGAGAGAGAGAGAGAAAGAGAGAGAGAGAGAGAGAGAGAGAGAGAGAGAGAAAGAGAGAGATATCAAGGAGAAGAGAGACAGAGAGAGAAGAAGGAGGAGGAGGAGGAAAAGAATGAGGAGGAGAAAAAGCAAGAGAAATAAGAAAAAGGAGGAGGAGGAGAAAAGAAAGAAAGGAACAAAGGAGGAAAAATAAAGTTGGGAAGGAAAGAAGAAAGGAAGGGAAAGAGAAAGAAGGAAGGAAAGAAGAAAGGAAAGAATGAAAATAGGACAAAACAGTTTAGATACATTATTTCCTTTAGTCTTTACTTGTGAAGTAGGATATATACTAAGTAGAAAACAAATGATCTCTGAGTTAGTAAAATGTCTGAATTTTAAATAGTTTTAAAGGAATAGTAAACTTGTTATTTTGAATATAGGACAGCTGAAACTAAATGAACAAAATGCACTTTGACAGAAATCTAGAGAGCTTGCTTGACAAGATAAGAAAAATTTGTAATCAATATAGCACTTATTTCTATGCAAGAGGATCTTTACTAAGTACTTGAAGGAATTTGAAAGTTGTTCATTTTGGTAAAATGATTGAAATTTTCTTTCTTATTTTATTTACATAATCCAGTATAATTTGCTTAATAACCTTTTTGTAAAATATAGTGTGATAGAATACTGTAACCCTGCTTCAGTTTTTATAATCACAAATTCTGAATAAATGAAGTCAAATTTGTATGCCATTATTTTACAGCAAGTTTGTTCCTTTGGAGGCACAACTCTTTTTATCCTTTTCTTTTAAAAAACATTAATTAATTTATTTAATATTTTTCCTTCAGCTACATTAAAAAAAACAATTTTTTACTTTTGTTTTTAAGATTTTTGAATTCTAGATTCTCTTCCTTATCCCAATAAAAATTAAGAAACCAAATGTGGAGTTATGTAAAACATTTTCATAAAAGTCAAGTTATGAAAGAAAACTTCTATTTCTCACTCAATAAAAATAAGAACCCTCAAAAAGATTAAGTTTATTTTATTTTTTTTTTTAAATTTTTTATTTAATAATTACATTATATTGACACTCATTTCTGTTCCGATTTTTTTTTCCCCTCCCTCCCTCCACCCCCTCCCCTAGATGGCAAGCAGTCCTTTATATGTTGGATATGTTGCAGTATATCCTAGATACAATATATGTTTGCAGAACCGAACAGTTCTCTTGTTGCGTAGGGAGAATTGGATTCAGAAGGTACAAATAATCCGGGAAGAAAAACAAAAATGCAGATAGTTCACATTCGTTTCCCAGTGTTCTTTCTTTGGGTGTAGCTGCTTTTGTCCGTCATTTATCAATTGAAACTCAGGTCTCTTTGTCAAAGAAATCCACTTCCATCAAAATATGTCCTCATACAATATCGTTGTCGAAGTGTATAATGATCTCCTGGTTCTGCTCATTTCACTTAGCATCAGTTCATGTAGGTCTCTCCAAGCCTCTCTGTATTCATCCTGCTGGTCATTTCTTACAGAACAATAATATTCCATAACATTCATATACCACAATTTACCCAGCCATTCTCCAATTGATGGGCATCCATTCATTTTCCAGTTTCTAGCCACTACAAACAGGGCTGCTACAAACATTTTGGCACATACAGGTCCCTTTCCCTTCTTTAGTATTTCTTTGGGATATAAGCCCAATAGAAACACTGCTGGATCAAAGGATATGCACATTTTGATAATTTTTTGGGCATAATTCCAGATTGCTCTCCAGAATGGTTGGATTCGTTCACAACTCCACTAACAATGCATTAGTGTCCCAGTTTTCCCGCATCCCCTCCAACATTCATCATTATTTTTTCCTGTCATCTTAGCCAATCTGACAGGTGTGTAGTGGTATCTCAGAGTTGTCTTAATTTGCATTTCTCTGATCAATAATGATTTGGAACACTCTTTCATATGAGTGGTGATAGTTTCAATCTCATCCTCTGAAAATTGTCTGTTCATATCCTTTGACCATTTATCAATTGGAGAATGGCTTGATTTCTTATAAATTTGAGTCAGTTCTCTATATATTTTGGAAATGAGGCCTTTATCAGAACCTTTAACTGTGAAAATGTTTTCCCAGTTTGTTGCTTCCCTTCTAATCTTGTTTGCATTAGTTTTATTTGTACAAAGGCTTTTTAATTTGATGTAATCGAAATTTTCTATTCTGTGATCAGTAATGGTCTCTAGTTCATCTTTGGTCACAAATTTCTTTCTCCTCCACAAGTCTGAGAGATAAACTATTCTATGTTCCTCTAATTTATTTATAATCTCGTTCTTTATGCCTAGGTCATAGACCCATTTTGATCTTATCTTGGTATATGGTGTTAAGTGTGGGTCCATGCCTAATTTCTGCCATACTAATTTCCAATTATCCCAGCAGTTTTTATCAAATAATGAATTCTTTTCCCAGAAGTTAGGGGCTTTGGGTTTGTCAAACACTAGATTGCTATAATTGACTATTCTGTCTTGTGAGCCTAGCCTTTTCCACTGATCCACTAATCTATTTCTTAGCCAATACCAAATGGTTTTGGTGACTGCTGCTTTATAATATAATTTTAGATCAGGTACAGCTAGGCCACCTTCATTTGATTTTTTTTTCATTAATTCCCTTGAGATTCTCGACTTTTTATTGTTCCATATGAATTTTGTTGTTATTTTTTCTAGATCAATAAAATATTTTCTTGGAAGTCTGATTGGTATAGCACTAAATAAATAGATTAGTTTAGGGAGTATTGTCATCTTTATTATGTTCGCTCGGCCGATCCAAGAGCACTTAATATTTTTCCAATTATTTAAGTCTGACTTTATTTGTGTGGAGACTTTTTTATAATTTTGCTCATATAATTCCTGACTTTCCTTTGGTAGATAGATTCCCAAATATTTTATGGTATCAACAGTTATTCTGAATGGAATTTCTCTTTGTATCTCTTGCTGTTGGGTTTTGTTGGTGATGTATAAAAATGCTGAGGATTTATGGGGATTTATTTTGTAGCCAGCTACTTTGCTAAAATTATGAATTATTTCCAATAGCTTTTTGGTAGAATCTCTGGGGTTCTCTAGGTATACCATCATATCATCTGCAAAGAGTGATAGTTTGGTTTCCTCATTGCCTACTCTAATTCCTTTTATATCTTTCTCGACTCTTATTGCCGAGGCTAGTGTTTCTAATACGATATTAAATAATAATGGTGATAGTGGGCAACCTTGCTTCACTCCAGATCTTACTGGGAAAGGTTCCAGTTTTTCCCCATTGCATATGATGCTTACTGATGGTTTTAAATATATGCTCCTGACTATTTTAAGGAAAAGTCCATTTATTCCTATGCTCTCAAGTGTTTTTATTAGGAATGGATGTTGGATTTTATCAAATGCTTTTTCTGCATCTATTGAGATGATCATGTGGTTTTTGTTTGTTTGGTTATTGATATAGTCAATTATGCTAATAGTTTTCCTAATATTGAACCAGCCCTGCATTCCTGGTATAAATCCTACTTGGTCATAGTGTATTATCCTGGTGACAATTTTCTGTAATCTTTTTGCTAATATTTTATTTAAGATTTTAGCATCAATATTCATTAGGGAGATTGGTCTATAATTTTCTTTCTCTGTTTTCAGCCTACCTGGTTTAGGTATCAGTACCATATCTGTGTCATAAAAGGAGTTTGGTAGGACTCCTTCAATCCCTATTTTTTCAAATAGTTTATATAACATTGGAGTTAATTGTTCTTTAAATGTTTGGTAGAATTCACATGTAAATCCATCTGGTCCTGGGGATTTTTTCTTAGGGAGTTGATTGATAGTTTGTTCTATTTCTTTTTCTGAGATGGGACTGTTTAGGATATTTACTTCTTCCTCTGTTAGTTTGGGCAAGCTGTATTTTTGGAGGTATTTTTCTATTTCATTTAAGTTGTCGAATTTATTGGCATAAAGTTGGGCAAAGTAACTCCTAATTATTGCTCTAATTTCCTCTTCGTTAGTGGTGAGTTCTCCCTTTTCATTTTTAAGACTAACAATTTGATTTTCCTCTTTCCTTTTTTTAATCAGATTTACTAAGGGTTTGTCTATTTTGTTGGTTTTTTCATAGAACCAACTCTTAGTTTTATTAATCAATTCAATAGTTTTTTTACTTTCAATTTTATTGATCTCACCTTTTACTTTTAGAATTTCAAGTTTAGTGTTTGACTGGGGGTTTTTAATTTGTTCCTTTTCTAGCATTTTTAATTGCAAACCCAATTCATTGACCTTCTCTTTCTCTATTTTATACAAATAGGCCTCTAGAGATATGAAATTTCCCCTTATTACCGCTTTGGCTGCATCCCATACATTTTGGTATGATGTCTCATTATTATCGTTTTCTTGGGTGAAGTTATTAATTATGTCTATGATTTGCTGTTTTACCCAATCATTCTTTAGTATGAGATTATTTAGTTTCCAATTATTTTTTGGTCTACTTCCCCCTGCTTTTTTGTTGAATGTAATTTTCATTGCATCGTGGTCTGAAAAGGATGCATTTACTATTTCTGCCTTACTACATTTGAGTTTGAGGTTTTTATGTCCTAATATATGGTCAATTTTTGTATAGGTTCCATGAACTGCTGAAAAGAAAGTGTATTCCTTTCTGTCTCCATTACATTTTCTCCAGAGATCTATCATATCTAGCTTTTCTAGTATTCTGTTTACCTCTTTGACTTCTTTCTTATTTATTTTCTGGTTTGATTTATCTAATTCTGAGAGTGCAAGGTTAAGATCTCCCACTATTATAGTTTTACTGTCTATTTCTTCTTGCAGCTCTCTTAGTTTCTCTTTTAAGAATTTAGATGCTACCCCACTTGGTGCATATATGTTTAATATAGATAGTGCTTCATTATCCATGCTACCCTTTAGCAAGATATAGTGTCCTTCCTTATCTCTTTTAATTAGGTCAATTTTTGCTTTAGCTTGATCTGAGATCAGGATGGCTACCCCTGCTTTTTTGACTTCACCTGAAGCATAGTAGATTTTGCTCCAACCTTTTACCTTTAACCTGCATGTATCTCCCCGCTTCAGGTGTGTTTCCTGTAAACAACATATTGTAGGATTCTGGCTTTTAATCCATTCTGCTAACCGCTTCCTCTTTATGGGGGAGTTTACCCCGTTCACGTTTATGGTTAGAATGACCAATTCTGTATTACTTGCCATCTTGTTAACCCCGGTTTATGCTTTCCTCCCTTCTTTCCCCTTTCCCCCCTTCCAAGTATTAAGCTTGTGAGCACCCCTTGCTTCTCACAGCCCTCCCTTTTTAGTGTCCCTCCCCCCGCCTTAGAGTTCCTCCCCCTATCTTACCCCTTTCCCTCCCAGTTCCCGTATTCCCTTCCGCTTAGCTTATTCCTTCCCTTTCCACTTTTCCCTTCTCACTTTTCAATGAGATGGGAGAAGTTTCACCATAGATTGAATATGTCTTAAGATTTTTCACTTAAAGCCAATTCTGAAGGCAGTAAGATACCCACTATATTCATCCCCCTCCATTCTTTCTCTCAGATATAATAGGTTTCCTATGCCTCTTCATGAGATGTACTACCCCCACTTTACCCTTTTTCTGGTACAATGTCCTTTCCACATCAATTTCTAGAACAAGGTATACATGTATTCTTTATACATCTATATAGTCAAAATATAGTTCCCAAGATTAATCTTTACCTTTTTAGATTTCTCTTGAGTTCTATATTTGTAGATCAAACTTTTTGTTAAGTTCTGGTTTTTTCATCAGAAATAGATGAAATTCGCTTACTTCGTTGAATGTCCATCTTCTTCCCTGGAAAAAGATGCTCATTCTCGCTGGGTAAGTTATTTTTGGTTGCATACCAAGTTCCTTAGCCTTTCGGAATATCATATTCCAGGCCCTTCGATCTTTTAATGTGGATGCTGCCAGATCCTGGGTGATCCTTATTGTGGCTCCTTGATACTTGAATTGGGTTTTTCTAGCCGCTTGCAATATTTTTTCTTTCATCTGAGGGTTCTGGCATTTGGCCACTATATTCCTTGGTGTTTTGATTTTAGGATCCCTTTCAGTGGGTGATCGATGAATCCTTTCAATGTTTATTTTTTCCTCTGTTCCTATGACTTCTGGGCAGTTCTCTTTGATAATTTCCTGGAAGACAGTGTCCAGGCTCTTTTTTTCATCATGTTTTTCTGGGAGTCCAATGATTCTCAGATTGTCTCTCCTGGATCTGTTTTCCAGGTCTGTTGTCTTCCCCAGAAGGTATTTCACATTTTTCTCCATTGTTTGATTTTTTTGGATTTGCTTGACTGATTCTTCTTGTCTCCTCGAGTCATTCAATTCCACTTGTTCAATTCTGATTTTCAGTGAAGTATTCTCTTCACTCACTTTTTTAAAATCTTTTTCTAATTGTCCAATTGAGTTCTTTTGTTCTGTGGAATTTTTTTCCATTTCGCCAATTTTGTTTTTTAGAGAGCTGTTTTCTGTTTCCAGTTCACTAATCCTATTTTTCAAGGATTTTACTTCTTTATCCACTCTCTCTTTAACTGACTTCTCCAGGCTCTTTTCCCATTTTTCTTCTAGCTCCCTTGTGAGAGCCTTTTTAATCACTTCTATGAGGTTCATCTGTGCTGAGGAACAGACGATCTCCTCCTTTGGGGAATCACCTGGGGACTGCCTGTTTTTAGTCTCCTCAGGATTTAGAGTCTGCTCTCTATCTGTGTAGAAGCTGTCAAGGGTTAAAGTCCTCTTCAGCTTCTTGCTCATTCTGTCTATTAATCAGAGACAAACTACCAAAGAAAAACAGAAAAAACTGGAGTCTTTCTTTGGGGGGGGGGGCTGGGTGTGTTATCGAGCTTCCTCTACAGACTGCAGGGGGCAGCAGTGAGGCACTAGCAGGACTGTGCTGCGCCTGCGCTCTGAGATCCCAAAGCGTGCTGAGTCACTGAGGGGGGGGAAGGGGGGGGGGGCGGCCAAGTCCTGAGAGACTCCAGCTGTTTGGGGTTGTGTTCTTCAGCCCCGGTGTTTTTAGCTTCTCTGCTGGGCTGTTGACTTGCTGCAGGTTCCAAACCTGTAGCGAAGCTCTCCCCGCAGAGACGGCTACAATCACTCCCCACCCCCTCTCAGCTCTGCTCCCGTGCTCTCACTGCAGCTGCCCTCAGCCTGCGCCCGATCTAAAACCGCCCCAGCCCTCCAGTAAAGACAGACCTTTCTTGGCGGATCTCAAGGATGGCTTCTCTTGGTAACTATGTGGGTTTTTTTCAGTCAAGCATTGATTCAGAGGCTTGTAATGAAGTGGATAGTGAGAGAAAGCGCGGAGCTTATGCAACTGTGAGCCTCCTCTCCGCCATCTTAACCGGAAGTCCAAAAGATTAAGTTTAAAAGAAAGCGAGAAATAGAGAGATGGAGAATGCTTCAATCTGTATTCAGGCATAATCAGTTCCTTCTCTGGGTATGAATAGGATTTTTCATCATTAGTCCTTCAGAGTAGATGTGAATGATTGTACTACTGTGAATTACAAAATCATTTCTAACTGGTCATCCCAGAACATTGCTGTTACTTTGTATACAGTATATTTCACTTTGTTCATGAAGAACTTCCCAGTCCTGAGAGCATCCTGCTCATAATTTCCCAAAGAACAAACACATTCCATCACAAACACGTAACACAGCTCATTGAGCCATTCCCCATTAATGGGCATCCCCTCAATTTCTAATTTGTTTTTGTCCTGAGAAGAAGATGCTTTGAATATTTTTTGTACATATAGGTCCTTTTCTATTTCGGTTTTTTTCCCCCCAAAACTCTTTTCAGATTCATGCCTAGTAGTGATGTTGTTGGATCAAAGGATATTCATGAATTTGTATCCTTTTGGGCATAGATCATATCACCTGATCATTTACCAATTGATATATGGTTCTTATTTTTTATAAATTTGACTCAGTTCCCTCTGTTTGAGAAATAAGGCCTTATCAGAGAAACTTGCCTTCAAAATGTTTTTTTTTTTAAACAATTACTATTGCTCATTGTTTTTTTCCCCATTTATTCTCTCTTTTCTCTCCCTCCTCAAATGTGTTTTGCTACTGAGTACTCCCTCCCCTAATATGCCCTTTCTTTTATAGCTACCTCTCCTCCCTCTTCTCCCCTCCCCCCCTCAGTATTTCATTACCTTCCTATTTTCCTGCAGGGTGAGACAGTTGTCTATACCCCTATTGAGTATGTATTTTATTTCCTATTTGAGCCAATTCTGATAAGAGTAAGGTTCACTCACTCACTCTCCCTTTTCTTCCCCTCCTCCCATCCACTGTAAAAGTTTTTTCTTATCTCCTTTTTATGGCAAATAATTTGCACCATTCTGCTTTTTCCTTTCCCTTTCTCCCAGTACATTCCTCTCTCACCCCTTAATTTCATCATTAAAAAAATGATTTATCCCTCATATTCAACTCACACCTGTCCCTCTGTCTATATTTTCTCCTTCTAACTGCCATAATAATGAGAATATTCTAATGAATTACAAGTATCATCCTCCCATGTAAGAATGTAAACAGAATGTATCCCTTATGATGTCACTTTCCTGATTACTTCATTATGTTTCTCCAGAGTCCTGTATTTGAAAATCAAAATTTCCATTCAGCTTTAGTCTTTTCATCACAAATATTTGAAAATTTTCTGTTTCATTGAAACCTTTTCCTCTGAAGGATTATATTCAGTTTTGCTGGGTAGGTGATTCTTGATTGCAATCCTAGCTCCACTGCTTTCTGGGATATCATATTCCAAGCCCTCCAGTCCTTTAATGTATAACCTGCCAAATCTTTTGTTATCCTGACTGTGGCACCATTATACTTGAATTGTTTCTTTCTGCATGCTTGCAATATTTTCTTTCTCCTTGACCTTGGAGTTCTGGAATTTGGCTATAACATTCTTGGGAGCTTTCATTTTGGTATCTCTTTCAGGAGGTGATTGGTGGATTCTTTCAATTTCTATTTTATCCTCTGTTTCTAGAATATTAGAATGGTTTTTCTTGATAATTTCTTGAGAGATGATGTCCAAGTTCTTTTTTTTTTGATCATAACTTTCAGGTAGAGGGATAATAATAATCACCATCATCTCCTGGATCTATTTTCCAGGTTAGTTGTTTTTTCCATTGAAATATTTCACATTTTTTTTCCTATTTTTTCATTATTTTGGTTTAGCTTTGATGAAGTTCAGAGTTCCTGGAGATCAGGGGACCAAATGAAGAGATTAGTGGCAGGTTCAGGATTCAGGGAACCAAATGAAGAGGTTTGGGGTTATGCCCCAATAGGATTTGGCAGAGGGCAGGGAGTTGTAGGAACCTCTTTGGTTGGTGCAGAGGTCCTTTGTAAAGGATTAACAAACCCAAAAAGCTAGGCTGGCAAAAAGAATTTATTATTGGCATTGGGAATCCAGTTTTTGCTATGCATGAATAGAAAGACTGAATTCTTTGGTGGCAAGGTCCTGACAGAGAAATAAAGTTTCTAGCAGAGAAATCCCAACAGAGAGCTATGAAATCTTGTTAGGGAAATAGGTGAGAAAGAGGTAAAGAGGGGGTAACACTGAAAGAGGATATCATTTCAGTAGGCAGAGGGTTGCTGCTATGTCAAGGGGAGAGAGAGGTTCCTTGGCATAGTATGGCATGGCACGTTAGGTCCTCTGCAAGGAGCGAGTCCCAAGTTGGGTCTTTTTATTATTGAAGCCTAAGCTAGAAGCTGGGGACAGTTCTTGATGGGGGTTGGGTGCAGTTAGAGCTGGAATCACAATAGAAAATCTTAGAATTGAATGAGTGTCTCTGGGCTAATATCCAATTCAATGGGGTTGGAATCTCCAGCTCAGGTTAAGTAAGAGTAGCACTCAACGGGCTCCCACCTAGATAACAGAATGAAACCACTTTATCTTGATTCCCTGGGGCAGGTCTCTCCTAGAGGCACAATTCAAGGAGAATCTCTCCTTCAAGGAGCTTCTCAAGTACTTTACCTCATGGCTCACCCCCAAAGTCAGAGAAAGAGAAAGAGTTTCAGGGCTCCCCTCCTCAGCTTTATTGTATCTTAAATTATCATGAAGTCATTAACTTTCATTTGTTCAATTCTATTTTTTAACAAACTATTTTTCTCAGTGAGCTTTTGTACTTCCTTTCCCAATTGATCAATTTTGCTTTTTAAAGCATTTTTCTCCTCATTAGCTCTTTGTATTTATTTTTGCACTTCTTTTCCCATAAGTTTTCCTCTATCTCTCTAGATTTTCAAAGTTCCTTTCATGGTCTTTCATGGTCTAACCCCAATTCTTTTTTTTCTTGGAGGCTTTTGGATGTAGGAGTTTTGACTTTGATATTATCTTCTGAGCGTATGCTTTGATTTTCCTTGTCATCATAACATTTTTTTTTGTTTTGTTTTCTGTTCATTTCCCTAAGCTTGTTACTCTGCTTTTAATTCTGTTAAAGTAGGGCTCAGTTTCCAGGGTAGAGGGTGCATTTTACAAAGCTTCAGGGGTTTTGTGCAGCTGTTTTCCAAAATCCTAGGAATCTGGTGACAAGCACTCTTTTCTGCCCTGGAGCTTTTAGGTATGTCCCTAGATCTAGTTTGCTTGCTGGGGCTGGGATTCTACTGACCTGGGCTGTGCTTGAACTGCACAACAGACTTCCATTCTATTGCCACTGACCCTCTCTGCTGACTTTCCAAGTTCTCCCTGGTATCCCCAGGCTGAGATCTAGAAGCCTCCAGTACTGCTGCTGATTCAGTAATCCTGCTCTCTTGCCACTGGTAATTGGGCCAGACAAGAGGACATGGTGGAAAAATCACTGACCAGCATATAATTTTGTTATAAACATTTCAAATGGTATATTCACAAAAGTTTTTAAAATAGTTTTATTTATATATACAAAGGACAAATTCTTGGCTAAATAAATCAAGTATTAATTTGCTAAATGTATTTCAACTTTTTCAATATCATCTTCATATGTCCTCCTGCTACTTTAATAAAAGTTACTTTAACTCCTCATGCTGTCACTTACTAGCTATGTGTGGCCTTAGGCAATCATTTACCTTTCTTAAATCTCAGTTTCCTCAATTGTAAAATGAAGGAGGGAGCATTTAGTCAAGATGATCTTTAAGTTCCATTCCAGTTTTAATTTATAATTTTATGACTGAAGGTTTTGTCCTCTTTACTCATATGTACTCAGATTTCAAGGGAAAAAAAGGATTTGGAAACAATGTTCACAAAACCAGAGTATATGTAAATGTATGTGGAAGGGTTAGAAGATGACATTCAATAAGCCTAGAAACACAGGAATAGAAAACAAAACAAAAATTAGGGAAAATAAAAGTGTATTTTTCCCATCTAAGTTAATGGACCTCTTGAAATCTCTCTAGAGTGTCCATTGATTCTAGTTCAAGAATTCATGTTACAGATTGGACAAAATGAGTTCCCTTTTAGAAATTGTAAGTTTGAGATGTCTGTGGAATATGTAGTTGGAGATGTCTGGGGTGGCAATTGTTGATAGAGTTTAGGAGAGAAATGGAACTCAATTTAGAGATTTTGGAGCTATCTTCTTAGATATGATAATTGAACTCATAGGGACTGGTGAGATCACTAAGAAAAAAATATATACAATGATAAAAGAAGAGGACAAAGGGAAGAAAAATGGGTGATGTCCTGTATTAAGGAGTAGAATATCATTGATGAGGCTTAATTTCTCAAATATTCCTAGTACCTATATGTATGTATGCATATGTGTGTGTTGGAATGAGTAAAGCAAATATCTATGTGTATTTTGGAAAGTATGGGAGCCAAGTTCTGGAAAAGAGTGTTACTTTCTCCCTATAAAGGTTCCTAATCATCAGGCTAATTAACGATCGACATTACTTCTGTTATTTATTAGATTGATTCTACTCCTGAGTTTCTTTCTCTTGAGCAAATATAAAGTTGCTATATTTTAAAGCAAATCTTGTGCCACTTGTATACTACTTGATTTACTTTTTGATCACTTCTACATCAATATAAAAAATTCATTGGTCATCTCTTATTTTTCCTTTTTTTTTGTCCTATCACTATACAATGGTTTTAAATTTTGAAAAGGAGCTACAATTTTGAAATATTCCCAATTCACTGAAAATGTCTTGTTCCTTTGGTGTATATTATTCCTAGTAAACAGTGGTGCTAAATTTTTGTGGCCTATAATGAAATTTGAACATTTTCTACTGTTTCCATGTATAAGCTGCATTGACTATTAAGTGCAGGCTTTTGAGGGCATTCTGTCATTTTTGGTTGCAATAACCTGGTCTTCAAATATTTATATTTATATACTTATTTTACAAATACTTACATTTATATAAACAAATCTTCTTAACTCAAACAATAATCAAGCATTTCTTTATAGGTATGTCATAGCATAGGTTCATATAGTTTTTGCTATGATTCCTCTCTTGTATTTTATCTGTTTCATAGGCTCCAATGAGAAGTAAACCACTTTCAGATATCTTTGATAAATTCAGTGGTGCTCATCTATTATTATTTTTGTAATTGCTCAATGAAATGATGGCTGTTATTAATTATTATTATTCATTATAATTTTATCACTTCTATAGTACTATCCTTCTGTCTATAATTACATGATCACACTATCATTTATTGATTTATTATTTTTCTCTAAGAAAAGAGAAAATGAGAAAAAAAAGTTTACATGGAATGGGAAGAAGAATGGATAAAGAACATTATCCTTTTTCATAGGTTTGCTACTGTGGAAAGGGACAAAGAGAAAGATGTCCAAAAAAGGGCGGGACCAGGGTACACAATTAATTTTTATAAAAGCCCCATATGCTTATATGTACATGTATGTTTGTGTGTATGTGTATGTCAGATACAGTAGTTCCCTTAGAGAGAGAATAGTTGTTATTACATGGCTCTAGTGAGATATAAAATCATTTAGTACAATTGTTTGAGATGAGTAAAATTTACATCTTCTGGGGGTGAGAAGGAATAGTGTTCTGGATGGTGAACGAGATAAGGTGAGATCTTTCAAGAAAATCGAGTAAGGCTTCATCTATTTCAAAGTTTGAGTAGGCCTGAAGGACTTTAAGCACTAAGTCAAGGGCATACTTAAAGTGTCTCCTCCCTGCTATTCTCCTAAGGGCATACTTAAAGTTTCCTCCCTGTAATTCCCCTAAAGGCATACTTAAGCCCCCTTCTTGTTATCCTCCCTAATTCAGCCAAATATGGGCAACTATGTACTTATTGGTCAAGTTCAATTTCTTGGATAGTTCCCACGGTTAGAATGTAAGATCCTCAGCCAATAAGATGGGGGTCAGTGGTGGGAGGGGAATTTGCATTAGGGATTAAAAGCATTGATCCTGCCTCCTAGGTGCTTCCTCCCTTCGATTGTCTGCTCGATGGGTGGGACTGCCGATTCTCGTGAGAACGGATAATAAACTTTGCTTTGCTTCTGGAGATCTCTCCAGTTTTTTTTTTTTTTTTTTTAATGGTTTCTGACCCACACAATGGTGACTGAGAAGGCCATTGCTTTTGGGTACATATGGCATCCCAGTATCTAGTGATTTGAATGGAATAAACTTCTTTCTCAAAAACTGAGTTGGCCAGAGTGGATGTTTCTCAATATATTCACAGTGCACAGTGGGGTTCAAATTCTCATTTTTCTCTCCACTCTTGAAACCTCTTACCTAGTATATAATAGAAGTTGCAAATGTAAGCATTTACATGAAAAAAGATTTTTGACTTTTTCATACTGTTCTTTGTGTGTGTTTTTAATCTTTTATGATGAGATTCAGTTAAATGTTTTCTTTCTTCCCTCTCCTCCCACTTTTCCTTTTTTATTATTTTTTTCCTGGTGGTGTCAAGTACTGTAAAGAGTTGTTAAAGGATTCAGTTTCATAGAAAAGATACTCTTAAATTTTCTCAAATGCTTTAAACGTAAGAGTTGCTGTCTTCCTGGATTTCTTTAGATAGAAATTCATAACAAGAATTTTAAGATTGCTCAACTTTGATTCTAAAGTTATTTTTTAATGAGTTCTAAGATCCATTCATAGTATCATCACTAATCAAGAATTTAGAGTCAAAAGAGATCTTTGAGATCTCTCTAATAAGTATTGCCATTGGATTACCTACATTACTACCCAATGAAAATATAGTTTTGGAATTTGAGTTTTAAATGAAAAAAGTGAAAAATCTTTAAATTTTCCACCAGTGCATATGCAACCTATTGTCAAATGTCTTCCTGGTTTTTGTACATTTTTGCTTCAAATTGTATGATATATTGAATCTCATATGTATTGTTCATTTTATCTATTTTAAAATAGGGTTGATCTATCATTTAAATAAAGTCAAATGAGAATATCGTTATAGAATTGTAATTGTAGAATGCAAATCTCTTGAGTTTAAAGCTTGCTTTGTTTCCATCCTGATCTCTTCAAAGACTAGCAAAGTCATTCATAGTCACTTTTAAATGCTTACTAAATTCATTGACATTACTTTAGCTGTATGTTTTGTTAGCCAAGGTCTCCTATTTGTTCTGTTTCTTAGGAGGCAATTTCTTTAACCTATGACACCCTTGGAGATTTTCAAAGATTTGAAAAAAGAACTTAGTAAAGGAAAATTATTGTTTTGGGGAAAATGAATGCTTCCCAAAAATTTTGGGGAAAATTACTGATATTCCATTTTAAAGTGGGAAGTCAAAAATGAATTAAACAAAAGAAACAAAAGGAATAATTGGCAGGAACTGCAGAGAGGAAGATTTGAGATCAGTATAAAGAAGAACTTCCTGATCATGAAGTTGTTCAGGGATTGAGTTAAAAAAAAATTTAAAAAAAAGTGGAGTGGGCTGCCATTATGAGTTCCTATTACTCAAGGGCTTCAAATATAAATTGGGTGAGCCATTATGAGTTCCTATTATTCAAGGGCTTCAAATATAAATTGGGAATGTTGAAGAAGGGATGTTGATTCAAATACAAATTGCAGGAAGGTGACTAAAAAACAAAGAAAACTTTTTAACAATTGAGCTTGTCCAAAAGTGAAATAGTCTGTCTCAAAAGTTTGTGAGTTCTAAGTTACTCAAGGTCTTCAAAGGAAGACTGGATGACTACCTGTTGGTTTTGTAACAGCAATACATATTAATGAAATGACTTACAAAGCTGATTTAGTGGAAGGAACTCCTAATACATCAGTCAATAAGCATTTATTAATCACATACTATGTGTCACACATTATGCTAAGCTCTGGGATTACTACAAAAGGAAAAAGACAGTTCCCAAGGAGCTTATAACTTAATGGGGTCAGGAGGAGAAAACAAGAAAACAACCATGTATAAATAAGCTATATAAAGATAAATAGGAAATAAGCCAAAGAGGGAGATCATTAAAATAAAGAGAGGTTGAGAATGGCTTTCTTGTAGAATATGAAGTTTTAATTGAGATTTGAAGGATAGCAGGGAAGGAAATAAACATGGATGAGAAAGGAGAACATTCAAGTCTTGTTCGGCAGCCAGAGAAAATGTCCCCAAATGAGAGAGTATGTCTAGTTCATGGAACAGAAAGGAAGCAAGTTTCATTGGATCAGAAAATATATGGCAGGAAGTGGAGTATAAGAAAATGGAGAGATGAAGAAGAAAAGGAGGAATACATTATGATGGACTTTGATAGGCCAAATAAAAAATTTGTATTTGATCTTAGAGGCAATTTGTAGCCACTGGAGTTTATTAAATGGTGCAGTGTTATGGTCTGACCTATGCTTCAGGAAAATTACTTTGGACATTAAATAGAAGGTGGATTGGAATGGAGAGAGAGTTGTAATAGTCAGATCTCTGGAAAACTATAGTCTAAGTGTGAGGTGATAAGGGTTTATACCAGGTGGTAGCTGTTTTAGAGGAGAGAAGGGGGCATATTTGAAAGCTCTTTTAAGGTAAAATTATAGGCCTTGGTAACAGATTGGATATAAGAGATGAGAAATACTGAGGAATTGAACATGGCAAGTAGGTTTCAAGCTCATAGGGCTAAGAGAATGGTGTCATTTACAATAATAGGGAAATTAGGAGGTGAAGAAGTTAAGGAGAAAGATAATAAGTTCAATTTTGGACATGATGAGTTTAAGATATCTATTGGACATTCAATTTGAGATGTCTAAAAGGCAATGGGAAATATGAGATTGGAGATCAGCAGAGAAATTAGGACTCAATAGATAGATTTGAGAACCACCAGTATAGAGATAAAATTAAATCTATGAGAACTGATGAAATCACCAATTGAAGTTGTAGAGAGCAAAAAAAAAAGAGGGTCTAGGTTAGAACCCTCTTGGGATATTTATGTGTAGAGCTCATTACCTGGAAGAGGATCCAAAAAAGGAGATTGAGAAGGAGATGTCTGGTAGGTAGGCAGAGAACCAAGAGAGAGTAGTGTCCACCAAAAAACAGAGAGAATATTAGGGAGAAGAGGATGCTCAACAGTAACAAAGACTTCAGCAAGGTCAAAGAGAATGATAACAGAGAAAAGGCCATTGGATTTGATAATATTGCAAATTTTGGTGGAATCATGAGCTCAGAAGCCAGAATGTCAAGTTTTAAGAAGAGTGAAAGAAAGAAAATGGAAGTACTGATTATAGCTATTCTGTTCAAGTTTAGTGACAAAGAAGAGAAGATATATAGCATAATGTGAGGAAGGAAGGATCAAGTGTAGGTTTTCTTTTCTTTTTTTTTTTTTTCCTTTGTCTAGGGGAGACATAGACATATTTGTAGGCAGTATGGAGGGAACCAATAGGCAGGAAGAAATTGAAACTATCAGGGCATAGAAATGATAGAGTAGATAATGAAAAAGAATGGGATCACTTGAGCAGGTAGAGGGGTTAACCTTGATAAAGTTAAGCATTAAAAATAAAATAAGTAGTTTTATATCTTAAACTGTATCTTGAATTACAATACAGTAGACTTAACTCGCACCAATATTTGATGAGTCATTATTTAGCAAAGATGTTTTACTATTTGTCAGTGAAGTAATGGAACTGAACAGTTTAGTTATGCTTCCCCAAAAGAGTGGGATCAGCTGAGGCACAGAAAACAAACAATTAATTCATATATTCAGTGTTAACAAGGTTGCAGATGCTAAATCAGTATTTCCTTTAAGACAGTTGAAAAAAGTTGGTAATATTCCAATATTTCTAGTTCTTATTCATCTTATAGGAAGGCCAGCCTACACAGGTCAATTTGTTATAGGGCATGATAATGTTTATCCTTTCAAATGGATCATATCAGAAACATAATGACAATTATAAACATAATGAACTAAGAACAAATAACCTTATTAGTCAATATTTTTAGTTGTCATTAAATTTTGCATTATTACATTCATTGCCAAATAACATAATTTCTATTTTTAGAATCACTCTTTTATGCCTCCTCTCTACTCATATAGCAACCACTAATTTATGTCTTTATCACATCTCATTTGGAGTATTGCAATTAGTTTGTTTGATTTTCTTGCTTCATGTTTCTCCCGGCTCCAATGCATTCTTTGATCAATTGCCAAAGTGCAGTGTCTCACAATTAACTTTAGGATCAGTCAGCAAGCATTTATGAATTTCCAATTACATTCCAAAAACTAGGAGTAAAAAGAAAAGCAAAAAATAGACTTTACTTTCAAGAAGTTCAGAATTTAATGGGGGACTACACATATAAGATATATACAGGATTAATCAGGGATAATCTTTGAGAAGAGGCATTTAGTTTTAGGAGTAGTGGGAAAGGATTTTTTCAGAAGATAGGATTTTAGCTGAGATTTAAAGGAAGATTTGGGGGAGGGGGTAGAGGGAAGGAGGGGAAAAATCAGAACAGAAGAGAGTGCAAGGGATAATGTTGTAAAAAATTACCCTGGCATGGGTTTTGTCAA
Source organism: Antechinus flavipes (assembly GCF_016432865.1). Taxonomy (NCBI): domain Eukaryota; kingdom Metazoa; phylum Chordata; class Mammalia; order Dasyuromorphia; family Dasyuridae; genus Antechinus; species Antechinus flavipes. The sequence continues at coordinate 220,473,489 of NC_067401.1, forward strand.
TAAAAAGCTATTAAAAAAAAAAAGAGAGACTTAAAGGAAGTTAGGGAAGCTAGGAGGCAGAGATGATGGAGCCTATCCCTAGGCATTAGGGATAGCCAGTAAAAATATTCACATTTAGAAGAATGTGAAGAATAACAAGGAGACCTGAATCATAAGTACATGTAGGAATATGGGAAATTTACCAAGGAGATAAATTTGAAAGACTTGAAAAGCTGGAACAATTTATATTTGATTCTGGATGTAAAAAAATAAACCTGGAGTTTGTTGAATGGGGAAAGTTGGTCATAGTCAGTCCCATGATTTGGGAAGATCAATTTGCTGGTAAAAGATTATATTAGAGTGGGTAAAGACTTGAGTCAGCGTGACAGACCAGCAGACTATTATAATAACCTAAGCATGAGATGATGAGGGGCTGCAGCAGAGTTGTAGCAGGGTCATAAGTGAAAAGGTGATGTATACAAGAATTATTACAAAGGTGTAAATAATTGAACTTGATAACTGATTGAAGATGATGGGGTGAAAGAGAGAAGTTATAGAAGATGATACCTAGATTGTGATCCTGAGTGACTGGAAGGATGCTTTATCAGTAACAATATAGTTTTGAAGAAAAGGAACTTTTTTTGGGGAAAATGATGTCAAATTTTGGATATGTTGAGATTAAGATATCTGTAAGATATATACTTTGAAGTGTTGAATAGGTATTTGGAGGAGTGAAATGGGATATTGGGAGAGAAATTAAAGCTGGAAAATACATCTGAGAAATCATTTGCATAGCAATGACTATGCAATGAATCTATGGAAGTCAATGAGATCAAAATAAAATAATATACTCTAGAGGGAGAAGATAATGCTCAGTTGAGAACTTTGGAGTATACATGTAGGTGTGACCTGGATAAAGATGCAGCAAAGATTATTAAGAAGGAGCATTATTTCTATTAGAAGATGAACAAGGGGAGATTGACATCACAATAACCTAGAAGGAAAAAAAAATAACAAGAAGAGGGGGATTAGCAGTGGCAAAGACTACAGAGATATCAAGAAAGATGAGGATTGAGAAAAGGTCATAAAATTTCTTAATGAAGAGAGCATTTGTACTTCTGGAAAGTACAGTTTCAATTTAATAAATCTGAATGACAAACTGCAGTGTCAAGAAAAGGAAAAAAAAATAAAGGTATCTAAATAGAGGGCTTTCTTAAGGAGTTTAGCCAGAGTAGTGGTTTGTCCTGGCAAGGAAGAGGGCCACCTATTCATGTGAAACAGGATAAAGAAGGAGATAGTAGCAGAATGCACAGGAGTAATGTGAGATTAAGAGGAGGGGAGAAGGGGGAGCTTTTGGTAAATGACCTCATCCTCTCCCTCTCCCCCCAACAAGAGGCAAAATTCTCAGCTTAGAAGATGAAGTGAGGCTCAGACATGGGAAAGTTGAGGAGGACTAAAAAGCATTGGACAAACTTCAGGGGAGAATGGGATAGCAAATCGATTAAGCAGATATAAAAGATTTGTCTTGCTTTAGTGATATTACAGATAATAAGCAAATTAAAAACATGATTAAGCACACATCTATAATTTATCCACAGAAACACTGGTTGAAATTTCATGTGTATATAATGTCTGCATAGAACTTGTGTGTGTGTGTGTGTGTGTGTGTGTGTGTGTGTATAATACACACAAGTCTACACATATGTGTATATATGGATAGAAGTCTTAGTGATATCTTAAAGTTTAAGTACTTAAAATTTCACTAGACCTTCTGAAATACCCTGTTCAACTCTCCACTCCCTCCACTCATATATCCCCCAATAAATGTACTCACACACAAATTCACTGCATACACACATCCATACATTCATACACACATCCTGCATATACATACATATCCATACATGCACACCTTGTAAACATACATGTACACACATCCTACACACTCAATCCACAAGTTGGTCTTTCCCTACCTTTCTTACATTTTGCTACCTTCCCATAGTCTATAATGTAGACACCTCAGCTTTTACTCACACATAATAGCCTCTTTCCCTTCCCTATATCTTTGCCTTGTCTGCACACATATGGGCCATGAGTTGAATGTTCTCTTTTCCCACATCTACTCCATGATTAATTTAATTTCCATGCTTTCTTTTAAGTTTCAGCTTAGTCTCACCTTCTTCAAGCAGTCTTTCCTGTGTCCTCTAGCAACTTTCCTAATAAGATTAATTTTTAACTCCTCTATCTAGATCTTGTATGTATCTAGCCCATTTACATGTCTCCTCCAATAGAATGTGAGCTCCTTGGGTCAAGAACCATATTATTGCCTTTCTATTTATCTCCCAGTGGTTAGCATAGCACCTGGAACCCAATAAGCATATGGTTAATTTGTTGGCTAATTATATGCATTTTTCTTACATTTTAATTTGAATTACATTTAAAGTCTAAAGAGTTTTCCTGTCTTGAGTCAAGCAATTCTTATGTATTTTTAATTTAGAAACTTTTTGATGATACATTTTTATACTCAACTTCCACAAATCATTATGAACATGGATATAATATATTTCTTTTATATTATCTTTTTCTTTAAAGAAAATTACTATTTAATCTAATACACTTTATATTTATTTTTCTTCCAGGCAAATCTCACTTCCCCATCATCTACAGTGGCCATGAGTCAACTGGTATGTATTATATTGTATTTCTAAATTACAGTGTCACATCAATGAAAAATGTTGATCTTATAGAATATTTTTATTGGAAGGAAAATGAAACAGGAACAAATAAAATGTATTTCAATTTTTAGGAACCCTTGGAAAGGCCAATAGAAATGAGATTTTTTTTCCTGTCACTTTGTATTTTTATATTTCTCATTCATGTGATAGTTAGCAAATTCTAATCAAGTACATATGCTATATTCATTTCACTGATTGAAAATGTTCCTATTGTGTTTGAATCTCTGTGAAATAGCATGTGGTGACAATTTTATAGGAACATTTGGTTCATAAAACTCTTCACATATATGATTTTTGATCCTCCTAATGACTCTGTGAGGTAAGTGCCACAGGTATTATTTTTCTTCTTCTTACTTTTATAGATGAGTCCTTCACTCTGAAAATGTCAACTGCTTTGCCCAGGATCATATAACTATATGAATTTGTAGCAGTATCCTAACTTAGTACATTGGTATGCAATTTGACAAAAAAGTTGTTTGATATAGTCAGTTCACTGAAAAAATTAGACTAACCTTATTCAGTTCATCATATAGCTGTAGCAACTGATTATATCTTTGTGTCCTTCTTCCCATCTCTGGAATAAAAGTTCTTTGAGGATAGGGACTAGTAATTTTTAAACTTTGTATTCTAAGCATTCAGCATAATGCCTTCCACATAGCAGGTACTTAAAAAATATTGATGAACTGAATTGTTAATATATATATTTTTTGGTTCTTTTGAGATCACATGATTTTAATATAGCTAGGCTGATACTTATATTAAATTCATACTAGTGAAATACTTGGATATGAACAGGAACAGACATAAATTCAATCAAATGATTGAATGTTTGAAAAGCATAAACATTTATGAAAAACAATTTTTCTCACGAGTGTCAATTAGGTTTGTCATATAATGGAAGGTAGAATATGGTAATAAGAAAAAAATTAGATTGAGAGTCAGAAGATTTTTGTATTAGTTCTTGTTTTGTTGCTAACTAGGTTAATGATCTTAGGCAGAATATTTTCTTTCCAGGATCCTCAGTTTCTTTACTTGTAAAATAAGGGGGTTGGACTAAGTGATTTCTAAGGGTTCTTCCAGCTTTTATATTCAAAGAATACAAACATTTTTATTGAAGAAGTTACCATGGAAACAAATAAACTTTCAAATAATATGTTGAAAATGCCTGATTTTATGGGGGAAAGGAAAAAAAAAAGCACTTTTAGCATGTTGACTTACTTAGATGTAGAAATTTTATATTCTGTTATAGTCACATTGCAATATCACTGCTGCTACTTACTACCTGTGAGATTTTGGCCACTAACTTCACTTTTCTAGGCTTCAATTATTTCATCAGTAAGATAGACTAAATCATCTTTAAATTCACTTCCAGATTTAAGTGATCTCCAGTTCCTCAGTTCATGTGATCTCCAAATGTCATCAGAATGTTACAAAGTCTTTGTCTTGCCTTCCTCAATTTCTTTCAGTATTAAAATGATGTTTTTTTTTTTTTTTGCCACTGATAGTAAGACGATTTTTCCTTATTCAAAATAAGACAAGAGAGAAGTTTAAACTGTATGAGAAAAATATTGAGAATATGTTAGACATTCACAAACATTCCTTAACCCTAAAGTTCAAGGGAAAATCAAAGGGAACTTTAGAATGTTCATTGATTTTTGACAGTAAATGCTGATATTAATCATAAGGTATGTGAAACAACTGTACAGCTGTAGTAGAGAGAAAACTAACCTGAAAGCCAGGAAATCATAGGTTTAAGTATTATCTTTGATGGATACTGTCTGTGTGAGCTGGGCCAAGTTATTTTAACTTGCTCTAAGGAATCTTCTAAGAGCATATAAATTTTAGAGAAGATGCCAAACTCTATTAGTTGAGAGGGTTTCTTTGCTTAGGAATCCATTAGATGAGTGAGTTGACAGGTTTAGTTCCTATCTTATATTCTGTTAATAATAATTTCCCTCTCCCTTCTCCTTTCCTCCTTCTTTTTCCCTCCTTCTCTCTCTCTCTCTTTGTCTGTCTGTCTGTCTGTCTGTCTCTCTCTCTCTCTCTCTCTCTGTCTTTTCTATATAGATTACATATAATTTATATACAAGTAAATATAATCTATTTGGTTGAGAGAGAAGTTGTTAGTATATTGGAATGTGATATATGTATGTGTAAATCTATCTGTTTCTGTGTATCTTATGGATATAGATATATGTATATCATACACATATACACACATACACACATACGGATTTGCAAAGCATTTTCTATACATTATCTCATTGGAAATTATCTGATGGTGTAACACATTGTTTTAATAGTGATCAGCTTTTATTATAGAATTTCAAGGAAAAGTTTAAAATAAGCCATTGGATAAAATAGGCCATGAATAAAATCAACTTTTAGAATTTATAACTTTGCTTGATTAAAACCATTGGAAGTTTGGCATTCTCTTAGAACATATGAAATGTGACGTAGGTTGAATAGGTTAGGATGTCTTTTCCTTCATATTCACACCAGTATTACTCTGTGCCTCCTATTTCCTTTCCCAAAGAATTGTTAGATTAAGGTTTAAAATTAAATTTTTATCTCATGTCCCTACCCTAGGATGGAGATAGAAGAATTGTCACTAAAAGAATTCATCTCAGAAACAAATTTCTGGATCTGTTCTCTAGTATATTTTGAGCATGATTTTTGCAGCTTCACAGTGTATAAAAAAGATACTGGTACATATGATTGTATAAAAGAAAGTATTAACGCATTATGTGACACTGTCATCTTTATTTGTATGGAAAATTTTCAGTTCCTCAGCCCCTTATCCATGCTGTTACTCTCTATCATTATAAGGTCAGAAATACCTTTTTAACACCACTTTTTTTTCCCCTACTCAAGTTATTATATTTTCTTTTCATTTTCTTTGTGGGTCATTCTTGAATACTCAACATTTATTATTATAAAAAATAAAATTGAGTCATTATATATACATTTATGGATCCATGTAACATTGCTTGTCAGTCTATTGATATTGAAAAGATTAAATTATTTTGTATCATTTTTATTGGTCTTAATTACAATTAATTGATTTTGTCCTGCAAGTATCTAAATCGTGATTCTCTGTTTTTGAATTGAGTTCAGAACTGGAGCTGATCTGTAATAAGTTAAATTTAGAAATCCAGCTTTCCTGAAGAGAAATCACTGTTCTATTCTAACAAAGAAGCCAGTTGCCCTTGGAGTATGCAGGGTAGATATCAAGAAGACTGTCCAATATCTGTTCATTAACAAGATACTCTTCAAATATGTCTGCTACAACCCTGCAGTGAACTTAAACAATGAACTTAGTCATAGAAGGAAAGGAGGGTGGTGTTGTTAGTCTTATTTCCAGCTTTTAACTGGTCATGTAGTTCTCCATGCCTCAGCTCCCATAACCAATCATGTTGTTTTCAACCCCATGATTTTACTAACTCTATAACCAATTGTATTATTTTCTTTTGTTTGCTCTAATCTTATATAAAGGAGCTGTGTCTCCATCTGGGAGTCTTTGAGTAAACTGGGAGAGCCATTGATCTATTCTAATAGCAAGTAGAGCCCCATTAATAAATATTATAATGCTTAGAGAAAATGTTTTTTATTCTACCTTTGCTGAATATAACATGTAACAATATGTTTGCCAGTATATTTCAATTCTTTGCCAATTGTGCCTAGGCCTTTTCAGCTAGAAATACAAAACATGTGTGTTGAGTTTTTCAAGCTATAATTATCCTCGTTCAAGTCATCATAATCTATATAATAGCTTCTTTATTAAATTCCCTATTCCCATTCTTTCAACTTCCCATGAAACAATAGCTAAAATGATCTTCTTAATGCACAAATCTCACCATGTCATGTCATGTCACTGATAAGAAAATATCAATGGCTTTCTGGCCTTCATAATATAACATGCAAAAATTTTAGGTTTTTACTTAAGGCCCTCTATGATTATACTTCTGGCTGAAAACTACAATTCTACTCCAATTTCACTTTATTCTCTTTTGTACCATTTTGGTCCAGCTGATCTCAATGTTCCCTGAACTCATTGAGCTGCTGCTCTTCCTTCTGTATATTTTCAATACCTAGAATTAATTTTGTTTATCTCTTTTTTTTTTTGAAGCTTTCTGTTCTATCAAGGCACAGATCAGTCATAACATTTTTTGTTAATAGAATCCTCTCATTTCTGTTATCTCTCTTCTTAAATTTTCTTAGAGGATTTTGAGTTTCTTCTTTGTCTTTGTTACATTCTTCTTCCCTACATAGTTGCATGTATGCACACATACTTCAGAAGAATATGAAGTTCCTCAAACATAGATATCACTAAAATATGTTCTTAGTACATCAACACTTAGCAAGTGAATTTAATCCAAACCAACAATAGGAAAAAAGACATATATTTCAATGAGCTCAAACACATTATTCCAGAATTAAGCATGTTGCAAAGTGTCTCTTTTACCCTCACCAATTCCTTTCAGAGTTAAATTTTGTTGTACTAATGCTTACCAACAACATTTTTTTTATCTTCAAAAATAAGCCCAGACCAATTATTCATCAACTTCTTATTTTTAGGACACTTTACACTCTTAAAAATTGTTAAGGACATTTTTAAACTTTTAAAATTATTGAGGATCTCAAAGAACTTTTGTTTACATGCTTTTTCATCATGTTGGAAATAAAACTGATAACATTTAAAGATATATATTAATTCATTTACAAGTAACAAGGTTAAATTAATTTTTTTATATTTCTTTATATTATTTTACATTTCAAAATATTTTAATGAAAAATAATTATTTTTAGACAAAAATAGTGAGAAGAGTGATGAAAATCTCATTTATGTATAGCTTAATAGAAGAGTGTTGGAATCTCACAACTATTTCTGTATTCAATTCATTGTAATATGTTGTTTTTGGTTGAGTCATTTGAAGAAAATCTAGCCTGGTACATTTATGTAGTTGGACATGGTAGTAGTATTTTAATGGACTACTAATATTTTAGTAGTTTTTTGAACAATAGTTTTGACCTGATGGACCTCCTAAAAAGGTTTTTTTTTTGTTTTTTTTTTTTTTTTTTGCGGAGAAGTTGTCTGGGGATTACATTTTGAGAACCATTTATTCACAAGAATTCAATCCCCAAGAATTCACAAAACATTCATAAGAATGAGCTAATGCTAAAGTTTCTGAAATGTGATATTGATTGATGTTAGTGACGTTTCCTATATATGGTAAAGAATACACTAGGCCAGCTTTCTAAGCCATGCTAGGTTTACAGCTTTATGTTGTCACTAAGTGGGTTAATTGATCTTTCAAGATCTTTTTTTAGCCCATGATCACCAAATACTATGTTCATCAATTGACTGATTTTAAATTTTTTCATTTAACAAGTGCTTTTAAGGCCAGTGCTGGAAAAGATGCACAGAAAATTAAAACATTTTTCTTGACTCCATGAAAATTGCAGTTTAGTAGCTAAGGGGAGTACTTGCTTTCCTTCAAAGTATAGCTCAGGTACTATCTCTTACATGAATATTTCTTATTTCTCTAAGTTATTAGCATTTTCTCTTGTAATTGCGTTATATTATTTTTATTAATTTATGTTCATGTTATAGTCCCCCTGAGTAAAATATAAGGTTTTAAAATATGGAAGTTGTTTCATCTTTGTCTTTGTATTTTCAGAGCCTAACACAGTGTTTAACCTTTTTATTTACTATCAACTATGTGAAAAATCACTATATAAAGGCCTGAAGATGGTATAAACTTAATTGAAGAGTTTTTGTCTTTGTGGAGTTCAATCAAGCCAAAATATAAAAAAAATATACAAATATACAACATTCTACAATAAATAGAAAATAAAATTATACCCTATTGCTTTTGGCCTCAATTTCCCCATCTGCAAATAAAGATATTATACCAGATGCCTGTCTAAGATTATTTATACCATACAGAGCATCAGATATGCAAACTTCTTGTTGTTATTATTACAATAAAAACAATAGCAACAATTACAATAATAAATGATGCAATATAGTTGACTCTTGTGCAGTGTTCAAAACATTAATTTGTATAAGTAACTCTTTATCCTACTAACTTTAGGTAAGGCACAGCTTGGCTCACTCTAATTTTCCAGAAGTAATCTAAGAGTGCTTAAACTTGACAGATAATTTGTTTCTAATTGGTATTGCCAGCTGATGTTTCACCCTTTAAGTGGTCCATGATTCATCTCCCGGAGGGCACTTGACGTCACTGTTGTTCAGAAAATGCATCCCTGAAAGCTTTTGAACGGCACCAACATCTTCTTCAAATTCAAAGGCAGTTTATCCTTGACAATTTTATATACTCTCAACATACCTTGTATTATAAGCATTTATGATTACCTCTTCCTCAGATTTGAACTGTATCATTTGTCTTTTTCTTTTTTTCTCCTTTGACATGTTAAATTTGGATAAATGGTGTTTTGAAAACTGCTTTTTGAACAATGAGATGCTATTGGTTATCATTTGGTAATATATAAGGATTGTAGAAGGAATTCAGTTAGAAACATATGTCCTTGTTAAGTAGACAATGTCAGTATGTAGTATAAGTTGTCATGGTGATCATATCTTCTCCTCCCCAATTATTAGGTGGCTAGATTTTTGGATATTGTCTTCTTTGTACTTAGTGAGGCTCATTCCAGTGAAGAATAGTAGTCCTAGGTTAGGAGTTTCTTATATTCCAATGTTTTTCTACCATATTGTATTGTTCTCAGTTAAAATCAATTAATCAATCAGTGAGGAATTATTAAATATCCAATCTGTGTTAGACACTGGGGATACAAATGCAATAATTTGGACATTTCTTATTCTCAAGAAACTTATATTTGATATGGAGATACAGAATGGACATGTTAAAATATAGATAATAAATATGTGCTGAATAAACAAAAATCAATTAATTACAAAGCAGAACAGTGGGAAGATGTAGAGTGTGTTTAGGGAAGATTACCACTTCTGGTATGAGGGCTGCTTTTCAGGGCTGCTTTCACTTTTGGTGGATACTGATCCACCTAAATCTCACCTCTGGCTCCAAGAAGTGATAACATGCACAGTAGTCATATTTTGGCAAACCATTTTGACAAATGAGTAACCCAGGTTGAGGGTAACTGAGGGGTTACCTGATAGGGAGTGTCTACTTTAAGCATGTGAAGATTCCCCCTGGTGGAATGGGTAGATGAGAACAACTTGTTCCAATGGCCATGAAGGCAGCTGAAATAGGCACCAAGGAATGAAGAGAGCTTGGTTAGACATAAAAGCCTCCAAGATCACCCTCTACATCTCAAGTCATGACTCGATGACCCTAGAAGAGAGAGTGAGGCTGATGACTTCATGTAACCCTACCTCACAAATCCAATTAATGCATGAATCAAAAGACATCATTCATTAAAAACAACAACAACAACAACAACAAAAACAAAAAAAAACCAAAATATTTTTACCCACCTCGAATTCTGGACAGGAAAGTGATGAAGCAGCAGATGCAGATACACTGGGAGCTGTAGTTACAACACTACACATAGGAGGCTCTTACTGGAAGCAGCAGTGAGATTTGGCAGTCCTTGAATGTTTTTAAGAACTGCACCATGCTCACCTCATGGTGTGAGGAAGGAGATAGAAAAAGCACCCTAAAAATTGTCTGTTACCCAACTTTTGTTTGATTACTACAGCAGGGACCCCACACTGGTTGAAACACCAAAAAAAAAAAAAATGTACAAAAACTAATGTAGAAATGATTCTACTTACCATTGATAGGTGGAATGAATGCACATTTACAGACAACACAGAAATACAGATCTAAAAGATGAACAGCTCTTTTTGCAAGGGAATTCAGTCAGTATCACATCCAAATAGTAACCTTGACTGAAAGAAGGATGACAAATGAAGGAGAGCTTACTGAAGTTAGAGTCAGACACATGGTTTTTCTGGAATGGCCACAGTGAAGGGGAGATCCATGAAGCTAGTGTATATTTTGTCATCAGGTGTATTCTAGTCAACAAGTTTGTATGCTTGACAAAAGGAGTGAATGACAGGCTCATGAAAATAGGATTGTCACTTGCAGGAAAACATCAAACCATCATCATCAGTGCCGGTGTTCCCACCATGATGAACTCTGATGAGGTCAAAGAAAAACTTTTTGAAATCCTGGAGACCCTTGTCATCAATGGTCCAAATGGGACAAGCTTCTAATTTTGGGTGACCTTTAATTCTAGAGTAGATCCAGATTACTAGCATGGCAGAGAGCCTTTGGAAGAAATGGAGTTAGAAACAGCAACATATGTGGTTATTAATTACAAAAGACTTGGAGCATTTCATGACCTCCTTACCAACACTATCTTTTGTTTACCTTCATGAAACAAAATTTTGTGGATGCACCCTCCAGCAAACATTGGCATTTAATAGACTATGTCACTGTAAGGAGAAGACACAGACAGTGTGAGAGTAAAAAACAAAAAAAGGTGGGTTGTGGTGGTCTAGAGTGCTAGATTGACCAAAAACTTATCTCATCTCTAAGCTAAACATTCAATTCCACAAAAGTGATGGTCTCAAGCTAAGACTACTACCAGAAGATTTAATTTCAACAGATTAGAAGTCTTTTTCTAATGGGAATTTTGTTGCTAATTTGAAGGGAAAGTTGAACCAATAATTAAGTGATAACAGTGGAAAAGAAAAGATGTAGGCAGTTTTCAGAGATTTTGGTGTGCAGCCCTTCATTTGTTCATCTGGGTAAGAATACTCACAAATATTAAGACTGGTTTGATAGAAATGAGAAAATTCAGAAAAAAAAAAGAAAAACAGAAAAGGAATATACAATAAAATGAAACAAAACAAAGAGAACATGCCCATTCCACCGGGGAAATCTTCACATGCTTAAAGTAGACATGCCATTACCAATAGGTTTGAGACCCCTCAGCTACCCTCAATCTGGGTTACCCTATTTGTCAAAATTGTTTACCAAGATATGACTACTGTGCATGCTATCACTTTTTGGAGCCAGACATGAGAGTTAGGTGGATCAATATCCACCAAAAGTGAAAGTAGCCCTCACACCAGAGGTAATAATCTTCCCTTAAACACACTATACACCCTCCCATTGTTCTGCCTTATTTGATTTTTGTTTATTCAGCACATATTTATTCCCTTTATTTTAACATGTTCATTCTGTATCCCCATATCAAATGGAAGTTTCTTGAGAATAAGAAATGTCCAAATTCTCTTTTTAATTAACTATTTTCATTTTCAAAATATATACATGGATAATTTTCAACAATCACCCCTACAAAACTCCGTGTTCTATTTTCCCCCTCCCTTCTTTCCACTCTTTTCTCTAGTCAGTAAATGTTCCAATATATATTAAACATGTGTAATCCCTCTATACATACTTCTAAAAGTATCATGCTGCACAAGAAAAACCAGATCAAAAAGGAAAATAAATGAGGAAGCAATTCTAATTTTCAAAGAATTATTTTCATCTTTAAGACTCCATGTCTCCCTTTTTTTAGTTGGTTAACTTTTTTTTAAATCATCTTCCTGGATGATTTTTATTTACTTATTTATTTTCAGTTTTTCCTTCAATGTCTCTCATTTGATTTTAAAATTCTTTTTTTTTTTTTTTTGAGTTCTATAAATTCTCTCTGAGCAGGGAACCATTTAACATTACTCTTTGGGGTAGAAGCTCTTTTTATTTCAGTGTCCTCCTCTGAAGATAAACCCTACCTCGTTTTCCCTATTTCCTTTCAGTTTCTATGGTTGGGTTCTTTCTTCTTTGCCAATTCACTTTTTTTTTTATAAGAGGTATTAGTGTAAGCCCCTCTAATCCTGGGATGAAAAGGGATGGTGTCTCTGCTTTTCCTTCAGCTTTTCACTCTGACCAGCAATGCTAAACCAAGAGCTCCCTGCTCCAGCAAGTGCTCACAATCAGCAGCACCCTGCCCCAATGCCTATGCACTCACTGGTTGTGCTGTTTACTTCTCACCCGGGGTCTCTGTAGCACAGCTGGGACTGGTGTTCCCAATTTGCTGAAGTTCTCTCATTCTTCCCAGACTCAGACCCTGACTCCACCAACAGTCTAGGAGGTGAAAGTTTCTGTGGTTCCTGCTGAGGCTACAGCCACACTCCCTTCTTCCCAAGACTTCCTATTTAGTGTTTGTGAAGAGCTAGCTCAGAGATGGACGCACTTCACAAGGATTAATTCCAGGCCCCCAATCTTTCTTCAGATCTTTTCCAGTTGTATCTGGAGGTCTCCTGTTCTATTCCAAGTCTTGATTTTTCACCAGTTTGTGTACACCCTGAGGCACAGATTTGTTCTATTTATGGGGAAAATTGGAAGGGCTTGAAATTTATCAACCTATTCCACTATTTTTCCAGAATCCCCCAGAATTTTTTAATGTTAAGGATAAATTCACTTAGTTTGACAGTATACTTTCTCGGAATATACACATCGCCAGAACTAGCTTAGTGTTTGGTAGGCTCCAAAGGACAGTGAGGGAAAAAAGAGGTATTAGATCACCAAACTGAAGGTTTATAGAACTATTGTGCTGACCTCATGCCAAGAAAATTAATTGTTTCCATTTGAATTGTCTTAGGAAGATTCTGAAGATCATTTGGTGGGATAAGATATCAGAAATGGAGGTACTTTCTCAAATTAAACCACTCAGCATTCAAACTCTACTGCAGAGAGTACAACTGTGATGGGTGGGCCACATTGTTCAAATCTCAAGTTTATGCTTGCTAAGAAGACTATTCATGGAGAACTCACATAGGGCAAATGCTCACAGAGTGGTCAGAAAATCAATACAAAAACAATCTTAAGGCCTTTTTAAGAATTTTGTAAATGATTGTGTCATACAGGAGATACTGGCACTGGACCACTCAGCATGTCATGTCCTCATCAGAGAAAGCGCTGTGCTCTTTGAGCAAAACAGAATAGAATTAACTCAAAAGAAATGCAAACTGCAAATTTATTTATTTATTTTTTTAATTTTTATTTAATAATTACTTTATATTGACAGAATCCATGCCAGGGTAATTTTTTTTACAACATTATCCCTTGCACTCATTTCTGTTCCGATTTTCCCCCTCCCTCCCTCCACCCACTCCCCTAGATGGCAAGCAGTCCTATATATGTTGGATATGTTGCAGTATATCCTAGATACAATATATGTTTGCAGAACCGAACAGTTCTCTTGTTGCACAGGGAGAATTGGATTCAGAAGGTATAAATAACCCGGGAAGTAAAACAAAAATGCAGATAGTTCACATTCGTTTCCCAGTGTTCTTTCTTTGGGTGTAGCTGCTTCTGTCCGTCATTTATCAATTGAAACTCAGGTCTCTTTGTCAAAGAAATCCACTTCCACCAAAATATGTCCGCATACAATATCGTTGTTGAAGTGTATAATGATCTCCTAGTTCTGCTCATTTCACTTAGCATCAGTTCATGTAAGTCTCGCCAGTCCTCTCTGTATTCATGAAGCTGGTCATTTCTTACAGAACAATAATATTCCATAACATTCATATACCACAATTTACCCAGCCATTCTCCAATTGATGGGCATCCATTCATTTTCCAGTTTCTAGCCACTACAAATAGGGCTGCTACAAACATTTTGGCACATACAGGTCCCTTTCCCTTCTTTAGTATTTCTTTGGGATATAAGCCCAAAAGAAACACTGCTGGGTCAAAGGGTATGCACAATTTGATAACTTTTTGGGCATAATTCCAGATTGCTCTCCAGAATGGTTGGATTCATTCACAACTCCACCAACAATGCATTAGTGTCCCAGTTTTCCCGCATCCCCTCCAACATTCATCATTATTTTTTCCTGTCATCTTAGCCAATCTGACAGGTGTGTAGTGGTATCTCAGAGTTGTCTTAATTTGCATTTCTCTGATCAATAATGATTTGGAACACTCTTTCATATGAGTGGTAATAGTTTCAATTTCATCCTCTGAAAATTGTCTGTTCATATCCTTTGACCATTTATCAATTGGAGAATGGCTTGATTTCTTATAAATTTGAGTCAGTTCTCTATATATTTTGGAAATGAGGCCTTTATCAGAACCTTTAACTGTGAAGATGTTTTCCCAGTTTGTTGCTTCCCTTCTAATCTTGTTTGCATTAGTTTTGTTTGTACAAAGGCTTTTTAATTTGAAGTAATCAAAATTTTCTATTTTGTGATCAGTAATGGTCTCTAGTTCATCTTTGGTCACAAATTTCTTTCTCCTCCACAAGTCTGAGAGATAAACTATCCTATGTTCCTCTAATTTATTTATAATCTCGTTCTTTATGCCTAGGTCATGGACCCATTTTGATCTTATCTTGGTATATGGTGTTAAGTGTGGGTCCATGCCTAATTTCTGCCATACTAATTTCCAGTTATCCCAGCAGTTTTTATCAAATAATGAATTCTTATCCCAGAAGTTAGGGTCTTTGGGTTTGTCAAACACTAGATTGCTATAGTTGACTATTCTGTCTTGTGAACCTAACCTTTTCCACTGATCCACTAATCTATTTCTTAGCCAATACCAAATGGTTTTGGTGACTGCTGCTTTATAATATAATTTTAGATCAGGTACAGCTAGGCCACCTTCATTTGATTTTTTTTTTTC
Organism: Antechinus flavipes; assembly: GCF_016432865.1. Lineage (NCBI taxonomy): Eukaryota > Metazoa > Chordata > Mammalia > Dasyuromorphia > Dasyuridae > Antechinus > Antechinus flavipes. The sequence continues at coordinate 220,488,847 of NC_067401.1, forward strand.
ATTAATTCCCTTGAGATTCTCGACTTTTTATTGTTCCATATGAATTTTGTTGTTATTTTTTCTAGATCATTAAAATATTTTCTTGGAAGTCTGATTGGTATAGCACTAAATAAATAGATTAGTTTAGGGAGTATTGTCATCTTTATTATGTTCGCTCGGCCGATCCAAGAGCACTTAATATTTTTCCAATTATTTAAGTCTGACTTTATTTGTGTGGAGACTTTTTTATAATTTTGCTCATATAATTCCTGACTTCCTTTGGTAGATAGATTCCCAAATATTTTATGGTATCAACAGTTATTCTGTATGGAATTTCTCTTTGTATCTCTTGCTGTTGGGTTATGTTGATGATGTATAAAAATGCTGAGGATTTATGGGGATTTATTTTGCAGCCAGCTACTTTGCTAAAATTATGAATTATTTCTAATAGCTTTTTAGTAGAATCTCTGGGGTTCTCTAGGTATACCATCATATCATCTGCAAAGAGTGATAGTTTGGTTTCCTCATTGCCTACTCTAATTCCTTTAATATCTTTCTCGACTCTTATTGCCGAGGCTAGTGTTTCTAATACGATATTAAATAATAATGGTGATAGTGGGCAACCTTGCTTCACTCCAGATCTTACTGGGAAGGGTTCCAGTTTTTCCCCATTGCATATGATGCTTACTGATGGTTTTAAATATATGCTCCTGACTATTTTAAGGAAAAGTCCATTTATTCCTATGCTCTCAAGTGTTTTTTATTAGGAATGGATGTTGGATTTTATCAAATGCTTTTTCTGCATCTATTGAGATGATCATATGGTTTTTGTTTGTTTGATTATTGATATAGTCAATTATGCTAATAATTTTCCTAATATTGAACCAGCCCTGCATTCCTGGTATAAATCCTACTTGGTCATAATGTATTATCCTGGGGATGATTTTCTGTAATTTTTTTGCTAATATTTTATTTAAGATTTTAGCATCAATATTCATTAGGGAGATTGGTCTATAATTTTCTTTCTCTGTTTTCAGCCTACCTGGTTTAGGTATCAATACCATGTCTGTGTCATAAAAGGAGTTTGGTAGGACTCCTTCAATCCCTATTTTTTCAAATAGTTTATTTAGCATTGGAGTTAATTGTTCTTTAAATGTTTGGTAGAATTCACATGTAAATCCATCTGGTCCTGGGGATTTTTTCTTAGGGAGTTGATTGATAGTTTGTTCTATTTCTTTTTCTGAGATGGGACTGTTTAGGATATTTACTTCTTCCTCTGTTAATCTGGGCAAGCTATATTTTTGGAGGTATTTTTCTATTTCATTTAAGTTGTCGAATTTATTGGCATAAAGTTGGGCAAAGTAACTCCTAATTATTGCTCTAATTTCCTCTTCATTAGTGGCGAGTTCTCCCTTTTCATTTTTAAGACTAACAATTTGATTTTCCTCTTTCCTTTTTTTAATCAGATTTACTAAGGGTTTGTCTATTTTGTTGGTTTTTTCATAGAACCAACTCTTAGTTTTATTAATTAATTCAATAGGTTTTTTACTTTCGATTTTATTGATTTCTCCTTTTATTTTTAGAATTTCAAGTTTAGTGTTTGACTGGGGGTTTTTAATTTGTTCCTTTTCTAGCATTTTTAGTTGCAAGCCCAATTCATTGACCTTCTCTTTCTCTATTTTATACAAATAGGCCTCTAGAGATATGAAATTTCCCCTTATTACCGCTTTGGCTGCATCCCATACATTTTGGTATGATGTCTCATTATTATCGTTTTCTTGAGTGAAGTTATTAATTATGTCTATGATTTGCTGTTTCACCCAATCATTCTTTAGTATGAGATTATTTAGTTTCCAATTATTTTTTGGTCTACTTCCCCCTGGCTTTTTGTTGAATGTAATTTTCATTGCATCGTGGTCTGAAAAGGATGCATTTACTATTTCTGCCTTACTGCATTTGAGTTTGAGGTTTTTATGTCCTAATATATGTTCAATTTTTGTATAGGTTCCATGAACTGCTGAAAAGAAAGTGTATTCCTTTCTGTCTCCATTACATTTTCTCCAGAGATCTATCATATCTAACTTTTCTAGTATTCTATTTACCTCTTTGACTTCTTTCTTATTTATTTTGTGGTTTGATTTATCTAATTCTGAGAGTGCAAGGTTAAGATCTCCCACTATTATAGTTTTACTGTCTATTTCTTCTTGCAGCTCTCTTAATTTCTCTTTTAAGAATTTAGATGCTACCCCACTTGGTGCATATATGTTTAATATAGATAGTGCTTCATTATCCATACTACCCTTTAGCAAGATATAGTGCCCTTCCTTATCTCTTTTAATTAGATCAATTTTTGCTTTAGCTTGATCTGAGATCAGGATGGCTACCCCTGCTTTTTTGACTTCACCTGAAGCATAGTAGATTTTGCTCCAACCTTTTACCTTTAACCTGCATGTATCTCCCCGCTTCAGGTGTGTTTCCTGTAAACAACATATTGTAGGATTCTGGCTTTTAATCCATTCTGCTAACCGCTTCCTCTTTATGGGGGAGTTTACCCCGTTCACATTTATGGTTAGAATGACCAATTCTGTATTACTTGCCATCTTGTTAACCCCGGTTTATGCTTTTCTCCCTTCTTTCCCCTTTCCCCCCCTTCCCAGTATTAAGCTTGTGAGCACCACTTGCTTCTCACAGCCTTCCCTTTTTAGTATCCCTCCCCCCGCCTTAGAGTTCCTCCCCCTATCTTACCCCTTTCCCTCCAGTTTCTGTATTCCCTTCCACTTAGCTTATTCCTTCCCTTTTTGCTTTTTCCTTCTCACTTTTCAATGAGGTGGGAGAAGTTTCACCATAGATTGAATATGTCTTAAGATTTTTCACTTAAAGCCAATTCTGAAGGCAGTAAGATACCCACTATATTCATCCCCCTCCATTCTTTCTCTCAGATATAATAGGTTTCCTATGCCTCTTCATGAGATGTACTACCCCCACTTTACCCTTTTTCTGGTACGATGTCCTTTCCACATCAGTTTCTAGAACAAGGTATACATGTATTCTTTATACATCTTTATAGCCGAAATATAGTTCCCAAGATTAATCTTTACCTTTTTAGATTTCTCTTGAATTCTATATTTGTAGATCAAACTTTTTGTTAAGTTCTGGCTTTTCATCAAAAATAGGTGAAATTCGCTTACTTCGTTGAATGTCCATCTTCTTCCCTGGAAAAAGATGCTCATTCTAGTTGGGTAAGTTATTTTTGGTTGCATACCAAGTTCCTTAGCCTTTTGGAATATGATATTCCAGGCCCTTTGATCCTTTAATGTGGATGCTGCTAGATCCTGGGTGATCCTTATTGTGGCTCCTTGATACTTGAATTGGGTTTTTCTAGCCACTTGCAATATTTTTTCCTTCATCTGAGGGTTCTGGCATTTGGCCACTATATTCCTTGGTGTTTTGATTTTAGGATTCCTTTCAGTAGGTGATCGATGAATTCTTTCAGTGTCTATGTTACCCTCTGTTTCTATGACTTCTGGGCAGTTCTCTTTGATAATTTCCTGGAAAATAGTGTCCAGGCTCTTTTTTTCATCATGTTTTTCTGGGAGTCCAATGATTCTCAGATTGTCTCTCCTGGATCTGTTTTCCAGGTCTGTAGTCTTCCCCAGAAGGTATTTTACATTCTTTTCCATTGTTTGATTTTTTTGGATTTGCTTGACTGATTCTTCTTGTCTCCTCGAGTCATTCAATTCCAATTGTTCAATTCTGATTTTCAGTGAAGTATTTTCTTCACTCACTTTTTAAAAATCTTTTTCTACTTGTCCCATTGAGTTCTTTTGTTCTGTGGAATTTTTTTCCATTTCGCCAATTTTGTTTTTTAGAGAGCTATTTTCTGTTTCCAGTTCACTAATCCTATTTTTCAAGGATTTTATTTCTTTATCCACTCTCTCTTTAACTGACTTCTCCAGGCTCTTTTGCCAAGCCTCCCATTTTTCTTCTAGCTCCCTTGTGAGAGCCTTTTTAATTTCCTCCATGAGATTCATCTGTGCTGAGGAATAGATGATCTCCTCCTTTGGGGATTCACCTGGAGACTGTCTGTTTTTAGTCTCCTCAGGATTTAGAGTCTGCTCTCTATCTGTGTAGAAGCTGTCAAGGGTTAAAGTCCTCTTCAGTTTCTTGCTCATTCTGTCTAATAATCAAAGACAAACTAGCAAAGAAAAAAAAAAAACTGGAGTCTTTCTTTGGGGGAGGGGCTGGGTGGTGTTACCAAGCTTCCTCTACAGACTGCGGGGGCGGGGGGATCAGCAGTGAGGCAATAGCCCTACTGTGCTGCACCTGCGCTCTGAGATCCGAGAGCGTGCTGAGTCACTGTGGGGTGGGAGAGGGAAGGGTGGCCAGGTCCCAAGAGACTCCAGCTGTTTGGGTTGTGTTCTTTAACCCTGGTGTTTTTAGCTTCTCTGCTGGGCTGCTGACTTGCTGCCAGGGCAAAGTATCCAAACCTGTAGCAAAGCTCTCCCCGCAGAGACGGCTGCGATCACTCCCCACCCCCTCTCCAGTCTGCTCCCGTGCTCTCACTGACACTGCCCTCAGCCTGCGCCCAATTTAAAACCTTCCCAGCCCTCCAATAGAAACAGACCTTTCTTGGCGAATCTCAAGGATGGCTTCTCTTGGTAACTATTTGTGGGTTTTTTTTTCAGTCAAGCATTAATTCAGAGGCTTGTAATGAAATGGATAGTGAGAGAAAGAGCGGAGCTTACACAGCTGTGTGCCTCCTCTCCATCATCTTAACGGGAAGTCCTCGCAAACTGCAAATTTAGAGAATCTGTTCCAAATAATCAAATGGATTATGTGTGTCCAACTTGTAGAAGAAGCTTCTGAAGTCATGTTGATCTGATGAGCCACAGTTGAACTCATTGTAACTTGATTCTAACATAATGGTGTTATTTTGTTCCTCTTTGAAAACAAAGGACCAGAAGTATCCAACCATTTGGAGAGGATAAGAAAGAAACAAAAATCACTGAAAAGAAGATGATGCTTAAACCACATTTTGAAAGGAGTGAAAAAAATATTTGAATTTGAGGTAGGAAGGTGTGCATTCGGGGACATGGATTATATTAGTTCGAAGGAATGGCAGAAAGAAAAGAAAACTATCTATGGAGGAAGTGACAAAAGGCAGGATTGAGTGGGCTATAGTCATTAGGAAAGAAATTAACAGAAGAGAAAAGGATCATATACAATAAGAGATATCAAGGACATATAAAAGGTCATGTGTCTCTCCTGTTTGAATATATTGGTGAAAGGACAAAAAAAGGAAAGAAGGAAGGAAGGAAGGAACAAAGGAAGAAAAAAAGAAAGAAACAATCAAACAAAGAAAGAAAGCTCAATTGGCTATTTCCACTTAGGTCCTTTACTACTGCTACTAGAGACTCAAGCTCCTACTGCTACTAAGAACTCAAGCTCCTACTCCTACTCACAGAAGTTATTGTTTGTCCTTCATTTTTAAAGAGGGTCATAACATCAGGGAAGTTATATCATGATATGCAAGTAAATTGAATTACAATGATGGAGGGCTGTGAAAAGTCACCAACTTCACTTTCTCCTCCAGAATTATCTGCGTCCACTGGCAAGATTTTATATATATATATGTTTCAAGACAACAGGAGATGATCCTGGATGCAGTGGGAAACCTTAGCCTTTTTAAGCTGTCTTTAATAGGTCTCATCAAACAAATACAAAATCATATAGAATACATTTATTGCCTGAAATTATGCATGATGAAACCTGGTAAGTTGATTTATCTGAATTATCTAGAAAATAGGAAATAAAAGCTCTTATTTGAAAAATAAGATATTATTTAAAATATAATAAATAAGGCTCTAGTTGTATCTTGGTGACAAAGTTGACAAATCATTTAACTTTTGTTTGCCTTAGTTTTCTTTTCTATAAATGAGGATAATTATAGCGTCTGTCTTTCATGTTTATTGTGAGAATACAATGAAATAATAATTATTCTAATCAAAGTACCTAATAGTAAAAGTGCCACATAAGTATCATCATCATCATTATTATTGCTGCTATTATCATCACTTCATAACTTCTATTTATGGTCATAGTGCTCATTTACAACGATACAGGAGTATACTTTTAAACTCCAAAGACCCAGAACAAAATATTCATGGTATGGTTAATACAACTATGAAGGATTACTTATATATTTAAATGCATTCTAGTTATCTATATAGAAGATATTTCTGACTAATGTAAATGTTGGAAAACTAGATATAATCTGTTAAGTTTTTAAATTCTCAGTATGTGTTAGATATTCTGCTAAATACTGATAATACAGAGAAAATATGAAAAGTTATTCCTACCTTCAAGGAGCTTACATTCTGATAAAAATATTATAGGTATATACCAGATATGTGGAAACTATGTTATAAGGTTATTTCAGAAGGGAATATACTAGCAGCTAGGAGAACTAGGAAAGATCGGCAAAAGATGGCAATTAAGCTCAATCTTAAAGGAAGCCAAGTATTCAAAGAGGCAGAACTAATATTGGAGAGTATTCCAAGGATGGGACATAGTACAACGGTTTGGAGATCAGGGATAGAGTGCTGTGTATGATGGACAGGAAATAGATCAGTAGGGCTAAATCATAGATTGCCTGGAGAAAGATAATGTGTTTAAAAAGAGTAGAAAATTAGGAAGAGAATAGGTTGTAAAGATTTATCAGAGGAAAATAGTGGAGGTTACCTGTGATGCTAGAGGTAGCAGAGAACCACTGAAATTTATTGAATAGGGGAAAGGTATGGTCATTTCTACACTTAAGGAAAATCACTTTGTGTGAAGGATAGATTGGAATTGGAAGAAACTTGAGGTATGGAGATCCATTAATGTGATAGTCACTAATATCACTACTGTGATAGTCCAGGAAGACAGGTTATGATGAAAGTTTGAACTAAAGTAAAGGTTATATGAGTAGAGAAAAGGGTTTAGTTTTGAGAGATACTGCTGAGGTAGAAAAGACAAGAAATAAAAAATGAATGTATGTGTAGTATGAGAGAGGGTGAACAATAGATTCATAGAATTTTCATGCTTAAAGGGCCCTCAAAGTTCATCCAACTTATCAAACCTTCTTAGCAGATATTTAAATTCCTGATACAACATTTTCTAAAGTCAGAAATGTCAATGGCTTCTTCTTGAATAATGTATTTATAGCTACAGGGAATAATATATTGTCTCGCAATACATTCCATTTTTGGACAGCTCCAAGTGATAAATAATTCTTCCCTTCTACTTCAATGGAGATTTGAAACATCATAATTCATCCACTTCTTATCCTATGCAACTCTTTTGTATGTTCTCATATAAACACTTCATAAGTTGACAACCCAAAGTACAGTTGAGGGGAAAAGGCAAGTGGGTTTTGCTAAGGCAACATGTGAATTGTCCACCTCCTATCTTTCACTCATTATATGACCAGCTTTACTTCTATTTTAGTCATACAACACTTTGATGGTATGTTTGATGTCTCTTCTTATGTTATATATACTGTACTTTTCTTAAAACCATGATAGGTCTTTTCATTGATTTTCAGAGATTGTGGTATTTTATGATTCACAGCTATGTATAGTGTCACTGGAAAAACATTGATGTTAAAAAAAGAATGTTTTAGGGAGAAAATTTGGGACATTGAAAGTGTCCCATAATTTGTCAAAAGAAATAAAGTATGTTCTCTTTCTCATATTCAGTTCTGGGCCTAATTCCTGTCAAATGGTAATTTTTTTTTTAAAGATTTAAGTAATAGCAAACTAATTCGTTGAATTGTATATACAACTATGTACCTTAATTTTTTTTCCCTCCTCAGGTTATAAAATCAACCATTTTCAGTGCTTGTGAATTTCACATAGGAGGCTGTGGATAATGATAAGGTTTGGTGTCATCATCTCAATGTTATTCACATAAAGGAATATCTGGAGGAGAACCTACTGGTCTATCCATAGGGAATCCCATTTTCATTTGACATCTACAATTGACATATTCCATGACATTGACAATAAGTTTTATTGAGCATGAATCTTCTTATTTAATTCTTCAGTTATCAGTCATTTATTTAACATATATGATATTTATAATAATTATCAAAATTGTTAATAGTAATCTATTACATGAAGTATGAAAAAGAAACTGGAGAATCTCTAAGGCTGCATTTTATTCTGCTAAATCAAATTGTTTTTATAGTTTTTTTTTTTTAACATAATGGAGATGAGAGGATGAACCAATGATTTCTTTCCAATGGGAACTTCTGAGCTTGAAATTCCCTATGAAAATTATCATATTCTCTGCATTTTAGAGTCTCAGAAAAATTTCTAGAACCAGGAAGCATAAGGTAGCCAGCATATGTCACAAGCAGGATTTGATCCCTGTTCTTCTTGATTTCAAGGCCTATTGTCTATTCACTCTTCTTCTCAGTCAAAAAATAAGCAATTACATCTTATAGTCTTTTTATTTTTTAGTTAATTCTAGGACTTTAAAGATGCTATTCACTATAGGAAAAATTGTAAAAACTGTCTATTATTTTCTTATATTTTTATCTAAGGATATGTTACATAAAGACATGGGCCAGTCACATAAATGTTTCACATAGAAAAGAAATTTCTCTCTCTCTCTCTCTCTCTCTCTCTCTCTCTCTCTCTGTGTGTGTGTGTGTGTGTGTGTATTTAAAAGAGAAGATGCCACACAATGGGGGGAAATGATATGATTAGTATTGGCAAACAATCATCTAGTAAAATATGACCTCTTTCAACATTCTTCCATAGGTTTTAGTTATAACTTTTAGAAATGCACAGAACTAATTTGTCTTCCAGAAGACAATCCTTTAAATACATGTAAACTATTGTTTCCTTCCTCCCCTGAAACTTCTCTTCTTTAAGTTATCCATCTAGAGTTTCTTACGAGATCACAGATTTATTAGTCTTTCTTAATATCATGAATACTCTTCTCATTAAAATTTTTCCTGAGGTAGAATCCAATAGTAAATAAGTCATCTAATCAGCACAAAGTATGAACAATAAGACTACTACTTCCCTTGATGATGATGATAATAACAAGTATCATTTATACAATACATCAAGGTTTGCAAAATTATTTTATAAATTTTATCTCATGTTCTCCAAACAGCTCCCAGAGGTAAGTTTTATTATCCTCATTTTTTAGGATAATTTTTTTTCCTGAGGCAATTTGAGGTTAAGTGACTGCCCAGGGTCACACAGCTAGGAAATGTTAAGTGTCTGAAATCAGATTTGAACTCAGGTCTTCCTGACTTCAGGATTGGTGCTCTATCCACTGCACCACCTAGCTGCCCCAATATCCCTATCCTCATTTTTTAGAGGAGAAAATTGAATCAGAGAGAAGTTGTAATTTTCCCAGGGTCACACTGCTAGAAGATCAGCTTTGATTTAAGACCTTCCTAATCTCAAATCCAGTGCTCTATCCCTCCGCACCACCGCATAATTGTCTCTAATTATTTTGCATATTATACTTTGAAGAATGTGACTTAGGATTGCATTTGTTTTTTTTTAAATGGCAGGCAGATCATATTGTTAACTTATATTGATCTTGCAATGACTTGAAACTTCTATCTTTTTTTTACATGAACAGCTATTTTGCCATATCTTTTCTAACTGACATTTATGTAGTTGATTTTTTTAGCCTTGAATGTAGAACTTTATGATTATCCTTATTAAATTCCCTTTTCTTAGTTTGATCCATTATTCCAGTCCATTGAGTTCTGTTTGAATACTGATTGTTATCCACTGTATTAGTTTTCCCTTCCAATTTTGTGTTATCTACAAATTTAATAATCATATTATCTATTGTATGACTTCATTCAATTCATTGACATTCCCCAAGCCAGAATGATATTTCTAAAGCATAGATCTAATCATACTATTTCTTTGCTTAAAAAATGGCATTGATATCCTTTTACCTCTGAGGGCAATACAAATTTCTCCATTTGACATTCAAATCCCTTCCCATCTACTTCTCTGGTGGGCTTATCATGCATTTTTCTTCTTCACTGAGGCTGGTCTCCTACCTAATCCTTAAATCCAACATTCCATCATTTGCCTTTTGCCTATAATGTTCTCCATTTTCACTTCTACTCCTTAGAATACATAACCTCCTTCAAAACTCAGTTCAGTAACCATTTTCTCCATGAGGTAAAGCCTTTTCTCATGCCCAAACTACTTGTCCCTCCCCACATATGACCTTTTATCAATATTCCATCTACTTTTATAGGTGCATGTTGTCGCTCATGATAGAACATAAGCCTCTCAAGAGCAGAGACTATTTCATTCTTGTCTCTGAACCCATAGTGCAGATATACAATAACCAATGTTTGGCTCATTGGTTGATAAAGATATTGAATAAGATAGTGCTGAAAACAGACTTGCAAAATGGCAGGATTAAATTATTTCAAGATTCACAGCAACAAATTAAATAATCCAATTTAGCTACAGTTATTCAACCAGCTACTAATTTCTTGCATTATCATCCAACCCATATCTTTTCTATTGCAATTATTTTACTATAATAGATTTTGTCAAATGACTGGCTAAAATATAAGCTCTTTACATCGCTAAATGATAGCTAGGTGGGATAGTGGATAGAGCACTGAACTTGAAGTCAAGAAGACCTGAGTTCTAATATGACCTCAGAGACATAGTAATTATATGACAATGGGGAAGTCAGTTAACTTCTATTTGGTTCAGCTTCCTAAACTGTAAAGTAGAGTAATAACAATACTTATCTTACATACTTGTAGGGATAGTCAACTTTCCCTCTATGCAATAACTAGATAGTAGCAAAATTGGAGTTATTCTAATGGACCACTTTAATATACTTTATGCTTGCATGTTTCTTAGATTTTTCTGTCTTCTATGGTTTGACTGCCCTTTCTCCCCACAGTCCATTTGTTGAATTGTTTCCAGCTCAAAAAATTAGAGCCCAGTTCAAATGTCACATTCCACATTTGATATTCCAGTGGAAAAATGTTGGGTTCAGATCATGGTCCTGATTCACATCTAGTGTCACCTTGGATAATTCACTCAAGTTCTCTTTTTAGGTCTTCATTCGTAACATAATAGAAGTCAGTCTAAATGACATCTAAAATCTATGAAATATGATTCTCAATGAAGTCTTTTCTTGATTTCTTTTGTCTGGAAAGATTTTTCTCCTTTATACTTTACTAATGTATTAATCATGAATTACAGTGAGCTGTGCCTGTGTCATCTCTATATGAGATAGTAACCTATTAGTACAGTAAATTCCTTGACATTAAAATTTTCTATCTCTTTGAGAATTGAGGATAGCACTATGCATACACTTAATATATATACCTAATATATATTAAATTAAAGTACCTTAATCTAGCTTATCTAATGAAAAACGAAATTAGATTCATTTGTCATGATATTTTTAGAGAATCCATGTTGGATTTTAATAATTATTGCTTTTTTGGGGGGGCAGGGTTTCTTTAACTTTAATTTTTTGTATTATGAGGTTGCTTGGTGGGATGTTGTCCTTCATTCTTGAAGGTAACATCACTATGTTAGAGACAATTTACAGTGTGGTTGATTGTGGCTGATCAGATCAATATGAACTTGGAAGCCTCTTCCTCAAGTTGAACACAAATAGTTCATGTGAACATTTGTGGTGTATTCTCTAAACTTATATTTCTTTTGAGTTTCTTCAATTTTGCTTTACTGATAGAGCATCACACTTTCTTTGATGTGGGCACATCATGCTGGTAGTCCTATGCCAGTGTCGCCCATGTCATAAAATCGATTCCAAAGTTCTTCAGAGAAACCTTGAGAATGTTATTGGATTGCTTCCTCTCATCTGTGTTTGCCTTGTGTAGTGTTCTCCATAAAATAATCTTTTAGGCAAGTTGTATGTTTGGCATTTAAGCAATGTGGCCTGCTTGTCAAAGTTGTGCTCTCCACAGTAGAGTTTGAATACTTGATAATTTAATTCAAGAAAGAACCTCAATATCTAGTACTTTATCCTTCCAGATGTTCTTCAGAATCTTCATAGGATAATTCAAATGTGATCTGTTCATTTTCCTTGGTACGGTTCTGATATACTGTCTAGGTTTCACAAAATACAACAATGTATTTGTTGTACAACATTGACAACAATGAAGTCAATAAAATGGCTCTTTAGACCTTCAGTATTATGAGATATAGAGTGAAAGAAGGGATAGAAAGTGAGCATTTATATAGGTCAGAAACTGTGCCAAATACTTTTTATAAATATTATCTCATTTAATGAAATATGCAATAGATTTATGACAGGCTCATGTAGTTTCTGGACTTCTAAGTATAGTCTTATAAATCATAATTAAATAAAATGCTAGATTACCATTAGAGCTTAGAGAAAATAAATTAATGTGATCCCCTTGAAAACTGTGAACCATAATTTAAGAACTGTCCACATTCTAAGGGGCTAAAATCATATTTGATGATCTCTTCTAGAACTAAAATCTACTATACCATTGATATTATACTGGTCCTCTTCAAGCATCCATTGAACCTTCAAGATCTTCAAGGTTGCAACACTTCCACTGCTTACCAGAGAGCACTCAGATTGGAAATATTTAGTTTATTTCCTGTTCTCATCCCCTGAATACATAGAACTAGTATGGAGAACACTGGTTCCAATGAAAAATTAATGATAATTAAATGAAACATTGCTCTGAAATATTAAAATTATGGAAATTTCTATTAACTTGTCTTACTCTTACACTTTGAGAAATTTTACAAAATTTGATCAACTCTCTATATTTATATTTATATGTAGGAAATCCCTGTAGTTACATATACTTTAATTTTAAAAATGAATAAGAAAGACTTCCAGCCAAGATGGCAGAGAGGATGCACATATCTACTTAAGCTCCTTGTTTTCTCTCAGAATAATTTATTTCATGACAAGCCTCAGAATTAGTGCTTGATTGAAAAAAAAACATAAATAATCACAAAGAGAAGATATCCCCGAAATTCTCCAGAAAAGGTCTGTTTTTGCTCAAGAGTGGGGATGGTTAGATCCAGCTCGGACTGAAGGACTGAAGGTAGCGACAGCACAGCAGACAGAGTAAGGCAGGCAGCTCACAGCTGAGCAGACCAGAGCGGGATGGAGTGTGATCTCAGGCCTTTCTGTGGAGAAAGCTTTAATACAGTGTTGGCTACTTTGCCCAGGCAGCAAGCCAATAGACAAGCAGAGAAGCTAAAAATACAGGGAGTGAAGATTATAATCTCGAAAAGCTAGGATCTACAGGGAACTGGCGACACCTGAGTGTCTCAGCATGCTCTCAGAGTCTCAGAGCACAGACACAGCACAGCCATTGCTGTCCTGCTAGTGCCTCACTGCTGCTCCCTGCAGTCTATAGAGGAACCTCAGTAATACCATCTAGCCCCTACCTCCCAAAACAGACCATTTGTTTTCCTTGTAAGTTTGTATTCTTTGACAAAATGAGCAAAATATTAAAGTGAACTCTAACTATTGATAGCTTCTATATGGATAGAGAACAGATTTTAAACCCCAAGGAGACTAAAAATAGACTGTCTCCAGAAGAATCCCCAAAGGGGGATGTAATCTGGTCCTCAACACATAAGACTCTCATAGAAGAAATTTAAAAAGCTCCCACAAGAGAGCTAGAAGAAAAATGGAAAAAGGAAAGGGAAGCTTGGGAAGAGAGTCTGGATAAGTCATCCCACTCATTTAAAGATAACATGGATAAAGAAATCAAATCCTTGAAAAACAGAATTAATGAACTGGAAAAAGAAAATAGAGCCCTAAAAAATGAAATTGGCAAAATGGAAAAAAAATTTCATAGAACAAAACAACTCAATTAAAAACTCAATTGGACAGTTAGAAAAAGATATTAAAAAGTTAGTGAAGAAAATACTTCATTGAAAATCAGAATCAAACAAATGGAATTGAATGACTCAAGGAACTGAATGATAGCAAGAATCAGTTAAGCAAAACCAAAAAAATGAAACAATGGAAAAAAATGTCAAATACCTTCTTGGGAAAACAACAGACCTGGAAAATAGATCCAGGAGAGACAATCTGAGAATTATTGGACTCCCTGAAAAATATGATGAAAAAAAGATCCTGGACATTATTTTACAGGAAATTTTCAAAGAGAACTGCCCAGATGTTATAGAAACAAAGGGTAAAACAGAAATTGAAAGAACTCATCAATCACCTATTGAAAGGGATCCTAAAATCAAAACACCAAGAAATATAGTGGCCAAATTCCAGAACTATCAGATGAAGGAAAAAATACTATAAGCAGCAAATAAATAAACAAACAAATAAATAAAATAAAAATAAAATAAAATAAAAATTCAAACATAGAGAAGCCACAACAAGGATTACTCAGGATCTATTAGCATCCACATTAAAGGATCTAAAAGCCTGGGATCTGATATTCCAAAAGGCTAAGGAACTTGGTACGCAACCAAAAATAACTTATCCAGCCAAAATGAGCATCTTTTTCCAGGGAAGAAGATGGACATTCAAAGAAATAAGTGAATTTCATCTATTTTTGATGAAAAAACCAGAACTAAACAAAAAGTTTGATCTCAAATATAGGACTCAAGAGAAACCTAAAAAGGTAAAAAGAAATCTTGGGAACTATATTTCTGCTATAAAGATATATAAAGAACAAATGTATAATTTGTTCTAGAAACTAGAAGTGGAAAGGAAATTGTACCCGAAAAAGGATAAAGTGGAGGTACTACATCTCACCAAGAGGCATTATATCTGAGAGAAAGAATGTAGGGGACGAACATAATGTGTATCTTACTGCCGTCAGAATTGGCTTAAAGAGAAAAATATTAGACATATTCAATTTATGGTGAAACTTCTCCCACCTCATTGAAAAGTGGGAGGGGAAAAGTGAAAAGGGAAAGAATAAGCTAAGCAGACGGGAATACAGAAATTGTGAGGAAAAGGGGTAAGATGGGGGAGGAACTCTAAGATAAGGAGAGGGATACTAAAAAGGGAGGGCTGTGAGAAGCAAGTGGTGCTCACAAGTTTAATACTAGGGAGCGGGGTAAGGGAGAAAAAGGGGAGAAAAGAATAAACAGGGGTTAACAAGATGGCAAGTAATACAGAATGGGTCATTTTAATCATAAATGTGAATGAGATAAACTCCCCCATAAAAAGGAAGAGGTTAGCAGAATGGATTAAGAGTCAGAATCCTACAATATGTTGTTTACAAGAAACACACTTGAAACAGGGCAATACATACAGAGTAAAGGTAAAAGGTTGGAGCAGAATTTACTATGCTTCAGGTGAAGCCAAAAAGGCAGGGGGAGTCATCCTCATCTCAGATCAAGCAAAAGCAAAAATTGATCTAATTAAAAGAGATAAGGAAGGGCACTATATCTTGCTAAAGGGTAGCATAGGTAATGAAACAATATCAATATTAAACATATATGCACCAAGTGGTGTAGTATTTAAATTCTTAAAAGAGAAATTAAGAGAGCTGCAAGAAGAAATAGACAGCAAAACCATAATCATGGGAGATCTCAACCTTACACTCTCAAAATCAGATAAATCAAACCATAAAAATAAATAAGAAAGAAGTCAAAGAGGTAAATAGAATACTAGAAAAGTTAGATATGATAGACCTTTGGAGAAAACTAAATGGAGATAGAAAGGAGTACACTTTCTTCTCAGCAGTTCATGGAACCTATACAAGAATTAACCATATATTAGGACAATAAAGACCTCAACATTAAATGCAGAAAGGCAAAAATAGTAAATGCATCCTTTTCAGACCACGATGCAAGGAAAATTATATTCAATAAAAAGTCAGGGGAAAATAGACCAAAAATAATTGGAAACTAAATAATCTCATACTAAAGAATGATTGGGTGAAACAGCAAATCATAGACATAATTAATAACTTCACCCAAGAAAATGACAATAATGAAACATCATACCAAAATGTGTGGGATGCAGCCAATGTGATTATAAGGGGAAATTTCATATCTCTAGAGGCCTACTTGCATAAAATAGAGAAAGAGAAGGTTAATGAATTGGGCTTGCAACTAAAAATGCTGGAAAAGGAATGAATTAAAACCCCCAGTCAAACACTAAACTTGAAATTCTAAAAATAAAAGAAGGGATCAATAAAATTCAAAGTGAAAAAAAAACTATTGAATTAATTAATAAAATTAAGAATCGGTTTTATGGAAAAACCAACAAATAGACAAACCCTTAGTAAATCTGATTTTAAAAAGGAAAGAAAAAATCAAATTGTTAGTCTTAAAAATGAAAAGGGAGAACTCGCCACTAATGAAGAGGAAATTAGAGCAATAATTAGGAGATACTTTGTCCAACTTTATGCCAATAAATTTGATAATTTAAATGAAATGGAAGAATACCTTCAAAAATATAGCTTGCCCAAATTAACACAGGAAGAAGTAAATAGTCTGAACAGTCCCATTTTAGAAAAAGAAATAGAACAAGCTATTAACCAACTCCCTAAGAAAAAAATCCCCAGGACCACATGGATTTACAGGTGAATTCTACCAAACATTTAAAGAACAATTAACTCCAATGCTATATGAACTATTTGAAAAAATAAGGATTGAAGGAGTCCTACCAAATTCCTTTTATGATACAGACATGGTACTGATACCTAAACCAAGTATGTTGAAAACAGAGAAAAAAAAATATAGCACAATCTCCCTAATGAATATTGATGCTAAAATCTTAAATGAAATATTAGCAAAAAGATTACAGAAAATCATCCCCAGGATAATACACTATGACCAAGTAGGATTTATATTAGGAATGCAGGGCTGGTTCAATATTAGGAAAACTATTAGCATAAATGACTATATCAATAACCAAATTAGCAAAAAAACATATGATCATCTCAATAAATGCAGAAAAGGCATTTGATAAAATCCAACATCGATTCCTAATAAAAACACTTGAGAGGACAGGAATAAATGGACTTTTCCTTAAAATAGTCAGGAGCTATATTTAAAACCATCAATAAATATCATATGTAACGGGGATAAACTGGAACCTTTCTCAGTATGATTAGGAGTGAAACAAAGTTGCCCACTATCACCATTATTTTTCAATATTGTATTAGAAATGCTAGCCTTGACAATGAGAGTCAAGAAAGAGATTAAAGGAATTAGAGTAGGTAATGAAGAAACCAAATTATCACTCTTTGCTGATGATATGATAGTATACTTAGAGAACTCCAGAGATTTTACTAAAAAGCTACTAGAAATAATCCACACCTTTAGCAAAGTTGCTGGATACAAATAAACCCACATAAATCCTCAGCATTTTTATACATCACCAACAAAATCCAACAGCAAGAAATACAAAGAGAAATTCCATTCAAAATAACTGTCGATAGCATAAAATATTTGGGAATCTATCTACCAAAAGAAAGTTAGAAATTATATGAGCAAAATTACAAAAAAACTTTCCACATAAATAAAATCAGACTTAAATAATTGGAAAAATTTTAAATGCTCTTTGATAGGCTGAGCGAATATAATAAAGATGACAATAGTCCCTAAACTAATCTATTTATTTAGTGCTATACCAATCAGACTTCCAAGAAAATATTTTAATGATCTAGAAAAAATAACAACAAAATACATATGGAACAATAAAAGGTTGAGAATCTCAAGGGAATTAATGAAAAAAAAATCAAATGAAGGTGGCCTAGCTGTACCTAATCTAAAACTACATTATAAAGTAGCAGTCACCAGAACCATTTGGTATTGGCTAAGAAATAGATTAATTGACCAGTGGAATAGGTTAAGTTCACAAGACAAAATAGTCAATAACTATAGCAATCTAGTGTTTGACAAACCCAAAGATCCCAACTTTTGGGATACAAATTCATTATTGACAAAAACTGCTGGAAAACTGGAAATTAATATTGGAGAAATTAGGCATGGACCCACACTTAACACCACATACCAAGATAAGATCAAATGAGTCCATGATTTAGGCATAAAAAACGAGATCATAAATAAATTAGAGGAACATAGGATAGTTTACCTCTCAGACTTGTGGAGGAGGAAGGAATTTGTGACCAATGGAGAACTAGAGATTATCATTGATCACAAAATAGAAAATTTTGATTGCATCAAATTTGTACAAACAAAACTAATGCAAACAAAATTAGAAGGGAAGCAACAAATTGGGAAAACATTTTTACAGTTAAAGGTTCTGATAAAGGCCTCATTTCCAAAATATATAGAGAATTGACTCTAATTTATAAGAAATCAAACCATTCCCCAGTTGATAAATGGTCAAAGGATATGAACAGACAATTTTCAGATGATGAAATTGAAACTATTTCTACTCAAATCAAAGAGTGTTCCAAATCACTATTGATCAGAGAAATGCAAATTAAGACAACTCTAAGATACCACTACACACTTGTCAGGTTGGCTAGAATGACAGGGAAAGATAATGCGGAATGTTGGAGGGGATGTGGGAAAACAGGGACACTGATACATTGTTGGTGGAGTTGTGAACGAATCCAACCATTCTGGAGAGTAATCTGGAATTATGTCCCAAAAGTTATCAAACTGTGCATACCCTTTGATCCAGCAAGTGCTACTACTGGATTTTTATCCCAAAGAAATACTAAAGAAGGGAAAGGGACCTGTATGTGCCAAAATGTTTGTGGCAGCCTTTTTTGTAGTGTCTAGAAATTGGAAAATGAATGATACCCATCATTTGGAGAATGGTTGGGTAAATTGTGGTATATGAATGTTATGGAATATTATTGTTCTGTAAGAAATGACCAGCAGGATGAATACAGTGGGGCTTGGAGAGACTTACATGAACTGATGCTGAGTGAAATAAGCAGAATCAGGAGATCATTATATACATCTACAACGATACTGTATGAAGTGTATTCTGATGGAAGTGGATATCTTCCACAAACAGAAGATCTAACTCAGTTCCAATTGATCAATGATGGACAGAAGCAGCTACACTCAGAGAAGGAACACTGGGAAATGAGTGTAAACTGTTGGCATTTTTGTTTTACTTCCCAGGCTATTTTTACCTTCTGAATCCAATTCTCCCTGTGCAACAAGAGAAGTGTTTGGTTCTGCACACATATATTGTATACTATATATCCTATATGCTATATTATACTATATATACACTACATACTGTATATATACTATAACATATTTAACATGTATAAGACTGCTTGCCATTTAGGAGAGGGGGTGGAGGGAGGCAAGGGAAATGTCAGAACAGGAGTGCAAGGGATGATGTTGTAAAAAATTACCCATGCATATGTTCTGTCAATAAAAAAGTTAGAAAAAAAAGATACATAGGAATAGGGACTAGATCTGTTACTTCAGTGGTAATAAAAATTCTTAGGCAAATAAATCCAATTTATTAAAAAGAATGAATAAGAAATTTGTTGTGTTATTCCATATGGCATCCAGCCAAATGTTCTCTTCCTTTCTCCAAATCTCTTGCACCTATGGAACAATGGAAGATTTAAGTAAACGATTCTATGCTTGGAAATCACTGAGGTCA
Organism: Antechinus flavipes; assembly: GCF_016432865.1. Classification (NCBI taxonomy): domain Eukaryota; kingdom Metazoa; phylum Chordata; class Mammalia; order Dasyuromorphia; family Dasyuridae; genus Antechinus; species Antechinus flavipes. The sequence continues at coordinate 220,508,437 of NC_067401.1, forward strand.
AATCTTCAAAAAGTGGAGGAATATGGAGGATTGCTTTGTTACTCTTTACTAGTTAGCCCTTGCTTTCATTTTTGCTCTCAGTTCTTAGACCTTGTTAAATACTGCTTTCTAGCATCTGCCTCTGCTCCCTTTCACTGATTAAATTCAGTCTGTAAAAGTTTAGCAATCTTTGCAGCTAGCAGCTGGAAGCCTCATTGATGGGTCTCAGTTTTTAATATCTTAGTTTCTATATCTTGTGTATCTCCACACAGCATAAACTGGAATGTTAGACCAATAATCTCTCTACTCCCAAACAAGAAAAAGGGGCAAGGGCTAGATTGTGAGCCTTCACATAAAATCTTGCATTATACCCTACTTTCCGTGTAGCTTCATTGCCATCTAGTACTAAGGATGTCCTATATTCAATGTCCTAATGCTTCAGCTCTTCTTGTGCCGACTCCCAGAAGACTTTGCCATCTCTGGATCCCACAGAGATAAAATGCAATGGAAACATTATTACACTGACACAATTTTATAAGTTTGTGGAAATTCTTTGATACCCTGGCTAACTTATCTTTTATTTATTTATTTTTTTGTTAAGCCGAGTCATCTCTTTGTAATTATAATGATGTATTTAAATGTCTCTTTCTTTCCTTTCTTTTCATGAGGATTTGCAATTTTATTGTCATCATTTCATTGTCTTTGGAGCATTCAAATCTGTTGTGAGATGTTTGCATTTTTAGATTTTCTTACCATAGAATGCATCAAAGATTTTCATCCAAGGTGATTAGTTTCTCATCTGAGAATGAAGACTTGATGCCTAATTGATCCCCAGTTCCAAATACCTGTGGAAAAAGCTCTATGTGGGAAAAGTTCTATATGGAGGAGGTTTAATTTATGATGGAAAACTTTTCTTTGAATTTTCTTTTTTCTTTTTCACCTTTGAGTTGAAGGAGGCAATTTAAGCAATAAATAAGACACTTATTGAGTACTAAGTAAGAAGCAATATTTAGTAAACTTTATAGTTGTTTGTTTAAAACTTCTTATTTGGAAATAATTGTGATTATACATACAAGGTTTTATAAAGAATTCCACATAGAAAACTCTTGACACTAATTTCTTACTGGCATTGCAATATAATGTGAAAGAATAAGGCATATATTTCTGGAGAAACAATAGAGGTTTTGTTTTGGATTGAGTACAAAGACAATGAATTTAGCAATGCACTCCTATCCATTTTCTGGAGACAGAAAATATTTCAAATGGGGAAGAATATAATTGGAATATAGTGAATTTGTACTCACCAGCTTGCTCAAATAACATCACCATGTAAAAGACACTAGAGAGTGCTTCCTGAATTATCAGAGTGATATGTAAAAAAGACAGATTGGAATATGCATAGACATTTTGTAACTGGTTCCTACTTGGCCAACCTGCTGCACTGGAGAGACATTCTTTCATTGGTGGTAGAGTCATTCAAAAGTTCTCTCACTTTAAGTAGTAGTCTTTTTGTCTCATCTGCTTTTATGAATTTCACTTATCATGAGCAGTGAGGGGATCATAGTCTCCAATCTTAAGAATTTCATAAGACTGATAGAGCAAAATGATAAAAAACTAGGCATTAGAGCTCAATCTGAGTTTGTCATCCTGTGCATGATTAATAACCCAGGAGTAAGGAATGATCTTTAGGAACAATCTTCAGCATTCCAGATCATGGAAGGATTGATCTGAAAGTTGTGCCACATAATTTTGGGGGGCACTAGAGTTTTATGTCAATTGGTTTCAAATTTAATACTTTCTTTCCCTGTCTTTTCTTAAAATGAAGTGCTATGGCGGTTGGATTCTTCAAGTTCTGGAAGAAATATGTGCATACTTATTTTTACTATATCTTTGAAATACATATATATCTATATATCTTTTTTTTTTTTTTGTAAAGGATACTTGCTGTTAAGTGGTTAAAAGTAACTTCCCCTCAAAACAAAATAACAACAAACAAAAATAAAGGAAGAGTCACAAATGATGATAGTTTGAACTTTTTTTTATTATTATAGCTTTTTATTTACAAGATATATGCACTGGTAATTTTTCAGCATTGATAATTGCAAAACTTTTTGTTCCAATTTTTCCCCTCCTTCCCCTGACCCTCTCCCCAAGATGGCAGGTTGACCAATACATTTAAATATGTTAAAGTATAAGTTAAATAAAATATATGTATACATGTCCATACAGTTATTTGCTGTACAAAAAGAATCGGACTTAGAAATAGTGTACAATTAGCCTGTGAAGGAAATCAAAAATACAGGTGGACAAAAATAGAAGGATTGGGAAGTCTATGTAGTTGTTCATAGTCATCTCCCAGAGTTCTTTTGCTGGGTATAGTTGGTTCAATTCATTACTGCTCTATTGGAACTGATTTGGTTTATCACATTGTTGAAGATGGCCAGGTCCATCAGAATTGATCACCATATAGTATTGTTGTTGAAGTATATAACAATCTCCTGGTCCTGCTCATTTCACTCAGCATCAGTCCATGCAAGTCTCTCCATGCATTTCTGAAATCATCCCTCTGGTCATTTCTTACAGAAAAATAATATTCCATAATATTCATATACCACAATTTATTCAGCCATTCTCCAATTGATGGGTATCCACTCTGTTTCCAGTTTTTGGAAAAAATAACAACAAAGAGGGCTGCCACAAATATTCTTGCACATACAGGTCCCCTTCCCTTCTTTAAAATCCTTTGAGATATACACCCAGTAGTAACACTACTGGATCAAAGAGTATGCACAGTTTGATAACTTTTTGAGCATAGTTCCAAATTGTTCTCCAGAATGGCTGGATGTATTTACAATTCCACCAACAATACATCAGTGTCCCAGTTTTCCCACATCCCCTCCAACATTCCACATTATCTTTCCCTGTCATTCTAGTCAATTTGACAGATGTGTAGTGGTATCTCAGAGTTGTCATAATTTGCATTTCTCTGATTAACAATGACTTGGAGCACCTTTTCATAGCTAGAAATAGTTTCAATTTCTTCAGCTGAGAATTGTCTGTTCATATTCTTTGACCATTTATCAATTGGAGAATGATTTGATTTCTTAAAAATTAGAGTCAATTCTCTATATATTTTGGAAATGAAACTTTTATCAGAACCTTTGACTATAAAAATGTTTTCCCAGTTTATTGCTTCCCTTCTAATCTTATCTGCATTAGTTTTGTTTGTACAAAAACTTTTGAATTTGATATAATCAAAATTTTCTATTTTATGATCCACAACAATCTCTCGTTCTTCTTTGGTCATAAATTCCTTCCTCTTCCACAGGTGTGAGAGGCAAATTCTCCTATGTTCTTCTATTTTATTTATAATCTCATTCTTTATGCCTAGGTCATGAACCGATTTTGACCTTATCTTGGTGTACAGTTATAAGTATGGGTCAATGCCTAGTTTCTGCCATATTAATTTCCAATTTTCCCAGCAGGTTTTGTCAAACAGTGAATTCTTATCCCAAAAGCTGGGGTCTTTGGGTTTGTAAAATACTAGATTATTAAAATTATTGACTGTTTTGTCCTTTGAATCTAATCTATTCCACTGATCAACTAGTCTATTTTTTTAGCCAATACCAAATGGTTTTGGTAACTGCTGCTTTATAATATAATTTTAGATCTGGTAGAGCTAGGTTTCATTTTCTTTTATTTTTTTCATTCATTCCCTTGAAATTCTTGACCTTTTGTTTTTTCCCTATGAACTTTGTTGTTATTTTTTCTAGGTCATTAAAATAGTTTTTTGGGGAGTCTAATTGGTATGGCACTAACCAAATAGATTAGTTTAGGTAGTATTGTCATCTTTATTATATTTGCTTGCCCTATCCAAGAGCATTTAATATTTTTGCAATTGGTTAGATTTTACTTTATTTGTGTGGAAAGTGTTTTGTAATTTTGCTCATATAGTTCCTGATTTTCCTTTAACAGATAGATTCCTAAATATTTTATATTATCGGTAGTTATTTTAAATGGAATTTCTCTTTGTAACTCTAACTGTTGGACTTTGTTAGTGATCATCTAAGAATGCCAATGACTTATGTGGGTTTATTTTGTATCCTGCAACTTTGTTAAAGGTATGGATTATTTCTAATAGCTTTTTAGTAGAATCTCTGGGGTTCTCTATCTATACTATCATATCATCAGCAAAGAGTGATAATTTGGTTTCCTCATTACCTATTCTAATTCCTTTAATCTATTTCTTGACTCTTATTGCCAAAGCTAGCATTTCCAATACAATATTGAATAGTAATGGTGATAGTGGGTAACCTTGTTTCACTCCTATTTTATTGGGAATGGTTCATTTATCTTCATTACATGTGATGCTTATTGATGGTTTTAAATAGATGCTACTGATTATTTTAAGAAAAAGTCCATTTATTCCTATACTCTCAAATTGTTTTTAATAGGAATGCATGTTGGATTTTATCAAATGTTTTTTCTGCATGTATTGAGATGATCATATGGTTTTTGTTAATTTGGTTATTAATATGGTCAATCATACTAACAGTTTTCCTAACCAGCCCTGCATTCCTGGTATAAATCCTACTTGATCATGGTGAATTATCCTGGAAATGATTTTCTGTAGTTTTTTTTTTTTTTGCTAATATCTTATTTAAGAGTTTAGCATCAATATTCATTAGGGAGATTGGTCTATAATTTTCTTTCTCTGTTTTCAACCTACCTGGTTTAAGTATCAGTAACATGTCTGTGTCATAAAAGGAATTTGGTAGGACTCCTTCAATCCCTATTTATATAGCATTGGAGCTAATTGTTCTTTAAATGTTTGGTAGAATTCACCTGTAAATCCATCTGGTACTGGGGATTTTTTCTTCGGGAGTTGATTAATAGCTTGTTCTATTTCTTTTTCTGAAATGGGACTATTTAAGCAATTTACTTCCTCCTCTGTTAACCTGGGAAGGCTATATTTTTGGAACTGGTCATCCATTTCACTTAGGCTATCAAATGCCCAGCATAAAGCTAGGCAAAATAACTCCTTATTATTGCTCTAATTTTTTCATCATTGGTGGAAAGTTCTCCCTTTTCATTTTTAAGAGTAATAATTTGATTTTCCTCTTTCCTTTTTCTAATCAGATTTACCAAAGGTTTATCTATTTTATTGTTTTTTACATAAAACCAACTCTTAGTTTTATTTGTTAATTCAATAGTTTTTTTTTTTTTACTTTCAATATTATTAATTTCTCTTTTTAATTTTAGAATTTTAAGTTTAGTATTTGATTGGGCATTTTAAATTTGGTCTTTTTCTAGCTTTTTCAGTTGCAAGCCCAATTCATCAATCTTCTCATTCTCTGTTTTATTCAAGTAAGCCTCTAAAGATATAAGATTTCCCCATATTACCACTTTGGCTGCATCCCACAAATTTTGAGATGATGTCTCATCGTTGTCATTATCTTGGCTGAAATTATTAATTGTGTCTATAATTTGCTGTTTCACCCAATCATTCTTTAAGATGAGATTATTTAATTTCTAATTTTTTTTTTGGTCTATTTACCCCTACCTTTTTGTTGAATGTAGTTTTTATTGCATTATGGTCTAAAAAGAAAGCATTTACTATTTCTGTCTTCCTGCATTTAATTTTGAGGTCTTTATGTCCCAATATATGTCCAATTTTTGTATAGGTTCCATGAACTGCTGAGAAGAAACTATACTCCTTTCTGTCACCATTCAGTTTTCTCCAAAGATCTATCATAGCTAATTTTTCTCTCTTTAATTTATTTCTTATTTGTTTTGTGGTTTGATTTATCTAATTCTGAGAGTGCAAGGTTGAGATCTTCCACTATTATACTTTGGCTGTCTATTTCTTCTTGCGACTTTCTTAACTTCTCCTTTAGGAAGTTAGATGCTATACCACTTGGTGCATATATGTTTAGTATTGACATTGCTTCATTGTCTATTCTACCCTTTAGCAAGATATAATTTCCTTCCTTATCTCTTTTAATTAGATCAATTTTTGCTTTTGATTGATCTGAGATAAGGATGGCTACCCCTGCTTTTTTGATTTCCCCTGAAGCATAATAGATTCTGCTCTATCCTTTTACCTTTACTCTATATGTATCTCCCTGCTTTGAATGTGTTTCCTGTAAACAACATATTGTAGAGTTCTGACTTTTGATCCAGTCGGCTATCCCCTCCACTTTATGAGAGAGTTCATCCCATTCACATTTACAGTTAAAATTGCTAATTCTGCATTTCCTGCCATCTTATTATCTCCAGATTATGCTTTTCTTTTTCTTGCCTTCCCTTGCCCCCTTTCCCAGTATTGAATTTATGGGCACCACTTGTGTCACGCAGCTCTGCATCTTTAAGATCCCTCCCACTCCCTTTGAATCCCTTCCCCTTTCTTGTACCTTTCCCTTATAACTCTTTTCCTTTTCCCTTTTCCTCTCCAACTTTTTAATGAGGTGAGAGAAGTTTCTCTGTAAACCAATTATGTCAATTATTTTCTCTTTGAGCCAACTTGCATGAAAGTAAAATTCACACAGTGTTCCTCCCCCTCTCTAAATTCCCCCAGATAGATAGATTTCCTTTGCCTCTTTGTGGGATATAGTTTCCCTCTTTTTATCTCCCCTTTTCCCTTTTTATGAAACTATCCCCTTTCCATTTCTACTTCCCTTTTTATGTTATATCAGTAAAATCAAATTATACATGTACTCTTTATGTATATGTATATCCACAACAGAAATACAGTTGTCAAGAGTTCTTTTTACCATCTTCTGCTTCTCTTGAGTCCTATGGTTGGAGATCAAATTTTTTGTTTAGTTCTGTTTTTTTTTCCTTAGAAACAAATGGGTTTCATCTGTTTCATTAAATGTTTATTTTCTTTCATGGAAGAAAATGCTCAGCTTAGCTGGGTAGTTTGTTCTTGGCTGCATTCCAAGTTCTTTTGCCTTTCAAAATATAAGATTCCAGGCCCTTCAATCTTTTAATGTGGAAGCAGCTAGATCTTGAGTGATTCTGATTGTGGCACTTTGATATTTTAATTTTTTTTTTCTGGCTGCTTGCAATACTTTTTCCTTAGTCTGATAGTTCTGAAATTTGGCCACAATATTCCTTGGAGGTTTTATTTCAGGGTCTTTTTCAGAAGGTATTAGATGAATTCTTTCAATGCCAATTTTATCTTCTGATTCTATTACATCTGGGCAGTTTGATGATTTCCTGTAAAATAGTATCTAGGCTCTTTTTTTCATCATAATTTTCGGGAAGTCCAATAATCCTCAGATTATCTCTCCTAGATCTATTTTCCAGATCTGTTGTTTTTCCAAGTAGATATTTAATATTTTTTTCTAATTTTTCATTTTCTTCTGGTTTTGCTTGACTGATTCTTGATCTCTCAATGAATCACTGATTTCTATTTGTTCAGTTCTGATTTTTAATGAGTTATTTTCTTCATTAGCTTTTTGTTAAACTTTTTTTTTGTATATGTCCAATTGAATTTTTAAATGATTTGTTTTGCTCTGTTGAATTTTTTCCATTTCATTAATTTTTTTTTTTTTTAACTGAGTTATTTTCTTTTTTCAATTCCTACTTTCTTGGGAGTTCTTTATCTTTTCCAATTCACAAATCCTACTTTTTCGGGAGTTCTTTATCTTTTCCAGTTCATTAATCCTACTTTCCTGGGAGTTTTTTACCTTTTCCAATTCACAAATTTTGTTTTCCTGCATTTCCTGGGAGTTCTTTACCTTTTCCAATTCACAAATTTTGTTTTCCTGCACTTCCTGGGAATTCTTTACTTTTTCCAATTCACATTTCAGGAAATTGTTACTCTTTTGCATAGCTTCTCTTTCCTTTCCCCACTTTTCTTCTAGCTTTCTTTTAAGATTTCTTATGGTTTCTTCCAGTAGAGCCTTGCATGATGGGGACTAGGTTACATCCCCTTTTGGGGTATTTTCTGGAGACTGTCTGCTATTAGTCTCTTCTGGGTTGAAAACCTGCTCTCTTTTTGTATAGAAGCTATCGATCATCCTTTTGATTTTTTTTACTCATTTTTAAAAAAGCCTGTAGGGTCTGTATTCAGGGAAAGGAGGCTTCCTCTGCAGAGCAGGGATGGGCATATGGACAGTAGCTATCCTGCCAATGGGCTGCAAAGACCAGCCTGCTGCAGGAGTGCTCTGGGAAAAGCTCCAACCTGGAAGTGACTCAGGCCTGGGTCCCATGGGTGGAGCTGCAGAAGTGCCCTGTGAGGAGGCCTGCTGTGAGGATTAGCAACTGCCTTGGGGGCTGAGCAGCAAAAGTGTCACTCTCCCTCCCCCCTCTCCCCCACCAAAAGCCCGCTTTGGGTATGAGCAGTTGCCCTATCCCTCATGGCACTGGAAGTGTCTCTCTCTGGGGATCATTCTGGTTTGGGTGGACATAGCCAGATCCTGTTAGGTCCTCGTGTTTTTTAAAGTACCCTCTACCTTTGGCTTTAATTTTTCTGCTGGTCTACTGCTTTGCAACCAAAACAGAACAGCCCAATCTATGGTAGAGTCCTCTCTATAAATTTTCTAACCATGGAGATCAATCCCACCCCTAGTCTGCTCCAGATGTTAGCCTCTTGTTCTATCCCAGCTTGCGCTGGTCTACTCCTACCATTCAGGACAAATATTTTCTGGCGATCTTCAGCTTGTAAATTGTACTTCCAATCTTCGTGAATTTTATCAGTCAAGTGCTATTTTTGAGGCTATTTTAATAATTAGTAATGAGGGTATGAGAAAAGCTTAGAAAGTCAGCTCTGCCTTCTCTGCTATCTTGGCTCTGCTCCAGTTTGAACTGTTAAGAGAGAAAAAAGATACTAACTTCCCCAAATTATATGGGAACCCAAATGTACAGGGGTGGGGGGGGAAGGAGATATAATAACCCTGGCCCTGAGAGTGGGGCTAAAACATACATGTGACAATGAAACAAAATTTCCTTCATTATTACTTTCTTTAGTTCTTTAAATTGCATATAATTCTCCCACTTCCAAAATCCATAATAATTTGTGTCTCAACACATTTTTTGTTGCTTTTTGAATTATTTGTGTACTTGCTTTCTCTTCCTGATAGAATATAAAATCTTTGAGGATTGTAGAGGGCTGAAACTATGGAGTTGATGCACTGAGGTAAGGATTGTTGAGCACTTGAAGCTAACTACTGATTGGACAATATCTCTATGGGCATATGCTTGGAAAATGGTCCTTTCCACTATCTGTACTGGCTCAATGATTGGTGTATAGAGGATTGCAAGAGGGACTAGGCAACGGAGTAAAACTAGCCAGACACACTTTTGGGGTAGATGAGGGGGAAGGTGGTAGCAGAGACTCTTTTCCATCCCCTTCACTTCTACCCCTAAAGACCAAGAATAAAGACAGACTTTTGCTTATCCTGACTCCGGCTGATTCTGAGATGTCCTGGGTGCTAGTGTGATCATTACAGAGGACAGAGTCTATTTGTTAATCATATTTGTATCTCAAATAGTGCCTCATAACTAGTGGGAATTATTTATGGTGGGAGTATATTTTGATTAAATATAATATTCATACAGTCCCCAATCTGGGTCACTTTCATTTTTTGAACCATCTCTAGGATCCTGAGAAGAGTGGATGTGCTTAGGAGAGGAAATGTTGTCCTTCAACTAGGATGATAATGACAAGCAGCCTAAAATGGCATCTGCAGTCCTAGGAAGTAGACAGTCCCAGGAAGAAAAAAAATCTGCTGAAGTCATTGTTATCTACAGCTGTGTTTTCACTGCTTCTGAGTGGTTGTTAATATGGCTCTGAAATATTCCATGTGACCACCTACCTGATATACTTTAGATCTTATTCTTTCATTTTTAAACAAGTGATTTATTTTATTGGGATATTCTCACATTTCCTATTATGTGCTCTTTCTGCTACCCCTGTTCCTTCACTAAACTAGATAATGGGCCAAAAGGAAGATTATGGAATTTCATTACATTATTATGTATCATTAAGCATTAAATTTAATTCAGTAAAAAAATCTGGAAACTACCTACCCTATGTAATACCCAAATTAATAAAAGGCATGTGTTTATTTTATTTGGTTTCTCTGCAGTCATGCTTCACAATGGGAATATATTAGTTGACCTCTTGAAACAACTGCTAGTCTGATATCCTAGAATTCCCTCCCCCACTTTTTTTTTTTTTTTTTTTTAGTGTGGTTGCAGTTTCATTAAGTTAGACTGCTTTTCATTGCCACAATCAGAAAACCAGAATCCTACTGAATCTAGAAAGAGTAAAGTAAGCAAGAGCAGAATTTTGATTAGAAATTAAAGGTGAAAACTCTGCTGGCTTTTCCTTTTGAGAACTTTGAAGTACAAAGTTAAGTGGAAAGTAGCTAGAATGACAAATCAAGGAAGCACCTAAAAATGGAACCAAGACACAGGGAGAAAGGCTTTTAGGTGTCTAGTATTGAGACTGTGACGCTACTTTGCATTATGGACTTTTGGTGAAAGTCCTATATCTATCTCTCCTGTCTCTATAAAGAGTAAACTATATGATACATTAATACATGGCAATAAGAAAAAAATAAAGAGATATTCTCTATTTGTTTTTCAAAATGAACTGAATTTAGTGAATGAGTAAATGTCAGGGAAAAGAAAAGGTCTGAATGACTGGATGGCTCTTACACAGGAGGTCAGGAAGAAGAAATAGTCAACCTAATACTCTTCATTTTCCCTAATTCCTTATATTCCCATGTTTCTTTAGTTGTCAAATCTGATTAATTACATAATAGTTTTCACATTCATTTCCTTTTCTTCATTTATCTAAGCACCATAGCTATGAAAGATACATAATATAATTAAAAAAATGTTTTAGTGGTAAGACTTCTAACATTCAGGTCAAATATTCATTTTGAACTTATTGATGATTATAAACCATGGGATCAGTCTAATTTAAGCCAACCCACTTTATACTTTTCTTAGCATTTCTTGTGAAATAAGTAATTTCCTTAAAAAAAAATATTTTTTTCAATTTTTTTTACACAGGGTTACTGAATTCAATTATTTTAAGTTCCACCTTATCTAATCTGTTTTACTATTTTTTTTTAAACCAGTACCCAAATAGTTTTGATGACTACTGATTATTAATAACACGAAAATATTATTCTCTCTTCATTCCTTCTTTTTCTTCATGATTAACACTAAGATTTTTCTAGTGTTTGCTTCTTCAAATTTTGTCCAAGTCTATAAAGTACATTCCTTCATTATATTGATAGGTATAGATTTAAAAATTTAGGCAGGATCTTCATATATATATGATATTGGAAAAATGGCTTAAGTGATCAACAAGATCGCAGACTAGATATTTTCTCTGGTTATTACAAATTCACAAACTCCTGCCAAATGGGAATTATGTAGAAGAATCAAAGCAATTAAAGCTCTTTTGGCAGGTCAAAATACCAAGATACCTAAAAAGGTAAGAATCTGATTCATTACTAGCAGAAAATGATAATATCTAATTCTTAATGTACTCATTCAGCATCTCCTCCCCTATTAGTCCCATTCTTTGGAAGGAAAGTGTAACTGGATCCAATGGTTTATGATGTCAGTTATCATAGTGGATGGAAGGGAAAAGGGAGGAAGCCAAATGTTTATTCAGTACCTACTATATGCCAGTCACTATGCTAAAATCTTTAAAATATTACTTTGTTAGATCCTCAAAATCCTGAGAGATAAGTGCTATTATTATCACCATCTTTCAGTTGAGGAAACTTAAAGATGCAAGTTAAGTAGCTTGGCCAAAGTCATACATCTGGTGAAAGTCTAATTTGAATTCAGGATTTCCTAAGTCCAGATCCAATTTTCTATCCACTGCACGATCTAGCTGTCAGGGATCCCATCATAGTTTCTTTGCCTTTTAAAATCTCTGCCATTGCACCTTGCCTGTTTTTACTTTTACACTTTGTGACAATCAGCAGTTGGTCTCAATTCTACTCCATGCCTCTCTTCCTTCTATGCAAAGGGTGCAGCCTAGGAAACAGAGATATACTCTACTTGGGATGGCAGTGCTTTGCAGCAGCATCAAGTCAGTTAACTAAAGAATACATACATACATACATACATACATACATACCCACACACAGCTGCATTACAAATAAAAAAGAGCTAGCTTTGAGCTTAAGTCTATTCTGTTACAACCCCAGAAATTGCTTGGGGTCAGGGATGGAAGAGAGGCAATAAGTGAATTTCTTATGGTAGAAGGAGGGTAAAACAACTTTGATGTCCAGAACTTGGGGAATCCAATATTAACCAAAGGAATGAGAAAGTGAGAAACAGTGGACTATATCGATATCAATATCAATATCTATATGTCTATCTATCTATCTATCTATAGTGAAATTAACAAAATTCTAAGGAAGAAAAAATCCAATTAAAATTTTAAAACCAAGCAAAGAAATTAATAGGGAAGATATTGAAATAGAAAAGTATATTGTGAGCAAGACATCTTGTATGTCTTGATCACCAAACATGTAAAAAATCTCTAAATCACTGTTGTTTAATATAAAAAGACATTGAACTAATAGTTGATGAAATTATTGTTAGGTAATACTTTTATTTGTCTCCTGATATCTTCCTTGGATTCCTTTGGGACCCAGCTAAAATCCTACTTTATACCAAAAGTCTTTCCCTATATTCCTTAATTCTAGGACCTTCTCTTAGATTATTATTTCTAATTTATTCTTGTTGTAGCTTGCTTGAATATATATATTAGACTATGTATTTCTTCTAAAAAGGGCCTTTCCTTGTATTCCCAGAGCTTAACAAAGTGCCTGGCAACAATGGACATTTAATAAATGTTTATTGACTGACTAGAGATGATGAATTTTGATGAGAGAGATAAGCCTGGGAATACTCAGATAAATTGATGCAGAGTAAAATACGCAAGAAAACAACAAACTAAATGAGAAAAATAATGTCTATGGAATAAAAAAGGAAATAGTTATAAAATAATCAAAAGCAAATGCTATAGAATCACAAGTGACAATTACAGCTTAACAGAGTGATGAGAAGATACTGCCTTCCTCCCAACCCCATTTCTTTATATTCTTTTGGGAGATCTACTAGTGTGGGAAATCACTTTTTTTTTTTTTTTTTTTTTTTTTTTTTACTTTTTCAGTCTATTGAAATTTTTTACTGATTTGTTTTCATTTTTTTTTTTTCTTTAAAAATATTTTTATATAAGATATATCTATGAGAGATAGGGAAAATTTCTAAAAAGAAATGTAGATAACACAAAAAACAAAAAAAAATCACTAAAATTTATTTTAAAATATATTTTCATGTCCCAAACATTTATAGTGACTCCCCCTCCAATTATTTATCATTCTTTATTTTTTAAAGTGTGTTTTATATTTGTATTTATGTTAGTATTTTTGTGGGTAGATAGATTAAAATTCACCTAAATATTAAGTTGTTATTTTGAATGGCATTTCTCATATTTATTACTTCCAGGTTTTTATTTACTACATAGAAATTTTAATGGTATTTGTGAATTTGCTTTTTATCCTGATATTTTACTGAGGGAATTACTCAGTTGTCTTTACCATTTTCTTTGCTATTCTTTGGGGGTTTGCTAAATATATCATCATACCATGTACAAATAGTTAACTTTATCATTGGTTTTAGGATTATTAATCTTTTAATTTTGTTCTCTAATGTTACTGGTGTTACACTTTCTAGCCATATGTTCTTGGGCAATTCAATTTTTTGAGTACCAGAATCCTCACCTCTAAAATAAGGGTAATCATAGGGTTATGCATTTTGCATTTTGTGAAACTTAAAGTGCCATATTAAGATGTTATATTCTGAGACAAAAGGAGAAATGAAGAATTGGGTAGGTTTTGTATCCTTGAAATTCTAAAGGTACTTTTGAAACTTTAATTGAATGAGAGCCAATCATCTACAGAGGGTCAGAATTATACTAAGTGAAGTAAGTCACTACTTTCTCTCTGTCTTGCTCAGAACTTAAGACAACTTCTGACAATGTGTTTCAAAAATGCCTCTTTATTCATTTATTCTTTAATTCTTCTATTCATTTCAAGGACATTTAATAGACATCTAAAATTAACCTCAATCCTTCTTTCTCCCTCTGTTTGCTAACTAAAACCTGAAACTTCATGTTCGGGTAAGAACATAAAGAAGGCCATAGGAAGAATAACACTAGATACTATGACTCATTGAAGATCCTTGTCTGGTTGTTATGTTTATAATTTATTGCATCTTTATATGAAGCATGGCAGAGTGGATACAGTATACCAGTTGCTGTAAGGAAGACCTAAGTTTAAATATTCACTCCGTCTTTGGTACTTACTATTTGGGGGTCCTTGTGTCACAAATTTCTGAAACTATAAGTTAAAAACACTTTTAAATTTCTTTTAGTAAATGGAGTCCCCACAATTATATAAGGTCCTTCAGGCAGTTCTATCTTGTTTAGAGTTCTTCACTGGTTACTTCATTGTAGTCTTTAAGGAGCTTTTTAAGAGAGCAGATTCCTATTTCTTTTCCTTTTTAAAAATTAATTACTATTCTTAAAGATCCCCTTCAATGTAGGAATAATAATCACAACAACAATAAAAATAACAACAATTAAGTAGATTTATGTAGCATATTTAAGTTTTCAAAGTGGTTATTTATGCTATCTTACTTGATTCTCATCATAAAGTAGATGCCATTAGCCCTATTTTACAGATCAACAAACTGAAGCAGACAGAGGCTTGGTGACTTGTCCAGTATCATGCAACTTAAATGTATGAAGGAGGATTTGAACTCTGGTCTTCCTGACTTCAATTTGAATATGTTTTCTACTACTATCTATTACTATCAACTAAAGTTCTTTGTCTATAGAATTGTTTTAGGGTTTCTGCAGTTGGCAAAAATGTAAAGGATTTTTTTTACCTCTTCCTCCCAGTCTATGACTGAGAGAGGGAAATATTATGAAGCTGTTTTTATTCAAGACTTAATACCTACTTTTAATACCTTTGCAGAATTGAGAGATAGATGCAGTCTCTTAGGGTTTGTTTTATGTAAAAATAGCATTTCCAGAATCGGGCTTATTTATTATACTCTGACTGTAGCAAGTAGCAAGAATGTCACCAACTTTTGCTGAACTTGTATCTATTTGAAAAGTTTTACAAGTTTGTTGATAATTGTTTTCATTTTTTCTCCTTTTTTCTTAAACCTCACTGGGTTTCTATGTGTATGAAGTACCATTTGTTGATGTTTTCTTGAAAAGAATTGTCTTGGGCATGATGACTACAGTGACTGGCATACATAATGAAAACTATTTGCCTGGGGAAAGAAATGCCATGACACTAGAATTTAGTGAATGATTTAAAAACTCCTGAACTTGAAACTGCTAATATATTATGTACAAATTGGAATTTTTTATATATTATATGTAATAAAGTTACTATATTTTATTCCATAAATTCAAAATGAAACAAATGAAAATAAAAATAAAACCTTCTGAATTTTTATTATAATTAATTTTTTCTTCTGCTCTGTTAACCTAGGTGAGCTTATTTTAGAGAGAAAAGTTAAATACAATTGAACTGAAATAAATATTTGAATGCTTTACCTATAAAGAAAATTAATTCACTTTTAATAATTTTATTTTTATGTTTTGGTTTGTGCATAAAGACAAAACCTGGAGTAATTCGACCAGTTTCAGTAAAATCTAAAATATTATTGAGGAAAGAAGAGGAGGAGACATATGAGCCAAACCCTTTCAGTAAATACTTGGAAGAAAACAGTGGCCTCTTTTCTGGGCAGGTGAGTATACCTGATTGAATATATTTGTGATTACTAATTCTATGATCTATTTTGGTCTGTTGTATTCACTGCAGAGCAACATTGGGAGAAAAAAAGCTGCCTTTTTTAGTAAAACAAGCATAAAATGTATAATAGTATAATCTTTGAAGGAGATTCAGAGATATTATTCTAAGGACTTTAATTCAGTATTAGCTGATTACTTTGGAGGCCAAGGGATCATGGAAAAAGAATGAGGATAATTAAGGCTTATATAGCATGATATTTTCTCTCTCTCAAACTATCACCATCCCTTATTGATTTTCAGAATGACCTAATAGATAGAGAACTGGTCCTGAAATCAAGAAGACCTGGATTCAAATCTTGTTTCTGACAAATATTGACTCTGCACACCAGGCAAGGCACTTGGCCTTTGTGTGTTCTAGCCACTCCCTGCACTTATACTTAGTAAAGAAGTTGCTGACCTACTTTGATAGAGGGAGTTTCTTTACTGATCAGTTCCTGATACCAATGAAATCACCTTGGTGATTTCCCTATCCCTAATATGCTTCATTATTTATAAGAGGAGAGAGCCATATAACTTTTGATGAGAAGTTTTTGAAGAGCATTTTGAATTAGTGACTTGGTTTCAAATCCCCTTCGTGTTTTAGTCTTCATTTGCCTATAAAATTGAGTTATATTTCCTTTATACCAATACTACATTTTAGAGGCTTAAAAGATGGTCTCTTAACATTGTACACAGCCACAACAAGATTATGTGATGATCAATTGTGATGGACTTGGCTCTTTTCAACAATGAGGTGATTCATGCTTCAATAGACTTGTGATAGAGAAAGCCATCTGTATCCAGAAAGAGATCTGTATATGAATCTTAACATAGTATTTTCACTTAAAAAACAAAACAAAACATGGTCTCTTGGCTACCTATTTAAATGTCCAATTCTGAATCAATACCGTATGTATCAATAGGTTTAGGATATGTGATTTCTTTAACATAGGGAGCTCCAAGTATGAGAACTGTTTTCATCAACTAGTCTTTATACTATTTAGGAAATTATTCATGAAAAATCTCTTGAGACACATTGAGAACTATAATAAAAGTCACCAGCAGGTTTTGAATCCAACCCTTCTTGTGTTTAAGTCCAGAGCTCTAACTTCTATTTTATATTTTCTACACAATGACACAATTTCAAAAAAAAAAATACCTTAAGTCAAATTTGACATGATTTCCTTTCAGTTGAAATGAGACTCTATTTGGATTTTAAAATGGTACTTGGAAGAAAAAGAAACATAGGGAGTCATGAATTAGTACAGTAAGATTGATATGAACATTAAATTATATATAATATATATATATATATTAGAATATAACCATAACCTTTTAAACCTTAGATGCAGTTTATGTGAGAATCTTAATGAGAATTCATGTCCTGATTTGTGTAGAGATGCTAAGGTGCTAAACCAGTGAAACAGGAGATTGTCAACACTGGTCCTAAATCCCAATATGACTTTCAGCAAGTCAATTTTATTGTCTTTCTCTGACATTAGTCTTTGTTTGCATATTTTGCAAAATTTAAATTAAAATATTTTATATTTACCCATATTTTAATGAAGACTAATGTGAGAGTTTGCTAAGTGTTTGTAACACTTAGAATGCTATTGATGCAAATCATTAAGAAATGTGATTAGAGGTGGTTTCTCCCTTTGTTTATAGCAAACTATTTCCCTTAATTTAAATATAGTAGAGGAAATATATTGATATACTGCCTTGCCACACTTAATTCCACGCACTATTGGAATTGTAATTTAAGTCAGTGAACATATTTTCATCATTGTCAAAACTATTTATTTTCTACTGTGTACATGGCACCATAATATCCTAAGATTCATCTAAAGTTTAAAGCATTTGAATGTTTTTTGCAAAATGAATAAAACCTATTCTGAAAGCCTTTGGATAGAAAAATAAAATGCTAAAATGTAAAGATTAGGCATTACCAAAAATTATCTACAAATACATTTTTTGAAAAGACCTAATACTGTGAAAATAACAATTCATGATGATTTAGTTCTCTTTTAGTAATGCATATGGTCAGATTTAGTAATTTTTCTAAAACAAGAAACCTTTCAGAATGTCAAATTAATTTCTAAGTAATGTTTAATGATTTATGATCAATTCCAAATGAATTTCATTACCAAGCATAAATACTTCTCTTCATTAAAAGGAGAGAATCACATTGTTACCAAATTTTCTTGCTTCTCTTTTCCAAAGAATGGTTATTAGGAATTCTTAATAAGATACTAAACACACTTATAACATCCTTGATTTAGAGTTGGAAGGGACTTTAGAGATCATTTAGTTCTTATTCTTCTGATTTTACAGTTGAGTAAACTTAAATTTTAATAACTTGTTCAAGATTATATAGCTCACAAGTGTTTGAGATAAGATTCAATCCCAGGTTTTCCTGACTCCAAAACTAGTGCTCTATCCACTATAACACATTTGTATCTCTCATTTGCATATTGCCCAAAGAGTTGTATAGAACAAATTCTTAGATAATTATGAAGGTTTTGGCTTTCTAACTACATATTTTGGTATCATGTAGATACTACCTTAAACTTTTTCATGTTTGGATTATCACCCTATTCTTATATGTTTCTCCAGTTTTAACTTGGAGCCAAAGAAAAAATGGTATTCTAGTTATGCCAGGATTAAACAATGACAGTACTATTTGTTGTGAGAATGTAAATGGAAATTCAGATGTTTTGCTCTATTGTCTAAATACATATAGAAATAATAATTAGGGACATCACACATAAGAGAAACAATAAAGATTACCAAATTAACTTCTCAATTAATTTAAAAACAATATCTTTCTGTATACTTGAATAGCCATTCTCTATTTCTAGAATTTATAATTGAAATGATGGAATTCTTCAAATGGTGTCATCCAAGATTGCTCATGAGTATAGGCTTACAAATGTAAAGTCAATTTATTTTCTTTTTAAAGCAGGAGGATGGATATTGAAGAGAGGAATACTTGCATTAAAATGAATATTTGGTTCAGATTTTTATTATTGTAAGACCTCATATTTCATCCAAGTGACTATTGTATTCCTCAAACTGTTACCACAGAATAAATTGAATAGTTCCAAACTCAATTGATCTCATCCACCCATGTAATGGAAAAATTGCCAGCAAGACTGTTAGACCAAATTGAGGTAGTTCATATTTACTAATCTTCCTGTTACTTGGGCCAGTTCCACTTGACAGGAGACAGTAGGGATAGAACTTTGAAGTCAATAAAGTTTTTCAAAGCAGTTCCAGTGTCATAAAATATTATTTCAAAACTCTGTTGCAAAGTGTCTGACAGTAAACATGATGAAACCAGGCAGAATTGTATTTAAACTGTAGTGTGGAAAGGGCAGTCTTTTGAACTGAAAATGAACTTTGAGTACTAAAAGCAAAATGTCAAAGCAAATCCATAATTAGATAACTGTGACTTATTAACCACCAACAGAAAGAGCTATTGGTGAGGGGCTATACATGAAACAGATTTCTCCACAAACGTTTTCTGGCATTCAGGCTAGACTGCTCCGAAGATCACTTAAAATATGACATTCTCTTTTTGTTTGTGCATTTCCTTTTATCTTCATTAAAAGATCTCCATATTCTTCTTTCTAAATTTAGATATATTATGATAGTTTAAGGCAACTCTCAAGTACAAATTGTTGATTAATAATTAATAGCATTGAAAAGCAGTAAAGTGACTGAATTGATATGTTGCTTAGGAATCAAATAGATAAAAAGCCATAAGAAATTAATTCAAAGATGAATTTTAAAATACTGACTGAATTGCTTTTTAAAAATTCTGATAAATAAGATAGAATGAATGCCTTTATGTTACTTTGTCTAATTTTCCCAACTAGATCTTTGGTAAATAAACTGTTGATTTTTAATATTATTTTTTATATTTTATAATATAATATGTTGAAACATATAAACAAGTTAGATTATTCTCTTTAAATTAGTAAATCCAAGCTTCAAAATTAGAGTGGTTCTTTCATTTGATGAATTATAGAAGAGATGAGAGATGATACTATATGTCAATGCATATATAATGTATATTTGTATATAGGCTAGAATTAAAAATAAATATTTTCATTTCTATTAGAAAGAACTTATATTGTGAAGTCAAAGGAGATGGGTTCTTGTCCTGCTTCTGATGCTTACAGTGGACAAGTCACTTTGTTTCCCTATAAATAAAATGAGGTAGTTAACTAGATAGCCTTTTAGGTCTCTACTAGGATTCTGTGATAACATCACCATGTAATTTGCTTTACTTAGACTTCAAGTAAGAAGGAAATAAAATATATTTTTACTTAATTTTGTCTTTTAAATCTTCCTCTTTCTCCCAATTTCTTTTTGGGGGGTGGGTTTTGGTTATGCTTAGGGAGTTCAGAAAATTCCCATTTGGGTGAATTTCTAATTTGACCTTCCTTTTGCTGCTCTACAAAGAACTTAAAAGGAGGGTTTCTTAAAATGATTTTCAACATCATACTGTTTTCTTTTCCTCTTCTCTTTTGATTTTTCTTAGAGATCTGCACTACCTCCCCTCCCCGCCAAGCTCTCCCCGTTTGATACTCAACACTGATGGCAATGTGGGTGAAACTCAGCTTTCGACCTAATGATGCATCAAGCTGTATTGCACCTGTGACCTTCTTGTTCCCTTCCCTGGGTCATACCTATGATAGTCTGTGGGTCACTGGGCTCCTTTTTGGTGAAACCATCAAGACTTTCCCTTCCCTCTTTGATGCTCTACATTGAAATGTCATTTTTTTTTTTACATTTGATTTTTCAATTGAAATGCTTTGTTCAGTTTTGTCATAATTGTGTGTGTCTTTGCTTTTAAACTTGCTAACTTTTGTTAAAAGTATGAATTTTTTGGGAGAAGGTTTAAAAGATTTTTTAAAAATCTGGACATTATTGAAGGTGGTTTTTGGTTTAATTTTATAGGAAAAGGAATTGAGCTCTCATCTGTCTCCATTTCATTGGCAAAGATAAGCTTGATGAGCTGACTTCTCAAAATTTTATATGTAGTGTTTTATTTACAATGTAGGAAGTTTTATTAAAAAAATTAGGTAGTGTTAGATATTTAACAATGATTTTGGATTGTAGATTTAGATTTGAAAGTCACATTAGAGATTATCTAATCTAATACCCTCATTTTGCAAATGAGGAAACTGAAGCTCAAAGAGGTAAAGTTACATGGGTAATGAGTGGAAGAGGTCAGATTTGAATCTAAGTCCCCTATTTCTATTATACTACTTCTTTGTTAAGAAAGTAAACTAGTTTCCTATCTTTCCCTTTTTTGTTTCAAGACAAATTAATTTATGTTTTTTTTTTTTTTGGGGGGGGGAGGCAATTGGAGTTAAGTGATTTGCTCAGGGTTACACAGCTGGTAAATGTTTGAGGCCAAATTTGAATTCAGATACTCCTGAATCCAGGTCAATGCTCTATTCACTGCACCACTTAGCGACCTTGACAAGTTTATTTTTAAACTTAATTTTTATAGTTTATAATTAAAAAAAATTAGATTGACTTTCCTCTTTTCTATATAAAATAGATTAGTTGGCATGTTGTGGTGTTAGTTCTAGAGTGGATTGCTCTATATTGTAAAGGAAATTCTCCCTTTCTCTCTTCAATAGTTATTGATGTAGGCAAAAATTTTGATGTCACTTCTCTGAATTAAAAAAGTAATGCTCTGAGATTTTGGGTCGTGATGACCATTATTTGAGTATTCACAAATAAAAACTTTCTTAAATTTGCAAAATCCATTTATGTAAGGAGATTCTAATTGGATATTTGTGAAGCCATAGTGCTTGTGTCCTTCCAATTCTGGAAGGACATATACTTTTCATATACTTTTCTTTCTTTTTTTCTGCTAAGGGAGTTTTTCTGTTACCATATTTTTCAAGATCATAGTGAACCTGTATGCACTAATTCCAAAGAAATTATTCAATAAATCTATAGTTTCTTGTTATTTTATTAGCAAGGATAGGGACTATAAGCAATTATTTGAATTGAGTGATTTCAAATGTTTAAAATCTGTATTCATTCAGAAATAGTATAGTTTAAATATAATGTACAAGTAAGGGAACATTTTACTTGGGCTCTAATTCATTATTGTTCCTAATCAAAACATTGTTTTTGGAATAAATGAAGGTTAGATAATGTTTTATGAATAAATAAGAAACCAGGGAATCATCTATATGGTTTAAGGACTTTGACAATGTAAAAGATGTAATATAGAGTGAAGTATAATGAGAAAAGGATTTAGCAACAAATGGTATGAATTGAATTTTGGATAATCACCACTATGATGCCTATAAATAATGAGTATTTTCTCAAGTAGAAAGTCAGGCGGCACTAGACACAAGCACAGAATAATGCCACAAAAAACAAACTATCAATGAACAGAAAGCAACTAGCTTCCAATGTATGTGTGGTGGGGTCATTTCCAAATTAACTGCCTGTGTACAATTAGATCATTAAAAATTAAATTCAATGATGAATCAGAAAAAAACCCATAGAAAATAGTGTGCAATGAAATTAATCTTTTCTGACCCACTGAAATAAACTATTGATTTTAAAATAGGATTATATGAAAAGAACAGCAATTGATGTAGAACATTTCCATTTTCTTAGGAAGTTTAGTCAATTGCAACAATACAGAAAATGGCTTTTGGTCAGCAAAAGTTAGATTATTTTACCAAAATGAAAGTTGTGACAAGCAAAAACAATAATAGTTTAGAATGTGAACTTATAAACTCTTACAAAGGAGGATGGCAGAATGCTATGAAAAATATCTCACTAGATAGTGAAAAACAAGGGAAGGAAAATTAATTTTACACAAAAATTAATCAGAAACCTAGTGAAATCAATGTATCTAAACAGCATTTTTGAAAAGAAATCATGAAAAAAAAGATGACATATAAGTG
Source organism: Antechinus flavipes (assembly GCF_016432865.1). Taxonomy (NCBI): domain Eukaryota; kingdom Metazoa; phylum Chordata; class Mammalia; order Dasyuromorphia; family Dasyuridae; genus Antechinus; species Antechinus flavipes. Next base: position 220,531,228 of record NC_067401.1, read on the forward strand.
AAAAGGAAGTATGCAAAGGTCATAGTGGTAAACTCTTAAACTGCTCTAGTAGATATTGAGCTAAAAAGTACTGTACCTGAATATTTCCTTGGACCCTCACTAGTCATGTCACTCTGAAAAATTAACTTTTTACCCTGTCTAATCCATAATTTCATTATCCACAATAATAGCATTTTCCTCCCAAGGTTGTTGTGAGAATAAAATGTATGTCACTGTGAGCTATTATTATTTTTTAATATTATTATCAATGATAAAGAGTAACCACAATTAGATTTTAACATCATAGTCCCTCACATGTTACTTGAGGAGGCAGGAAAAAAATGCACTAAAGATAGAAAAAGAAACTGGAAGAGATACTAGGTAGATTATACATGCTTGAGATATCATAATTTTGCAGGATTGCTTTTCAAGAGATGGGGAAAAAATAAACAAGTATTCATTAGACATTTTCTGTTTGACAGGCATTGGTGAAGGCACTGGGAATACAAATTTTCAAGTGAAATAATTCTGCCTTTAAGGAGCTTACTTTCTGATAGAGACAATATAAGTTGGGATGTGGTACACCAATACATGTGGAGGTGTTGGAGTTGGCCATGTAATGGAATTTTATAAAAGTCATTAAACAATAAGCACTTCTTTTCCAGAAGCAAGTATACCATTGTTTGATAAATATTTCCAGAACAAGAGATGGACCATATAGGTCTAGGGAGTAGGGACTGTTGTTACATGTAGGACATGTGTTGTGTTGTGTTGTGCTGTTGCACACAACAAAAGAAAAGAGATGCATAGATGGATAGGTAGGATACAAGATAAAGTTGGGATTGATTAGATACAATGGGTTTAACTGAATTTGAAATTGCTGTTTCCACCTATGATATTTACCTCAAATAGTATTCTATTTATTAATAGATTTACTCCAATGGAGGGTAGAAGTGGGGTGTCATCTCTAAAAGTGTAATATTTAGGATGCTATTCCAGGAAGCAATGACAGTGGGAGTGGTTTGGCATATAGCAAAATGTCTAGTGTGTAGGATTTGATGACATGAACAAAAATGGTTATTAAACATTTGGAAAATAATTATAGACACTGCTTCCGAAAAAAGATGATTGAGAAATTGTTAATGAATGTGGATCCATGTTCAACTTTCCTATCGCTAGAATACAAATATCATGAATATTCTGGATGAAGATAGGAGAAGGAAAAAGGCAGACTTTGCAAATGACATTCTACAGAAGATCATATACACGCACATATATATTTAAAATCAACAGTATACTGTACCAAGGACAATAAAAGGTCTTACTGTCCCTATTTTTATGAACAATTCCTTAAAGGGTACAGTAACAGAGATGACTTTGCTTGACAACATCTCTGCTTAGAAATGTCAAGTGGATCAGAAAACAGATCTATACTGGCCAAAGCTCTTTTCAATCATTTTGAATGATGTTTACTGAAGAGTCCAAATAGAAGGAGAGTTTCTTAAAGGTGATAAAGTTCTCTAGATGCTTCTGTTTCTGCTTAGCTGTTTGGAGAAGCTGTTTGCATCAAACCCTGATATATCACTTAAAAGTATGACTAAAGAAAATACATTATTCATAGAATACAGTTGAATGATTAATCCACAGAAATGATCGTGCATTACATATTATGTCTTAGATAAACTGTAAAAGAATAGTGAACTTACCTAAAATTGATCAAAAAGTGATGGCAAGCTAAGTTGCTTTTGGAAAAACTTGTTAACATTTTAATGACCTCAAATTTCCTTTTTTGGGGGGATTGCATACCAAATTATACCACATATATACCACATATACACTCCTACTTTTAAAGTCATCCTTTATGTGCTATATACATGTTTTTTGGCATTGGATCCTTTGGTAATGTAATTGTTCCTCACACTTTCTTAGTGTTTTCTTTCTTAGTATTTCTTGATTTTCTTTTTGTTTCCCCAGATCACTAGGTTTACTGAAAGTTTTACCACATATACTTCAGCCCAAGTGAAATCTCATGACAATAAATGAGAAGAGAAATAGAAAATGGTGACAAAGCACATGTGCATATTAAATTTAAGGGATAGATATTACCTAGTTATTATTGAATTAATTATTATTGGACTATTGTAAGACTTTGGATGACTTGGAGAAAAAATAATTGAAGGATGTTCTTTTTTTTTTTTTTTATTAGTAGCAGTTAAGTGACACAGTAGATAGAGTGGATGGTCTGGAACCAGAACTAGTTTTTCTGAGTTCAAATCTATTTTCAAATACTGTTAGCTATGTGATTCTGGGCAAATCACTTTGCCCAGTTTAACTCAGTTTCCTCATTTGTAAAATAAATTGGAGAAGGAAATGGCAATCCACTTCAGTATCTTTGCCAAGAAAACTTCAAATACAAACATGGAGTTGGACACAACTAAACAAGAAATACTTTTTATTATGATAGTAATAAGGTTTGTGCCTTACAACAAGTTTCCTGTTATATGATGGTCATGATTAATACTTTTCATCTTATTCTTAGCCATGCTTGGTACTTATTTTCACCTCTAGATTATCAGTTTTGGATTTTGTTTATTTTTCCCCTTGCTTCCCCCAAACATTCCATAGCTGAAATTGAAAAAAAAAGAATTGTTACAAATATGTGTTCTATTTTCCTAATTGCTTCCACTGTTTTCTCTATAAGCAATGGTATGTTTATCAAATATAAGGATGCTCTATGATTTCAGGAGTTCCGACTTGGTTTCACAGCACATGCTATCTTACTCTGGATTTCTTTTGAATCCTGTGAATATATTTTGTTAAACCACTAGAACACATTAATACTTCTCCTAAGGGTTTCTTTTCTTTGTGCATTTTCCACACATTTTGTAAGGCAGGAAATACTTTTCAAGATTGTCTGATAACAGTGTTATAAAAAGAGAAATTAAAGATACATCAAGTGTCTTTAAGCTGAAATAAAATGTTGACTTTTGCTATGAGGGAAATTATTAATTGTACATCTCTCTTGTGTTCTTGGCTTCATCCCTGGCAAACATTGCTTTTTGTTCTTCTCTGCTGTTAAAAGTTCAGACAGTTCCATGAGTTTGATTCATTTCCTTCTTTAACATAAAGTTCTGATGATGATTCTTACAAGAGATTTTTTGAATATATTTTGCTCTTTTGTCTCTCTGAGTTGTTGTGTTTCTAACTGCCTGGCTGTGAACTAGAAAAAAAAAATCACTGCAGAATGATGGTGGGTTGATTTAAATTCCTTGTCTGAGACAGATGTAAATTTAAAGAATACCACCTCAGGATATTAAAAACTTCAAGATGGTTATTTTAAAATAAAAATGAAACTTTTTAGTCATCACAGGCAATCCAAATCCTCACTGCAGATACTTTGGTGATAAAGAATTTTGTTACTTGGTGCAATTTGTGATGGTGCAGTATGATGAACATCAAACATGTACACGATCTACTCAGATTTGAAAGTAATAAAAATATCTATTTCATTTTTGAAGGTGTTTACCCAATTTTTTCTAGATTTGATGCAATATGTATTGATGTTACGGTAGAAAGCATTCTGTCCTATCTTGTTCAAATGAATTCAAATTCCTGTTTACTTCTGTTGTCCGAAAAGATAAGTGCTCTTAAATTATTTAGTAAAATATAATACAGAGGACAAGATTTTACCTTTTTTCCTCATAGGAAACATGTTCTCATTTTAGGATTCCTGGTATAACAATAAAATGACTCCTTTTATATATTGCTTCATAGGTGAGGAAGTATACTAATCTAATAATCCATAAGATGGGCAGTGCCAGAATTGTTATCTGAATTTTCCAAATAAAGAAATCAAGTCTTATGGGCCAGAAACTATTGGAGCTGGTATTTGAATACAAGTTTTAAGACTTTAAATTACACAGTGTTTCTATTATAACTTATGATCTATAGGTATTTACCATGAATCTCCAGGGATTAAATGATTCTTTGATTCTATCAAGTCAATCCATCAACAAGCATCTATCAAAGATCTATTTTGTGAAACTCAGCCAATAGACATTTTATACACCAACAATGTGCCTGGTGATGAAGATGCAAAGTAAGAGAAAAACAATTACTGCTCACAAGTATCTCAATATATTGGGAGAGACAACATAAAAATTGCTATGTACAAACACAATGTATATGATATAAGAGGGAGATAGAAGAAAGACATTAGAATTAAGGAGATCAGATAATTTGCAAGATAATGGAGACATTAATTCAAAAGTAGTCCTCTCTCTCAAGAAGTTTATATTTTAAAGAAGGCAAAAATATGTACAAAAATAGATCTATACTACACACATAACAAATAAATAGGAAGATATATTTTCATGAGGTGAATGCCCAAGTAGCTGAGGGCATCAGGAAAAAACTTCATATACAAAATATTACTTGAATAGAATTTTTTTTAAAGAAACAAGAATTTTTGTTTCCATGAGCTCCACAGGTGAAGGTGAGGATGGGATAGATTCTTATCAGAGGGAATAAAACAACAACAACAGAAAAGGTCATTTAAATATCATTTGTGAGGAAGAGCAAGAAGGTAAGTTTAGATGGATTATTGGGTATAGAAAAAGGAGTCATAAATAATATATATAATACCTGTTGAAAAGGTAGTTTGGAGTCAGACTATGAAGGGCTTTAAATGTCAAAGGGACTAATAATTGATCATAAAAGCAATAGTATTTATGTTTATTGAGTGGAAGTAACATGATCAAACTTTCACTTTAAGAAAATTTATTTTAAAGATGTATAGAGGGGAGAGATTTGAGGTAGGGATACCTATATAGGAACTATTGTCATAATTCAGATTAGAACTGATGAATGCCTAAACTAGGATAGTAGCCATTTGAATAGAGAGAATGGAATGAATATGTGAGAATGCTGAGATATATCAATGTATTGGATATGAAGCATGGAGGAGACCAAAGATTCAAAGATAATGCCCAAATTGTGAATCTGGGTGATTGGAAGGATCATGATACACTCAACAAAAAAGGAGATTTCAGAAGAGGAGTGGGATTTTTGGGAAAGAGTGAGTTTTGTTTTGGGCATGTTGAGTTTGAGATACTTGTGGGACATTTACTTTGAAATGGAATCCAATAGAAGTTGAAGGTGTATGTAGAAGGAGCTGAGAAGAACTAAGGACGGATAAGTATAATTGAGAGTCATGTGTATTGATTTCAATGAAACTGCTGGGAGCTGATGAGCTACCAAGTGAGAGAGTTTAGAGAACAGAGAAGAGTATCTAGGACAGAGCACTGGGTTATACTCACAGTAAGCTATTGTGATACTGAATATAAACCAGAAAAGAAGACAGAAAAGGCATGATCACGTAGGTCAAAGTAGAGACAAGATAAAGCAGTGACAGGAGAAGTTTTCAACAATATCCAACAAAAGATACACAGGGGGAAAGAGAAGATGTTTTACAGTATACAGTGCTACAGAGAATTTGAAAAAGATGAAGAATGAAAAAAGACCATCAGTTTTGTCAGGAAGATGGCACTGGTAACTTTGGCTGGAGAGATCAATTACAGTTGAGTAATGAGGTCACAAATTAGATTGCCAAGGGTTAAGGAGTGATTGAGAGGGGGATAGACAACAGATGTAGACAAGTTTTTTTTTGTTTTTTGTGTTTGTTTTGTTTTGTTTTTTTGAGTATGGTTGTGAGGAGGTAAAATAATTGGACTAATAGCTTGAAAGTATGGCAGTACTTGATTTCATGAATAACATCTATAATTATATCAACAAACATATTTTGTATATAACATACATGGGCATATATATATATACATACACACACACACAAATTTATATGCATATTCAAATATATACACTCACATATACATAAACACACACTATATACATGTACGTATTGGTCTAGGAGTAGGATTCTTTCATTTCCTCCTTCTCCTACTAGAATTCATTTTCCCTAAAAGGTAACAAAGTTGTCTCTGGGATTTTATTAGCCATTGCATCCCTTGGCATTTCCTGGTCATTTAAGGGCTGAATAAGTAACACCCACATGCATTCAGTCTCTCCAATTTGGTGGATTTCTGAAGTTCATATGAGATACCATATTTTGCCCTAATAATGAGATAAGTTTCTTAAGGAGAAATATGAGTACCTCATTTTACCCCAACATTGAACCTGAATAGGTACCTAAAGTTAAGTATGCCCTTGTAAAAATACACACATACACACAGAGCAGGGCATGGAACTATGGATAAAAATAAAGATCCTAAGGGGGGGGTGGGAAACTAAGAATATAGGAAGTAAGTAGAGAGCACGTGATTCTATTTATTAATCAACAATGAGTTTTAGAGAGGAAGATACAGGATGAGTCATAATGGTTTAGTCCAGGTAGAGGACAACAATAGCTTTTGCAGTTGGAATGCTTTTTACCCTCAAGGTGATTTTGGCTCTACCTTCAAATGACAGTTAATTCTTCTAGCAATGGGACTTACTTTGGGTGAGGGAGAGAGAAGTTTAACAATGGCTTGATCAGAGTGAGAGAGAGAGAACTTCTAAGGCCTTACTTTTCTCCTTGAGATGAATATCATGATACTTTAGGAAGCTTTCCCTCTTCCCTTCCTTAAAACATTGTTTCATTGTCAAGAGATCAACAACAACAACAACAACAACAACAACAACAACAATAGCTAGAAATGATATAGTACTTTGAAGTATGCAAAGTGTATTATATATGTTAATTGACTTACTAAGTCTCCACATATGTTCTCTTCAATAACATTTCTATTCAAGATACACAAATGCAGTTTGTTTGGTTGATAGAGTTGTGAACTGGTCAAACAATTCTGAGAAACTATTTCGAACTGTGACCAAAGGACTATCAAGCCAGGCATACCTTCTTACTAAGCAATAACTTTGCTAGGTCTGTATTCCAAAGAAATCAAAAAAAAAGGAAAAAGGATTTACACGTACAAAAATATTTATAGCATCTTTTTTGTGGTGACAAAGAATTAAAAATTAAGGGAATGCTTATCAATTGGGGAATGGCTAAACAAGTTCTAGTATATGATTATGATGGAATTATATGTGCTATAAGAAATGATGATCAGGAATAGTTTCAGAAAAATCTAATGAAAAGTAAAGTCAACAGAACCAGGCTGTACAGTAGCAGAAATATTGTAATGATCATCTGTGAAGATTAATTACTCTGATCAAGACAATTTCAAAAGACCTCTGATGAAAAATGCTATTCACAATAAGTGTTGATGAGCTCTGAATAAAGATTATAGTATATTTAAAAAATTTTTTCTTTTTTTTATTTTGTAACATGTCTATTATGGAAGTGTTTCTCTGACTTCACATGCATAATCCTTATATTACTTGCTTCTCCATGTGTGGCCATGTGGCAGGACAGAGGAAGCAAATGTGGAGTACTTTTTTTTTCTTGGCAAAGCAATTAGCTTAAGGGATTTGCCCATGATCACACAGCTAATAAGTATCAAGTGTTTGAGTCCAGATTTGAATTCAGGTTCTCTTGACTCCAGGACCAGTGTCTACTCTAGATATCCCTTGGAACTCAAAATTTAAAGAAATGAATGTAAAAAATAAATTTTAAAAATTAAAGAAACAAACAAAAATATACCTTAATATAGGTATATATATTATGTATATCTAGATATGTTTGTGTGTATATATATATATCTATATAGGTATATATATATATATATCTATATATATACATAGGTACAGTATAGTTGGTAAACTATATTTGTGAGCCTGTTGCCCTGGTAGTTAAAGCAAATAGCATATCTGAGCTTTAGGATAGAAACTGCCACTCCATTTTTCATGCTTCCATCCTGAAACATTATTCCTTGAGTAAGCTTACTCTGTTAAAAAAAAAAATCTTTGTTAAGAAACTGGGATCAGTAATCATTCCTTACCTTCTTTCTTTTGAAGAATTTCTGCAGATTCAATTACTCTGAACTCCAACAGTCATTAAAAAATTATATTTGGACCTTCCTCCCTATACCTTGATTTACTACTTTGTTTTGTCTTAATGCATCATAGAAGCATGAACATCATCAAATCATGTAATAACTCACAATATGCTAGAAAGCTGGATATAACAAAACATTTTATATCCTAGAACCTATATAAATGATTGTCAGGAACACACATACCAGTAGGTACATGTATTTTGTTCATTTCATGCAGCATCATGTATTTACTTTTATGATTTGCTTATAGATTTACAGATATGGTTAAAGGTTTTAAAATGAGAAAGGAAAGGAAAAGATAGTGATTTTCAGATATAAACCAGATGCTATGGAGATCAAGAAGCAGGCTAGAGAACAAGCTAAACTGAAGGACACAACAAAAATGCCACCTATCTCTAGCACAGAGATTGGTTAATATACAAAATGAACTTGAGATTAATGTAAAGTTGTAAACACACTTTGTAGCTATTTCCAATAGAACATAGCAACGGAAGATATACTAAACAGTAGGGATTAAACAGGAACAGTATAATTGATGTTATCTCTATGTGAATGGTCACTATAGTGATGTTCGCTATGTGAAATGTATATAAAATTATAATAAAGTTGGGGAAGAAAACATGGTGGAGAGTTTTTAAGTAAAGATAAAATAGAGAAGGAAAGATAATATTATTATAGGAACGTATTCCAGCGTGACTGGCTGTTTATGGTAAAACAATGGCCAATTTGTAATGTGGATAAGTAATCTGATACAAAATGGTATATAATGGTGAATGTCTCTGTTATAAGTAGAATGTATAATAAATGTATATATATATTTTTTTTTCAGAAGGGAATTGTGATAATAAGTGTTGTTATTTTCAATTTTATTCTTATCAGTGAGGAAGAACTGAATAGTGAAGTCAAAATCATGGGAATCCTGGGGAAAAAGGAGCCTGCCATTCTAGCGTTGATGATCAATAAGAATAGTGCACATAGTCTGAGAATGGCTTCCAAAAAGTTCCAGAAAGGATAAACCCTTTCTCCTGACCTGAAAACAGTAATAGACAACTTGACTTAAGAGAGATGGGAAGCTGTCACAGGTGAAATTCTGAGAATGAAGTCTTGAATGATCCAAATGAAAAAAAAAACCCAAAATAATTGCATGGAAAATTTTCTGATGAGATTATATATGAAGAATAAATTTCCTTTTCAATTCAAGGTAAATTTATTAAGTACCTATTGTATATAAGTTATTTGTTGACAATTAAAAGATTTTAGGTCAACTCAAGAGGAATTGAGAGATGCAAAAATGAATATGGATATATATATATATATATTTAGTTTATTACCAAAAAAGAATTGGGAAGGATCATCAACATGAAATATACCACAAAAGTACTTTTTAGCCTTCGTCAGCTCTCTAGAGCATTGAGAAGTTGCATGATTTGCTCAGAATCACACAACTACTATGAGGCAGGGGCAGCTCTCTATCTACTGTGCCACCTTTATATAGTGGGTATCTTCTTTTTGGTCTATAAGCATACATAGATTCTAGTACAAGAATTATGATGATCATTTGTCTGTCATTTTTCACTCTCACATCACTTCCACTCCTACAATTATAGTGACATCCTTATTTGAAAATATATTAAATGTAAATGTATGAAATATGCGGCCAGAAATGAGGTAGGGAGGTTGTGTAATGAAGATGAGATATGGATACCAAATAAGACTGTTTATCTGCTATATTGTTATTGTATAATAAGAATAGTTCTAGAAGAAAGTCTTTATTATAGTATATCCAAGAAAAATATTAACACAAAGCACAGGAGATGGATAGGCTAGATTGTGAGCTAAAATAATTGGAGACATAGAACTAATCATCCACATTGATGAGGTTACAAATCCATTGAAATATAGAAGTTTCAATAAGGCTAGCTAGCACATATATAGTCACTGATAGGAAGGTTCTCATTTTATATTTTTATATTTGGTCTGCTTAGTCATCAGCAAACTTCATGTGGAATGCAATTGAGCTGCAATGCATGAAGACATAGCACACTGTCCAAATCTGGGTCTGGTATTTGGAACTGAGAAATTTGTCTGCATTTGGCCACTTTAGGTATCAGGAAGAATGTTATATATTTTAAATTGAGGTGAAATTAAAGTAGTATTTTAATGAAGTCCATTAGGGCCTTCTTGAAATCAGGTCTTGGGAAAAAAGAGAGCTATAGAAGGCAAAAAGATAGGGAAGGAGGCTTTTCAATTTTCCTAAAAGAACAAGCCTCTTTTGAACTTACCATGGACTATGAAAAATCAAAGTATTCCTCCTCCCATAGGAAATAACATACGTCAAGATTCACTTTTCAAATAGAAATTCTCTTGAAAATAAACAACAGCAAAAAGAAATAAAAAGAGAGATTAAAGTATATGTGTGTAAGATCTTTCTTTCTCTACACACACACACACACACACACACACACACACACAAGCACGCACACATACAAAATCATTGCAGAACATTGATAGGTTGATTTAAATTTCTTGATTAATACAACTGTGGATTTAAAAGAATACAACTTTAGGATAAAAAAAAAAAAACTTTAAGATGGCTCTTTAAGAAAAAAAAAAAAAAACAAGAAGAAAGCCAGTGTAATCTTAGAACTCAAGTTGTTTATTTTAAAGATACAGATTTTGTTACTTGATGAATTTGTGATGGCTTAGTATCATGAGCATTAATCATGTACATGATCTGCTCAGATTTACAAAAAATAAAAAAAAGTTCTATTTCATTTTGGAAGATATATTCCTAAATTTTTTTCTTTTACTCCCTAGTCTCAATGAAACTGATTTTGGAACCAGGAAGATCTGGATTCAAGTCAAATCTTTCATATGTATATATATGTATATAAAACACACTCACACACACACACACAATTTGTGTCATCCTGGAAAAGTCACAACTTCTCAGTTGCCTTAGACAACTGAAGGATTATAATTTGTGGAGTTTCCCAATGGAGAAAATTTCTAAAGAAATGAAATCATAGATACAATTTTTAAAATTCTTATCCTGATCAATGAAATAAGTTTTGATATTTGTTGGAGAAAATGCTCTTTATTAAGGGCCTAGATTCAATTTTAGCTATGACTTATTGCAAGTTATCCAAACAAATAAGAGTGCTCATGAAATAATTATAAAGACAAAAGACAGATAGACTGAGAACATCTTTACCTTTTTCACTACTTATAGGCAAGATGTTCTCACCATAGTCATCTTGATATAATAATTAAACTACTAGTGCTTTTTATTTGAAAGAGCATACTCCTCTCAATAAATATATGAGATAGGTAATAAAAATATTATTCTTCTCATTTTACAGGTAAAGAAACAGAATCTTAGCACAACAACAACAACAAAAAATCCCAATTATAAGCTTAATAAATGCAGAAACTGATATTTAAATGCAAGTCTTCTGATTTTAATTCCATCTTTTCCCCTCCTTCCCCCCCCCACTAGAACATCCTCACTATGATACATGAATGGCTCTATAATTTTTATGTCATCAAGCACATAATTTAGGAACAAGCCATGACAGTCTAATCTTATTTTAGTTAGTTGTTGTTTTGTTTTGTTTTGTTTTGGACAGAGGTTTAGACAAATAGTAATATGACAAAAAGAAAATGGTACCCCTTGGATATCAGCAAAATGTTTGATAAAGTCTCACAATACCCTTATAGACAAGGTAGAGATATGTGGGTTGAATTATAGAGAAGGAACTTGAAAGTATGCCAAAAGAGGGTTGCATAAAGAAACTGGGATTGTTTAGAATAGATAAAGGTTTTCATAAGAGATGGTTTCTGTTTTTAAATACTTGGAGGTTGTGATGTGGATGAGGGAATGGACTTCTGAATGTTAATATAAGATTGACTTGGGAAGATATGACAGGAAGGCAGATTTGGGTAAATATGAGACAATTTTCTATGTTATATTCCTAAGAGATGTATCATGATGTAGAGAATAAAACATTGTATTAGGAGTCAGAAGAGACTTGTATCTGAATTTCCCTTTCCCTGGCTGAGATAGGTAGATGGTACAATGTAAAGATCCATGGGCCTGGAATCAGGAGGATGTGAGTTCAAATTTAGCTTCATAAATTTATTTTGTGTAATGATTTATATTTATAAAATTATTAACACAGTGCCTAAACACATGATGTGTGCTTAATAAATGTTTATTCCCTTGCTTTGGGGAATTTATTATATTTTTATTTGGGGGGAATCAGGACCATTTTTTGGTTTAATGAAGTGTGTTTCAATATTAACCTGATGAAATGAAATGAAAGTATGTTTCAATATTAACCTGATGAAAGCCTGTCCCATTGGATTTAAAAATTCCAGAGGAAGATTCTCAAATGTCTCTGATACCTTGGTGACATATAAATCTTCTTCCTCACTAAGCCTAATTATGAATCTTCTAAATGTACTTTAATCAGTAACTTGGTTTAATTTACCTACTATTTGACAAATTTTGTTTCTTTAAGGGGATATCTAAGATTATAAGTGGTTAAGTTTGTTCAGCTTTATGATATCCATGGAATTATGGATCCCTAAGAGGAATGTACATGATTGAAATGTGTAAAATAATTATTTCTCTAGAATTCTGACATAAACTTTTCCTAAAAGAAGTGGCATTCAAATCCTAATGATTGTTCAGATTTCCTTTGAGACATAAGCATATTAATAAAACTTAGATTTTTGTCTCCATAGTTTTTGCATTCTAGGTGGCAGCAGTCACCTATCATAGGAAATATTTCTCCCATGACAGCTACCTCCTTCCACTTACTAGTAAATCACTTATTTGTGACAGTCATTTAAGTTTTATTAACTTCAGTTCCACCATTAAAAAATAGGGACAGCATAAATTTGTGTAAATAATCCACAGAATTGCTTTAGACTATGCACCTAAAACTTTGTGAACTTTAATTCATTATATGAATGTCAGCGGTTATTATAAATACCTGCAGCTGCTTGAAGATAGAAATGTACTGTTTTGGGAAGCAATAGGCTCTACTATCTCTAGAAGTCTTCAAACAGAGATTATTTACCACTTGTCAGGAATGCCATACAGTGAATTTCTGTTCAGGAATAGATGAGACTACATTTCTGGGGCCCCTTCTTGCTTTGAGAATACACATAGAGAACTTATTCTGTAGTTGTCTATGATCAATACATATAATAACTGTCTATGGCCATCACATATGACCCAATCAATTATTTTTTCTGAGAAACTTATAATGGACAATTGTAATGTTTAGACTAGCTTTTTGGAAGATCTCTGGATGGGCCTTGATCTTTAGGTGGAGAAGTGATGAAGGCAGGAGAGCCACCAGGAGGATGGTCAAAGATGGGGTCTGGAATCTAGAGTCTGTAATCTGAAGTCTTCTCTATGTCTGTGGCTGAGAGAGTCTTCTGTGTCTGTGGCTGAAAGGCTCATTCCCAGTCTTCCCAGCCCTTAATACTTCAGTACAATTACATCACTACAGCAACTGAACATGTGCAACCATTACATCACTATCACATTAATTATATGTTTAGAGAACCATTATCTCACACTGAGTAGGAGCTTAACTATAAGCACCCTGCTGTCCTTGATTCAACTACACTTTTTCAGAGTTCTGGCCCTCTACAAACAATACTTAGGACCTTAGGTATGTTTAATAAATACCTGTTGAATTTTTAAGTTTGGAGCCATTAGATTTAGGTCTGAGCCAAAAGGCAATTAGCCAGTTTTTTTAGACAATATGATTCAAGTTATGTCACAAGTGACAGCTAGACTGGCCTTAGACCTACTGTCTCAGAGGGAACACATTTGGAGAAATCTAAAAGGGTTCCTTTCCTGTAAATAACTGGAAACAATTATGTTCATAGCAGAGCTTAGATATAGAACTCAAAAGCTAAGAAAACACATTTTACAAATTCCTCATTTTATAGATTGGGAAAACTGAAGTTCAGAAAAGCTAAATGTTTTTCCCAAGTCACATAGGTAAATAAGCAAGACAAATCTAATTTTTCATTTCTGAGCCACTGTTCTTTGCATTACACTACCTTGCCTCCTTTTTGCCTCTTCCCTTCCCCAGAATGACATAAATATCCACTGAGTAAACTTTAAAGAAACAAATCTGTGGGCCTGTGGTGAACAAGAACAATACAGTACTATAAATGAGCAGTTACTTGTTTCTGGTATACTAAGATTGATGCAGATAAGTCTAAATATCAGATCATAGAGCTCTTCAGCTCTTTTCCCTTTTAATCCTCCATGGCCTTGCTATGCAAGTGAATCTGAATAAGCACCAAAGCTGAGCTAAAAGGAAAATTGTGCTATTCAGTTGTGCCTGACTTCATGACCCCATTTGGAAGTTTTTTCTTATTCCCCAAAGATACTGTAGTGGTTTGCTATTTCCCCTCCAGTTTATTTTATAGATGAAGAAACTGAAGAAAACTGGATTAAGTAAGACTTGTCCAGAATCACACAGCTAGTAAGTATCTAAGTTCAAATTTGAACTCAGGTCTTCCATTGCAATACTGAGATGTTCCTTCCAAGATAAAGGTAAAGGCCTTTATCATCTACATATGGCCAAATTGCAAAAATGTTAGATTCCCTTAGATGGAACTAATTTTAAATATGTATATGAGGCTACTATCCTTTACTTATCACTTGGTGTCTCTATCATATTGTTCCACATTTATTATTGTCATGTTGCTCTGAGAATTTGACATGTCAACTATGAACTTTCAATATTAAGTTATTCCACCTATCTAAAGCCCCTGGAGACAGGGGTAGGAAAATATTTTTAAAATGTTAAGGGATTACATTTGAATATTTTGTAATTGTAAAAATAAATATTAAAGGTAATGGAATAGGGGAAATTACTGGTTATAGCATCAGATGACCATGGTTCAGATCTTGCCTCCAATGTGCCTAGTTATAACTATAGAACATATATGACCTAGGGCAAAGCTACTTAACTGTTCTGGGCTGGGTGGGCAGTTTTTTCATCTTAACTTAGAAGTGGAGTGGTAGATAATTGAATTGTTACAAATTTCATGAGTTACATCTATTTTTTCCATATCAGCGATAAGAATATTTGGAAAATAGGATTTTTTTGGGGGGGGGATTTGGGGGAATTGTATTATTCCCTGAAGATGAAGGCTTAAGAGAAGGAAGTTATGCAATGAAAAAGCTAAAGCAATGTACCCATGGGCTATAACAGTGTGATGGGGACAAAAGATATATGGATTCTCTCGTTGTTTGGCTGTCACCAATGTGCCTTATAATACACATTTTCCCTTTTTAAATCATCTTGTGACTTTGATTGTATGATCGTGGCTGTGATTTCTTTGAGAAGTCAAACAGTTGAAGTAAGAGCTGCTCTCTTACTCTTATAAATGTTATTTTCCTCATGTCTATTACTAATTGTGGCATTATCTGATAATTTAATTCTGAGTTAAAGCATTTTTATAAGAAGCAGAAAAAGATCAAAGATCATCTCATTTGGAACCAATTAATCTATTACAAGTAATTTATTAAATACCTACTATATTTCAGGCACTGGGGATAAAAGTAGTGTGTTTTTTTTTTTGGGGGGGGGCTATGCTGGAAATAGTGGGAAAAGGAGGGATGAAAGCTGTAATTAATACTTAGTTACCAAAAATTTATGAAGCATATTCCATGAGCTAGGCATTGCTTTAAGTACTGGCAATACAAAGAAAAGCAAAAAAGACAGTCATTGAATTGGGTCTTTAAAAAGAACTGACATTTTTTCCCCCCAAGATAACTATGGGCAAGTAGATAAAGGACAGAAGGGACAGATCAAAAATGGATTTTTCCCCTTTGCTTTTAAACCACAAGAAAGCAAATTACTTTAAAATGCTAGGATGAAATAATGTATATGAGATAATAGCAGATGCAATGAAGTGCTCAATGTGCCCTAAATGTCCTTTGGTATTACAAGGGCATAGCTGTAAAAAGCCAATGTTATGACTTTGCAAGAGCAGTCTCCTGAATCTATTAGATGTAGCCTCTTCTATTAAGCCATATTCTGTGGAATCTCTATTTCTCATCACAAACAGTCAGGTTAATTTATTCAGTCTGTAGAGCTCATTATTACTTTTTTTTTTCCCCCTTGGTCATGAAAGAGGAAATTATCAGCTTCATGAGTTCAAAGTTTCCTAAACTCTTACAGGATATGATACTAAGATTATCCAAATAATTAATTCCTCCTCTTTTAAAAATTAAACTTAAAAGTAAATTTGATTTTCACTCATTAGTTTTTTTTTTTGCCTTGTGAATTTTTGTCATTAAGAAGAAAATTCTCCAGTAAATGAGTAGCAGAGATAACAAACTCAATTTTCTTAGCATTCTATCAAAATCTACTACAAGTTATGCATCTCACTGATGTAGAAACATTTCTTTGCCATTTCAACTTCACTCAAAGAATAGGAATAGGAATGCAAATCTTATGCAAAACTCCAAAGCACTGGGATAAAATATGAAAAATTTGCTCAGCTGCCTAGAAGCTTTGTAGATGGTATATCAACGAGTTTGTAATCATGTATCTGAATTATTAATAGAAAATTTTACATTTCATTTATATATTTTGAAGTCCTAAAGGCAAGATCTGTGCATTTGGTCATTATCTTTAAAAATGAATATCAGAGAAATTAAACATGAGACATTGGAAAGAGTATTAAATGGGGGACAGAACAGCAAATGGGAATTTTGCCCCTGAAGCAAGTCTTGAAAACTATTTAAGAGACAAGGGATATGGGGCAGGTAGGTGATGCAGTGGCTAGAACAGCAGCCCTGAACTCAGGAGGACCTGAGTTTAAATCTGTTCTCACACACTTAACATTTCGTAGCTGTGTGACCCTGGGCTACTTAACCCCCATTGCCTGAGAGAGAGAGAGAGAGAGAGAGAGAGAGAGAGAGAGAGAGAGAGAGAGAGAGAGAGAGAGAGAGAGAGAGAGAGAGAGAGAGAGAGAGAGAGAGAGAGAGAGAGAGAGAGAGAGAGAGAGAAGAGAGAGAGAGAGAGAGAGAGAGAGAGAGAGAGAGAGAGAGAGAGAGAGAGAGAGAGACAGAGAGAGAGAGAGAGAGAGAGAGAGAGAGAGAAAGAGAGAGAGAGAGAGAGAGAGAGAGAGAGACAGAGAGAGAGAGAGACAGAGAGACAGACACAAAGATTACTTCAGATGAGAGATAGATGGGATGATATTTTGTGATAACCAGCCAAGGAGATGGATTCCAAGATATTAGCATTAGGTTATTCTTGCAAAGGTTAGTGAGTGGAGGCACAGGAAGAAACTAACTCTAGTTCACAATCTAAAGGGTTCTTATATTTACTAAGTTATTATACCTACTTAAGTTTTAAATCAGTTTCCATCTAGGAAGAATTCACAGGCTATCTTAAGCCTCTAAATAATGTGCCTTGGGGCAAAACTTTAGTTGCCCTATTCCAATTAGGAGCACTCAGGAGATCTGCATTCCATCTATCTATCTATCTATCTATCTATCTATCTATCTATCTATCCATCTATAATTTATACAGAGGATGGCATTAACATGCTACCCCTATAGTGGAGATGTTTTTGAAAAGTTGTTCTTAGCTCATGGAGTTAAACAAACTCAAAGGACCCTTCTAAAACCTAAAATTCTAAGATTTTTGGTCAATAGCATATGTTGATCTTTTCCTTGACTTGAATTCCAGTTTATGTTTTTATTTATAGAAAAGCCTGGGCTTAATATTAAATATTATGAAAACCCAAATAAAATCATACTGCTAAAAGTAGAAAAGAAAAGGAATTCAGTTGATAAAGAAGTTTAGTGATCCAAGAAGTAAAACAAATAAGTTTAAGTTTAGCATAGTGTATTCTATCAATAAATTGCATTGCCATTTTATATTGTTTGCATGACATTAAAAAAAAAGCATAATTTTCAAGGTTGAGTTTACCTGCAAGTTCAGTGTCATTATGAATGATGGTTCTCATTTTAGAGCAAATTTCACTTTCACTTAAAACCAAATATTGCTTATTAATGTGTCTTTCTCATAGAAGGAAAAGTTTCTGGAGCAGAGAGCTGAAATTATTGTATTATAATTTCAAAAGTTTTTATACATGCCTTGGGAATTATGTGTAACAAAGTTTATTTTATACTACTTTTGAAATTTGTCATCACACTTTTCAACTCATGGCACAGTGGACTGGGTGTTAGGAAGACTTGGATTGGGCTGGTGATGGGGAGGCAGATACAGTGACATTTCTAGAATTCTTAGTTTAATTTTCCTTCAGGTAAATACATCAAATGTATGGGTTTCACTGATATGGAAACTTCTTCCTCTAATGACCATTTTGATTTTTCTTTGCTTTACTTGAAGGTGATTCACTATGGTCAAAATAATTAATTGCTTGTTGGTGAATCTTCTAAAGATGAATCTTCCTTAATTTAGCTAGATTAATCTTTGACTAGCTTTGAATTTGTCACATTCAAAATTTTTCACTAGACCTAGCTCTGAAAGGGACTGCTCCTGAACTTGGACTGTCTTGGCATAATTGTTGATAGCTCAGGGATCCTACATGGTTTAATGAGGCATTGGAGTAGGACTAGTGGAAAACCTCATTGTTTATTTGCTCTGAGTGCATCTTTTCTCTGATAAAGGTACTTATGGTTGAATCTGAAGGTTAGCAAAGGCATTTTAACAAGGAATAGAGGAGAGAGTGGTTTAGAGAGATTATGGATCATTAATTTAAATCTGGAAGAAAATTTGGAAATCATTTAGTCCAACATTTCCATTGTACAGATGAAGAAATTAAAATACTGAAAGGTTAAGTGATTTGTCAAGATATCTGAGGAAGAATCCAAACTAAAGTCTTGCTGATTCCAATTTTTCTTTTATCTTCTATGTCACCTAGCTCCCTAGGATCAATGATGGAAGTTGTGGTACATCCAGGAAAAAAAATCAAAAAACAAAACAAAACAAAACAAAACAAAACTCCTGAGAATATTTGAAATAGAAGGTTTTCTCTATAGTGGTTTTCTCCTTAGATCTTTGTTCCAAATTTGAGTTAATTAGGTAGCATTTCTTTTGGCTGCTAACCAATCTTCCATCTATTAACATATCAATTAACTTACAAGTATTTATTAAAATCATAACATACATTATAATAATATATAAAATAACTAATGTGTATTATATATAAAAGCACTATAAATAGTGTTCTAAAGTTTGCAAATATCTTTAAACATATTTCACTTGATAACATTATTAAAAGATTGTGTGCTGTACTACATAAGAGAGGAGGACTTGAAACCAAGAAAACAAAGAAAAATGTTGGCTATGTGACCTTGGGAAAGTCATTAAATCTCTCAAAGAAGGAGGTCATTGACCTTTATTAAAGACTTACTCTGTACCAGGTTCTAAACTAAAATTTGGTTCTCATAAAAATCTGGGAAGTAGGTGCTATTATTATTCTAGGGCCATCTCCAGTCTTCTTGAGCTATATTTTGTCATTAGACCCATTTGGTCATGGAAAGTGAGGAAGGTGACCTTGCACAGCCCTCCTGCACTTAAATCCAATTCATTTGCAAGTCATGGCATCCCCTCTCTGATGTCATGGACCTCTTTTTTATACTTGAGAACACTGAATCAGGCAGAGGTTAAGGTGATTTGTCTGGGATTATACAAAAAATAAATGTCTGAGACTAATCTGAACTGATCTTCCTGAATCTGGGATCAGCATCCTATCTACCAGGGAGTTATGAAATTCTAAGCTTAAATCCAGTCTTTGATATATGCTGTCTGTATTACCCTGGTCAATAATGTGAATATTCCTGGATTATAAATTAGAGGGGAATGTATGGAGGTTCCACATCAGGACCTTTCTATACTAGTGAAATTTCAAATATAGACCAATTAGCTAGCTGCAACACAAAAGCTTTCTTAAGTTACAGAGAGGGTACTGACCTGCATTGTTAGAGAGTCTTCTCATTTAGAAGTTTGCTGTTCCAGCGAAAGCAGTTCCTATTCCTAATAAGCACCTACTAAATAAACAAAGAAACAAACTTTCCCTTCCCTGTCCAAGATGCCTAGAGAGGATTGGGATTTCTTTAATGTTGCTAAGTGGTAAAATTTTAAATTATTGATATTTGGCCATCTGGAACTAGGAATCTCTCACAACAAGAAAAAGAATGGCTTTACCTTAAAAATACCTCCTAACTTAAAAAAAATTGTTATTTATTTGTGCTCTCATTCGTTTATTCTTTTTGTTTGTTTGTTTTGCTATGGAAAGAGGTTTTTCACAAAATCCCTTGGTTTGGCTGCCACTAGTCAAGCTTTTCCTTTACTTTTTATCTACCAATAATGATTTTTGTTCTGAATAGATAAATAATTCACAGCAGAGGGACTAAATAAATTCTTGGGACTAAATAATACCATCAACTGGAAACATCAGTCTCATATGCTAGGTAGTGCAATGGATAGAGTACTTAACTTGGACTTAGGAAAATCTGATTTCAAACTTCAGATGTTTACTCTTTCTTGTAAGTGATCTTGAACAAATAACAATCTTCTCTATTCAGTTTATTAATTATAAAATGGGGACAATTTGGGGACACAAAATGGGGACACATATTTCAGTATTGTTGTGATGATCAAATGAGATAATATTTGCAAAAAAAAGCAATTAGCACAGTGCTTGGAACATAATAAATGCTTATTCTCTCTCCATCCCCCCCTTTCCTTTGAACTTCCCTCTGACTCTTCCCCCATCCCCAACTAATTTATTATTATGGAGGTCTGCTTTGTGTGAGATCTTTTTTCTTTTTTTCTTTTTTTGGTAATAGTAGTTTCTTAAATGTCTTAAACATTTGAACTTTATTCTGTTTGCTTTCTTCCTTTTAGGATACTACTTCTCTTCATGATACGGCTCCTCTTCATCCTGTCTGTAAGACTAAACCGTTTCTTCCTGCTAAATCACTGTTGCATCCACAGAGCCTCTCATATACTGACTGTCTTATCCCTGGACCTTTCAGTCATTTATCCTCTATCTCTCTTGGTGACAGACATATGAATTCCCCTACTTCATTTAATCACAACAGATTGTATAATAAGGTGAGAATTCTCTATTGAATAGAGTATTAGAATATTCTTGGTGTTATATTTCCAGATACCTAAAACTTAAATCAAAAGCAGTGTGGCATAATAAATAGATTCAAGTCCCATCTCTGATATATACTGTCTGTGTCACCCTAGCAAAGGATTTATGTCCCCAAGAAATTCTCTAAGATTATAGGTTAGAGGGAAGTGGATATACACACTAGGAGTTCTATATACTACTGAAATTTCAATTATAGAGCAACTTCCAAAATCCAATTCTTCCCACCCACCCCTCAAACTTTCAGGGTTATAGAAAATGACATATTAAAATATTTTAATTGATCAAAAGCATTTTAAAAGTTTATTTTAGGTCAATATTTATTTTTTATATTTGCTTTTTCTTCGAGTTAAGAAGCATTTATTTTTTCTCATTCCTGCTCCACTACTCTCTTCTACTGGAAGAAGAAAAATAATACTCATGTAACAAATATGCATAATTAAACAAAACAAATTCCCACATTGGACTTGTCTAATAATATTTATCTTTTCTGCATTTTCAGTTTATCACATATCACCAGGTGAGGAGAGCCACATGGATCATCATTAGTTCCCTAGAAACATGATGGATCATTGCATTGATCAGTTCTGGTCTTTCATAGTAATTTGCATTTACATTTATTGTATAAACCTCCTCTCAGTAGTTCTGCTTAATTTGCTCTTCTCAGTTCATACAAATCTTCAAAGTTTTCTCTGAAACTGTCCCTTTCATAATTTCTTATGGATCAATCAATAGTATTTCATTATATTCATATATCTATTACTTAATTAGTAGGTATGTCCTTAATTTTTAGTTATCATTTCCTATAGAATTGGTATAAATATTTTTGTTATATATGGATCTTCAAACTTTTGTTTTGTGAGGCAATTGGGGTTAAGTGACTTGCCTAGGGTCTCACTAGGAAGTGTTAAGTGTCTAAGATTTATTTAAACTCAGGTCCTCCTGATTCTAGAGCCAGTGCATTGTCCACTGCACTTAGCTGTTCCACCACTTCCCTCTTTTGATGATCTCTTTTGGCTATATTCCTAATGGTAGATCTTAGATTAATACTTGAAACAATATTTTAGAACCTTTTACAAGATTAAAAAAAATTGTTCATGTTATCCTCACAAGGAAAAAATGTCTAAAATATATAATACTAGAAAATTCAGCTATTTTTATTACTGATTGAATAGTTTTTAAAAGCTTCATTAAATAATTTTGCATTGACAAAGAGATACTTGTAATTTCAATTGCTGGCCGTATTAAAAAAATAAAACTTAAAACCCCACCACTTTCAAATACTTGTGGAAGATAAATTTACATTGATTTCTCTCCTTATATGCATGTATTTCTTACTATTAGCAGTAATATCATTTTGAAAATGAGCTAAGTCACTTAGTACTTAATGAGAAAAACATAATAGAGGTAAGTAGAACAAAATCATTTGTAGTAAGTTTTGGAAAGAAGCCAGAAATGACTTATTCCTTCGGTATTGTCCCTATTCCCTTGAGGCTCCTTGGAACTCTATGCAGATCTTATCCCAATTTTTGGGATACAATGTAAAAAATGCTGGATTTGGAATCTGAGGATTTGACTATGTGAAAAAGCTTGTTCTGCCCTTTTCTAGATAGGTGATGTTAGGAAAGAAATTTAACCTCTGAACTTTACTTTTTTTCATATGAGGTATTTGAATTAAATGACTATCAAGGCCCCACCTACTGCAAAATATATAGTACCTGATGGAAGTACCTTGATAGAATCTATGGTATTTGAAAAGATTCACTTGTTCTCTTAGATTATTCATAGTATCCTCAATAATAGGAGTACAATACTCGATACAGTGGATGTATACCTCAAAAATTGTCTGTATGTTTAATTTTCATAATTTCACCCAGATCTTTATATGTATAAACTACTCCTGGCTATAAGAATGAATACACACACACACACACACACACACACACACACACACACACACACACACACATATATATATATAATATATATATTCTTGCTTGATGGTAAACCATTTTGGGTGAAATTACTTTCTTCTCAGTTTAGACTTCACTTTAGGATACCCTGCTACCCTTTATTCTTTGGCTTTTGCCATATCTGATGACTATCTGTTTGTTGTTGTTGTTGTTGTTTGTTTGTTTGTTTTTGTTTTTTCTTTTCAAAATTCCTTAGTATATTGCTAGAGAAAGAATTGTAACTCTGCTGATTTGGTCCATTGTAAATTCAATATCATCTAATTTTAAGGGGACCTTCAAGCACTTCTCATCAATCCTTATGATTCATCACTTGTTAGTTCCTTAGTATAATACACCCAGTGGGTATTCCTTAAAACTCCATTTCTCTTCTTTCTATCATTCTAAATAGAGAGCCTTACTTCCTACTTTACTAAGGAGATAGGCAACTTTATCTTTATCTCTTTGACACTTAAAAAAAATAGCAATACTCTGCCTGCCATCCTTCTCAGATTTCTATCTGGTCTGACAAGAAGAGGAAAGTCTCTTATTTTCCAGTTCCTATGCAGGATGTTGACTATTGTAGTAGAAGGATAAGAAGGACACAATAGAAATTCTCTAGCTTAAGGACTTTTGAAATAAACTGGCCTGATAGGGGAGTATGGATGAAAAGAATGGAAGAAGGAGGCCTGGCAACTCTTGGCAAAAATACTTGAGTCTACATGCCAATGATAAGACAAACTGACATAATTCTGTTTGAGCTTAACATTCTCATATTTGCTCACTAATAAATAACTTCAGACTTAACTCAAGATCTTACATTTTAGTAGCCTCCTATTCACTGTATTTATTCAGTTTTTTATGCATATATTATTTGTAGCCTTTGTACATTTCTGGTTTGTACATTGCTTTACCTTGGTATTTCAGTCTACTGTGATTATTGTACTATCCCTATCTGTTTTGGAATTTCCCAATGACTCATGCTTCCTTACTTTCATAAATGGGAGAAATCAGTCAACACCATATAAAATACTCATTTGTAGTCTTTGAAGAGATGACCTTGACTATCCCATTAGTGGGTTGGGAGAAATGCTTTAATTTGGTTCTTTCAATTTCTTCCCTTACTACATCCTATACAACCTTGTTTCTATTAAACTTTCTTTCTAGCAGCTTTACTTTTTCCTTTCCCCATAAAGTGGGTGATTCTTAGACTCTTGTGTCTAAGTGAAACTATGGTTTTTTCTCATAATAGTGTGGGTTTCTTCTCATAATAAAGTTTTTAAATTCATCAAATAAAAATGCATAAGCTTAGAAAAGAAACCAATTAAATGGAAATATAGTTCGTCTACCTACCTACTTATCTATCTATCTATCAACCTATCTACCTGCCTACTTAAAAGTACAGTTGAAAATCCCTGGTGTAGAACCTTTCCTCTGAAAAAGCCATGTAAAGGCCTCTTCTATACTGATTGAAAACAAAACAAAACAAAATAGCAACCTTCATTCAACTTTAATATCCCCTCTAGCTGCTGTATTATTTCTTTCTTTCCTTTACCTCAACACTTTTAAAAATCAATCCAATTTAATTGGACAACATTTATTGAATATCTCTACTAAGTGCCAGGCTTTATGTCAGGTATTGAAATTAATGTTCTATGCCCACACCTTCACTCACTCAGTACCTATTTGCTCTTGAGACAGACTTCAATACGGAGACCATCCTGGTGGTCCTCCTGCCTCCACCACAGAAACCAAGACACATTCTGGAGATCCTCAAGAAAGCTAGCCCAGGCCCCAGGCAAGGAAACTAGACTGGCAAGGAAATAATAAAGAATTTAGACTTTAACACCTATGTATTCTCGGGGTGATTGCACTACTGAAATGAAGGGTAGTCCAGAGACCTCCAGAAAACCAACCAGAAAGCTACAACTAAGAGGATAGTCAAAGATAGAATGTTTCTCTTCCAGTTCTTGTTAGTCCTTATATACCTTATTGTAATTATATTATTATGTAATTATGTGTGAACTTAGAGATACTGATTATGTGTGAACTTAGCAAACCATTACATCACCATATTGAATACTAAGTATA
This sequence comes from Antechinus flavipes, assembly GCF_016432865.1. Classification (NCBI taxonomy): domain Eukaryota; kingdom Metazoa; phylum Chordata; class Mammalia; order Dasyuromorphia; family Dasyuridae; genus Antechinus; species Antechinus flavipes. The sequence goes on from NC_067401.1 coordinate 220,556,444, forward strand.
TATGTGAACTAGAGAACAATCATCTCATCAATTCCACTGAGTTAACACTTTGTTTCAAGTATACTTCTCCAGAGTTCTGGCTCTCTACAATTGACCTTCTAGTCATCATATTCTGTTTTATTGTTGGGAACTGTTCTTGTCCCTTCTACAAAATTTTAAGTTTTTTTTTAAAAAATATATAAATCATCTTATTTAAATGCTTATTGAATTAAATTTAGAATTAAAGTCTGATATCAAAAAATCACTACATTGTGTTATTGGAAACTGAATCTCAGAGAGATCAAGAGACTATCTTAAGTCACATTGAGTCACTTGGGGGTTCTCATTTCAAGATCAGCTCTTCTGACTCCAAGTCTAATTTGCTTTTCACAATGTAAGACACTTTCCCTATTTTTGCATTTTCATTCCAATGCTGCTAGCTTCACTGTGATTACTAGAGGTGATATAAAGTTTGAGACACAAGATTTTTATTTTTTGAGGATTCATTTCTTTTAGAAAGATTACTAATTATATGTACCTTCTTAAAGGCTCTTACATGACTCTCAACCATACATTCAAGAAAAAAATAAGGAAAAAATCAGCAGCTATAGGGTATATACAACACATGAATAGTCAGCGCATCTCTTTATATATCTACCTTTCTTCTCTACTTCTTTTGTTCCACTTCTATATATCCTAAAGTCTTTATACTCATTTAATACTCCTTACAACATCCTGTCCTGCTAAAGCTAGTCAGTGTCTTGACTACTGACTCTTGGCACTCTAATATTACAGAATATCATTCCTCTTCCTCTTGCTACTTCCTCTTTCTCCTCTAAATATTACAGTGCCAATGTAGAGTCAAGAAAACCTGACACTTAATAGCTATATGGTCTTGTCCATATCATTTATCACTTTCCTCATCTTTAAATATAACAAATATAAATATGATAATATAATAAATGCAATATGCATTAACAATAGAATACAATATTAGCACCTAGTTCCCAGAATTATTGTGAAGATCTAATGGGATAATCTTTTTATTTTTATAAAATGCTTATCACAGTGCCTGGCACATAGTAAGCACCATATAAATATTAGCTCCTATTACTACTATCATGCCTAAAAATTTTCATTCTTTCCCTTCCCTTCTCTTAACACAAAGGAATTTTGCTTCAATTCTGTCTGTCTGTCTCTCAGTGTCTTTGTCTATTTGTCTCTAACTCTTCCTCTTCTTCCCTCTTCTCTCTGTTCTCTCTCTCTCTCTCTCTCTCTCTCCATTATATATATTTTTGTAATAGCTCAGAAGCTGCTGTATGGATGGTTCAAAGAGTAGATAGAGAAAAAGAAAACTCATTGTTACTGACCTGTTAGATGGATAGATTTTTTTTTTTAAATTTACCAGTTAGGGAATTAATGGCGTTTTCTTAGCAACAAAGGAACTTAAATGCTTTTTACCTGAACTCTATAAAGAGAGTGCTACTGGCAGAACAGAGGGCAAATATTTCAAGTCCTAGCTTTTACATTCACATGGTCAACTACTGGACAACAAGGACATACTGCATTTTCAGTCTGAATTATCTAAAAATCATGGTTATCACTGGAACTTGGTTTGTGGCCAATGGTTTTTTTTTTAAAGATTTTTTTCTTTTTCAATCTCTCTAACCTCTGACAAATGATCTTTCTATTTATGTATAGAGCACCATGCTAGGATCTAAGAACACAAAGAGGAGTCAAGTATAGACTGTTCCTGTTGGGATTTTACAATCTATAAGGGTAGATTAGACACAGACACAGATCAATGCAATGCAGAGAAAGAGGATTAATAAGTGCATAAAAGAGATACCATCCAAATACTTTGGGAGCTCATAAAAAAGAATGTATTGTTGATTTCTCTTTTTTAGTTTCTCTTTGCCCACTGTACCCAAATCTTTTTATCCTTATCTTGCCTTCATAGGCATCAAATCATATTGCATATCTTATATAATAATTATTCTCAACACATCTTGCCTTTGCTCATTTAAATATTTGCATTGCTTACTTTTGCAATAGCATAGGACTCCCTGCAAAGATTCCCTTCTCCTTCCATTCATTTTCTCCTTCTGTAATCATTTTATATTTTCTTATATAAGAAAGTCTTATAATCCTCTTATATTTTCTCTTCAATGGAGATAATACAGTATTTCCAAAGAACCTAGAGATTTTGGAGGCAAAATATCGTAGTGGTGAAAATCTCTGTCTTTTCTCAGTTGAAGATTTTTATTAACCATTCCTTCAATGATATGTTCTAAACTATTGTTAAAATTTTAAGTCAAGACTATTGCTATAAAGTTTACAGATTAATCTCTTTTTCCTTACAAAAAACAGGAAATTTGCCCTTCTTTAAATCTCCAATATTTTCTCATTCTACATGATTTTTATTTGACAGATTAATGATAGTAGATCAGCCATCCCATCAAGCAATTCTCTCAGTAATAGTAGTAATAATAACAATGAACACATATAGTGATTTTGGATTTCCAAAGTACTTTATGTAAATCATTTAAATCAATTCATTGCTCATTGTATAATCTTGTTGTTGATGTGTACAGTGTTCTCTTGGTTCTACTTACTCTACTTAGCATCAATTCATGTAAGTCTCTCCAGATTTTTCTAAAACTATACTGCTGATCATTTTTTAAATAGAAAATTATAATCCATAACATTAATATACCATAATTTATTCAGCCATTCCCCAACTTATGAGCATCCACACAGTTTTCAGTTCATTGCCACCTCAAAAAAGCTTGCTACAAACATTTTTGCACATGAAACATGTGTATTCTCATCAAAGCTATTTTGTGCCAACATGAATTATGTATTAGTATATTATGGAAGATTATGTAAAAGTGTTGAGGCCCTCTTAAGGTTCTTATTCGTGAGGAATACGTTGTATAAATATCTGTATCAAACCCAAATTACTTTGCATTAACCCTCAGAAGAGAGGCTGAAAATGACGATTATTTAAACAATGTATTTGGATGTTCAACCAATATAACTGGTCCACATGTACTTAAATCTTGGGCATCTATTACAAATGACCAATCAAAAGGGGATAGAGAAAAGGGAATAGGAAGAAGACAATAAGCATTTGTGGTAGCAGAATGAATTGCTCTTAGGAAGTTGTGCTAGGATTTTAATGACCCCAAATTTCTTTTTTTGGTGCTGTGGTTTCCCAAGTGACATTTAATGATACCAATTCACAATTCACCAATTCATTCCTTTTGGAGCCAGCACAATTTTTTTCAAACTGGTTATAGGGCCAATTCCATTACTCCCCACCCTTTCTTAGAATTCCTGAACTGTATTTTTATCTTCCAGATTACTAGATTTACTGAAAGTTTCACAAAATTGCCCAAATTTCTTGTTTCCAAACACAACCTCATGATCAATGAGAAGACTAAAAAGATTAAAATGGAATATATCACAATTAAGATATGAATATTTTCTGACAGTTATTGGAATCACTTAAATTTAAATCTTGCACAATGGATTAACAAGAAGGAAAAAAAATGAAAAGTTCACATTTTTTTAATTATGAAAATTATAAAGTTTGTGTCTTACAACAAAACCACTGTTATTCCAAGGCCATGAATGATAATTTCCTTTTCATTCTTAATCATGTTTACTAAGATGTTTTGGCCTGTTTGCTGCCTTTAGGTATTTCTTAAGTCAAGTGCTTCTTTTGTTCATTTTCCTCTTCATTCTATAAAGTATGCCATAGCTACAATGTTTACAAAGAATTATTATGAATGTGTGGCATTGTTCCCCTTTGCCTCTTGCAGTCTGCACTCACTATAAACTATGATATATATGCCACAATGATGAGATTGCTTTTCTATTAAAGGAGGTCAGATTTGGTTATGAGAAATATCTTGCTCTTTTGCTTTCTATTCAATTCTCAGTTTTCATTTTTCTAAAAATTTAGAAAACTTTAATAATTCCTCTAAGAACCTCTATCTTATTCACTTTGATTTACCTCCTTTTTCATGGTGGTGAAGACATTTTAAGAATTTCCTTTGTTAATGCCATGAAAATTAAAATGCAAAGAAGATCATATCTCAAAGGAGCAGAGATTTAAACACAGAGGGTCATTGAGGTTACCTAAGGTCCTCCTAGCTATCAACATTTATTAAAAACTTTTTTTAGTGTGTGTGTGTGTGTGTGTGTGTGTGTGTGCCAGGAACTGTTCTAAGCACTGGATCTATAAAGAAAGACAAAAGACAGTCTCTGACCTCTGAGAGCCCATTCTCAATGGTCTCTTCAGATGGAATGTGTCTTATCCTATTATTGTTTTTGGCTCTAACATTAGGTGAGGTTGCTGGCTTAATCTTGGGTTGGGGTCTTCCAAGTAGTAGGCTAAGGGTGATAGAAAAGCTTTCTTGACTTGTTCCATGGCACCATGGATAGTTTGTTATAATTGTAGAACCGAATAGAGATATGTTAAAATGGAACATATATAGAATGCAAACAATGTAATAAAAGAAAACCATTTAGGGTTCAAAAATAAAGTATTTATGAGCTATACAGACAAGGTAATGAAGGAGTTCATCTATTGTACTAGATATACATAAAATAAGTCTCTAAAGACATTTGATCTAGATGAGAATTTGACCAGAAAGGATTTTCATATTAATCACCTTAAACAAAAATCAATAGCAACACATTGCTCTTCTTCTTTCCAGTATTAAAACAGCTATTCTTTATTTGATGTTGGTCTTCACTTCTAGCTCTTGATATTTCAATTGCATAATAACCTAATGTAGCAGATATCAGAGACATCCTTTCCTCTTAAGAACAACTCTTTACTTGTGAGATTGTTTTTTTGAAGTTACATTGTCACTGGCAACAGTTACAGGTTTCTCACTGCTAGTAAGCTTGAAACTATTTAGTCAGTCAACAAATATTTACTGAAGTGCTTTCGATGTACTCTGCCTAATGCTTAAGTGCTAGGAATACAAATAAAGACAAAAAGTCTCCTCTAGTATCTTGCTTTTCTGTATAGTTTTTAAGAGGGACAGAAAAAGTAATCCAAACCTCCCTCTTAAAAAATCTGTGTGTGTGTGTGTGTGTACACACACACACACACACACACACACACACACACATATCTGTAGTGTGAAATATGTGCTTTATCTCTCAATGACAATCCTGATTTTGCTTTAAGATGTATATTTGGTTAGAGATTCAAGACTGGTGAGGAGGGAAAATCATAATGAATAATAGCAATGATGTCATCAGCTGCCTAGAGGATGACTACAAAAATGTCTGAATAAAGTGGCTTTTTGAAGAACCTAGCTTTAATATTTCAGTGGCTCTAGACCCTCAACAATTTGGGCATTGATACCATCAGAATAGAATGTAACCTATCTAAATCTTTTCAGGCTATGTGATTCTTAGACAAGTCCAGTAGTTTAGCAGTCATTTCCAATTCTTTATGACCTCATTTGGGGTTTTCTTGGCTGAGGTTATTGGTGTATTTTGCCATATTCTTCTCCAACTCATTTTACAGATTAAGAAAATGAAGCAAACAATGTTAAGTGCCTTGCCCAGAATCACACAGGCCATATTTGAACTCAGAAAGATGATTCTTCCTGATTCCAGGACCTGCACTCAATCTACTGCACCATCCAATGGTCCTGATTTGTCCTGCCATAACTCCTCCATAGGACATCCACCCAGTGTACTGGGCCCTTCCTCTTGGAGTCTTAACATTTCACAAGTACTAACACATATTTAGGCTATCTCCATTCCTCCTCTTTATATATTATCGATTCATCTTTTTAATACTCCTTTGTGCACATTTTCTTTTATAAGAACAAAAGACATTATTGACAATATGCTTCAGTCTGCTTCCTCCCACCATGATTCTCTCCATTGTCCCATGGGTTGTCTATAGTTCTCATATTTGAGGGTATGTCAGGATTTGAAGGCATAAGATATCATAGAAATGATAATTTTTTAAAGAATTGGCATCCAGATAAGGAAGGCCTGACTTCGGATTCTGTTTCTAAGGTATTTTGGCTATGTGACTGTAGAAATGTCACTTAACCTCTCAGTGCTCTAGAAAACTTTCTGACAACATAAAATTGTAAAGAAAATGCCAACCTGAATGAATTAAGAGAATCTTGTCACCAGGAAATTCTGTATATTAATTAAATAACAGATATAATCAAAATTAGAAATTAAATAAAAATTTCATGATTCTAGAAAGGAGGTAGAGAGGTTAGGTTACTTGGAAGGAATTAGTGTCAGGATAAAACAGGCAATGTGATCTGGGAAAATGAGAACTGGATTTGTAGTCAGAACACTTGGATTAGAATCTCTGGTTATATTCTTTATAATCTGCATGAACTAGACAATCAGAATATCATAGATTTAGAGATGTTAAAGGATTTCAGACTCTATCTGGTCCAAACTCCTCATTTCAGGAAAACTGTAGGACAAAAGTTAAATAACTTGCATAAGGTCATATGAGGCAAAAGCAGTGTTTCAACCTAGAACTTCCTGACTCCAAGTTCAGTATTTTGGTCATAACATGTTGTTTCTTGCTTGAGAAAGTCCCTTAACCTTCTTGGAGTCTATCAGAGAGATAAAGAGACAGAGTCAGAGAAACACACACAGAGATAAAGAGAGTGGAGTAAGAAGACAGGGGCTAGGGACAGAAGCCTGGAGGTCCCCTATACAGAGAACATAGGACATGGTTGATGCTTCTGGAAAAGTGGTACAGTGGATAGAACTTTGGACTTGTAATAAGGAAGACTCATCTTCCTAAGTTCAATTAAGACCTCAGATAGCTCACAAGCTATGTGACCTTGGGCAAGCTATTTAACCTTCCTTGCCTCAGTTTGTTCATCTATAAAATGCAATGGTAAAGCACTTCAGCGTCTTTGACAAGAAAACCCTAAATGGAGCTACAAAGAATCAAAAATGAATGGAAACAACTTAGGAACTGTTAGTTCCTTTATTTTATAATATGGTGCAGTGGTTAGAAAACTGAACTTTCAAGTCAGAAGTCCTCATTTTAATTCCTGTTGCTGATTTGTGCTGTATGGCCCTGAGCAAAAAACTTAATCTTAGTGTACTAGGCAACTCACAAAACTAAAAGTTGAAGATTTGGTACCAAGAGACATTAGTATAGGGAATTTCTCATAGCAATGAAATCACAGTTCCAGTTCTCTATCTTTATCCCTATAAATAGCCCATCACTAAATAGTAGACAATGAACTATATATCATTTGGAAAATTTGGGCAGTGATTTCAGTGATCTTAAGCTATTCCCTGGCAAAAAATACAACCAACCAACCAAACCAAACAAAAAAGCAATAACAAAATGAAAACCAATATCATATTGGTTTGACTATATATCATCAAGTACAATACTGTCTGGAGAATCAAAATTGCAGATAATCCAAAGGACAATGATTCTCTGTGGTAAGAAATCACCAATATCATATTGTGATCGTTGATATGAGGCAATTCTGGTTATCTTCCTTATTGTATTTACAAGAAAGGAGCAACAAAAAGGGAAGAGGCAAGAACATAGGAAGTCCTGGCTGTTCTTGTGATTGATTCCCAATTTTGCATAATTTCCAATATTTCAACTTATAATCGCTATTTCTTTTAGTCTCTTGATTTTTCTATTTAATTCTTTTCTTCTTTTCTTTACTGATTTTCTGCATCAGTATGTATACAACTTAAATCATGAAAATTATTTTTTTACCAATATTAAATACAATAAATTATACCAATATTAAATATAAATAATTAAATATACAATTTAATTAGTTATTAGTAATTATAATAAGAATGCTAGATTTCTTTCTGGTCCCAAGTATCCTACCAAGCAGGGGTTAAAATAATAACTGTTCTGAAAGGAATATTCTCTTTGGGAATGAGGAGATTTTAGTGCAGATTAATTAGCTTCCATTAAACCCAATTAAAATAGGTTCAAATGGTAAATCTAAAATATGTGTGAACTTCTTTTATGGAATCTGAGCTGAGGGCTCTTTGAAATGATAATTTGTTTTCTTAGTATAAGCTCATCATAAATAGATCTAAGGATGAGAAAGACCTTGTTTTAGGAGACTGTCTCAAAAAACAACACTCTAGTGAGGTAAGTAGTTGACAGATTTTATCTCTTTTTTCTGACTAGGGAAATGCATTCTGAAAATTTAAGGATTTTTTGTTCAAGGTCACACAGTAATTCAGAAATATGGCAATGAGTGGTCTGAAGAAAGGAACTCAAGGAAATAGGTTATCTGAAATGATTGGAGGTAGGAGAAAAAGGATTGAGCAGAAGAGCCAGTGGAATTTTGTAGGATGTTGAGATTTTTATTTTTGCTAAAAAAAAAAAAAAATGGATCGAGAGGAAAAGTTCACATTCTTCATGTCTGTGTCTATATATTTTCCTGCCAATCTTGCCAAACTTTTGTTGAACTGATATAGTAGTCAGAAACTTATAGAAAAAAAGCACACATGATTAGATGAAAAAGAACTCTGTCAAAGCAAATTAATAGGACAGATTATTTTGGCATTTGAGAATATTGTTAATGTTGTTCTACTTTATATGCTCAGTTATACTTTTGGGTTTAACTGAATTAGGGTAATTGATTCCACCACAAAAGAAAAAAAAATTCTCATGTTCTTTGCTTCTAAAATACTTATGAAAGTCTTTGAAAGTTATGGAAACTGACTCTGGTAGAAGCATATTTAAAAGTAGAACCCCCTTCCTTCAGCATATTTTTCTTATCAAACCAAAAATATTTAAAGCATTTAAAGCATTCTAAAATGGAATTATTTGTCCATCCATTTCTTTTTCATTCAGCAAACACTTATTAAATACATACTTTATATAGATTATGCTAGATTCTGTGGAGATACAAAGTTTGAATAAATTGAACTTCCTGCCTCTGTGGAGCTGACAGTTTAATGAAAACAAAAATTACCTGTTAAGCAAATTGGAGAATTACAAAACAATGTATATGAGATGTAAGCAAGGACTGGAGAAATTGGAATAAGGAAGAAATCTTGGAAAAGATAGAATTAAATCAAGCTTTAAATGATGGCTAAGGATTCAATAGATGAAGAGTGAGAAGGAGGAGACTTCTTGCCAAGATGGCTACTTGAAAAGGAGACAGACAACATTCTACATACCCAATTCAGCAAAAAAATCTTCAAGTTCCAAGACCAAATGATGAACAAGAAATCCAATGAGAAACTTTCTTTTTTCATGTCAGAACTATGCAAAAACTCAGTCAAAAGTTCATAGATAAGCCTTATATAAGACTTTATGTTTAGGAGCCAAGATGGCGGAGCAGGCACACACGACTCTCTAAGCTCCTCTCATTACCCTCATAACCAAATATTTAATCCAGCCTCAAAAATAACTCTTCACTGCTTAAATTCATGAAGATAAGAAGCACTACAACTTACCAGCCGATCCAGAAGCTCGCCAGGAAAGGTTTGTCCTGAGGTGCCAGGAACAGACTAGCACAGGCAGCGAAAGGCTGGGGTCCTGAGCAGACCAGGGGCGGGGGTGATCTCTGTGGCTAGAGAAGTTATAGAGAGGACTCTGCTATAGGCTAACTGCTCTACCTTGATTACAAAACAGTAAACTGGCAGAGAAGTTAAAGCCTAAAACAGAGGGTCCTCTAAAAACCGCCAGAACCTAATGAGATCTGGCTGTAACCCCTCAAACCCGGAAGTGACTCAGGCAGACTTTACCGCAGCCCTGTGGCCACATCCGGCAGTTCGGGGCTTTTGCGGGGGCAGTTACTAATCTGCATGACAGTGGGGCACAGCCTGGACAGCTATAATTGTCAGTGTGGGGGGCTCAGCCTGGGGCAATAGAACTTCCCCAGCTGACTGTGCTTCCTGGGCAGACACTTCCGGTCCCTGCAAATCCATTCACTGCTCAGCTGCTAATACCCACAGCCCCAGGGCAGGGTTTGGCTTGGGAAGTGAAACTCTCACTGCTAAGTGTCTAGGCCCAGGGCAGTCATTATCTCACACAGCTGAGGTTCTTTGAAAGGCACTTTCCCAACCCTGCCCTGCAGGCCTGAGTTACTTTTGGGTGGGGAACTCTTTCCCAGAGCACTCCAGTACCTCTCTGCTTTTTGTAGCCGGTTGACAGCCCATCCATATACCTTTCACTGCTCTGCAGAGGAAGCTGGTAACCTCCTGGCTCTGAAGGCAGACCTTACAGGCTTTAACAAAATGAGTAAAAAAAATCAAAAGAACGATTGATAGTTTCTACCCAGAAAGAGAACAGCTTTTCAACCCTGAAGAGACTAATAGCAGACAGTCTCCAGATGATTGTTGGTCTCCAATACAAAAAGCTCTCCTAGAAGAGACTATTCAAAACCTTAAAAGAGAGCTAGAAGAAAAATGGGGAAAGGAAATAGAAGCTATGCAAAAGAGTACAGAAAAGGCACATAACTCATTAAAAGAAAAATTTGATAAAGTGGAAAAAGAAAACAACTTCCTGAAATGTGAATTGGAAAAGGTAAAAAACAGAGTTTGAGAATTGGAAAAAGAAAATGACTCACTAAAAAAAAAAATTAGTGAAATGGAAAAAAATTCCATAGAGCAAAACAACTCAATTGGACATATACAAAAAGAAGTAAAAAAAGCTAATGAAGAAAATAACTCACTAAAAATTAGAACTGAACAAATAGAAATGACTGATTCATTGAGACATCAAGAATCAGTCAAGCAAAACCAAAAAAATGAAAGATTGGAAAAAAATGTCAAATATTTACTGGGAAAAATAACAGATCTGGAAAATAGATCTAGGAGAGATAACCTGAGGATCATCGGACTACCTAAAAATTATGATGAAAAACAGAGCCTAGATACTATTTTACAGGAAATCATCAAAGAGAACTGCCCAGAAGTAATAGAACCAGAAGGGAAAATAGGCGTTGAAAGAATTCATCGAACACCTTCTGAAAAAGACCCTAAAATAAAGACTCCAAGGAATATTGTGGCCAAACTTCAGAATTTCCAGACTAAAGAAAAAATTTTACAAGCAGCCAGGAAAAAACAGTTCAAATACCGAGATGTCACAATAAGGGTCACGCAAGATTTGGCTCCCTCAACATTAAAGGATCGAAGGGCCTGGAACCAGCTATTCCGAAAGGCAAAAGAACTTAGAATGCAGCCAAGAATAAACTACCCAGCTAAGCTGAGTATTTTTTTCCACGGAAGAAGATGGATATTTAATGAAATAGAGGAATTCCATCTGTTTCTAAGGAAAAAACCAGACTTAAACAAAAAATTTGATCTTCAACAACAGGAATCAAGAGAAGTAGAAAAAGGTAAAAGGAACTCTTGAGAACTGTATTTCTATTGTGAATATACATAAAAATCATATGTATAATTTGATTTTACCGATATAACATAAAAAAGGGAAGTAGAAATGGAAAGGGGATAGTGCCAGAAAAAGGGAAGAAGGGAGATAAAAAGAGGGAAACTACATGTGACAATGAGGCAGAGGAAACCTATCATATATGAGGGAACTTAGAGAGGGGGAGGAACATTGTGTGAATCCTACTCTCATCAGAGTTGGCTCAAAGAGGAAACAATTGACATATTTGTTTTACACAGATTCTTCTCCCACTTCATTAAAAAGTGGGAGAGGAAAAGGGAGAAGGAAAAAGAGTAATAAGGGAAGGGTACAAGAAAGGGGAAGGTATTCCAAGGGAGGAGGGAGGGATACTAAAGAGGGAGAGCTGTGCGATGTTAGTGGGATCAATAGGGAAGAAGGGAAGGAGGGCAAGAAAAAGAAAAGTATAATCTGGGGATATTAGGATGGCAGGAAATGCAGAATTGGTTATTTTAACCGCAAATGTGAATGGGATGAACTCTCCCATAAAGAGGAGGCAGATAGCAGACTGGATCAGAAGTTAGAACCCTACAATCTGTTGTTTACAGGAAACACATTTAAAACATGGAGATACATACAGACTAAAGGTAAAAGGCTGGAGCAGAATCTATTATGCTTCAGGTGAAGTCAAAAAAGCAGGGGTAGCCATCCTTATCTCAGATCAAGCAAAAGCAAAGATTGATCTAATTAAAAGAGATAAGGAAGGAAACTATATCTTGCTTAAGGGTACTATAGAGAATGAAGCAATATCAATATTAAACATATATGCACCAAGTGGTATTGCATCTAACTTCCTTAAAGAGAAGCTAAGAGAGTTGCGAGAAGAAATAGACAGCAAAACTATAAGAGTGGGAGATCTCAATCTTTCACTCTCAGATTTAGATAAATCAAATCACAAAACAAATAAGAAAGAAATTAAAGAGGTAAATAGAATATTAGAAAAATTAGGTATGATAGATCTCTGGAGAAAACTGAATGGTGACAGAAAGGAGTATACTTTCTTCTCAGCAGTTCATGGAACCTACATAAAAATTGACCATATATTAGGACATAAGGCCCTCAAAATTAAATGCAGGAAGGCAGAAATAGTAAATGCTTTCTTTTCAGACCACAATGCAATTAAAACTACATTCAACAAAAAGTTAGGTGTAAATAGACCAAAAAGTAATTGGAAACTAAATGATCTCATCTTAAAGAATGATTGGGTGAAACAGCAAATTATAGACACAATTAATAGTTTCACTCAAGATAATGACAACAATGAGACATCATATCAAAATTTATGGGATGCAGCCAAAGCAGTAATAAGGGGAAATTTTATATCCTTAGAGGCTTACTTGAATAAAATAGAAAAAGAGAAGATCAATGAATTGGGCCTGGAACTTAAAAAGTTAGAAAAAGACCAAATTAAAAACCCCCAATCAATTACTAAACTTGAAATTCTAAAATTAAAAGGAGAAATTAATAATATAGAAAGTAAAAAAAAACTATTGAACTAATAAATAAAACTAAGAGTTGGTTTTATGAAAAAACCAATAAAATTGATAAACCTTTGGTAAATCTGATTAGAAAAAGGAGAGAGGGAAATCAAATTGGCAGTCTTAAAAATGAAAAAGGAGAACTTACCACTGATGAAGAGGAAATTAAAGAAATAATAAGGGGTTACTTTGCCCAACTTTATGCCAATAAATTTGATAACCTAAGTGAAATGGATGACTACTTCCAAAAATATAGGCTTCCCAGATTATCAGAGGAGGAAGTAAATTGCTTAAATAGTCCCATTTCAGAAAAAGAAATAGAACAAGCTATTAATCAACTCCCTAAAAAAAAATCCCTGGGACCAGATGGATTTACATGTGAATTCTACCAAACATTCAAAGAACAATTAGCCCCAATGCTTTATAAACTATTTGAAAAAATAGGGAATGAAGGAGTCCTACCAAACTCCTTTTATGACACAGACATGGTACTGATACCTAAACCAGGTAGGTTGAAAACAGAGAAAGAAAATTATAGACCAATCTCCCTAATGAATATTGATGCTAAAATCTTAAATAAGATATTAGCAAAAAGACTACAGAAAATCATCCCCAGGATAATACATCATGATCAAGTAGGATTTATACCAAGAATGCAGGGCTGGTTCAATATCAGGAAAACTATCAATATAATTGGCCATATTAATAATCAAATTAACAAAAACCATATGATCATCTCAATAGATGCAGAAAAAGCATTTGATAAAATCCAACATCCATTCCTATTAAAAACTCTTGAGAGTATAGGAATAAATGGACTTTTCCTTAAAATAATCAGTAGCATCTATTTAAAACCATCAGTAAGCATCATATGTAACACGGACAAACTGCAACCATTCCCAGTAAGATCAGGAGTGAAACAAGGTTGCCCACTATCACCGTTACTATTTAATATTGTATTAGAAATGCTAGCTTTGGCAATAAGAGTTGAGAAAGAGATTAAAGGAATAAGAATAGGCAATGAGGAAACCAAATTATCACTCTTTGCTGATGATATGATGGTATACTTAGAAAACCCCAGAGATTCTACCAAAAAGTTATTAGAAACAATCTACACCTTCAGCAAAGTTGCAGGATATAAAATAAACCCACATAAGTCATCAGCATTCTTATATATCACTAACAAAACCCAACAGTTAGAGATACAAAAAAAAATCCCATTTAAAGTAACTACTGATTGTATAAAATATTTAGGAATCTATCTGCCAAGGGAAAATCAGAAACTTTATGAGCAAAACTACAAAACACTTTCCACACAAATTAAGTCTGATCTAACCAACTGGAAAAATATTAAATGCTCTTGGATTGGGCGAGCAAATATAATAAAGATGACAATACTACCTAAATTAATCTACTTAGCGCTATACCAATCAGACTCCCAAAAAACTACTTTGATGAATTAGAAAAAATAACAACAAAATTCATATGGAAAAACAAAAGGTCAAGAATTTCGAGGGAATTAATGAAAAAAAAATCAAATGAAGGTGGCCTAGCTGTACCAGATCTAAAATTATATTATAAAGCAGCTGTTACTAAAACCATCTGGTATTGGCTAAGAAATAGACTAGTTGATCAATGTAATAGGTTCGGTTCAAAGGACAAAACAGCCAATAACTTTAATAATATAGTGTTTGACAAACCCAAAGACACCAGTTTCTGGGATAAGAATGCATTATTTGACAAAAATTGCTGGAAAAATTGGAAATCAGTATGGCAGAAACTAGGCATTGACCCACACTTAACACCGTACACCAAGATAAGGTCAAAATGGGTTCATGATCTAGGCATAAAGAATGAGATGATAAATAAATTGGAAGAGCATAGGATAGTTTACCTCACAGACCTGTGGAAGAGGGAGGATTTTATGACCAAAGAAGAACTAGAGATCACTATTGACCACAACATAGAAAATTTTGATTATATCAAACTGAAAAGTTTTTGTACAAACAAAACAAATGCAAACAAGATTAGAAGGGAAAAAATAAACTGGCAAAACATTTTTACAATCAAAGGTTCTGATAAAGGCCTCATTTCCAATATATATAGAGAACTGACCCTAATCTATAAGAAATCAAACCATTCTCCAATTGATAAATGGTCAAAGGATATGAACAGACAATTCTCAGATGAAGAAATTGAAACTATTTATAGACAAATGAAAATATGCTCCAAATCATTATTAATCAGAGAAATGCAAATTAAGACAACTCTGAGATACCACTACACACCTGTCAGATTGGCTAGAATGACAGGGAAAGATAATGGGGAATGTTGGAGGGAATGTGGGAAAACAGGGACACTGATACATTGTTGGTGGAATTGTGAACACATCCAGCCATTCTGGAGAGCAATTTGGAACTATGCTCAAAAAGTTATCAAACTGTGCATACCCTTTTTGATCCAGCAGTGTTTCTACTGGGCTTATACCCCAAAGAGATACTAAAGAAAGGAAAGGGACCTGTATGTGCCAAAATGTTTGTGGCAGCCCTGTTTGTAGTGGCTAGAAGCTGGAAAATGAAAGGATGTCCATCAATTGGAGAATGGTTGAGTAAATTGTGGTATATGAACGTTATGGAATATTATTATTCTGTAAGGAACGACCAGCAGGATGAATACAGAGAGGACTGGTGAGACTTACATGAACTGATGCTAAGTGAAATGAGCAGGACCAGGAGATCATTATATACCTCAACAATGATACTGTTTGAGGATGTATTCTGATGGAAGTGGACCTCTTCGATAAAGAGAGTTAATTCAGATCAAAGATGGACAGAAGCAGCTACACCCAAAGAAAGAACACTGGAAATGAATATAAACTGCTTGCATTTATGTTTTTCCTCCCGGGTTATTTATACCTTCTGAATTCAATTCTCCCTGTGCAACAAGAAAACTGTTTGATTCTGCACACATATATTGTATCTAGGATATACTGCAACCCATTCAACATGTAAAGGACTCTTGCCATCTCGGGGAAGGGGTGGAGGGAGGGAGGGGAAAAATCGGAACAGAAATGAATGCAAGGGATAATGCTGTAAAAATTACCCTGGCATGCGTTCTATCAATAAAAAATTATTTAAAAAAAAGACTTTATGTTTAGAGACAAAAAGAGTGGAGGGTTCTCTTGAGGAATTTCCTAGGGTAGGAATTTTGGAAGTTTAGAGGACTATGGTACAAAGACTAAGACAATCTATATAGGGGATCTGAGATAGAGAAGATCTGAAGATATAGGACTGTGAGTTTCAAAGATCTAGGACTGAATGAATATACTAGAATAAAAAATTAGTATAAAAATCCATAGGAGTCATCACAAGACTATGTAGGACTAATGACCCGAGTCACACAAAAATCCATTGAGGACCGATATCAGCCCAATTTAGGAACCCAAGCTGGAGATATGAGTAAAACAAAGAAAATACTAACTGGAATAAGCAATAATTGCAAATTTATAGACTTCTCCAAAGAAAAGGTGAACAATACTGCAACTAACTAGTATCATAGGTAACAGTTCTAGACTTGGAAAATTAGGAAAGTCCTAGTTAAAATCCTGCCTCAGACACTCATTAGCTATGTGATTTTGTAACCCTTGACAAATTATTTAATGTCAGACTCAGTTTCTTCATCTGCAAAATGGAAATATGAATAGTATATACCTCAGGGGATTGTTGTAAAAACTTGGGATGATATGTGTACAAATGCTTTGTAAACTGTAAAGCTCTATATACATTCTAATTCTTCCTATCAATTGCAAGAAGAGACTCAAAGGAAAAAAAAATTACATATGTACACACACACACACACACACACACACACACACACACATATATATATAGGCAAGGATTATATGAATGTCTAGAAGAAATGGAAACTAATGGAATAAAATCCTTGAGGAAAAGAATCAAAGGAGAATAAATAGTTTAGAAAAGAAAATAGTAAATTTTACTCAAGTAAAAAACTTCCTAAAAACTAAAACAGGCAACTAGTATTTATTTAACATTTCTTAAGTGCCAGACATTGTGCTAATTCTTGAGGATAAAAAGAAAGATGAGCTTTTTAAAAACATTAACTCACACAAAGATTGTTTTCTTCAATCCAAAGATTGAAAAAGTAGAAAAATTATAATATATCTGTTATGAAAAGCAACTGGCATGGATGATAACTCAAGTAGAAATTAGCCAGGAATTATTGGACTTTCTGAAAACTATGATTTAAAACAAAGCAAAAGAAAAGAAAAGCCTAGATATTCCATTACTATCAATGTTAAATGAAAACTTCCCAAAGGTATTAGAACCAGAAAGCAAATTCAAAACAAAACAAAATAAAAAAATCCAAAAAGTTACTAATTACCTCAAAAGAATCTTAAAAGGAAAAATTCATCAGATATTATAGCAAAAACTAGAGAGAGAGAGAGAGAGAGAGAGAGAGATCACATATCAAAGAAAATTATAATATTGCAAACTTCCAGAAAAAGAAAAAAAAGTAATCTAAATATAAAAAAACCCTGAATCACACAACATTGAGCAGCTTATACTATAAAATGAGTGGAGCCTTTTAGAAAATAAAAGGAAGCTTTGTCCTTTAAAAGGCAAAATATGTAGAATAATTTATTTCGCAAAGGTGAACATGAACTTAGATGGGAAAAATGTATCTTTAATGAAATTGAGCACTTTAAAACATTTCTGATAAAAAGACCATTTCTCATAAAAAGCAACTATGAAAAACAAATCCAAGAATATAGAAAACTTAGAAAAGTAAATTTATTTGTGGAATTTGAAGAACTGTCTGATGATGTAGTGCTAATATACTTATAGTAGGAGAAGAAACAAATATTGCTTCAGAACTTTAAGTTCTTCAAAAGGTATTTGAAAGAGATAAATAAGAAAAACAGATGCTCTGGGAAGAGGAAAGATTTATTCTGTTTTGATGGTCTGAAGAGGGAAAAGGGAACAAGTATAAAAATACTCTATTAGAAAGAAGGAAGAAGGGGGTGGAATGTGCTATTTTTCATTATTGGATTTTATAAATTGAGGATAAGAAAAAAATGAAAATAGAAGGATGGGGTGGATATCATATAAACCTTACTCTTATCTGAAATGGAAAAAGTATGACTGAACAATTCATTCTCTCTCCCCCAAAACAAAACCACAAAAAAGACAAGTAACCATTACCACCACTACACCACCACCACCAGATAACACAATTTAGTAGAGAAGCACATCAAAGTCAACAGGGAAATAGGAATAGGGGGTGAGAAATGGGTTAACAGGAAGGATAATAAGGGGGAGCAGGAATGAATAATTGAAGCAAAAACAACTTTCTCATCCTGAAGTATTATTATTATTATTATTAATTTTTATTTAATAATTACTTTATATTGACAGAATCCATGCCAGGGTAATTTTTTTTTTTACAACATTATCCCTTGCACTCATTTCTGTTCTGATTTTTCCCCTCTCTCCCTCCACCCCCTCCCCTAGATGACAAGCAGTCCTATATATGTTGGATATGTTGCAGTATATCCTAGATACAATATATGTTTGCAGAACCGAACAGTTCTCTTGTTGTACAGGGAGAATTGGATTCAGATGCTATAAATAACCCAGGAAGAAAAACAAAAATGCAGATAGTTCACATTCGTTTCCCAGTGTTCTTTCTTTGGGTGTAGCTGCTTCTGTCCATCATTTATCAATTGAAACTCAGGTCACTTTGTCAAAGAAATCCACTTCCATCAAAATATGTCCTCATACAATATCGTTGTTGAAGTGTATAATGATCTCCTAGTTCTGCTCATTTCACTTAGCATCAGTTCATGTAAGTCTTGCCAGCCCTCTCTGTATTCATCCTGCTGGTCATTTCTTTTTTTTTTTTTTTTTTAATTTTTATTTAATAATTACTTTATATTGACAGAATCCATGCCAGGGTAATTTTTTTTTTTTTACAACATTATCCTTTGCACTCGTTTCTGTTCCAATTTTTTTCCCCTCCCTCCCTCCACCCCCTCCCCTAGATGGCAAGCAGTCCTTTATATGTTGGATGTGTTGCAGTATATCCTAGATATAATATATGTTTGCAGAACCGAACAGTTCTCTTGTTGCATAGGGAGGATTGGATTCAGAAGGTATAAATATCCCGGGAAGAAAAACAAAAATGCAGATAGTTCACATTCGTTTCCCAGTGTTCTTTCTTTGGGTGTAGCTGCTTCTGTCCATCATTTATCAATTGAAACTCAGGTCTCTTTGTCAAAGAAATCCACTTCCATCAAAATATGTCCTCATACAATATCGTTGTTGAAGTGTATAATGATCTCCTAGTTCTGCTCATTTCACTTAGCATCAGTTCATGTAAGTCTTGCCAGTTCTCTCTGTATTCATCCTGCTGGTCATTTCTTTTTTTTTTTTTTAATTTTTATTTAATAATTACTTTATATTGACAGAATCCATGCCAGGGTAATTTTTTTTTTTTTTTACAACATTATCCTTTGCACTCGTTTCTGTTCCAGTTTTTTTCCCCTCCCTCCCTCCACCCCCTCCCCTAGATGGCAAGCAGTCCTTTATATGTTGGATGTGTTGCAGTATATCCTAGATATAATATATGTTTGCAGAACCGAACAGTTCTCTTGTTGCATAGGGAGGATTGGATTCAGAAGGTATAAATATCCCGGGAAGAAAAATAAAAATGCAGATAGTTCACATTCGTTTCCCAGTGTTCTTTCTTTGGGTGTAGCTGCTTTTGTCCATCATTTATCAATTGAAACTCAGTTAGGTCTCTTTGTCAAAGAAATCCACTTCCATCAAAATATGTCCTCATACAATATCGTTGTCGAAGTGTATAATGATCTCCTGGTTCTGCTCATTTCACTTAGCATCAGTTCATGTAAGTCTCGCCAGTCCTCTCTGTATTCATCCTGCTGGTCATTTCTTACAGAACAATAATATTCCATAACATTCATATACCACAATTTACCCAGCCATTTTCCAATTGATGGGCATCCATTCATTTTCCAGTTTCTAGCCACTACAAATAGGGCTGCTACAAACATTTTGGCACATACAGGTTTGTGCTTTTCTCCCTTCTTTCCCCTTTACCCCGCTTCCCAGTATTAAGCTTGTGAGCACCACGTGCTTCTCACAGCCCTCCCTTTTTAGAGTTCCCTCCCCCCACTTTAGAGTTCCTCCCCCTATCTTACCCCTTTCCCTCCCAGTTTCCGTATTCCCTTCGGCTTAGCTTATTCCTTCCCTTTTCACTTTTCCCTTCTCACTTTTCAATGAGGTGGGAGAAGTTTCACCATAGATTGAATATGTCTTAAGATTTTTCACTTAAAGCCAATTCTGAAGGCAATAAGATACCCACTATATTCATCCCCCTCCATTCTTTCTCTCAGATATAATAGGTTTCCTATGCCTCTTCATGAGATGTACTATTTCCACTTTACCCTTTTTCTGGTACAATGTCCTTTCCACATCAGTTTCTAGAACAAGGTATACATGTATTCTTTATACATCTTTATAGCCGAAATATAGTTCCCAAGATTAATTTTTACCTTTTTAGATTTCTCTTGAGTTCTATATTTGTAGATCAAACTTTTTGTTAAGTTCTGGCTTTTTCCTCAAAAATAAGTGAAATTCGCTTATTTTGTTGAATGTCCATCTTCTTTCCTGGAAAAAGATGCTCATTCTCGCTGGGTAAGTTATTTTTGGTTGCATACCAAGTTCCTTAGCCTTTCGGAATATCATATTCCAGGCCCTTCGATCCTTTAATGTGGATACTGCCAGATCCTGGGTGATCCTTATTGTGGCTCCTTGATACTTGAATTGGGTTTTTCTAGCCGCTTGCAATATTTTTTCCTTCGTCTGAGGGTTCTGGCATTTGGCCACTATATTCCTTGGTGTTTTGATTTTAGGATTCCTTTTAGTGGGTGATCGATGAATCCTTTCAATGTTTATTTTTTCCTCTGTTCCTATGACTTCTGGGCAGTTCTCTTTGATAATTTCCTGGAAAATAGTGTCCAGGCTCTTTTTTTCATCATGTTTTTCTGGGAGTCCAATGATTCTCAGATTGTCTCTCCTGGATCTGTTTTCCAGGTCTGTTGTCTTCTCCAGAAGGTATTTTACATTCTTTTCCATTGTTTGATTTTTTTGGATTTGCTTGACTGATTCTTCTTGTCTCCTCGAGTCATTCAATTCCAATTGTTCAATTCTGATTTTCAGTGAAGTATTTTCTTCACTCACTTTTTAAAAATCTTTTTCTACTTGTCCCATTGAGTTCTTTTGTTCTGTGGAATTTTTTTCCATTTCGCCAATTTCATTTTTTAGAGAGCTATTTTCTGTTATCAGTTCACTAATCCTATTTTTCAAGGATTTTATTTCTTTATCCACTCTCTCTTTAACTGACTTCTCCAGGCTCTTTTGCCAAGCCTCCCATTTTTCTTCTAGCTCCCTTGTAAGAGCCTTTTTAATTTCCTCCATGAGATTCATCTGTGCTGAGGAACAGATGATCTCCTCCTTTGGGGATTCACCTGGAGACTGTCTGTTTTTAGTCTCCTCAGGATTTAGAGTCTGCTCTCTATCTGTGTAGAAGCTGTCAAGGGTTAAAGTCCTCTTCAGTTTCTTGCTCATTCTGTCTAATAATCAAAGACAAACTAGCAAAGAAAAACAGAAAAAACTGGAGTCTTTCTTTGGGGGAGGGGCTGGGTGGTGTTACCGAGCTTCCTCTACAGACTGCGGGGGGGGGGGGGGCAGCAGTGAGGCACTAGCCCGAATGTGCTGCACCTGCGCTCTGAGATCCCAGAGCATGCTGAATCACTGTGGGGGGGGGGGAGGGAGGAGCGGGGAGGGTGGCCAGGTCCCAAGAGACTCCAGCTGTTTGGAGTTGTGTTCTTCAACCCTGGTGTTTTTAGCTTCTCTGCTGGGCTGCTTACTTGCTGCCAGGGCAAAGTATCCAAACCTGTAGCGAAGCTCTCCCCGCAGAGACGGCTGCAATCACTCCCCACCCCTTCTCCACTCTGCTCCTGTGCTCTCACTGCCACTGCCCTCAGCCTGCACCCGATCTAAAACCGTCCCAGCCCTCCAGTAGAAACAGACCTTTCTTGGCGAATTTCAAGGATGGCTTCTCTTGGTAACTATTTGTGGGTTTTTTTTTTTTTTCAGTCAAGCATTAATTCAGAGGCTTGTAATGAAATGGATATGAGAGAAAGCGCAGAGCTTACACAGCTGTGTGCCTCCTCTCCACCATCTTAACCGGAAGTCCGAAAAAGAAGCCTGAAGTATTATTAAAGAAAAGGCAGGGCAAAGAACTAAAATTTATGGGAGTATTTTACTTTAGCCTTCAGAAGATTGGAAAATAGATGATGGAAGTGTGGTATGTGAATGAAAAGGAATATTAATAAGCTATGAGAAAAGAAAAAAAAAGCAATTTAAAGGAATTATGAGTTATATAAACTGACAGAGTGAAGCAGGCTACCTCAGAAGAACAATCTATAAAAGTATAATAACATTGTTAAAAACAAAACACAAGAAAACTTTTAAAGATCAAAAGATGAAAGTAATAATCAATTCATGTCTCTAATTAGAGGATCTAACCAAACTTAACAAAAAGATAATATGCAATATAGAGACATACTTTACTGTATATTTAAAAAAAAAAAGAGTGAGAGGGTTTTTTGAATAGTGTAAGTGATATTGATAGAATCAGGTGAATGGGGGTTATATTTGAATGTCAGAGAACAATTCTGTTTTTTTTTTTTTTTTCTGGCGTGCTTGAAGGAGAATAATGGAGACCTGAAAAGGTAAGGTGATGCCAGATGATAAAAGACTTTAAAAATATAGCAAAAGTTTAAGAACTCATTAGTTTATAGCAAGACATTAAAGGTTTGGGGGAAGGGAAAGAATTGATACAGTTGGATATATGTATAAGGCTGTTTAATCTAATGAATATATAAAGTTTGGGTCACAGGAAACCAAATGGATAAATGGATAAAATTCTGGAGTTGGAGTTAAGACCCAATTCAAATCCTGTCTCATACACTCAATAGCTATGTAACCCTGAACAAGTGATTTAACTTCTTTCAGTCTCAGTTTCCTAATTTGTAAGACAGGGATAATAATAGTTCCCAATTCAAAGGGTTGTTTTGAGGATTAAATGGTAAGTGCTTTGCAAATTTTAAGAGCCTATGTAAATGTTAAACATTATTATTATTGGATGAAGGGGAAAGATTGTTAATGGGAAAATTTGTAGGCTATTATAAAATGCATGATATTGGTAATAAAGTTCTAATATTAAGTTTGTGGTAGAAATTTTAGAAATAATCATGACTTGGATATAGATATCAGAAATAAAAGAAAAGAATCAGCAATAATAATAAAGTTGCTGATGTTTATATGTCATATTCAGGTTTACAATGTGCTTTTAAAAGCATTAACTCACACAAGCCTCCCCAACCTAATGTCAAAGACTGAATGAAAATGCTATGGACAAAGTAATCTAATTATGAAAAGAATGATGTGTTTGGAATCAGGAGACCTGAGTTCAGATCTCAGCTATACTCTCATTACTTGTACAACCATGACAAGTCATTTCATTTGTCTTATCCTCATCAGGAAAACAAAAATTCAGACTGGATGCTCTTTATAGTTCCATCCAACTCAGTTAAAAAAATAAAATAACAAGATCATATTTAAGGGAAAAGACAATTAAATATCAAACACACTGAGTTGGAAATGTCAATGGGGAATCTAAATAAAGGTGTATAGAGTTATAAAAAAAGGGTAAAGAATTGACACAGCAAAGAAGTAAGGATTAATTAATTAAACAAATTGATAAATAAAAAATTAATCACATTAATTATTAATAATGTTGTCAATGTTAAAGAGTGGAGAATAGAGAGAAAACCAAAAACAGACACTTTGGGGAAAATCAGCATTAATAAGTCACCAAAAGAATGTCGAGCTGGCAAAAGAAACAGAAAGGAAAGGTAGAGAAATTGGGGAAAACTAGGAGAATGGGGTATCTTTGGAGCTAAGTCATAATATCAATAACTGCCAGGAAAAATCAGTAGCAAAAAAGAATTATTAGGTTTGATAATACCAGGTAGGTCATTGGGGATCCTTGTATTAGCAGTAGATTGGTGGAGACAAGAATTGAGAAATAAGAAGGATAAAAAGTAGGTGAGAGAGAAAAGGTGTTAAATTGGGAGTTAGAGAATTCTATTCATATCCTAGTTTTACCACTTATAACTTTTTTTCCTGATGTTGGGCAACACACTTCCCTTTTGTAAGTTCAGTTTCCTCAACTATAGAATTTATGGGTTGCACTTTATAACCTCTGAAGTCTCCTTCAAGTCTTAAATCTAAGCTCCTATGATTCCATGTTACTGTTTTAAAAGGTTTAACAGTAACAGGAAAAGGAGAAGTGAGCCAGGTGTATGAAAGAAGACCCAAAGAAAAGGTATTTTGTTTTCAAGGTTTTGCATAAATAAATCTGTTTTTAGGAGGATAGGAAGGAAATGGAAGGAGGGAGAGATTGAAGATTCATAAAGAAAAGGGGATGACTGCAGAAGGAAGGTTTTACATGAGACCAGAGTATGGGATCAGGGATCAAGAGTTCCATTTCCGAGGTTAATCTTTTTCTTTTTTTCTTTATTAAAGCTTTCTATTTTTCAAAACAGATGCTTGGACAATTCTTTAACATTAGCCCTTGCAAAACTTGATGTATCAATTTTCTTCCCCTTCTCCCGTGCCCTCCTCTACCTGGCAAGCAGTCCAATAAATGTTAAACATGGTAGAAATATATATTAAATCCAATATATGCATACATATTTATACAATTATCACATCTCATAAGAAAAATCAAGTCAAACCAGTTTAAAAAAAGAGAGGAGCAAAATAAAATGCAAACAAACAACAACAACAAAAAAAGAATGAATGAAAATGCTATGTTGGGAGCCACACTCAGTTCCCACAGTTCTCTCTCTGGGTGTAGATGGTTCTCTTCATCACTAAACAAATGGAATTGATTTGAATCATCTCATTGTAGAAGAGAGTCATGTCCATCAGAATTGATCATTGTATAATCTTGTTGTTGCTGTGTATAATGATCTCCTGGTTCTGTTCATTTCACTGAGCATCAGTTCATGTAAGTCTCTCCAGGCTTCTCTGAAATCATCCTACTTGTCATTTCTTACAGAACAATAATATTCTATAACATTCATATACCATAATTTATTCAGTCATTCTCCAATTGAGTTGGAGATCCATTCAGTTTCCAGTTTCTTGCCACTACAAAAGGGCTGCCACAAACATTTTTGCATATATGGGTCCCTTTCCTCTTTTAAGATCTCTGAGTTTAATCTTAATGAAGAGTAAGCATCCTTTTTTTTTTCCTTTTATTGGTGATAATGCTGGGAAATGATAGGGATTATAAAAGGGAAGTCTGAGGGGACTCAAGAGTGATGCTTTCAATCTTCTGAGTGAAATAGGCTAAGTTATTTCTCTTATTAGGGCTGAGTGTGTGTGTGTGTGTGTGTGTGTGTGTGTGTGTGTGTGTGTGTGTAGAGGGGATGTAGGAGTGGTTACAGGAGGAAGGAAAAAGTAAGGTTCTTCTATTATTATGAATGTGGGTAAATTTATATAATAGATTGAAGACAATTCTGTGTACAACTGATGATGTCAATACACCTAGACTTATTTCTTATCTATAGGCTGATGAGAAAATAGATAAGTAATAAAAGTAGTTTTATAAAATAATCTGTAAATTATATGTAATATGAATCTCCACTAGAGGGCAAAAAAGAGCATTTCAACACTGGAAACTCCTTAATAACATTATCTCATATTGGAAACAGTGCATGTATATAGCATACAATGTTTCAGGGAATCTAATTGTCAGTCATCATTCTCAAAATGCATTTAATTTAATCATGCAAGAATTGACTTTTAAATTTCTTCCAGGAAACTGAGAACAATTAGCTTCTTATGTATATCCTTCTTTTTTGGAGTTTAATTTTTGTGACACAAAATCTCTCAGAGCTCATTTGTTTCTGGGGTAGGAGAACACATCCTAATAAAAAGCTGAAATTTCATGTGGAAGCACTTTAACAGATTCATTATAGGAATTAAGAAATTGCTAATTAGAGAGAAATGGGTGATAGAAGGCAAATCGAATGACATTTATGT
The DNA here is from genome assembly GCF_016432865.1 of Antechinus flavipes. Lineage (NCBI taxonomy): Eukaryota > Metazoa > Chordata > Mammalia > Dasyuromorphia > Dasyuridae > Antechinus > Antechinus flavipes. The sequence goes on from NC_067401.1 coordinate 220,582,558, forward strand.
GAGGAGGAATATAATTTGAGACTGTGCTCTTTATTTTCTGGATGTTCTCAAAAATACTACCTGCTGTCACTTTAAAATTTATCAAACATGAATTCTACTACTACTGTAATAGGCTTTTGCCGGGCTTCATTTTGTTATGGTGTTTATTCAGGTATTATAAATTGCCCATGCATAAAATCTGTAAATAAAAAGCTATAATAATTTTTAAAAAAGAGAGAGAGAAAATGACAAAAAAAGAAACATTTTGTTACTAAAAAGTAGATTCCTAAAGTGTGAATTTTGGTCCCAGAGATGAGTAATTTTTTCTCTTTTTTTCCACTTGAAAAGTTAAAAAAAAAAGGCACATCACAGAATGTCATCTCATCCCCCACATTTTGTAGAGGTGGAAACTGAGACCCAGAGGGAATAAGGTAGATGTCTGAGGTCAACTAGATATTAAGTGACAGGATCAGAATATGAAGTCAGACTTCTACTTCAGTGCTCTTTCTATCCTACATGGTCACCTTCTAGATACATGAACATTTCTAAATGCTTTTTTTTCTTTTACTGCTATATATTCCTTAATCTTCTATTCCTTAGCTCTGGAAGTTCCACTACTCTAACATTCTTAATTTTTATGGGAGGCAATGGGAAATGTAGACTGCACTATTGAGATTTTTTTTTCCCTTGTGATCCTGTGTTACTAAGTATGTTCATTGTGATTGTATATCATCTTCTCAACAATGTTACCATTTAATTTAAGATTTGTAAATACATAGATTCAATGGAAAGAGTGATGGTTTTGGAATCAGAATGGTAAAGGAAAAAGAAGAAAATTTTATGATCACTTTTTTTTGTATATTTAAAAGGAATAGCAAGTTATACATAATGGATTTGTAATTCCATGTGTAATCATCTATGAAAATGCTTGCTTTATACTAAATTAAAAATAAAAATAAAGGTGGAAAAATAAACATTTATGATGGGAACTGGGCTTATAGTGAATCTCTGCTCTTTAGGAGCTTGACATCTAATGGGGAAGTTAAAAGAAACTCCATGACATGTTTAAAACCTAATCCTAACTACCTATATGACCTTAGGCAAGTCATTTTATCTCTCTGGCCTCAATTTCCTTTTATGTAAAGTGAGGGGTTGAATCAGATGAGTTTTCAGATCTCTTCCCATTTTAAATTTATATTGGTCTTCTGACTGGTGAACATACTAAGTATTACAATACATTAATCCATTTGCTTCTATAGAGGTCCCTGGACATTATTCTTTTGTAGAATTTATTGGGGAGGGGGTAATTTTCCCCACCTCTTACTTTTGTTTTTAGCTTTTCTTATGTCTAGGGAAGATTTTAATAGGCACTATAAGAACCTCATCTTTACATAAAACATACAAAATATAATGTACTTTTGAAGGGTTCTAGAGCTACCTATTGTTTTTGTTTAGTAATTTAGTGTGTTTGTCTCTTCATGCCCTCATTTGAGGTTTTCTTGGCAAATATACTGGTTTGTAATTTCCTTCTCCAGCTCATTTTATAGATGAGGAAATTGAGGCAAATAGGGTTGAGTGACTTGCCACATAGTTAGTAAATATCTGAGGCCAGATTTCAACTCAGGAACACGAGTCTTACTGACTTCAGGTCTGGTAGTCTTTTCTCTGTGCTATTTAACTGCATTATAGATCTACCTACCACCTGAAAAAACATTTTTTAAATGTGAAAGTTGAAGCTCATTGTTTTATTCAGAACGTTCTCTTAATTTTGAGTGATTATAAACATGGATGTGCTAAGCAAAAAGAATAAAGAAGAGATGAAAAATTGGAAATGATTCTAAATATCTAAGGAGCCAAATATGAGGAAAATATATTACTTGAATAATTATAATAATAAACCATTCAAAATGGCCAGATGCAAAATTAAGCTAAGCTTTCAACACAGGTAGTGTCATAATACTAAATTAAAATGCCCATTGATTTTTTTTTTACTTACTGCTGACCATTAGGGGAAAAAAAGGATTATGGGAGATGTTGGAAGGAGAAAGGATAAAAGACATTTTATAAGAAGGTCAAAAGGAAGAAGAAATTCATAGTACACAAAATTTCATGCTTTGAAGGGATATCAAAAACTATTTAGTCAAACTTATGTTTCCCTTCCCCATCCCCATCAGTCATATAAGAGGTTATCTGGCATTATCCAAATATTTATCAAAGAACTCCAGCAAGGGAGAATCCACTCTTTCCCAAGGCAACCCATACTAATTTTAGGTAGTTTGAATATAGGGATTCAGCCTCTTTTGGGTTATGAAACTCCTTTGTTTTTTTAGTGGCCTATGTACCCATTCTCACAATAATATTTTAAAGGAATAACATATAATACTTAGGATTACAAAGAAAAATCAGTTATGTTAAAATAGTGTCAACAAGAAATTTTTTTAAAAAGTTCCCAGATTCGAAGTTAAGAACCCCTATTTTAATAGTTGAAAGCTTTTCCTTATGTCAAATTCTTCTCTTCATGCTTGAATTTAACGTCTATTGCAGATCAAAAGAGAGGCAGTTGCGTGACATTTGACAAAGATTATAGGTGTTCATACTGAATTATAAGAAGAAAAACAATGCTAGTTACAGGCTTTGTCTAAAGTGTTCAGCAAGTAGACTGTTCCCAAAGGGAATTGTAGATCTGACAGGTAGACAATACTGTGACTTGTGGTATGGAGGGTATAATATCCTAATAAACTTGTTTCTGCTGTGAAGCCTCAGTCTGATATCTCTACAAATTCCAGCTGTTTCCATTTAACAACTATAACAGAAGAGACAGAGTGAGGTGAAGGGAGAAAATCCACTACCATTATCTTACTTGAAGAAATAGAAACATTTAGTTTATGATGACACTGGAAGAAGATGGTATTGAAAACAATTGAAAATGATGTAGTGCCTCTGGCACTAAGCACCTAATTGGACTCTTGAAGGAAGAATGAAGGAGAGATAACAACAAATATACTTTCCTGTCAGTCCCAGTTTTTGCGTTGAGTATTCATTTTGAGTGCTAAAGATGATGTTCTAATATAAACTTTGTTCCATCTCTATTACAAACTGGGCTCTGTGCATTGAAAAATGTGAACGGAGGGCATAATCCCTCCAGGGAAGTGGTTCTTTAGTTTAGAAAGAAAGAAGTATAGATGAAAAAAAATGTGAATAAACACAAAGCTGAATTATTTAGCAGCTGCCAAAAATGCGTTGAAAAATTTAGGGGGGGAAAACGCTGCATTTTTTCTTCCCTCTTTTCTTCTTCCTCTGCCCCTCCGTCCCTCCCTGTCTTTCCCTTCTTTTCTTCTTCCTCTGCCCCTCCATCCCTCTCTCCCTTTCCTTTCTTTTCTTCTTCCCTCTCTCCCTTCCTCATTTTCTTCCCTCTCTTCCCTCCTTCCTTCCCTCATTCCTTCCTTTTTCCCTCTCTCCCTCCCTTCTTCCTTCCTTCCTTTCATCTTCTTTCCTTCTCTTTTTTCTGTTTTCCTTTTCACTCTTTTCTCTCTTTCTCTTACCCTTCCTACTATTATCCTTTGTATTTGTCTTCTTCCACCTCTCTCTCTCTCTCTCTCTCTCTCTCTCTCTCTCTCTCTCAGTTCTCAATCTCTCTTTCTCTTTTTTCCCTTTCTTCTTTTCTTCCTTTCCCAAGGTATTTTTTTCAGGAGAAAGTATCTTGAAATATCAGAAAGTATGCAAAGTATGCTGGCATGTCTAGGGAGGAAGAGGACAAGAAAAAGAAAACAAAAATAACTTAGCATTTTCAGCCACAGTCACAACAAGAATCTTCACCATAGATAGAAAGGGAAGCATTCCTTTATTTTATTACCAAGATTCTTGGAATTTAGACTCAAATACAGTCACTATAATTATCAGTACTCTCAACTGTGTTTAGAGTACCTATAAAACAATCAACATGGACCAAATTCCAACTGTTAGTATGATAATACTTATTTCAAAGAGATTTTTATGAAACTAATAAAAGCTCAGAGAGGATGTCTCTTAGGTGCAAAGCATTATGAACAGTGGCTGAGGATATTTATAGTTAGAAACTACTATAAACTACATTTTACCATGATTGCTATTGTCTATTGTCAAAGGAGTCTCTAAATTGTAAAATAGTTTTTCAAAAGCAAACAGCTCCTATTTACTGAAGATTTAAAGTTTTGTTTTGTTTTGAACCCAGAATTAATAACTATTCTATTGGCATTTCCTACAAGTGTGTATGTGTTTAACTAATATATTTATATATATAGGGTACAATTTATACATATATAAATCAATTTATTACATATACTTTAATTCATATGCAATATAATTTTATATGTGGTACATTATATATACTCTACATATTTATATACGTAATATAATATCTATATCTATTTATCTATCTATCTATTAAACCAACAACCAAAATCTAGTATTTCAGAATTCCAACGGTTCATTGGGTTAAGATCTAGAGCTGAAAATGATTGTGTAGGTCATCCAATCTTCTCCCCTCATTTTAAAGATAAGGAAAATGAGTTCCCAGAAAGGTTGAATAATTTGCACAAGATCATTTTGGAGAGAGGGATGCTATAAAAACTCAATGCAGAACCAGAAATCTATCACTCATAATATAAAAGATCTGTTTGGAGCATTTAGAGCTTTAGTTAGTGACTTGATCATAATCATATAGCAAGGATGCTGGTAACATGAATACTTCCTAGCTGGGACTCACTTCTTTTGTTGTTTAGTCATTTCAGTTATGTCTCACTTTTTGTGACTCCATTTTGGAATTTTCTTGGTAAAAGCACCAGAAGGGATTACCATTTCCTCCTGTAGCTCAGAACAGTAGAATGGAAATTTTAAGTTTTCTCAGTTCCTTTTCAGACTGAAAATTTTTTTTCAATTTTTTTTAGCAACATACTTCTGACTTTCATGAAAATAGTCTTATCTAGTCATAATTAATTATATATTTTATAATACACACATATATAGTAATATATTTTGTATTTATTGCATATGTAATATAGAATTTATATTATCTATGTATATTCCTTTTCTAGTGATGTTCCTTTTCCTTTTCTCTTCCCCTTCTTTTCTTTTAATATATGCATATACAAAAAGTGTTTCATTCCCTTATTTCAATTATTACAGGAAAAAAAAAAACAGACTTCTCAACATATCCAATAAATCAAATGCATTAACTAATAGATAAATAGGCAATTTTAAAAGAAGTGAAAAGTTTTTGAGGCATTGAAGGAAACAAATGAAGACACACAGGAATATCTTATGGTTGGTTGAAGAGTCATTAATTACTGGAATTCAGTAATTCTAATAAAAAAGCCACTCATTATACTTGTACTTCTTGCCTCACAGGTTGGTTGTGCCAAAAGTGCTCTGAATTAAGTGCTATATACATACAAGCTGTTATTTTAACCTCCCAATAATATTACTTTCACCTTCATTAATATTTTAGTTAAGTACTCTTATTCTGTATTTGAATTGGTTTCTTACTAGATGATAAGCTCCACAAATAGAAAGCAGAAGCTCAGTCTTCAGGAATTTTGCAATCTAATTCTTGCTTTTCCTGTAGTGCAGTGTTACTTATACTTAGACTTCTACATAGTGCTACACTATGTAGAAATAATACACAGTGCTAAAGAATCAAAATGATCATGGCAGAGAATTTAACTTTAGGTTCTCAGAAAGTCAAGAGAAAGCAAATTCTGATTAGTGCTCCCAAGCTAGAATGGTTTCTATCACAAACCCATAAACTAATTGGCAGTGTATGGCTCAATTTCACATTTCTTGACTTACTTACATACTGAAATTGCTTCAGAGTTTACCAGTAACTTCTTAATGAGCAAATCAAATTTGAAAGCCCTCAACTTCCTTACAACTTATAATACTCTTGTTGCTCCCCATCCATGTCTCTCTTATTAATATATTCTCCTTCTTTAGATTAATTGATTGGTTTGTTTGTTTTTGTGAAACCATTAGGCTTAAATGACTTGCCCAGGATCACACAACTACAAAGTATCAACTGTCTGAAGTCTGAAGTCTGAAGTCAGATTTGAATTAGGTTGTCCTGAATCCAAATCTGATATTCTATCCATTGTGCCATGTAGTTGCTTCCTTCCTTGAATTTAAAGGTAACATACTTTCCTGACTCACATTTTATCTTTAAAGTTAAATAATAAAGATTAAATAATCTTTAAAGTTAAATTTAAAGTTAAATAATAAAGTTAAATAAATAATCTCTCTGGTCTCATAAAATTAGTTTTCTCCAAGTATTAGTCATTGATCTGCTTTTCTTTTTCTCTTCATTCTTCCTGGGAAATGCCATTCACTCCTATAATTTTAACTATATATGTGTAAAAGTTCTACATCTATATTTTCAACTCTCATTTTTTTGTGAGTTCTAGATTTGTATTTTTGATTCTCTAGACAACACCTATAACTTGATGTTCCACTGGCATTTTAAACTGAGCATGTCCTAAACTATTCTCATCTTTTCTCCTAAATTTCTCTCTCCTTTTATTATTACTTCATTATTTCTCTGAATATCAATTTTTGTAAAACTCAAATGAGGTCATATGCTTTACAAATCTTGAAGCACTACATAAATATCTCATTATTGTTTATAATTATTATGATTATGATTGCTATCACCATAACTGGTCAGGAAGAACTTGGTCATTCTGTCTAGATGCTATTGGCTAAACAGAAAGAAGAAATATCAATTTCTTTCTCAAGATTTAGTTCTATAAGTTTGGTAAACAAACATGTAGGACAATATCTTGATCTGATAAATTTGTATTTGTAAATGGACAAATAATTCTTTACTATTGTCATAGGAATAATACAATTAACTTTTTAAAGTTAATGGGATAAATTTGGAAAGTTTTTGTGTATTCAAACAATACCAGCTTCAGTAAAGTCGAAATTTATACAGTAAAGTTGTTATTTAATAAGAAAAATAGGAGTGGGAGGCTAAATCAAGAAAGTCAGAATGGGCAATTTTTTCCCTTTGCACCTGTCAATGAAGATATAACATGGGAAATAAACTGAAAGTGTAAGGTTTGAAAACCAGACACACACACACACACACACACACACACACACACACACACACACAATACTAAAATAATAGCATTTTTCTCCAGATTGTACTGCTGACTCATTTTTATAAGATTTGTTTAACATGCCATAGAAATTTCTTCACCTTAGAAATTCACTCCACTTCTGAATTATTTTTCATCTCAGAAGTACCCTTTGCCCCTGAGGCCTGAATATGTGAATTTAGAATTGCAGATTTAGTTCTATAAGGGACCTGTGAGATCATCTAGTCCAACTACCAAATTTTATAGACAAAAAACCTGAGTCCAGAGAGAAGGACTTGATCAAGATCAACTAATGGTAAACAGTAGACTCACATCCTCTGACCCTAACATCCACTTTATTTTTGCTGTTCTGTGAAATTCATAAGAAATGGTCCTCAGATCATAGATTCTCAGCGAATTAATTGATGGCTTTATTTTAGAAACCATTCTAGCTTGATAGCACTACTCAGAATTTGTTTTCCTTCAATTCTCTGAAAACCTAGAGTCACAGTAGGACTTGAGGATATGAACATTATTTTTTATGTTTACTCTATAAGTAGCATTACATTAGGAGAAAAAACAAGAAGTAAATTGCAAATCCCCTGAAGGTAGAGCTTCTGTTAGCTATTTGTGGGGCTTACCATCTAGTAAGAAATTAATACGAGTTTTGGGGAAAAGTCCTTGACTAAAGTATTGATGATAGTGGAACCTTAGTAAAAGATGACAACAGTGGCTAGCCATTATATCTTGCTCTGTACAAATCACTTTTGACACAACCATCACAAGAATCAAGGAATACAAGTGTAGTGATTCCCCCTATTTGTAGATGTGGAAACTGTAGATGTGATTCTCTGAGTCAGTATACAAATATACTTGTATAATTTTCTTGGAGAAGCATAGCTAGTAAGTGACAGAATCAGACCTTGTATCTGAGCCCTTTGACAGTGTCTACAAGAACTCTACTTCTAACAATTGCTCTGTTGTCTTAATATGCATTTGATGGTTAAAGATGTAAGAGTATTCAAAAAGAATATGGTAAATCACTTGAATTTATCCTTATTCCTGCTTTTGGAGAGGATGATAACTTATATTTATATAGCACATTAGCATTTGTGATTTCTTTTCAGTGATGGAAAATATTGACTACTTCAAGGATTCTCTCATTTTTCTGATTAGGAAATAGGTTTAGAGGGAAAGTTGACAAGTAAACAGTAAAGTAACATATCCCAGAAAAGGATGTGAGTCCTTTCTTCACAATAACTCCATGAGATAAAGAGCAACTATTGTTATTCTCATTTTTTATTTTGTTTATTTATTTTTTAAAACTAATTATAACTTTTTATTGACAGAACCCATGCCTGGGTAATTTTTTTACAACATTATTCCTTGCACTCACTTCTGTTCTGACTTTTCCCCTCCCTTCCTCCACCCCCTTCCCTAGATGGCAAGCAGTCTTATACATGTTAAATATGTTATAGTGTATCCTAGATACAATATATGTGTGCAGAACCAAACAGTTCTCTTGTTGCACAGGGAGAATCTGATTCAGAAGGTAAAAATAACCTGGGAAGAAAAACAAAAATGCAAACAGTTTACATTCATTTCCCAATGTTCTTTCTTTGGGTGTAGCTGCTTCCATCCATCATTGATCAATTGAAACTGAGTTAGATCTTCTCTTTGTCGAAGAAATACACTTACATCACAATACATCCTCATACATTATTGTTGTTGAAGTATATAATGATCTCTTAGTTCTGCTCTAAGTTTCACTTAGCATCAGTTCATGTAAGTCTCTCCAAGCCTCTTTGTATTCATCCTTCTAGTCATTTCTTACAGAACAATAATATTCCATAACATTCATATACCACAATTTACCCAACCATTCTCCAATTGATGGGTATCCATTCATTTTCCAGTTTCTAGCCACTACAAAGAGGGCTGCCACAAACATTCTTGCCCATACAACTCCCTTTCCCTTCTTTAAAATCTCTTTGGGATATATGTCCAGTTATTCTATTTTTTAAAATGAGACAAAGGTTAATAAATGTCTAAATTACTATTTACACTCAGGTCACCTGATTCAAGTCTTGTGTGTTTCTCATTTCATCACCAACAAATAATTCTTTGAAGAAATGAATTTCAAGATTTTGAGCCATATAAATAAAAAGGTCTAGATAAATCAATCTTCTTGCTATCTCTCATATAAAGCATTCTGTTTCTACTCTCTGTGCCTTTGCAGTAGTTATCCCCCATGAATAGAAAGTACTCTTAAACCTCATCTTTACCTTTTAAAACCCTTCTCTTCCTTTAAAACTTTGTTCAAGAGCTACTATTTCCATAATGCTTTGCCTGATTTCTTCAGCTGCTATTCTCTCCTCAATAAATATACCTTGTATTTATATTGTATACATTTTACACATAGTTATATACTTATAGTCTCCAATGATGAAAATATGCCACTATGGACAAGGACTATTTATGTTCTGGAACATTGTTTATAATCTTTTTTTTTTTTTTTTTTTTGCTTAAATGATTAAATGCTAATAGGGTGGTGGAGTGGTGGCAAAGCAGAGCCAAGATGGTGGAGAAAAGGTAACTACTCACTTGAGCTTTTTCCCAAACCTGTCCAAAGATATTTAAATAGTGCCCTAAAATAAATTCTGGTGAAGCATAACCCACAAAAGGACAGGGAAAACAATTTTCTAAGCTAAGACATCTTAAAAGTTTGGCAAGAATCTTCTATTGAATGTGGGTAAGAGTGAAGTGCAGTCTAGTGCATGCTGGACCCCAATAAACCAGGTGTAGGCCTTGGAAGTGACTGAATAATCATTTTTAACAACTGTTTCAGTAATTCTCAACCTACAGATTAGTAAGAGGGCCAAGCAACTGATCAGAAGGAGATTGGGGGATGTCTCTTTGTTGGCAACATGGTCAAGGCTCTATTGCTTTGCCTATATTTATATCTGGATAACAGTCATAGATAGCAGTCCCAGGGTGAGGAAGAGCATTATGAGCTTGTGGTCACAGAGGAATGGCATCCTCCTCACAGTTCTAGGGCAGAAAGGAGTGCTTGGGGTATGTCATAAATTAAAGACTTCGTAGGAGAGTAATAAATGTACCTCTCTTTATTTCAAATCACTTTGGAAAAACTGAAAACTTACAGATCCCTAGAGGGATCTCTGAAATCAGCTGCATAAAATCTCTGAAGATTGGGACAGTGTGCCCATCACCCTCAAAGCAGAAGCCTACTTCAGCAAAGAGTTAAAAATCAAGAAATAGATGGGAAAAGTGAATAAGTAACAGGTAGATTCTCATAATATACTGTTACTATGGTAACAGGGAAACTCAAAACAATCATTCAGAAGAAAACAGCAAAGTCAAAAATCCTATATTTATAGCCTCTAAGAAAAACAGAAATTGATTTCAGGCCATGGAAGAGCTCAAATAGAATTTTGAGAATAAAATAAAAGATCTAAAGGAAAAATTGGGAAGAGAAATAAGAGTGATAAAAGAAATTTATGAAAAAAGTCTACAGCTTGGTAAAGAAGGGCACAAATATAATAAAGAAAAATGTCAAAAAGCTATATAGACTAAATAGTAAAAGAGGCACAAAAAGCCAATGAGGAGAAGAATGCTTTGAAAAGCAAAATTAGCCAAAAGGAAAAAGAGGCACAAAAATTCAGTGATCAAAAAACTCCTAAAAAAATGGAATTGGCTAAATGGAAAAAGAAAGTACAAAAGTTCACTAAATAAAACAATTACTTAAAAATTAGAATTGAGTAAATGGAATCTAATGACATTCTGAGACATCAAGAAATAATAAAATAAAACCAAAAGAATGAAAATAGAAGATAATGTGAAATATCTCATTGGAAAAAATAACTCTCCTGGAAAAATAGATCCAGGAGTGATTATTTAAAAGTTTTTGGAGTACTTGAAAGATATAAACAACAAAAAAAATCTTAAACATCATCTTTCAAGGAATTATCAAAAGAAACTGCTCTGGTATTCTAGAACCAGAGGGTAAAATAGAAACTGAAAGAATCCATTGATTCTTTCCACTGAAATCCATTGAATCACCTGAAAGACATCCCAAAGTGAAAAATTTATGGTCAAATTCCAGAGCTCCTTGGCAAAGTAGAATATATTGAAAGCATCCAGAAAAACAAACAAACAAACAAACAATTTAAAACACAAGATTTAGCAACTTCTATATTAAAGATTAGGAGGGTTTAGGAATAAAGATATTCCAGAGGGCAAAGGAGCTAGGAATACAATAAAAAAATCACCTATCTAGCAAAATTGAACATAATCCTTTAGGAATGAATATGAAAACTCAATGAAATTGAGGGTTTTCAAGAATTCCTGATGAAAAAAAATCAGACATGAATAGAAAATTTGATTTACAAAATGATTCAAGAGAATCATAAAAAGGTAAATAGGAAAGAGAAATCATAAGGTACTTAATAAATTTAAACTGTTTACATTCCTACTTGGGAAGATAAACTTGTAAATAGGAACTTTCTTATTGTTAGGGCAGTTAAAAGACATATGTTATGTGTGTGTGTGTGTGTGTGTGTGTGTGTGTATGTCTGTGTGTGTGTGTATATATATATATATATATATATATATATATATATATATATATATAGTATTTAACATATACTTTAACATATTTAACATGTACGGGACTACCTGCCATCTAGGGAAGAGGGTGGAGGGGAAAAGTTGGAACAGAAGTTTTTGCAAGAGTCAATGTTGAAAAATTACCCATGCATATGTTTTGTCAATAAAGAGCTATAATGATACTAATAAAAGAATAACATTTGTTCTTAGCAATACAATGATCTAAGAAAACTCTGAAGGATTTAAGATGAAATATGCTATCAATTCCCAAAGAAAGAACTGATAGAATCTGAATACAGATCAAAGAATATTTTTAACTTAATATTTCTTGGGTTTTTAAATTTTATTGTATGTTTTCTTTTACAACATGACTGATATGGAAATATGTTTTGCATGACTACATATGTATACCATCAAATTGCTTGCTTTCTCAGTGAAGAGAGTGGGGAAGGAGGAAGAGAATTTAGAACACAAATTTTAAAACAAATGTTGGAAATTGTTTTTACATGAAATTGGGAAAAAATAAAATACTAAATTAAAAAAAGAAAGGCAACTAAGTTAAAAAAAAAAAAAACTTTATTGACAGAACCCATGCCAGGGTAATTTTTTACAGCATTATCCCTTGCACTCATTTCTGTTCCGATTTTTCCCCTCCCTTCCTCCACCCCCTCCCCCCAGATGGCAAGCAGTCTTTTACATATTAAATAGGTTACAGTATATCCTAGATACAATATGTGTGTGCAGAATCGAATAGTTCTCTTGTTGCACAGGGAGAATTGGATTCAGAAGGTATAAATAACCTGGGAAGAAAAACAAAAATGCAAGCAGTTTATATTCATTTCCCTATGTTCTTTCTTTGGGTGTAGCTGCTTCTGTCCATCCTTGATCTGAATTAGATCCCTCTATCGAAGAGATCCACTTTTATCAGAATACATTCTCAAACAGTATCGTTGTTGAGGTATATAATGATCTCCTTGTTCTGCTCATTTCATTTAGCATCAGTTCATGTAAGTCTTGCCAGCCCTCTCTGTATTCATCCTGCTAGTCATTTCTTACAGAACAATAATATTCCATAACATTCATATACCACAATTTACTCAACCATTCTCCAATTGATGGGCATCCATTCATTTTCCAGCTTCTAGCCACTACAAACAGGGCTGCCACAAACATCTTGGCACATACAGGTCCCTTTCCCTTCTTTAGTATCTCTTTGGGGTATAAGTCCAGTAGAAACACTGCTGGATCAAAGGGTATGCACAGTTTGATAACTTTTTGAGCATAGTTCCAAATTGCTCTCCAGAATGGCTGGATGTGTTCACAATTCCACCAAAAATGTAGCAGTGTCCCTGTTTTCCCACATCCCCTCCAACATTCCGCATTATCTTTCCCTGTCATTCCAGCCAATCTGACAGGTGTGTAATGGTATCTCAGAGTTGTCTTAATTTGCATTTCTCTGATTAATAATGATTTGAAGTATATTTTCATATGGCTAGAAATAGTTTTAATTTCTTCATCTGAGAATTGTCTGTTCATATCCTTTGACCATTTATCAATTGGAGAATGGCTTGATTTCTTATAAATTAGAGTCAATTCTCTATATATTTTGGAAACGAGGCCTTTGACTCTAAAAATGTTTTCCCAGTTTATTGTTTCCCTTCTAATCTTGTCTGCATTTGTTTTGTTTATACAAAAACTTTTCAATTTGATATAATCAAAATTTTCTATTTTGTAGTCAATAGTGATCTCTAGTTCTTCTTTGGTCATAAATTCCCCCCTCTTCCACAGCTCTGAGAGGTAAACTATCCTATGCTCTTCCAATTTATTTATAATCTCATTCTTTATGCCTAGGTCATGAATCCATTTTGACCTTATCTTGGTGTACGGTGTTAAGTGTGGGTCAATGCCTAGTTTCTGCCATACTAATTTCCAATTTTCCCAGCAATTTTTGTCAAATACTGCATTCTTATCCCAAAACTGGGGTCTTTGGGTTTGTCAAACACTAGATTACTAAAGTTATTGGCTGTTTTGTCCTTTGAACCTAACCTATTCCATTGATCAACTAGTCTGTTTCTTAGCCAATACCAGATGGTTTTAGTAACCGCTGCTTTATAATATAATTTTAGATCTGGTACAGCTAGGCCACCTTCATTTGATTTTTTTTTCATTAATTCCCTTGAAATTCTTGACTTTTTGTTTTTCCATATGAACTTTGTTTTTATTTTTTCTAGGTCATCAAAATAGTTTTTAGGGAGTCTGATTGGTATAGCGGAAAGTCAGCTAAGTCTTACAGGAGAAGCCATTTTCTTTCTCTGAGGCTTAATTTCTCTATTGTAAAACAACAGGTTTGGGTTAGATGATCTTTCATTTTTAAGATAATGATCCAATCTCTTAAAATTAAAGGCAAATCAAAAAAAATTCACTTATTTTTTCCAATAAGAACAAGTAACTGTTACATATTTATCTGGAACTTCAAATTCTATTTCTAAAAGAGAATAAAGGCTCAATTATTTAATTTAGCTATGTTTTCCACCTTTCTTTTCAGTAGTCTCATTTCTTTTTGATTTCAAGGAATTTTATATCTGTCTTGATTAGTGAAGTCAGCATCACCTCTAGAAATTGTGACATTTATGAGAAAACCTCATACTAGGAACAGTTTCTAGAGCTTTACAGTAGGTGAAGTGCAGCTGTGGTCAAGAGTGTAATAAAAATCAACTGAACAGTGTACAAATGCCATTTATGGACAATCTTAGAAAAGTGTGTGAGCAAAGGTCTAATTAATATGTTATGGAATATCTGGGACTCAGATGAAGAGAGGATGCTTGTTGCATTATATAAGTTCTCCATTTACTGAACCATTCTATGTTAATGAATCTTCTGGAAAGTTCCTCACTTTGTCTCTAGTTTTTCTTTGCGTCCCAAATAGTTCTTTGCTCCAGACTGAACACTTGTGCCAGTCTTTTAGGCAAACAATACTTATTAACTCACTCTTTGCCTTTTACAATTCACCTACAGTCTGAATAGAAAATAAGTCACTTAATGATCTAAAACCTGCCTCAGTTTTTCATTACAGTGTTTCCATTCTCACAAATTTTCACTTTTTCGAAATCATGAATCTTATGAGCTCTCTGATTTTTGGCTCTTTTCCATAACTCCATGCATTAGACCACTTTTGTTTTCAATTTTATGTAATTTTCTATTTAGGATTTTCTACCTTTTTAGAGCTTTCTCTCATGGTCAATCATTTACCACACAGTTCAATCTCATGCTTATCTCACTAGCCTTATCTGTTCTTCCTGGTAGATAAAATACTTAGAAAGGGAAAATTACCTGTATGACTGTATATAGACTTGTGAATGGCACTTATCATTTGCAGGTGCTATTCCACTGACATCCCTATGGCCCATGAGTAAATTCAATTACTAATTTTTCTTCTTTTTTCTTCTTCCTATAGCATCTGGTACTAAAGTAAGAAAATATATAGGATTCTAAGAAAGTCTAGATAATAAATAAGATAAATGAATCAGTTTATTCTAAAGTTACTTTAAGATTCTGTTCATACACCATTTAAATTTTTATTTTAAATTGTTCTTTTATAAGAAATAGCAGAACTATTTCTTTAAGAACTAAGCTTGCCTACAAAAGTTTCCAAGCTACTATTAGAGTGTTGCTAAGGAAAATATCACTCATGTGATTTTATGATTTACTAGCTTGAAGGCTGATGGGAAGGGGAGACCACTCTTTTTTAATGCTAAAGTAGAAAAGTTAGGTGATTGGGTGGTACAATGGATAGTGCCAAGTTTGAACTTAGGAAGACCTGAGTTCAAATATGGTCTCAGATACTTATTAAATATGTAATACTGGACAAGTAACTTAACCCTATTTCTCTCAGTTTTCTCATCTATAAAATGAGCTGGAGAAAGAAATGACAAATCTCGCTAGATCTTTGCCAAGAAAACCTGAAGTGGGGATATGAAAAGTCAGAAATGACTGAAACAACCGAACAACAGGAAATTTTATTGTGATTCAGATCACCTTAATTCACATGTATTAGAACAAAGTATGCATGGAGTACCTAGCATGGAGATGCTCCTTATAGAGTTCTATTTTTTTTTTTTTTTTGCCTTTTGCTTTTTATCATGTAAAGGCTAGCCTTTGAAAGGAAAAGAAATTTGAAACTTTGAAGAATGGCTATATGAAACAAGTCATTTACAGAAGTGCTTTCTTATATTGTTCAGGTATTCATAGGGAAGTGTAAGACTTTTTAGTCACAAATGATAGCAGTTTTCTTTCATAGATATTGTATTTATGGAGATTAAATACAAAGTTAAACAGTTAGCCAAGAGCCTGGTATGCCTCTTCTTGAGATTGTTATCATCAATGATCATAGTAGTACAGGAAAAACAATAAAGCTTTGATGTTGGAATTAGAGGAACTTATTTCAAATCCTACTTCTGAATTCTTACTAACAGTGGGGTCTTAGAAAAGGCAATTTTTTTGGACTGCTCACTCATTTTTTAAAATGAATGGATGGACCAGACTTTGGAAGTCCCTTTTAGTTTTCAATCCATGAATCCTATGAAGATCTCCCTAATAGTCTGATTAGCTCTGGCTAGTTTCCTTTTTCCTTTTCCCTAGCCTACTCACAACACAGAAATTTCCCAGGGGGTTCCTAATGCTTTGTGTCAATTTTAAATATATTGACCAAAAGAGAGACAGAACAAACTAATATATGGAAGGGTCTAGATACTGTATGAGGGACAATTCTCTAGTTTATATTTTCCTGGGCAAATCACACAGTGTTTTTGTTGTTTGACAATCTCTTTAAAATTGATTACCTCATGTTCCTGCATGTTTTATTTTGTGTATTTAAAACAATATTTTGAGAAGAGGTCAATTTTACCAGTCTGCCAAAGAGGATTATATCACAAAAAGTCTAAGAACTCCTGTACTAGATGTGGCCCACTAGTTCACTGATATTTTTCAACTGGACAAATGACTAAGATCCCATGATTTTCTGATGAATTTGAATAGTATTGGAGATCCAAGACTTAGAATTTTTTATCATAATTCACAATGGCTCAAAGGATAACAGCTAGTTAAAGGGGGGTGTTGGTTTGTGAAGGATACATGATAAGTGGAGATTGTTTAGAAAGAGAAAAATGGGGTGAGTCCAACTGTCCATTGAGAGAAATCCAGAGAACAAGAGTTAGAGCCAAGGACTCCAAGTCATAGATGAATTAGGCATCATATTGTAATTACTAGGAAATGGGGAAGGGGGAGAGAATAAGCAATTGTTAAATACTTACTATATTCTAGGTATCATACTTAACTACTTTTACAAATAATATTTCTTTTAATCTTTACAACAACAATGTAATAGCAACAACATTGATATTAATTTCATTTTACACTTGATGAAACTGAGACACTAAGATGTTAAGTGACTTGACAGGATTATTAAGCTTGTAAATATAGAAGTCCTTTTTTGAATTCAGATCTTTCTGACTCCAGGTCCAGGGCTCTATTCACTATGCCATTTAACTTTCTCTATAGATGGGCTATAGTGTTTCAGGAGATTCTATAGCCCTAAAACTCCATTACATGAGGACCAATCTTTTTGTGTAGAAGTAGCTTTAGACTGATAGCTTCTATCTGATGGTGCTAGAGCTGCAGTCTAGCTACTTTTTGACATGAGATTTAAATTTCCAGCTGATAGTTTGAGTAAAATTTGTTTATATTTAAAGCTATGGCCCCAAGCAGACTGGGAAATAATGATTTCTCAGACAGTGAATGCTCCAGCTGGGTCTTAGTAAAGACATCCCAGGGCTGTAACTTTAAACACAAGCAAAGTTCACTCTTGAAAGTCAGATACATCAGAGCACTGTCCTAAAGAATTGGTCAAAAGGGGACTTCTCAAGCTTCTGCAAAGTATCTATCCAGGCCAGGTTTCCCCAGAGTCAAAACTGTTTGTGAAATACACTTGCACCATAACAAATACCTTATATAGATGTTAGGATTCTTACAAGGTACTAAGTCAGATGAATTGATAGAGACAATGATTATGCACTTAGTACTTACTAGAATTCTACAAGATTCACACCTTCAAAAGAGCATATATAAGCTAGGAGCCTCAATCAGGATTCACTCCGGGAGATTCAGAAACCAGGATTCAGTTGAGATGGTTCATAAGCCAGAGAAGGCAGTTGGGCAGAACGAAGGAAGACAGAGAAGTGGTGGCAAGCTATCCTGTGGAGAACACTAAAACCAAGATCTGGAAGGCCTCCAGAAAACTAGCCGAGCCCCAAGTGAAGGAGATAAGATTTTGAAAGAAAAGGTCAGGACTCTGATGTGATCAGTCGGGCCAAAAAGCAATCAGATAAAAGAAAGGGATTACAACTGGGGAGAATACAGGCTTTTTAACCCAACAGAAGAGCAGTGTCCAGTGAAAGCAACTCCAATATAATGAGCAGCCCCAATGTAATTGCCAGGTGATGAGGAGGGATATAGAAAGTGGTAAATATAAGGGAATTAGATAGATTAACTCCTTTGGAGAAAGGGTTTGGTTATATTCCTGCAGATGGAGAAGGAAACAGATAGATGGCAATGAGCACCTTGAGAGAAACAGAAAAAGAGAAAAACCTCAAAACAAAAGATAAGACCTAAGAACAAAATCTACAGGAATCATGGGATTTCCTAACAAAAGATGAGACTGTTGTAGGACTTGAAAACCAGCAGGAATCATCGGATTCCTTGAGATGAAAAATTGTTGATGAGACTATTCCAGGACTTCAAAACTTCCAGGAATTATTCAATTCCTGGCACATGAACTAATGGACAATAGATTGGTTTTGGACTATTTCTAGGATTTATGGACATGTATAATTCCTTATGTTGATTCATGTTATTTGTTACATTACTTCTATCCTGTTACTATGTGCTTATGTAATTTATGTAATTATGTGTAATACCTCCCATATTGATGGATTTATGTATACCTGTTTTAAGAGTGAGCCCTTTCAGAAACCTGCTAATCTGGTTTGATTTCCCATTTCCTTTGGTGTTTTCATCTCCCTTTCTGAGAAGTCAGGGAGGATGTGACCACCTTATTTTTGGGGGTTCTCACCTTCTTAAGAAGTCAAGGAGGTCATGACCACCTATGTTCTAAATCAAAAGAAAGTGGGAGATTCTTACAAAGTGCCAAGGTAGTGGAATTGATGGGATAATGATTCTCTAATTTACATGTACTTAGTACTTACAATTCCACAATATTCACACCCTTTAAGAGAGCATATATAAGGAGGAGCTATCAGGGTCAAAAGACAGAAACCCCCTAGAAGCTCATTCGGAGGGAGCTAGAAGCAGAAGCTGGCATAAGCAAAGAACTATCAGCAGGCCTCTCAGAACCAAGGAAAGAGAGATAGGCCTCCAGAAAGCTAACCGGGCTGCAGGAAAGGAGACAAAACTTGGAAAGAGACAATAAAGGATTTGCACTTTATCTCCTGGCTGCATTTGGGGTAATTACATTGAACTGAAACTAAGGCTGCCTCCAGAGACACCAAGGAAACCCCAACAAGAGACCTGCTTCCAGAGAACATTATATTTTAGAGAAGAACATTACATATAGAGATGATTATAGATTTGAAATTGAAAGAGATCTTCATCTGAGGTCATGGACCTGTCATATGACCATTTCGTTTTGCAGATGAGAAAATTGGAGCACAGAAGTTAAATGGCTTGTTGAGATTATGTAGTTGTAGCTAGTCCTAAATGTGAATTCAGAACAACTAGCTCCAAATCCAGTGCTCTTTCCTTTATGCTATGCTATTTACAATTAATTTGATTCTCAAAACAATGTTAGAAGGAAGTTGAGGTATTATTATCCCCATTTTATGTATGAGAAAACTAAAGATCAAAGAGACTATGACTTGCCTAAATTAGTAAATGACAAAGTGAAGACTGAATTCTGCTTCCTAAAACCAATTTTTTTTTTTTCTTCTATATCCTATTGACTCCCATTATGGGATGAACTGGGCACTGTTCATTTCATTAAGATTAAGATAGAAGATGAAGTTAAGAGAGGAGTGAAATGGGGAATAAATTATAAAAGATATATCTATAGTATTTATTTGGAAATTCAAAAAATCAACTAGATCAGAACTGTATGAAATCTTTTAAAATAAAGTTTGGTAAAAGCTTGAAATATTTCCTTAAGTATGATTTTCACATACCATCCCAATTGTAATCTTATGGATCTCTGACTCCAAAATGAAGTCTGACTTCTTTTCTTGTTGATTCATGGACTTTCTCTTTATGTCCAAAACTATAAAGTGTTCTCAGAAGGCTACTGTGATAATAGAAATTCCCATACAAGCAGAAAATATCTCTTATAGTCATTGCACTGTGATAAATCTGCCTTTGCACTCATTATAAAATTTTTTTGCATTTATGAGATACTTTAAAATTTGTAAAATCCTTTTCTCCTAACAGCCCATATATTATCTCTGTTTTACAAGTGAGATAACATATAGTATTTAAAATTTTGCAAAGCACTTTACAAGTATTATCTTATTTGATCATCTAAACAAGACTTGGAGGGATGTTATTGTTTCCATTGTACATGTGAAGAAGCTGAGGCAGGCAGAAATTCCATGACTTGTACAAGTTCATACAATTTGGTTGTGTTGCTCTGTCATAACCAGCTTTCTGTAACTCCATTTGGGGTTTTCTTGGAAAAAAATACTGAAATGGTTTTCCATTTCCTTTTACAGATGATGAAACTGAGGCAAACAGGGTTAAATATTTTGCTAGTATCACAGCTTGTAAATGTATGAGGCCAGATTTGACTTCAAGAAGACGACACTTTCCAACTCTGGGTCTGGCATTTTATTTACTACCTAAATGCTCCATTTAATTAATGTATCAGAACATGAAGTATTCTGATTTTGAGATTACTATGCCAAGCTACCTATTCATTTCAGCTCCTATTTTTTGTGTGCTTGAACAAATTGCTTTCTCATTTTGTGTGATTCTTGTATAGATCCTTTCAGAAATTCTGGAATAAGGAAGGCCTGAATTCAAATGTAGTTTGAGATGTTTACTATCTGTGTGATCCTGGCAAGTCACCTAACTCTTTTTACCTCAATTTCCCTATCTGTAAAATGAGCTGGAGAAGGAATGGCAAGCCATTCCAGTATCTCCACCAAGAAAACTCCAAAAGAAGTCACAAATTACTGAAACAACTAAACAACATCAACAATAAAGATTGTAAGAGTATAATACAACTTGAGAAAACCCAAGAACAGGAATCTTGAAAGCTCTAGGCAATAGCAGTAGACAGAGTGGAGTTCAATGCTACCACACTCAGTCTGCGACACTCCGTGGACCAGGATTCTGAGGTTTCCAGTATTCTGTCTAGAAATGTTATAAAAATTGCTGAAGATGCAGTGTTCTAAATTGCAAAGATGCAGGGGACTTAACCCTAGGAAGTTAAGGTCACTATAGGAACTCAGGGGAGTCAGGACAACAACAGTCAGAAATGAACACCCTATCTCTCATCCAGAAGCTCAGGAGAACTCTACCCCTATAACACCCCAGTCCAGAAAATAGAGCTGGAAAGATAAAATGCCGACATTCACAATTATAGATATAGAGATCTCACCAAGAAGGAACAAGTAACTATATAATAAGTGTAAAAAGAGACATAGGAAAAAAAATTCTCAATTTCTACATTATTAATGTAACACCCACTTAGTAACATTCATTTCAATGCTTTAAATCATTAATTCATTGATTTAAATCATAATTAGGCAAGAAATTTAAAAAAAAAGGATTTAAAAAAGAAAGAAAAAATCTTTACCTAAAGAGAAAGTAGTAAACCTTCAAGTAACAGACTCTCTGAAACCTAGATTAGGCCAAACAGAAATCAATGATTCCATGAGACAGTAAGAAATTTGCAATAAAACTATGTTAAGGGACAGCTAGATGGTGCATCCTAGATGTGTGACCCTGTCACTTAGCCCCAATTGCCTCAGCAAAATAAATAAATAAATAAATGAAGCTATGTTTAAAAAGAGAATAAAATGTAAGTTATTTGATAACTGTCTTAGAAAATAGATCAAGGAGAGATCTGTTAAAAATTACTGAATTCCCTGAAAGCCATGATTTTAAGAAAAAGAAAAAAAAAGATTGGATTTTCAATTTCAGGAAATCATAAATGAAAGTTCTCCATATATATTAAAATCAAAGGGAAAAGTAACGATAGATATCTATTAATAATCTAGTTTTAAAAAGTAGTATTTTATTTTTCCTAATTACAAATGAAAACAATTTTAACATCTGTTTTAAAGTTCCAAATTCTCTCCCTTCATTGACAAGGTAAGCAATTCAGTATAGATTATTTATGTGTAATCATGCAAAAGATATCCATATTAGTCATGCTGTAAAAAAAAAAAACAGACAAAAAACTCAAGAAAAATAAACACAGAGGGGAAAATTATGCTTCAATTTGTATTCAGATTCCACCAGTTCTTTCTCTGGGAATAGATAGCATTTTTCATCATAAGTCATTCAGAATTGTTTTGGATCATTGTATTGCTGAGAATAACAAAGTCTTTTACAATTCATCTTCTTACAATATTGCTGTTACTTTTAAAGCAGGACATTTAACTTTGTATCATTTCATCTAAGTTTTTTGAGAGCATCCTACTCATCATTTTTCATGACACAATAGTATTCCATCACAATCACATACCACAATTTGTTCAGCCATTCTCCAATTGATGGGCATCCTCTCAGTATCCAAGTTTTTGCCACCAGAAAAGAGCAGCTATAATTATATATATATGTATATGTATATAAAACCTCCTTTCCTTTTTGGTCTTTTTTAAAATTACTTTTGGGTTATAAACCTACTAATGGTATTGCTAGGTCAACTGATACATATTAGGTTTTACAGTCCTTTGTGGGAATAATTCAAAATTGCTTTAAAAATGGTTGAAGTCAGATCACATTTTCACTAACACTGCATTAATGTTTCATTTTTCAAGGGAATCTCCATCACTTGTCTTTTTGCTTTTCTTTATTATTAACCAATCTAACAGGTATGAGATAGAATTGCTTTAATTTGCATTTCTCCAATCAGTAGCAACATGAAGCATTTTTTCCCCATGTGGCTATATATATAGCTTTGAGTACTTCATTTGCAAATTGTTTATATCTTTTGATCATTTATCAATTGGGGAATGGGTCTTATTTTTATATATTTGACTAATTATTTATATGTTTGACAAATGAGCCCCTTTATTAGAGAAAATTTCTTCAAAATTATTTTTCAGTTATTATTGGCTAATAGTATTTCTGTCTTATCCCTGTCCCATTATTTTATCTCTCTCCTTTTACTCTGATCTTCCCCTATTATTTCTTACTATCCTCTGCCCCAATATATCCTCCCTTATATGTTCCTTCCTTCTCCTATCTCCTTCCCCCTCTTATGTTCCTGTGAAGTAATATCAATTTCTTTTTTTTTTTCCTGTTGGTAATTGGGGTTGTGACTTGCCCAGAGTCTCATAGCTAGTAAGTACTAAGTGCCTTGATTTGAACTTAAGTTCTCCTGACTCCAAGCCAGTGATCTATCCACTGCTCCATCTAGCTTCCCCAAGATAGAGTTCTATAAACAATTAAGCATATAAGTTACGAAGTACATATCTTATATTCCCTCCTTGAGCTAAATCTGATGAGCTCAATATTCACTCATTCCTGCTTCTATCTTCCATATTTTCTTTTCTTCTACTATAAAAGCTTTTTTTTTGACTCTTTTATGTGAGATAATTTAGCCCATTCTGTTTCCTTTTTTTTTCTAGCACATTTTTCTCTTACTCCTTTTAATTTTATTTAAAAAAATCATTGCTTCATATTCATTTTAAACCTATGCCTGCAAAAGGATATTTATATACTTCTTATACCTGCCCTAAAAATGAAAAAGTTCTTACAAGTTAAAAATATATTTCCATGTAGGAATGTAAGGAGTTTAACTTTTATTAAGTGCCTTATGATTTCTCTTTCCCATTTACCTTTTTTATGCTTCTCTTAAATCTTATATTTGAACTTCAAGTTTTCTATTCAGCTATTTAGCTCTATTATTTCATCAAGAAGGCTTGAAAATACTTTTCTTGAAGGATTATGCTCAGTTTTGTTGGATAGATGATTTTTATTACAATTATTACTTCTTTGCCTTCTGGAATATCATATATCAATCCCTCCTAACCTTTAATGTAAAAGGTGTTAAGTCTTATTATTAACCCTGATTATGGTTCCACAATACTTGAATTGTTTCTTTCTGGCTGCTTGCAAAATTTTCTCCTTGACCTGGGATCTCTAGAATTTGACTATAATATTTCTCAAAGTTATCCTTTTGGGATCTTTCAGGAGATTATTGATGGATTCTTTCAATTTTTATTTTAGCTTCTGATTATGAAATATCCTGGAAGTTTTCTTTAATAATTTCTTGAAAGATGATGTCTAGGCTCCTTTTTTGACCATGGCTTTCAGGCAGTCCCAAAATTTTTTAAATAATCTCTTCTGGATATATAGGTCAATTGTTTGTTTTTCCACTGAGACATTTCACATTTCACATTGTCTCCTTTTTTTTTCACTCTTTTAGTTTTGTTTGATTGTTTCTTGATTTCTTACAGTCATTAGTTTCCATTTGCTCAGTTCTAAATTTTAAGGAATTATTTTCAATGAATTTTTGTGCCTCTTTTTACATTTAGACATTTATGCTTTTCTTTTTTTTTATGTTAAACATGTTAAAATATGTTAAATCCAATATGCATAAACATGTTTTTACAGTTTTCTTGCTGTACAAGAAAAAACAGATCAAAAAAAGAAACTGAATGAGTAAGAAAACAAAATGCAAGTGAACAACAACAAAAAGAGTGAGAATGTTATGCTGTGATCCACATTAAATTCCCTTAGTCTTCTCTCTGTTTATACTCTTCTTCACAAGATCATTGGAACCGGCATTAATCATCTCATTGTTGGAAAGAGTCACATTCATCAGAATTGATCATCATATAATATTGATGTTGTGTACAGTGATCTGGTTCTACTCATTCCACTTAGTATCAGTTCACGTAAGTCTCTCCAGGCCTCTCTAAAATCATCTTCCTCATCATTGCTTATAGAATAATAATATTCCATAATATTTATAATACCATAACTTATTCAGCCATTCTCCACCTGATGGGCATCCACTCAGTTTCTAATTTCTTGCCACTATGAAAAAGGCTACCACAAACATCTTTGCATATGTGGGTCCCTTTCCTTCCTTTAAGATTTCTTTGGGATATAGGCCCATTAGCAACACTGCTGGGTCAAAGGATATGCACAACTTTTTCAATATAGTTACAAATTGCTCTTCCAAATGGTTGGATCCATTCACAGTTCCATCACCAATGTATTAGTGTCCCAGTTTTTCCACATCCCTTTCAACATTTACCCTTGTCTTTTTCTATCTTCTTAGCCAATCTGAGCTGTGTGTAGTGGTATCTCAGAGTTGGCTTAATTTGCATTTCACTGATCAATAGTGATTTAGAGCACCTTCTCATATGATTAGAAATAGTTTAAATTTTTTCATCTGAAAATTGTTTGTTCATATCCTTTGACCATTTATCAATGGAGAATGACTTGAATTCTTATAAATTTGAGTCAGTTTTCTATATATTTTAGAAATGAGGCCTTTATTAGAATCATTAAATGTAAAAATGATTTCCCAATTCATTGATTCCCTTCTGATCTTGTCTGCATTAGTTTTGTTTATATAAAAACTTTTTAACTTAATATGATCAAAATTATCTATTTGGTGTCAATTATGACTTCCAGTTCTTCTTTGGACACATATTCCTTCCTTCTCTGCAGGTCTGAGAGGTAAACTATCCTATTCTTCTGATTTGCTTATAATATCATTCTTTATGCCTAAACCATGAAACCATTTAGATCTTATCTTGGTATGTGGTATTAGATGTGGGTCAAGCCCTAATTTCCATACTAGTTTCCAATTTTCCCAGAAGTTTTTGTCACATAGTTAGTTCTTATCTCACAAGCTGGGGTCTTTGGGTTTGCCAAACACTAGATTGCTCTAGTTATTGTCTATTTTGTCCTGTGATCCTAACCTGTTCTACAGATCAACTACTCTATTTCTTAGCCAGTACCAAATAGTTTTGATGACTGCTGCTTTTAAGTCTGGCTAGACCACCTTCATTAGCATTTTTTTCCCCATTAATTGCCTTGAAATTCTTGACCTTTTGTTCTTCCAGATGAACTTTGTTACTATTTTTTTCTAGATCTCTAAAATAATTTCTTGGGAGTTTGATTGGTATGGCACTAAATAAGTGGATTAATTTAAGTAATATTGTCATATTTATTATATTTGCTTGGCCTACTCATGAGCATTTGATATTTTTCCAACTGATTAGATCTGATTTTATTTGTGTGGAAAGTGTTTTGTTATTGTGTTCCCAAAGTTCCTGACTTTCCCTTTGCAGATAGATTCCCAAATATTTTATACTATCAACAGTTATTTTGAATGGGATTTCTTTTATTTTCAGAATTTCAAATTTGGTATTTAATTGAGGGTTTTTAATTTGTTCTTTTTCTAGCTTTTTGAGTTGTAAGCCCAATTCATTGATCTTCTCTTTCTCTATTTTATGAAAGTAAGCATGTCTATAAAATTTCTCCTTATAACTGCTTTGGCTGCATCCTACAAATTTTGGTGGGTTGTCTCATTATTGTCATTCTCTTGGATGACATTATTGATTGTGTCTATAATTTGCTGTTTCACCCATTCATTCTCTGTGATTAGATTATTTAATTTCCAATTAATTTTTGGTCTATTTTTTCTTGGCCTTCTATTGCATGTGATTTTTTATTGCATCATGATCTGAAAAAAATTATTTACTATTTCTGCCTTTCTGCATTTGATTTTGAGGTTTTTATGCTCTAATACATGGTTTATTTTTGTATAAGTTCCATGAGCCACTGAGAAAAAAGTAAATTCTTTTCATCTTCATTCAATTTTCTCCAAAGATCTATCATACCTAACTTTTCTAACATTTTGTTTACCTCTATAACTTCTTTCTTATTTATTTTGTGGTTTGATTTATCTAGTTCTGAGAGAGCAAGATTGAGATCCCCCACTAGTATAGTTTTGCTCTCGATTTCTTCTTGCATCTCTCTTAACTTCTCCTCTAGGAATTTGGATGTTATACCACTTGGGGCATAAATGTTTAATATTGATATTGCTTTAGTGACATATAGTTTCCTTTCTTATCTCTTTTAATTAGATCTCTCTTTGCTTTTACTTGATCTGAGATCAGGATTGCTATACCTGCTTTTTTTTTTTTTTTTGCTTCACTGGAAGCACAATAGATTCTACTCCAGCCCTTTACTGTCACTCTGTATGCATCACTATGCTTTAAATGTGTTTCTTGTAAATGATATATTGAAGGAATCTATCTTTTAATCCAGTCTGCTATCTGCTTCCATTTTATGGGAGAGTTCTTTCCCCTAATACTTGTATTTTCCCTTCTGTTAGTCTTTCCCTTTCTTTTGTCCCTTTCCCTCCCACTTCCCTATAAGGTGAGACAATTTTCTCTTTGAAATCAAATATGTCTGATATTCTCTCTTTGATCCAAGTCTGATGAAAGATTCACATAATGCTCATCCCACTCTCTTCTTTCCCTCAATTATAATAGGTCTTCTTTGCCTCTTTGTGAGATATAATTTCCCTTATTTTACCTCCTTTTTCCTCTTTTTCTGGTATGATCCCCTTTCTACCTCTAGTTTCTCTTTCATATCATCATAATAATATCAAATTATACCCACACTCTCTAAATATACCTATAATAGATATATAGTTCTCAAAAGTTCTTTCATTTTTACCTTTTTATGTTTCTTTTGAGTTCTGTATTGAG
Organism: Antechinus flavipes; assembly: GCF_016432865.1. NCBI lineage: Eukaryota > Metazoa > Chordata > Mammalia > Dasyuromorphia > Dasyuridae > Antechinus > Antechinus flavipes. The sequence continues at coordinate 220,610,246 of NC_067401.1, forward strand.
AAATCAAATTTTTGTTCAGTTCTGGTATTTTCACTAGAAATATATGAAAATTATTCAACATGTATAGGACTGCTTGCCATTTGGGGGAGGGGGTGAAGGGAGGGAGGGAAAAAGTCGGAACAGAAGTGAGTGCAAGGGATAATGTTGTAAAAAAAATTACTCAGGCATGGGTTATGTCAATAAAAAGTTATAATAATAATAAAAAAAAGTTTGAATCCCACCCCCAAAAAAGAAGAAATACATGAAATTCACCTGTATCATTGAATATCCATCTTCTTTCCTGAAAGATAATGCTCATTTTAGGTGGATAGCTTATTCTTGGCTGTTGCCAAGTTCCTTTGCCTTTTGGAATATTAGACTCCAGGCCTTTCAATCCTTTAAAGTGGAAGCTGCTAGGTCCTGAGTAATACTGATTGTGGCTTCTCTGTATTTAAATGGTTTCTTTCTGGCTGCTTGTAATATTTTTTCCTTGGTGCAATACTTCTGAAATTTAGCCACAATATTCCTTGGGAATTTACTTTTGAGGTCTCTTTCAGGAGATGATCTGTGTGTGAATTCTTTCAATGGTTATTTTTCCTTCTGATTCTAAGATATCAGGGCAGTTTTCCTTTATAATTTCCTGTAAGATAATGTTTAGATTTTTTTTTTTCATCATGGCTTTCAGGAAGTCCAGTAATTTTTAGATTGTCTTTCCTAGATCTATTTTTCTGGTCAGTTGTTTTTCTTAGGAGGCATTTCATATTTTCTTCTATTTTTTTCATTTTTTTTTGTTTTTGTTTGATTGATTCTTGAAGTCTTATTGAGTCATTCACTTCATTTTTCAATTCTAATTTTTAAGTGTATTATTTTCTTCAGTTACCTTTTTTTAGCTCCTTTTGTAATTGGCCAATTGAATTTTTTTGTTCATTGCATTTTTTTTCCATTTTACAAATTTTGTTTTTCAGTGAATTGGTGTCTTTTTCATATCTCTTTTATAGGGCATTATATGCTTTTTCCATTCCTTCTTGCAATGATCTCATTTTCTTCCCCCATTTTTCTGCTAACTCTCTTTTAAGATCCTTTTTGAAACCTTCCAAGAAAGCCTTGTGAAATGGGGACTAGTTTATATTTCCCTTTGGGACTTTATTTGGGCTTGTTTTGCCTCCAAGAACCTCAGGATTTGAGGTTTGTTTCTCTTTCTCTCCATCTTTGTCAATGGTGGGAGTTCTTTTTGGTTTGTTATTCATTTTTTTTAAACTTGAGATCTGCTTAATGCAAAGGAGCAAAGGTTGCTTTAATTTATTTTGGGCAGTTCACTGATTGATTTCAGGTGTTGGATAATCCAGGCTAAATCCTGCATTCTTTGGGGACTCTGCAGTTTACAATTTGCCTTTTGTAGTAAATCTGCCACATCTTGCAACCAGGACAGAGTAGCCTAAGAGACTCACAGAAGATTCCTAGGTGTGTGGAAGCTGCAACATTCTGACTCCTTGCCCTAGCTCCTTGCCCTGGTCTCCCTGTCTGGAATCCTTGGAATCTCCCTGCCTGTTTGAAACAGATCTCTTCTGAAGGTCTTCCAAGGTATCTTCTTCTGGGAACGTGTTGTACTCCAAATGTTTGTGGGTTCTTTGACTCCAAAACCAGTTTAGAGGCTTAATCTGCTGTTGGTTTGAGAGAAGGTCAGAGGATTTCAAAGAAAATTGCATCTACTCTCTGCTATCTTGGCTCTGCCCCTGCTGCCAATTCTGCTTTTCAAGGCATTCTTCTCCTAATTGGTCTTTTTTCTTTCTTTTAAAATTGGCATATTCTATTTTTTTAAAGATGTTGTTTGGAATGATAAAGAGCATTCAGTCTGCTGATGTGGCTTGTGTTGGACATTCCTCCATTCTTACCCAGGTGTAATAGATCTTTCCTGCCAGCCCTCTAAGTTGTCTTTGGCTTAAAAAAAAAATCATTTTATGCTTTTGTGGGTTATGCTACTCTAAGAATTGTTTTATGCAATTTTTATAAATTTTAGGAGGAATTTTGAGGAAAGCTCAGGTGAATCACTGCCTTTCCCCCACCATCTTGGCTTCTCTTCCTGATAATCTCTTGAAAAGAATCCCAAAAAGGAAAGCCTCAGGACCATCTTAGTCAAAATCCAAAACATACAAATCAAAGAGAAGCTTCTCCTCAATTTACAAATGGTCAAAGGATATAAATGGTCATCTTTTTAAGTAAGAGATCTAACTTATAAATAGCTATGCAATCAAATGCTGCACTATTATATAAGGATGTACAAATTAAAGTGCTGTTGAGATTCCAATTTTTACTTATCAGATTTCCAAGGTAAAAAAAATGAAACATTTCAAATATTGGAGGATTTATGCTTGTTAACCCACTTTTGGTAGAGCTTTGGATTGATCTAACCATTCTGTAAAATAATTTATAACTAAGCAAAAACAATTATAAATGGTGTACACAAAAACATCAAAAAAATAATCCCCCATCTGCAAATAAACAAATAAGTAATGTATGTGTATGCATATATGTATATTTCTTTATAGTATCTATTTTTAATAGAAGCAATGGATTGCAAATGAGGAGGTATCCATCATTTGAGATTTTGATGAACAAATTGTGGTATATAAATGCAATGGGTTACTATTGAGCTATGAAAAAGAGAAAAAAAGCTGGTTTCAAAAAAATCTGGGAAGATTTTTGTGAGCTACACAGAATAAAATGTGTAGACAAAGGAGAATAATTTACATATTAGTAACCACATTGTAAAAAGAAACAACTCTGAAGGCATAAAACTTCCATCAATATTATCTTAACCCAGTGGTTCTCAAAGTATGGTCAGAATCCTGGGGATCTCTAAAACCCTTTTAGAGGGCCTACAAATTCAAAAATAGTTTTTATTTCCAATAAGGTAAATATCTATAAATATAATCCAAATAAACAAAAACTTTTTGGAGAGATCCTCAATAATTTTTAATAGGATAAAAATACTGAAAACAAAAGTTTGAGAACCACTGCCTTAATCTATCTAATATAATCTCAAAGAACAAATAGAAGTGTACAGAATGAGACCTAATTTTTGGAAATTTACTGTCCTTGACTATGCATATTTATATAAAGTTTTCATTTTTATATCAATAAGGGTTAAAACAGAGAAATAAAGATCTTTGTTAATTAAAAAATAAAGTTAAATCTAATAAAAACATAGACTATTAGGATAGTTTAGTTATAATGTGAATAGAAAGAGGGAAACCGTATGTCTGAACAGAAGAAGATATAAGGCAGAAATGTGATGGGAATAGAATGGACAAAATTTGATAAAAGATTGAACATGACATAAGAAGGTAAAAGAGAGAGATGAGTTGAATAATATTGATGGTTACATTTGAGTGACTAATAGGATAGTGTTGCGATTGAGTCCTTATGTTTTCTTCAGTGATCTTTTTTCCTTATATTATCATGAGTATTGCAAGACAAGATAACTTTGAAACTTAGAAAATAATGATTTTTTTTTTTTTTGGTTTTTGTTGTTGTTAGCCACATAAGAGGAAATCAACTCATGTTTTATTATTTCTCTGGGGAGGTTGTAAGACATTCTACCCTGGAGTTTTAATTTAAGTATTCTAGATTAATTTATAGCTTTGAGGGTCAATGTACATATGGTTCATTTTCCCCAATCATATGTCAACTTTTGGATAACAAATATACCATTTTGAGGACTGATAAATTAGATAAAATACTTGTAAATGATAAAAGAAATGTGCTTTGCTTAGCACTCCATATTCCTTTTCCCATTCTTGTTATTACTAAATCAGAAAGGTTGCAAACACACAGAATGGCTTGTATATTTTTTCACATATGGACTCTAATCTAATTTAATAGAAAAAAGATTTAATTATAGAAATAAGTAAAATAATCCCTTCTTTTAAGGAAATTATCATAGATGTAGTTTGCAGGTTAAATTGCACTCTCATTTGGGGGTATCATTGCAAGACTAGTAGACAAGTTTGATGAGGTGTGTTGTGAATAATGAGAACATTTCCCAAAATACTGTCTACTAACGTTTCATTGGAATTTTTTTCTTTTTATATTTTTTCAACATCCTAACTATTTCTCCTATGAAGCCAAGTCATCCAATAGTAACTATTCCTGAAAATGAAGCCCTTGGTTTTAAAGAGGTATGTATGGGTAAGATATATTATAAGTAGAATTGAAGATGCCATTTATATTTATATAAGCTGATAGAAATGAATCACTACTATTGCTTAATACTTCGATGTACAGTGAAAGCAAAATAAAGGGTGCTTAAATGCCAGTGTTATCTGAATAAAAGCAGCAAGTTAGTAAGACCAATGAGAAGTTGAGGGTTCCTTCCTTCTAGTTATAAGTGAGATTGGGCTGCTAAAATGGGCATGGTGGAGATTTGTTCTATTCTATGATAGAAATACAGGGTTGCATGTAGAAACTTAAAGCTGGGGTTGTGAGGAGACCACACAAGAAAACATCAGGATAACTCCTGATCTGGGAAAAATAAAGACTGCCACAAATTAAACTATATTTTGACCTTCAAAATTTTGACCCAAAAAAATGTCCTTTTTGACAGACAAGGAAGCATGATTGGAAAGAGAAAAGGTAACTGAATACGAAGTTTTAATTGCTTAAAAAAATAGGGCTTGAGCCCTAGCCTTCAAACTACATTTCTAAAAGGTCTTTTGACTATCAAATATCAATACAATCTAATAAACATTTATTTAGCACTTATGACATACTAGGCACAATGGTAAACACTGATGATTCAATAAGTGACAAGAACTCTGTCTTCAGTGAGTTTATAACTTAAAGGGAAAAACAGCACAGAAAAGGAGGCAAGTAAATAGGTGCGAAGGGTAGGGGCTTTGGGTTAGGGATTGGGTAAGAAGAGGGACCTGGCACAGGAGCCTCTTGATTTTGGATTTGAAACCAGGCAGGGCAGCAGATACAAGGTGGAATGATCTGAGAGTTGTTTCTGTCTTCAGTAAAGGAAGGCTTTGGGAGGAGTTTAATACTCCACTGTAGCCCTAAAATCAGAAGGGCAAGGAGACTGGTGGAGTTAATAGAGGCTTAAATTAACTGGATAATGTTGAGTTTAGAACTGATGAGCTTATCCTGGGAGGCTCATTTTTTTTTAATATGAGTTGAAATCAGGCAGAATAGCAAATGCAAAATGAAGGCAGAGGAAAAAAGTCTTAAGGTTATCATGAAATAATCTTTGCATAGTAATTTATGCAAGTAACATGACTTAATAACTTGAAATATTGTAGAATTGTAGATCTAGATTTGTAAAGAACCCCAAGAAGTCATTTAGTCCATCTCCCTTATTTAACAGATGAGAAACTGGGAAGCCCAGAGAAGCCCAATAACTTAATACATGAGAGCAGGAGAGACAATGTTGTGCAGGACATGAAGTCAAGAAAGAACTTCAATTGAAATCTCGCTTCAGACAGTTAATAACTATGTGATCCTGGGCAAGTTATTTAACATTTCAATGTCTAATTTATCTGCAAAATGAGATAGTTGGATTCAGTTGCCTCAAAGATCTCTTCCAGCTTTAAATTCAATGCTGGAGAAAGGATCCCAATTCCAAAGCTAGAGCTCTGGCCATTGTATCACAAATAGTTGAAGCTACATTCTGACTAGACTATTTAGGCTCAGTAGGAGAATTAAAGAGATTCCCTGGGAAGAAAAAAATCTTCCCAATAAAATGAACATTTTCAAGTTTTTCTTTTCATAGAAGTGTGTATATTGTGTGTGTGTATGTTTATGCACTTGTTTATGAATGTGTATACATACCCATGTGTATGCCCACTTGTGCTTATTTATGCATTAAGATATCCTCACAAACAAAATAGAAATTTGGGTTAGAAGGGAAGAGCAAAAAATTCATGCAAGAGACTAACCTATAAAATTACAAAGGATCTATCTGTCTTTTACTTTTACTTGTTCATTTGTGCATTCTTTCTAGTTCTCCTCAAATCAAGTGATTCTAATGATATATGTTTTTCTCCCTGTTTATTCTGAGCTAATAAATTTCACCCAAGCCTGCCTCACTTGGTACTTATACACTATGGTGTAGATAAATAACATTAGATTTGGAGCCGGAGGACATGGGCCTGAATTTGAGTTCTATCCCTTACTACTTCTGTAATTTTGAGAGAGTCACTTAACCTTTCCATGCCTTGTCTTCTTTTTTTGTAATGTGAGAGATGGACTAGATGAACTCAGGAGTCCCTTAAAAAGTCTGTATCTGTTATGCAACAATGAACTTCGGTGTACAGTGAAAGCAAAATAAAAGGTGCTTAAATGCCAGTGTTTTCTGAATAAAAGCAGCAAGTTAGTAAGACCAATGAGAAGTTAAGGGTTCCTTCCTTCTAGCTATAAGTGAGATTGGGCTACTAAAATGGGCATGGCAGAGATTTGTTCTATTCTATGACAGAAATACAGGGTTGCATGTAGAAACTTAAAGCTGGGGTTGTGGGGAGACCACACAAGAAAACATCAGGATAACTCCTGATCTGGGAAAAATAAAGACTGCCACAAACTAAACTATATTTTGACCTTTAAAATTTTGACCAAAAAAAAATGTCCTTTTTGATAGACAAGGAAGCATGATTGGAAAGAGAAAAGGTAACTGAATACTAAGTTAGTTGACCATGGGATGTTCTCAATATATTATGTTTGATTTCTTTATTACTTCAGCAAAATTGGGAGCCCTGTAATAGGCTCACATAACTCTTAGTGATATTTAGCCAGATTGTAATATTTACACTTACATTCTCCCTAAACCCCTTTCCTTGTTATTTATTTACACATCAAACCTCAGTAAAAGTAAAACATCTGTCTTATAATGAAATTCCATTTTTTAGGGTTAGATTGATGCACAACCTTTTCTTCTAACAAGCTCATTACAAACAGAACATAATATATTCCTTTAATTTGACCTTATGATCTTTGTTTGGTCTTCTCTTACATTAAAAAAAAAAAAGACATGTCTGGACTTCCATCAGATTGTTATTTTTGGGTGCCCAATTTTTTTGTTGTGGAAAAAATGTTATTTAAAAATAAAATCAGGTGCCCACTTTTCATTTGTCTGATGTTGTGATTACATATGAATGGATTGTAGGATGATAAATCACATTTTCTAATTCTTCAAGTTTCCATTCTCTTTTTTTTTTAAACATTCATTAAAATAGAGTTAGCTATGGTTAAATGTAATGACTCTATTTATCATGCAATTCTAACTTCTTCATTCCTCAAGCTGGGAAAACCAATCAGATTGTCTTTTAACTCTTGGAAAAAAAACAAAAAAAAAAATCAAAGAAACACTGCAGAAAAGTAAAAAATAAATTCTTCTCCACAGTGAAAGCTAATCAGTTCATGAAGACATAGGAAACATTTCATTCAGCTTCAGTTAAGGTAAACATTAATTTTAGAAAACATTGAATTAATATGATAGAGCTTGTTACATGTAGAAATCAAGGGCACATTCAGGGTTATGATTTTCTAAGTAAGACTTTGAACAACTATATTTGTTTTTTACACTTGGGTTTCCATTGAAGTCCAGCAAAAGGAATATGGGCAAAAATACTCTGTATTTTTTTTTTAAAAACATGATTCTATAAGAATGTTATCTCATATTTCATTGGACATATATAGAGGACCTTATTGTGTGGAATGGTTAGGAGTAAGAAAGATCTGGTTTCAAACCCTGCACCTTATACTTATTAGTTGTTACCCTAGAAAAGTCATTTAAACTCTGTACTTTAGAAAACTCCCATGGGATTTAGTTATTAAATTATAGATAGGCAAAAATCTACTTTAATGAAAGGAGTTACCATATTAAAGTTTCCTATACTGATGATATCATAAATACTTCCTGAATTTGGCAAAGCATATAGTCTAATAATTGGTTTTTAAAATTGTCAGTTATTTGATCATATTGCCTATGATCTCTCTGATTCTGAGGCTGACCCTGCTGGTCCCCGGATTCCCTGTAGCACAATTCATTTCCTCCAACATCAGTTTTGTGTTTAGATTCCCTTTTTGCCACTTGGATTTAGAAAACATTCAATACTGTTAAAATAAGTTGAAAAACAAAGAGACAATAATTGAATGGCTAATGAGATCACACAAAAATAAATTATATATGTATATATATATATATATATATATATATATATATATATATACACATATATATTTGCTTTGAATTTTAGAACTCAGTTGTGTATTTCTAATGTTTTCAGACAAGTTTGCCATTGCACTGTATGGGATTGGTAGGTAAGAAAATAGAGTTAAAGGAGAAAAAATAGTAAATGGCTTGACCCGTGTCATAGATGGGTAAGAATTAGAAGGGATATTATAAATCATTTGATTCCTCTACACATATTTAAATATATAACACTTATATCAGAGTCTATACTCCCAGAAAAAGTCAGGGTACCAGTTGAGGGATAGTCTTACATTATTTGGTTCATACTTTCCCACTCACAAAATCTGGGGAAAACATCACTAACTTGTTCTATAAAATTCACTGAAAACAAGTTCTATTGTGAGCACACAATTCATAATAAGAAAGAAGATAAATGAGAAATAAGTTTTATTGAAAGAATTGTGGAACTACACAAAAGTCTAGCATAGTACTTTTGGATAACAAAAGAGCAGTTAGGTGGTATAGCAAAGAGTCAGGAAGACTCATCTTCCTGAGTTTAAATCTGGCCTGAGATGCTTACTAGCTGTGTGACCCTGATCAAATCACTTAGCATTTGCCTCAGCTTCCTTATCTGTAAAATTGCCTGAAGAAGGAAATGGCAAACCACCCCAATATCAATCCACTCTAGTACCTTTGCCAGGAAAAGCCCCAGTGAGGTCATCCAGAAGAAGACATGACAAATCAATTAAACAAGAACAATAAAACTTTATTGCTCTGTGTTGTCCCCATGGGACTTTATTCGATGACCTCACTGCTTTGATACTGAATGAAGTTTCCTATTGCTCCAAGCAAGTGTCCTCTTTTACTATGTAATAGAGTTACCTTTTGGTTAGATTTGGGGAAACATTATTCTTTGGGTATGATTGTTGCTACCAAAGGGAAAAGAGCTCAAGAATTCTTATCACATGGTAAAAACACTGCTTCTAAAGAGTGGCATCTGGGCAAATCACCTTGGGGTGAAGGAATTCACAATCCACTTTTCAGTTGAATATGCATTATTAAAATTTTCTCCATCACTCTCTGAAGTCTAGATAATCAACAAAGCAATAAATCAAACCCTGATTTGTAGCATTTGCTGATTTCAGGGATGTAGATACTCATTCTGAAGATAAAACAATCTAGTCTCCTGGCAGAGCCAATTAGAGCAAACTCCATCATATCCATCCTTACATGTTATAATTCTCCTTACGGGCTTTCTCTACAGTGCAACCTATTTCTGATGCTATAGTGCTGGGACCATCTTAACAGAGATGTTTTATCAATATTAAGTCACAGAGCTATAACTCAATTGGGGCATCTAGGATTTTTTTTGAGGTTACTTAAATTTTGACATGGTTGTTAATGGCATTTATATTTTTTTCATTATCACAGAAACAAGTTGGTAAGAAAGAATGATTTATTCAACGAGTAAGTTTCCAGTTGCCAGGCTTTTTATTTCCCATAAAACAATTTCCTAGGGTTGCCCCTTCCACCAAAAAAAAAAAAAAGAAAGAAAGAAAGAAAGAAGAAAAAGAAAACCCAATCCCCAATTCCTTCCTCCCCAAACAAAACAAAACAAAAAAATTGAAGTTATAATTTTTCTTAAGTTAATTTGAGTTTCATTTTGGTGAAGAACCCACCATCAATTCTATGTCCAGTTTGATGGGAGAATGGAAAGTTGCCACCCGATTTTATATATTCATAAAAATATAGACTCCCCAGTAAGGAAATGCTTTCTACCATGTATGTCAGCACCTGCTTTGAAACATAGAATTATTTGGGGACAAGAAGAGGTTGAATGACTTGTCCAAAGTCACACAGCCAGGTATATGTAAAAGATGAGATTTGAACCCATGTCTTTCAGGTTCTAAGACTTGCTCTGTGCCATAATGCATACTTCTTAAGGTTTAAATGTATGAGCATTAATGTTCGTTATCTTTTCCCCCTCCAGCTGGCTACATAATTCCATGTAGGGAGAACTGGATTAACAAAATAAACAAAACTTAAATTGCACATAAAATAGATTTTGATGATTCTGGTAGAGAGAAGGAGGCTTATAATTTTGTACAGTTTAGCCATGCAAATAATTTATATATGAGTCAAAACATCACCTTGTGATATCTTTGGTCATCTTTGAAAAAAAGATGTATCAATAACAGAAATCAACTGTAAAATGGAGATAATGATAGCACCTATCTAGGATTATTGTGATGAGATAATATTTGTAGGAAAAATACTTAGCATAATGTCTGGCACATAGTAAGCATTTAATAAATGTTTATTCCTTTCCCTTTTCTCCTCCCTCATCACCTTAGACTACCAAAAATATCAGCTTTTAAATGTTTAAAAATTTTTTTAATCAAACTAACTCAAATCATAAAAGGAATTATTTCTTCATACTTGCATGCCTTTAAGGATACCATTTTCCTTGTGAAAAAGGTGTATTATTCTAAGAATAAACAGAGATGCAGTGTGACTCAAGAATAAGAAAATAGAGACACAATTCCTTTCCCTTGACTAATCTTTTATTCTCATAGCCTGTTAGGTCATATTCAGCTTTATTGTACTATCAAATATTTTATCATATACTAATAGAATAACTTTGACCTTTTACATAGGCCACACCAAAAATCCTTATGTGTCAACATACAATTCCCTGAAAGAGGTTTTGAAATCTTTCCATATATATCCTGCAGATGAAGGTTCTTTCTCTGAAAGTGGGAATACCAACCTTTGCTAGGAGGGAACTGGTTTGGAAGCCTTTAATATCTATTTTAAGAGAAGTATTTGTTTAAGTAAGGTCCTAAACTTGGAAACAGATTCATGATATAACACTAAGAGCTTAATTATTAATTAATCAACAAAAATCTCCATATATATAATATATATATATCCATATTATATCCATACGTATGGATATATACATAAGGCAAATATTTGTTTTCTTTCCTACTGGAAAAAAGAAAAGAAAAACAAAAGTTTTGTAAGAAATATATGTAGTCAAGAAAACCTGATTGTCACATTGACCATTACCAAGTGGCTATCTCATTCAGCATTTTGAATCCCTCATGTCTGTCAGGTGATTAGCCTATCTAATCATCAGACTTATGTAATTATGATTGCATATTGCATTGACGGAGTTCCTAAATCTTTCAAAATTTCCTCAATCATTTCTTCAGCACTTAATATGAGCCAGGCACTGTATTATGTGATAAGGATACAAAGACAAAAATTCTAAATAATATGAATGCCACAGAATAATCAATCGAGAATTTGTTAAGTACTTGCAAAGGTTCAGATACTGTGTTATATTCCAAGAGGCAGTGTTGTACAGGAGAAAGGACATTTGTTCTGGAATAAAATGAATATGGGTTCAAATCCATTTCTGCTACTATCTCTGCAACCTTGAGTAAATTATTTAAACTGACTGGCATCAATTTCCTTGTCTGTAAAATAGATGTGTTTTTAAATCATAGGTTTTTAACCCGAGGTCCATGAACTATTTTCCTCCAAAAGTTTGATTATCTTATTTTTAAAACTGTTTTTCTTTACAACCCTATGTTTTTTGTTTTATGTATTTAAAAACCATATTCTGAAAAATAGATGTTTATAGGTTCAACCAGACTGTCAAAGGGATCATGACATAAAAAAAAGGTTAAATACACTTTAATTAGATCACTTCTGAAAATCTTTTCAATCTTAGAGCTAAGATCCTAAGCACAAATTCTATTCCTTTCTTAGCTCAAATAATATAAAGGTTCAAATGAACTATAGCAAAATGACATTATCATGTTCTAAGCTTCTAAGACTATTGACCTCAAGATGCCAGTTTAGCTTTCCTAATGACTGGGTTATGGTGAATATAAATCAGAAATTACAGTCATGAAAAGAAATACATCTTATACCTGTCCCTGTTTTTGGGACTCCACCTTAGAGATTATCATTTTGTTCTTTCTGTTTAAATGTGATGCTAGTGTTTTAATAGATCATTGCAAAATTGAACAGAGTTTAGGAGTCAGAGTATACATATGACATTGCCTCCCTAAGCCCTAGCACTTGCAATTGGATTACTAGCCTGCAACAGTTGTATTTCAAGGAGCTGTTTTTCTAATCTTGTTTCAGTGTGTTTGTTTTGGGGAGAAATGAATCTAAAAGCCAAGGTTAAATAACCTTCTGTAGCTTGCATCATCTGAGTTTACAACTCTTTAATTCCTGATTCAAGGCTATATGCTCTAGAGCAGAGATCTTCAAACTTATGGGATGGAGATAAAGAATCCTATCAGTATTTTTCCCTTGTCTAGCATAAGAGAGATTGTAGATTTTCTCACTAGCTCTTATGTAACTATTCCTTTTGACTAAACAATCAGAATCAGAAGCTCTTGAGGGTCTGATGCCTGTTTCTGAAGAAGAAATTTGAGAGCTTTCATAATTTAGAGATAGAATAGAATAGGGGACCATTGGGCCTTGGTGAGAGAAGCATTGGCATGATTGTAATAGAGAGAAGCTCTATGATTAAAATTGAAAGGATATACTATATTTTCTCACCTTCTCATTGGTTGATTATCTACTGAGTGGGGTAAATCATACTACAGTGATGATCTCTGGGATTTGATTCCCCATGTCAGTGACTAATGATTTAAGGAATATCATATTTACACTGGGTATTAAAATGAAAATACAAAATATTTAAAGAACCAAGAAGTACTCTTATATAATGGTTAGAGAGATAATGTCAAAATTAGAGAAATATTGCTTCAAATTTTGCCTGGGTCCCTAACACCAGTCATTTAACTATACCTTAGAACTCCTCACTGCTCTTTAAAACTATAAAAAAACCTGCATTGGGAGAAGTTTTCTCATTTAGATTTTTGAACACATATGAAATAACAAGTTCAGAATATAGATGGATAGTTTTTATAAATACCTATCGAAGAGTGCTAGTCTTTGAATTGAAAGATCTGAGCTCTCATATTGGATTTATTACTGGCTCACTCTGCAAACTTGGATAAATCATTTCATTGTTTCTGTCAAATGAGAAAGTGAAATACACCTATGTATAATAGTATCAATGCTACTCTGGTTTGAGAAACTGATGTGTAATTTATTACCCATGTTACATGAATTCAATTCAATATTTATTAAACAAGAGTTCTTCTAAATGAGTCATTTTCCCTTTAAAATTTTGAATCCCATGATTTGATGACTGGATCAGTGATTCTCAAAATGTATATTGAAGACTTCACTAAATTTGAAATGAAGGTTCTTTCTATACTATGGCATGGCCACATACTCCAGCTCTCCCTCCCAGTTGTAATGTGTTTTGTAGTCTTCCTTGCTGGCAATGGGGAAGTCAAAATAGCAATTCTAGCTGAGGGAAGCACATGGTAGCTTTCTTCACCGAGAATCTTGGTGAAGCAAAGAAAGAAGAGGTTGAGGGATTAGAAAGGGAAAAGAAAAACAGCAAGGCTGGGTAATGGGTCTAGAAGCCTGGCAGGCCAGGACCTCTGGCATTCAGTTTGACATGAACTTTGTGTGTTGTGAGTCTTCCTGGCAAAACTATGCTCTGAGGGATAAATCAGAACCACTTCAAGGACTCTTTCAACCTCAAATTTTAATGAAGCTTTATATGGAGCAAAATTAAAATACTTGATAATAGTTTTTATGTGGAATCATTAGCATTCAGAAATAGAATTTGTTCTTTTTATGAATTCAGTGCACAGCTCATCACAATATTTTGGAATACATTATCTGAGAATCTAGCTGTTGTTTTGTTTTACATGTGTATGAATATTCTTACTATGTGTGTATTTGAAATATTGAAATGATTATTTAATACTAGGATATATGTGCATTAGTTGACATTAGATTATAACTTTACATGCTATGTTCTTTAAAAGTTTTTTTGGTGTAAAAGCAGGTTTAGTGTTTTTCAATATTAAATGCTGGGCAGCTAAATAGAGTACTAGATAGATCAAGGGACCTGGAATGAGGAGGACCTGACTTCAAATCTGACTTCAGACACTTAAAACTTAACTAGCTATGTGATCCTGTGCAAGTCATTTAACCCTAATTACTTGGTAGCAAATATATACATACATATAAATATATATATGTATACACACACACACACACACACACACACACACACCCCACACATATTTAAAATATGCATTATCCAGTGCTAACTATGACTAATCAAGACTTGGAATTTGACTTTCAACATAAAGGATAATTTCTTACATAATCTATCTCATTTCCAGAATGAGATATTTCTGTTTATGAACAATCTTGTGTTTCTCATGGCAATGTAATTTATTGGCTCTACTTTCCTTCTATGGACAATGGACAGAAAATATAGTAATGTGACTTATTTCTCTATCTCTTTGTAGACAAATGACTTATTTTCTAGGCATACTTCCACAGACCTTGTAGACTAAAGTAAAAGGCAATGTCTCTGGCTATATTGGCAGACATAGAATGAGATTTAAAATTAGCTTCCTCCTTTTGGATCTAGCTTCTATTTTGAATTGTCAGTGGTATCAAAAACAGTATAATTCAGTGCTTAAGTTGCCAGTATAGAATTATCATGTTCCTTTAAATTCACTGAATGTTGGCATTGAAAGGGGTCCTTAGTGGTCATGCAATTTTCAATGTGTTGTAGGTCCAAATCTCACAGCTCTGCTGCTTACTATATGGTCTAAAAAAAAATCACTTCAGTCTTTTTGGACTTGAGTTTCCTTATTTGCAAAGTAAGAAGGCTGGACTAGATGAGCTCAAAGGGCCTTTCTGACCTCCAATACCTCCTATCAAGTATAAGAGTAGCTAGAACATGTCCAGTAACAAGGAACTTATTACTTTCTCGCAAAACAAATTCTGCCTCTTAAAAAAATGAAAAAAGAAAATCAAACAGACCATCTGGTATGGAAAGGGGAAAATATCTCTACATCTTTGGGTTTGCCTTTGCTGATGTACAAATCTGAAATCATCTCTAAATACCTCCTAACACAAAAGTTTTATAATTGCTTTAATCTTCCATAATTTTGAGTATTTCACAGAATCTAAGACATTTTGATCTGAAAAGGAACTTAAGAATCATCTAAATCAACCTCACTTTATAGATGATGAGATTGAAACTTTGAGAGGTTTATATGATTTATTCAAGGTCATAGACACAGTAAACTGCAGGGCCAGGACTGAAATCAAAGTCCTCTGACTTAGAGATCCAGTTACATTACACTATTTTCCATTTACGTTAAATCTGTGAATAAACTAAATGTACCATAATTACCTTATAATCAGTCATAAGATTATATAATCACAGAGCTTATATTTTGAGATAGAAGGTGATGAGGTTTAGAGTGGTCTAGAAGTTAGTGGCTATAAGAGAATTATTAAGAATCCCCTTTAAATCAGCCACAGGTTTTAGAAGTGAAAGAATTCACTCATTCCCAAATATTAGTTGCAAAATGAAAGTTTATTGTTAGATAGAAATCAGTTTACCCAGAGACTGACATCTATAATAGATCTATGGAAAATGGAGTTTTGCACTGAGAATGCAGTTCTCAGTGGACAGAAAGTCCTGGCAGCTGAGTGAGTTACAGAGGTTCATCTGCAAGGACTTTAGTTGTTGAAAGCTTATTTATATTGGGTGTCTTGGTGGAGGTTGGGAAGCCTGAGCAGATCAGAACCAGTGGGGGCTGGGTGGCCCAAGCAAGTCAGAATGGGGACTGGAACAAGCCCAGATCTCATATTAGAATTCAAAGGGATGCTTTTTGACCAGAATTTGTAATTTAATCCAAGGCTCTGGCATCCTGGAGAGACAACTTGTCTGGGGAGGATATGCCTCAGCCAGCAGGGGCTGGGAATCTGAAAGGAATCACAGATCAATAGGAAATACAGTTTCTTAAAGGGACCCCAACCCATTTCAAAGGGATCTTAGCATAGATTAACTATTTTTTTAACAATTTTTTTTACTGGAATTCCATATGATTTTGATTCTCAAATCTTTTCAGGAATCCTAAATTATGGTTCTTTCATTTTTGGTTTGAAGAGAATGCATGCTTCTTGATGGTGCCTATAACGGCAACCTGACACATAGTAAATGGTTAATGTTTGTTGATGAATTGTTTGATTGATTTTCTTCCCTAAAACAAGAGGGTTGGACATTTTGACTTTTGAAGTCAGTATCAGGTCTGACATTGCATGATTCAATATTCTCTTTTTTTCCCCTTATTGCCACTCAGCACCCTTTGTTCCAGCCATATTTCTTAGTTGAAAGGCATAAGCTTACTTACCTTCTACTTTTACCTATACTACACCTCATATCTTTTTCTGACATGAATAACGATTTCATGTTTCATGTTTCACAGTTGCAAAGTCAAGCAGTTAGTCAGCAAGAATTAAGTTATTACAAAATAACAGATCTTTCCTTTAAGAAACTTACATTTCAATGGGGAAACTATATGAAAAGGACATAAAAATAGAGGGAGAAGAGGGAAGAGAAGGTATCACTTAGGAGGTATAATGGCCAAGCCCAGACAATAAAGGATGGCTGATCTGGACCCTTCCCCCAAATGAAGATTCTGAGAAGAACTCACCAATGGAAGAAGTGGTTTACTGGAGCTAACTCAGGAAACAGCTGAAGCATGGTTATGTAACCTGGTTTCATTCCAATTCATTAAAGTTTATCTGATTTTTCAGAAAACTTAGAAAGATTAACTGTTAATGTGGACTTAAAAATTCTTATTTGGTCATTCAATAGCCATGTGACTTTAATTAAATCACTATTGCATAGAGGAACACAATTTTCATTTAGAGGATCTAGGTTGAAATTTTAAGTCTGCTCCTTAGTACTTGTGTATATGTTACTCAATTTTCCTGAATTTCACTTTCCTCCTTAATTATTAAAATAAAAAAGAAAGGGGAATTTTTTTACTAAAGTCTCTAAGGTCAATTCCATTTTAGTGGCTCTTGAAACTTACTTTAAACACTATATAAAGCTAATGCAAAGTAATATAGTCAGAGGGAAACTCAGCTAATAATGGCCTGACTTTTAAATAGTTACAATTCTCAATCCAATCCAACAAGTATTTAAGCACTTATGTGTCAGCACTATGGTATGTTCAAGAGATAAAGAGATAGAACAAACAGTTTCTGCCTTCAAAGGATTGTGAGAGAGAAAAAAAAAAGAGAGAAGAATTCTTCTGAGTGGTATACAGAATGCAAAATCATTAAATGAATACGTGATCCTTTGAAGAGGAAAAAGAGAACACTAAATATCAGAAGGATTAAGAAAGACTTCTCTGGGAGTGAGTGACACATGAACTGGAAATTAAAGGGGGAAAGGAATTTAAGAGATTGAGGTGAATATGGAATAAGTTCCAGTCAAAGTTATACAACCTCTTTCAAAGATATGGTAATAGTAGATGGCATGCTAACTTTGAGAAGTAGCAAGTAGAGCAGTGTAGCCAGAATATAAGACGTGTGAAAAACTGGCACACATTCACATCTTTATTTTGTTTACTTCTTTAAGTGCCACATTTTAATCATAAGAATTCAGGTATAAAAGGGTAGGCAATAGTGAAGAAAAAAGGAAGATACAGGCAGAAAATGAGAATTATCTTGAGTTTTACCAACTTCCAGAGGTCTTCTTATCCTTTTCCAGTACATCAGACCTTATGCTCTTAACATATATGTAACCTAGTGGAAGGCACTATTGAACGTTTTTTCTTAGAGTAGTAAAATGATTTAAAAAAAAAAAAGAAATGTTATCTTGCCAGGAGCAAGTATCATAATTCTGCAGTTTATGAAAAAATTCACTAAATTTTTTTGTTCTTCATTTATTTTCAGTTATAGCTGACTCTTCATGACCCCATTTAGAGTTTTCTTGGCAACAAAATTAGGGTGGTTTGCTATTTTCTTTTCCAGCTTATTTTACAGATGAGGAAATTGAGGCAGAGTTTTGTGATTTGCCCAATGTCACACAGCTATTATGTGTCCAAGGTCAGACTTCAACTTAGGAAGATGAGTCTTCCTTCTAGGCCTAGGCCTGGCACTCTATTCACTGTGCTACCTAGCTGCCCTTGATAAAAATAATTATGTAAAAAATTTCAATCATATATTAAGGCAAATCAAGATGGGATGATTACACATTTCAAATTTTATTAATGTATGTTTATGTACCTACCTTTAAAAATTTCCCTTTTTTCCTTTCAGCAATGATTCAAGAGCAGAAGCTAAAACATGAATATGGAAGCCTTTGGAAAACTGGTGTTCAACAGATTTGCATTTTGTTTTTCTGACAGAATTCTCCCTATATTAACTGCAATGCAACAATAGTACTCAAAATGCTTCCTATAGACATAGAGCATTGAAAGTAGCCTCCTAATATTCAACAAAAAAGAAATATACTTTCAGAGATGTTCCTGGAGCTTTAATTCCTTACAATTAAGCTAACAGTGATGGTTACATGTCTTTATATTTAGACAAACAGAGCATATGTAAATAAAGTAATAGCTCTGGTCTCTATTTTAAAGAGTTTTTATTAAATTCATGAATCACATTGTTAACTTTTTTATTTTATTTTTCATAATGAGAAATGATTTACAAAGAAAAAGAGAGACCTGTCCACTATATGATATCAGTAACAGTTTTGATTCTATTTAGGTTTTCTTCCAAATCACCAGTTTTAATAGATTATTTTTTCCATGATCGACATCATGGTACAACAAATTTACAGTGAATCCTAGGTAGTAAATATATCATGTTTCTCAAAAGCATCAAAGGTTGAACTGCAAATTATATCTGTATATGACAGAGCCCTGGAACCTTTGAAACTAATAGAGATACACCTAAGGGGAACTTTGTGAAGATTCTATAAAGGGAAAAATTGGACTCCCATTGCTAAGTTTTAGGAAATACTCTGCTATGTATGTTCTTCATATGAATGTATCACTAATTTTGTATTTTAAGTTTGAACATATTTAATACATTTCTGAATGTAACTCATTATCTTTCCCCCAAATTCTCCCTTCTACCTTACTTGCCCACTACTATTGAGGGATATCCTTGATCCTTCTTTATTTCTCACCTGCCCTCCACCCCCATATATCTAACCTGTTGCTAGGCTTATTGATTTCAAAGCAATATCTTTCAAATATATTTCTCTTTCTCTTCTAATATTGCTATCATTCTGTTTTGTACTCATCTCTTCAAGTCTAGACTAATGCAATGGAATCTTCATAATATTTTTGTGTATGCAAAGGAGTGTGTGTGTGTGTGTGTGTGTGTGTGTATGTGTGTGTGTGGTGCAGGGGGAAATATTTTGTACCATCTGTTCTTGCTATAATGTTATCTTAGGTAAATACCTTGTCTAAAAACTCATTGAAATCTATTTAACAATATTAGTTGTAAGCATACCAGTGGGGGGTTGTAAATAAAATGTTAGAAATCCTAGTCCCTCTGGGTTACCCCTAAAATCCTGAAGAGTGTGATTCTTATTCTTTCTTAATATATTTTCCTTAAAAATTTGAGTGGGAATAAAGAAAGTAGTCCCAGAAAGGGTGGCTACATTTGGGTATGAGGTGAAACATAAAAGTTGTTTTGATTTGCACTTCTCTTATTTGTAAGTACCATGAATTCATAAAGAGCAACTTTTAGCTTATGTTTCAGTAATTTCTGAGTGGTCATTGTAAAGATATTTTAATTTGAAGTTCATAGACCTGTGAAAATTTATGAACTTGGAAAAGCAAAAAAAAAAGTCATTATTTTCACTAACTCTCTAATTGAAATTTAACATTATCTTCAATTAAGAATTTAAGCAACTAAAATTATTCTAAAAAAGGGTATTATAGATTCCATCAAATAACCAAAGTGGTGTATTATATACCAAAAGTTCAGAACACCTGGTCCAGCAGACTAAGAATATGAAGTGGCTGAAGAAAGAGTTGTGGATGTATTTTAGAAGGCAGATAGAAAGAAAATCAGGTAGGGTGTGTGTGTGTGTGTGTGTGTGTGTGTGTGTGTGTGTGTGTGTGTAAAGCTTTACTACAAAGAAATGAAACAGATTCCCAATCTATGTGTGACTATCACTATCCTACAAATGTGGATTTAAGGACCCTAGGCTTGAGATTCCACAAAGTGAATTTTATGGAAGGACAGGAATAATTCTTTTTTCTTTTTTTATTATAGCTTTTTATTTACAAGATATATGCATGGGTAATTTTTCAGCATTGACAATTGCAAAACCTTTTGTTCCAATTTTCCCCCTCCTTTTCCCCACCCCTCCCCCAGATGGCAGGTAGACCAATACATGTTAAATATGTTATAGTATATATTAAATACAATATATGTATACATATCCACACATTTATTTGATTGAACAAGAAGAATCGGACTTTGAAATAATGTACAATTAACCTGTGAAGGACATAAAAATGCAAGTAGACAAAAACAGAGGGACTGGAAATGCTATGTAGTGATTCACACTCATTTCCCAGAGTTCTTTTACTGGGTATAGCTGGTTCTATTCATAATTGAACAAATGGAACTGATTTGGTTCATCTCACTGTTGAAGAGAGTCACATCCATCAGAATTGATCATCACATGGTATTGGACAGGAGCAATTCTATGACAGGAATGAGAAAAGGTAACAGAAAGGATATGTATGCATGTTCACATCTCTGATTTGTTCTTTCAACCTTATTTGACCATTTGGGGTTTTTTGGGCAAAGATATTGAAGTAGCTTGCCACTTCCTTCTCCAATTTATTTTATGGATGACTGGTAAGTATCTGAGACTGGGTTTGAACCTACGTCTTTTAAATTCCAAGTCTGGAACTCTATGCACTGTGCCAGCTACCTGATCACCTCTAGTTTAGTGCTCCATAAAATCAAACTAAAATACCTTGCCCTATAGTTGAATATTTAAGATGAAGTAGTAGATTGCTGTTCTTAATTCTCTTACTTGTCTTTAACTCTTATTTTTAGTTGGTGTTTGAAGCTAAGGAGCATTAAGTTGACCAAAG
Organism: Antechinus flavipes; assembly: GCF_016432865.1. NCBI lineage: Eukaryota > Metazoa > Chordata > Mammalia > Dasyuromorphia > Dasyuridae > Antechinus > Antechinus flavipes. The sequence continues at coordinate 220,631,477 of NC_067401.1, forward strand.
TCACATTACTAGTAAATGTCACATTTGATCCCATCTCCTGAGTCATCCCAACACAATCCATTAAGCCACAAGTCATTTTCTCTACTACTACAATATTGGAAACAATATTTTTGAATTCTATTTCCTTCAGCTCTTATGGATTTGTCAATGCAGTCATTGTCGATTTGCCAATAATGGCTACCTGCTTACTCTCAGACTGTCAATTTCTTTGTAGCTGGTCTCTTCTTGGTGAGCCTTGACATGATCTTATCATTATGCATACCTTCTAGTGACCGTTTTTTTTCCTTTGATAATGCTTAATTAAGTCCAAACAAGCAAGATGTATACTGAATAAAATTACAATATAGTTTACTAAATAAAGACTCCTGAAAAGTTTCTCTTCTTGATTGGCAGAAAGAAAAATGTGCAATTAGAAAAGGCTTCAGGTGACAAAATAATGTTTTTATCATCTGGGCAGATTTCCATTTATGAAAGACCTTTATTAATTAGACATTAATGCAACATATTAGAAAATGCCTTAATTATATGATGGTAGATTCAGAGCTAAAAGCAGTCCCAGCAGTTATCTAGACTTGGGATTTGCAAATTACAGACATCAGAGCAAGTTCCATGAGGGCAAGTCTGGTTTGCTGTCTGCTTTTGTATAGCCAGGGAACTAAGACTAGTTTTTCCATTTTAAAATAAAACCTGATTTTATTTGAAAATGTAAAAAAAAAAATAACTTCTTAGATGATATGAAAATAGGCAGTGGGTCAGTTGCTGATTCCTGATCTAGACCAGTCCTTTCATTTTATAGATGAGTAAACTGTGGCACAGGGAGATTAAGTGATTTTCCCAAGGTCATACAAATATTATCTTACAATGATAGATATAGGCACTGGACTTATGTTTTCATTGATATAATGAACTCCCTCTAGCAGTTCGTGTCAGAACATTCTTTTCAGTCTATAAGAGTGTCTGTTACATCTATAAGACTTATAGCCTTAGAGAATTTTCTGTAGCAATGGTTTCATACTCAAATAGAAATGGGGTGGATCCCTGCCATTGCATGTTGACTTTGAAATTACACACTAACATTCGCTCTCTCTCTCTCTTTTTTGCTGAGGCAATTGGGGTTAAATGATTTGCCTAGGAACACACAGTTAGGAAGAGTTCAGTGTCTGATGCCAGATTTGAACTCAGGTTTTCACGACTTCAGAGCTGGTGCTCTATCTACTATACCACCTAGCTGTCCCTTATCTCATTTTAAAAAAAAATTATTTCATTAAATATTTTCCAATTTTATTTTAATCTCATTCCATTTCACTGTTCTGGACTCCAAAATGTAAATTTAAGTTCTCAGGTCTAGAACCATAAGAGTCTAAGTAGTTTACTTAGATGTCTCAGCCAAACATTAAGAAATAGTTTTTTTTTAAACTAAGGCTGATTCTTTTTCCATGAGCTATGCTGATTCTCATTCATTTTAAAATGTTTCTTTGAAGTTTACAGAGAACTCATATTTTCTCACAACATAGTTGTAAAGTAGATAGTGTTAGTTTCATTATGTCCTTCTTATAGAGAGAGAAATTGGAACTTAGATTGGAATTTGTCAACAATCACAGTTCTAAGTCATATCAAGGTTCACACGGGAATTCAGGCTGTGATGTGCTAGAGCCAGCTCTTAATGGCTCATGAGGACAAATTGTTAAATTTTTAGTATATTTACATCATAGAAATTGGCAGATGTTACAAATCAAGGCTTGATTTACTGTTTTATTATGTAGACTTAAGAAAATAATGACTAAAATATTAATAATACATATTATACTTGAAAGTATGTACATTTTTTTCTCCCAAAGGAGCTGGTGGTCAAACATTTACCAGCACAATGTTGAACTCATGTCTTGTGATGTTGAGGCTGCCTTGACTCAATCCTGACTCTCAAAGGTAAAATACTTAGCATCTGAGCCTGGAGCTTCATAGGATTAAGGATGTGAAGAATTGTTGAAATCATCTGATGCTTACTATCTATATAAATTTGGGCAAGGCTCTCCATTTCCTCATCTGTAAAGGCAATTAAGTGGTAAAGTGCATAGATCACTGAGATTGGAATCAAAACAGTTTCATGAGTTCAAATCTTTCTATAGATACTTACTAGTTTATGTGAGCCTGGGCAAGTCATATAACTCTGACTACCTTAGTTTCCTTATCTGAAAAGTAACCTAGAGAAAGAAATGGAAAACCACTCTACCCAAAAAATCCCAAATGAGATCATAAAAGACTTGGACATCATTGAAACAACTGAACAATAACAAAATGAGACTATCTGACTTCTAGTTCCAAGATGGGCATTCTTTGACTCTGTGGTCTAGCTCAACCCCATCATTTTAGATATGAAGAAACAGATCAGGACAGCTTAAAAAGACTTTCTCAAAATCACTAAGGTAGGAGTGAGGCCCTAAACATAGATTTTTCTGAAGCTAACTTCTTTGTTTTTTTTCCCCCTTCCCCACAATGCGTGTCACACTGGTGAAAATGTTAATGGGGACATATTTCTGGACTGACTTTAAAACGTGATTACATTTTATATAATTTTTTTCTAAATACTTTTCCAGCACTTTTTATAATTTTAGATGACTGTACATCATATTGTGTCTCTGATTTATGTCTTTTTTCTTATCATTCTCAATTCCTTTGGACTGAAATCCTTCTTTACCTTTTATTTGAAGTATTGATAAAGTTTTGATTTTCCTCTTACAAAGGCTTACTATTGATTTTCTTCATATTTTCTGTAGCAGTCAAGCACTCAGAATCAATTCTCATACACTGAACACTCTCAGGGAAAATTCAAAAGATGAAACTTTGGTCTTTACCTGCAATAGGGAGATGAGGCTTTATAAATAATGTAAAAAAAAAAAAAGCCAACATTCTGAGGGCAATAAATTGGGGCTCAAAAATAACCAAAAAGAATCCCTAAAATAAAAACACTGAACAGTTCAACTGAATGAAGCCAGTCCCATGACAATTGCCAGTGGAGGCAGACTCTATAAAACCTTCTGTTGTTTTAAAACAGGTAAAAACAGGAATGAAAATGGAAACAATAGCTGACTATTCAACTATATTGGATATTAAGGTCATTTCAGGTTTGCTGTTGTTCAAATGTGTATGACTTTTTGTGACCTTATTTGGAATTTTCTTGGCAAAGGTATTGGAGTGGTTTTGCCATTTCCTTCTTCAGCTCATTTTATATGAAAAAATCTGAGGCAAAGAAGGTTAAGTGACTTTACAAGAGTCACACAGCTACTAAGTATCTGAAATCACATTTGAACTCTAACTCTGATACTCTATCCACTGTACCACCTATTTAGAAAATCAGTTGGGAAAGTCCGAGTAGTGAGTTGGCTGAATCTGTTCTCTACTTGCAAGAATTCATTCTTCACTGTGTATTCTTCAGAGTCTTTTAATGATATTCAGTTAAAAGTGAAAGTCTGATTTGGAGATTCTCAGGAGGAATTCAGGTAGGATGGGGATTTAGGGTGGGAGAAGGAGAGAACAATTTTGATATAAAAGTATCTCCTTTCTCTCATACTAATGAAGGATGTAAAAATTATCATGAATCATGTCAGAGTAGAAAAATAAATTGACCCTAGAAACTTGTGTAGGTTTTCTTTTAGACAATCTCATTCTGGTCTTGTGTCTTAGCTGTCGTGCTTATAATTTTAGTTATATATAAAACATGTTCACCTCCCAGAATTGAGGAAGATAAACATTTAGAATCATGCTCCTATATTGTTTCTGAAATCCAAGTGAGTTACTCTGCAGAGAAATTTCCTATTATCTAGGATTTATTTCCACATAAAATCAATGGAGCAATCTCCAGAGGAAAAGAATTAAAATGCCTATATTTTCTCTGAGATTACAACCTTATTGCTAATGACAAGTTTTTTACTCTCTGATAAAAAAAGAACTGAATCTTTAAATAGAACCATATTGAAGCCTCATTCAAGGATCTGCCTTGAATCAAATAAAAGTTTAGAGCTTTCCTGAGTGGCATAAACTTGAATAAGCTCTTTAGTATTTCTAAAATAAGATGTTTTATAACTCAAACAAGAATCACAATTTATTAGGTCTTACGTTTTTTGATTCTAATGAACTGGACCTTGCTACAATTAGATAATCAGCTAGAATATAACTGGAGATTATCTCTTTCCTTCCTTTGTGCATTCTTTCCCTCTCTCTCTCTCTCTCTCTCTCTCTCTCTCTCTCTCTCTCTCTCTCTCTCTCTCTTTCTTTCTCGCTGTATCTATCTAGAAAGAGAGAGAGCGAGCTAAACTTATGTATCTTTCAAAATGTGCAATTAAGTTTTATTTCTGGGACACTGCAAGGCAAGAAATTCCACCTAGAATTCTATTGAGGTTAGATGTTTCCTATAGCATGTACATAAATTCAAACTGTTCATACAAGCTTTAGTCCTATATTATGTCACATGTATTAAAAGATCCTGAAGAAGAGACATTAAGACAAAATTATACCAACAACAAGATGTACAAAAGTTGATGGTTAGACTACAAAATTAAAAGTTGAGGTACACAGGTGTATTGCTATCTTGAATCTGGATTCACTATGCATAGATACATACAAATATGTTTATATATGCATACATATACATGTACACACATCCATATACAAAATCATTTTCATCATTCTTAACATAAGAGCAAACTATTCCCATTCTCTATCATCCTAAAGACCACTTGTGCCATTCACATGGCACTTCTGTGCTCTCTGAAATTTTCCTTCCATACTTCCAAAGTAGCTTCCTTACTTCCAGACATATCCCTTTGTTCTGTCTTCTGTCTTCTTATTCTTAATGAGAAGGACTTTTTATAACATTACATCTCCAGCATTATATCCAGAATTGGCTTAACTTTCATTCAGATCTCCAATATTCTGGTTCTAGAAAGGGAGTTGGAATACTCCTTGAGTCTATATGCTCCCTTTGGTGCTGTCACTCAGCAACTCCTCTCTGAAGTTTTTACACAGGAATGTGGCACAGGGGATAGAACTCTGGACTTAGATTCAGAAAGACTCACTTTCTGAGTTGATTTATTATGTAAATCAGCCAACTATTTTTGCCTCAGTTTCCTCATCCATAAAACGAGTAGGAGAAGGTAATAGTAAATCATTCCAGTATTTCTTGCCAAGAAAATTCCAAATGGGGTCATGATGAGTCAGACATTACTAAAAAATAACTGAATAACTGCTTAAATTCCCCACCCTATTCAAATAATGGTGGATATCATATACTGACTGTTTAATTCTCTCTCCTTCTTTTTTAAATGTTCAGCTTCTGGTTCACTGTTTTTTTTTTTCCCTCTGTTTACCAATCCCTACTTATATGAGGAAATTTCTACATCCATGCTGATGATCCCTTAAACTGCCTAAGCTCACAGTTATTTAGACCTACTTCTTGACTTTACTTCAACTGCACTCAACATTATGCTCAAATGTTCCATTTTCTTGATTTAAAAAAAAAAACTAGCATTCTTTAGCTGATCTTTATCAAAATGCCTGGCCCTTTGTAGATGCTTAATAAGTGCTTAATAAGTTTTGGTTATTGGCTGATTACCTGCAACTGGTATGATGGATATCTACTAGAGGCTTGTAGGCTTGATTAGTTTTCTCTAAAGGGCAAATAAGTCATACTTTTCAGTTTATTGGTCCAGGGCTACAGTTACTGAATAGCTTGCCAGTCACCTAAGACATGGAAAGACCAGACATGAGAAGCCAGTGCTCCAAAGACTTGATGGATGTTATCTTGCCCTGCTAGTCAACACATCGTTGTTGATCAGCTACCTTCTGACTTCTTTGGAAGTAATCTAAGTGGAGTGGGTCCGTATCTACTTCAATCAATGCTATATTCTTGATTATATTCCTTTTCATGATCTATTATTAGGTAATTTTTGTTATTTTTGAGTGTTGGATAGATGATGAATGTGTCATTTTATCCTAAGCTTTAATCACTAAACTGTCTTGAGTTTGGAGGAGGTCCAACATCCCTACATGTCTTCTGCCTCCTTTTCAAATGATACTTTTCCTTCAGCTGGTTCCCATTTTCCATTTCTCAGTATTTTCTTAGGTCATTACCTCTGCTCTGATATAAATTTCCTTCCCAATATTGACTTTATAGTTAACCAATTTAACTCCATGTTGTTATCATCTCTTAAATTGCTTGCCAAACCCTAGGCTAGGCTTATTCCCACAATCTTCCTCCTCTTTTATTACCCACATATTGTTTGAAGTGATGGAAATTCATATGACTACATTTATTTATTATACATTAGATCTCACAAATTTTAATGTAATTTTGTTTTAATAACAAAAATGAAAGTGACAAATATTGGAGGAGATGTGGAAAAATTGGGATACCAGTACACTATTGAAGAATAATTTGGAATTATGGCCAAAGAGTTATAAAACTGTGTATAATCTTTGATCCAGCAATATCATTATTAGATCTGTTTTCCAAGGTGATCAGGGAAAAAGTAAAACAACTTATATATTCTATTGCTATTTATATTTATAACAACTCTTTCTGTGATGGCAAAGAACTGAAAATTGAAGGGATGCCTATCAATTGGGGAATGACTAAATAAGTTGTGCTATATGATTATGATGAATACTATTGTTATAAAAATGATGATCTGGTTGAGCTTAGGAAAACATAGAAAAACTTCCAGGAAATAATGACAATTGAAATGAGCAGACCAAGTAATGACTAAGTTATTCTGAGTATTATAAATATTCAAATTAAACACAGAAGCATTTATGAACAACTGTTAATAACTAAGTTATTCTGAATAACTATTCAAATCAAACACAAAGCATCTATGAAGGAAGATAGTATCCACCTATAGTGACATAACTGAAAATAAAATTAAGCATAATATGATTTTATGCAGGCACACATACATATACATATCTGTGTCTAATAGTGATCTTCTCTAGTGCAGGGGAGGGTTGGAGGAAGGAAGAAAAAAAATGCACAGTAGAGAACAAAAAAAAACTCAGATGGAAGCAGTGAAAACCAGAGTTGCTTTGAAAATGATGTGTAGTATTTATTACAGTTTTCTTAAAAAAAAAGTAAACAGTGTAAAATGCAGATTCATGGTTTCAATTGAATCCCCTCTTTGTGTTGTGCTATAAATAGAAATGTCTTTTCTATCTTTTTGTATTTCAATTTAAAATGAATAGAAAATTTAGAGACCTTAAAACTGCATTAAGACATTTGGGTCTTCTTCTATTATAAATCATGTCATGTTAGACTTATCTCTCTGTAAGCTTTGATGTTACTGAGCTACAATATTACTCTCTTCACATTAGGTTTTTAGTACCTTGCTTTTCCTTCATTTTCTTCCTACCTTTTTTTTTAATTTTAATTTTTAAATAACTTTTATTGACAGAACCCATGCCAGGGTAATTTTTTACAACATTATTCCTTGCACTCACTTCTGTTCCGATTTTTCCCCTCCCTCCCTCCACCCCCTCCCCCAGATGGAAAGCAGTCCTTTACATGTTAAATACGTTACAGTATATCCTAGATACAATATATGTATGTAGAACCAAACAGTTCTCTTGTTGCACAGGGAGAATTGGATTCAGAAGGTATAAATAACCCGGGAAGAAAAACAAAAATGCAAACAATTTATATTCATTTCCCAGTGTTCTTTCTTTGGGTGTAGCTGCTTCTGTCCATCCTTGATCAATTGAAACTGAATTAGCTCTCTTTATTGAAGAGATCCACTTCCATCAGAATACATCCTCATACAGTATCGTTGTTGAGGTATGTAATGATCTCTGATTCTGCTCATTTCATTTACATCAGTTCATGTAAGTCTCATCAGTTCTCTCTGTATTCATCCTGCTGGTCATTTCTTACAGAACAATAATATTCCATAATGTTCATATACCACAATTTACTCAACCATTCTCCAATTGATGGGCATCCATTCATTTTCCAGCTTCTAGCCTCTACAAACAGTGCTGCCACAAACATTTTGGCACATACAGGTCCCTTTCCCTTCTTTAGTATCTCTTTGGGGTATAAGTCCAGTAGAGACACAGCTGGATCAAAGGGTATGCACAGTTTGATAACTTTTTGAGCATAGTTCCAAATTGCTCTCCAGAATGGCTGGATGTGTTCACAATTCCACCAACAATGCATCAGTGTCCCTGTTTTCCCACATCCCCTCCAACATTCCACATTATCTTTCCCTGTCATTCTAGCCAATCTGACAAGTGTGTAGTGGTATCTCAGAGTTGTCTTAATTTGCATTTCTCTGATTAATAATGATTTGGAGCATATTTTCATATGTCTATAAATAGTTTCAATTTCTTCATCTGAGAATTGTCTGTTCATATCCTTTTACCATTTATCAATTGGAGAATGGCTTGATTTCTTATAAATTAGAGTCAATTCTCTATATATTTTGGAAATGAGGCCTTTATCAGAACCTTTGATTGTAAAAATGTTTTCCCAGTTTATTATTTCCCTTCTAATCTTGTCTGCATTAGTTTTGTTTGTACAAAAACTTTTCAATTTGAAATAATCAAAATTTTTTATTTTGTGGTCAATAGTGATCTCTAGTTCTTCTTTGGTCATAAATTCCTTCCTCTTCCACAGGTCTGAGAGGTAAACTATCCTATGCTCTTTCAATTTATTTATAACCTCATTCTTTATGCCTAGGTAATGAACCCATTTTGATCTTATCTTGTTTTTGTCAAATAATGCATTCTTATCCCCAAAACTGGGGTCTTTGAGTTTGTCAAACACTAGATTATTAAAGATATTGGCTGTTTTGTCTTTTGAACCTAATCTATTCCATTGATCAACTAATCTATTTCTTAGCCAATACCAGATGGTTTTAGTAACTGCTGCTTTATAATATAATTTTTTATCTGGTATAGCTATACTTTTTTGATAGCTTACTTTCTGAATCTTCTCCAGGATTCTTCTAAATATAGGTGTCTTTTAAAGGTTCTATTCTGGTCTCTCTTCTCTTCTCCCTCCATACTACTTTTCTTAGTGAACTCAACAACGCCCAGGGATTTAATTATCTTTATGCTAATAAATCCCAAATCTGCCAATCCTACTCTAATCTCATTATTGATCTCCTCCTCTCCTTCCCTTCTTCCACCCCTTCCTTTCTCTTCCTCTCCTTCCCTCCCCCCTCCTTCCCTTCCTCCTTTTCTTCCCTTCCCCTCCCTCCTTCCTTCTCTCCTTCCTTTCCTCTCTCCCTCCCTCCTTTTCTCTCTGGCTCCCTCCTTCCCTCTCTTCCCCCGGCTTTCCCTTCCTTCCTCCCTCCTTCTTTCCCCCTCTCTTCCTCTTTCCCTCCTTCCTTCTCCCCCTCCTTCTTTCCCCCTCTCTCCCTCCTTCTCTCCATCTTCCCTTCCTCCCTCCTTCTCTTTCCCCCTCTCTCCCTCCTTCTCTCCATCTTCCCTTCCTCCCTCCATCTTTCCATCCTCTCTCCCTTTCTTCCTCCCTTCTTCCTTCCTTCCCCCCCCTCTCCCTCCCTTATTTTTCCCCCCTCTCTCCCTCCTTCTCTCCATCTTCCCTTCCTCCCTCCATCTTTCCATCCTCTCTCCCTTTCTTCCTCCCTTCTTCCTTCCTTCCCCCCCCCTCTCCCTCCCGTATTTTTCCCCCTCCTCTCCTTCCTTCCTTCTTTCCTTCCTGGTTTTCTTTCTGCTACTCTAATTGTTCTTTTTCAACCTCCTTTGCTGGATTATCCTTCATACAGGTAATTTAATTTTAGGTGTTAAAATAAAAATTGGGATCTGGAATGCTTGAAGAGCTTGTCACAAGCTGGAACAATAAAACAATGTTCTCATCTATTCCAAGTCTAGTTGGAAAGGGAGAGGTATTTATGTTTTTCAAGGAAAGGAAGATAGGAAACCAGGGAGAAAGGTGGGAACTAGGTAGTCTTAGAAAGACATGAGTCAAGAAACCCCATCCCCAAGGGGAAGGGCAAATCCAGAAAATAGGGGAGAAATTTCTAAGTGTCAGAACTGTGACCTTTTGATAACCAAATCAAAAGGCATTCTTAGTGATAAGGGAGCCTGATTACAGACATTAAAATAGGAGGATGACTCAAAAAACCATAAAACAGGATGTGTCCAAGAATCCCATAAAGCAAGAGTTTAAGGAGTCTTCAAAGACAAAATGTCTCTTTAAGGTCCACAAACTATCAAAAGGTTCAGGGTCTGTTTCAAAGAAGGTATGAGCTTGATTGACTTCAGAGTTGCCAATATTCTGTATGTCCATTTGGGTTCCTTGTTACATGGTTCAACATAAGAGACTGATATAATTTTCTCATTGAAAATGACATTAAAAAGAGATGTTTCCACATGCTTCACTGCTGCTTGTTAAGTAGTATGAAATCTTTCCATTTAGCTTACAGCTGAAACCTTATATATACTTTATCATTCCTCATTACAAACTTAATTTATTTATTTATTCATTTATTCATTCTCTGGGATTTCCTTACTTTTATCATAGGCATCACCATTCTTTTAGTCTCCCATGTTTGTAATGTCAATATTATTCTAGTTTCTTCACTATCCTCAATCCATATATGGAACTGTAAAATCTCATTTATATCTCTGTAATAACTACATTCAAGTTCTTTCTACTTCCTTAATTTAGGCCTATATCACCTCTCATCTAGATTAGTATAATAGTTCCTAAAGTGTTTCACATCTTTCCTATTCCAGTTCATTTTCTTTCTGGCTGATAACATGGTTTTTCCTTCATGAAGAACTGACCATCTTAATGTCTCTCCTACATCACTTTCCATTTTCCATTTTTTCATTGACTGCCCTTATGTGGAATGTGTTTCCTCATTTCTCTTTGGGTTGGTTCTCCCTTCCTTTAATATATAGCTCAAGTACCCCATACAATTTGAAATCTTATCTGATTCTCCCAAGTGCTTATGTCATATCTCTCATACTGCCTTATGTTTAAGGCCTCAAAAAGCCTTAAAGATTAGAATGGATCATAGTGGAAGGAGAGTTAAGTAGAGATAATGAATAAAATATATAGCTTATGGTCATCCTTTCAAGTCTAACAATTATTTCAAATTTCAAATTTCAAATAAATAAAACAAATAAAGTAATTCTTTTAAAATAGGTTAAAGCACTCACTGCATGATTTTCAATTGAGAAACATGAAAATCACTAGTTGAGATTTGCTTATGGAGGAGGATAAATCACTTAAAAAAACTTTACTTAAAATCAATACATTTAACAAATCAAAGTTTGTGTAGACTTTTTTTCACAATGAATTTGGATGAGATTACCCTTCAACTAAAGGGTAAGATTGAAAAAAGAAAGAAAGTCACTGGCAGACATAGTTACATTCTTTTAATTCAATTTGGGATGCAGAGAACACACATGAAATTAAATATGGAGAAAGAGAGCTTTTGTCACATTAAGGATTTGAATACAAAATACTGGTTTAGAACATTATCTGTCTTGGAATGCTAAGCAACACAGCACCCTGGGCAAGTCACATATTGTTTTTAGCTTCTTCATATCCAAAATGAGGGTGAATGGATTTAGCATAATTGCATATTTCTTCTAGTACTCTACAGGAAGGAGATTTAAACTAGTATAAACTTTCCCCTCTAGCCATGTCCAGCATGAATTTTGTATATAAGTTAAATCCTAACATCAAATATAAATGTTTAATTACGAAGGACATCACAGCTGTTGCTTTCAGTTAGTGTTCATGCAGAAAGGTATATTCAGAGCTAATTGGTTTGCCAAGGAAAATGAAAGTTGTGAATGACCTGGTGCATAATGTTTTTTTCCCATTTATTTCTCTTCACCCTTAATTAAAAAACAAAACAAAACAAAACAAAAACACCCAAAAAACTAAGGCTTACTAAAATATCCTTAATTCATCACATTAAACATCTGCCAACTATGAAAGCTATGAAAAAGGTGATTTTGAGTCAAAGGTTTTATGTAAACTTTTTAAAAACTTCAATAGTCAGCTGAACCTCTACTAAAGTCTTTACTTTAATATGCCATTGTGGCATGGCAGTGATCCTTGGTGCTCAGAATTAGTGTCATCCTTGTAAGTTCCTTGAGGGTAGGTTTTAACTCATTTGTATTGGCATCTCCAGTAATTAGCATAATGTTTCTAATACCTACCATTTAATAATTCCCTGTTAACAGCATGATTAAAGGTATGTCAGGACAATATAATGTCTAGCAATATCTACTAAACCAGAAAGGCTGAATACTGGATTAGTTTCTATCATCAAAAGACAAGTTTAGTTAAATTCAGAGAAATCCATTACTAGCAGATTCAGTGAAGATTTGTTGTTGTTGCTTGTTTGTTTTTTCACATGGCAAATTATAAAGTATGGAAGGATTACAATCTATATCTACACTAAAGAATTTATTTGAAATTTGAAAGCTTGGAAATCGAGATTTCCCTTAAGGTCCCCTTCAGCTCTATATTGTGACAGTAGGGTTTTATGGTTGGGACAAAGGATTTGAGATCTTACTTCTTAGGAATTATCAAATCCCACCCACTCATTTTGCTGAAAAATTAAACTGAATCTGAGACAAGTGAAAACACTTTCTCCTAAATTAAATAGCTATTTAGTGACAGAGCTGGAACCAGAGCACAAAATTCTTTAAATTGAGTTTAGTGTTAATTTATCTGAACCATATTGTTAATCATAACTCTACTCCTTCAAAATTCTGTAAAACATTTCTTTTTGAATTGAAATCATTTTAATCTTATAGTTACTAATGTTCTGAAGATGTGATGAAATTTAAAAATGAGAAGTGCTTTAAAGAAAGCTCAAAGAAAGAATAGACCAGCTGTTTGTGAAATATTGGCTGAATAGACAGTATAGAGATACCATGTTTCTAATTTTTTTCCTTACCAAAAAACTATATTCAAACTATGGAGTATAGGCTTTAAAAAGTCTTAACATTGAAATCCAAGATAAAGGAGAAGATGAAAAGAGATGAAAATGCCAGTCACCAGCTCCAGATAAAAAACAAACCAGTATACAGAAAGAATTAGTGGAGGTAATTGCTGAGCTGACATGAACGGTTTGTTAAAATATCCTGGAGTGGGGGAAAATGCCATGATATTGAGGGCAGCCCAATGTTATCCCAGTTTATTTTTTTTAAAGAGAATAAATAAGAGAATAAAAGCCTGAGTTGGTGACAACTGATTTCAATTTCCAAGAATATTCTAGATTGCATTGTTAGATGGATGACTTATAGTAATTAGTAAAATAGTGGTTATAAAGTTATCATGATATATGGAATAAATATGATTTTTTGTTGTTTTTGACAAGATAGCTGAACTGGTAGATCAAGATTAGGATGGGGGAACAAAAAGATCAGAAAGCCAAAAACAAATAGACAAATAAACACTTGACAAAATGATACAATCTAGTTAGATAGGATTACTTTCCCCAGAGCAAGAGAGTTTGCTTAGTCAGAAAGAATGTGTTTGTCTGATGAATTCATTCATTGTAGTCTCTGACAGCAAAGGAATTTTACTATTTTCATTGTTCATCTTTATTTGGTTTTCTCATGATTGGTGTATTTGTGTTGGTGAGTATATTAAAACAGCAACAGCAACAACAATAACAACAACAACAGTTACTGCTGCTGCTACCCCTACCTTCCATGGGATTCTGGATAAGACTGATTATCCTGGGATCATTTCATATGCTGATTTATTTTTGGAACAGAAACTTCATGGAGAGCTCCATGATGGTGTAACAGTTCACGGTACATCTGTTCTTATTCTTAGTCCACTTAATTATGCAGCTCAAGCTACATTTTCTTCTTGAAGCCTTCTCTGATTTCCCATCTACTGATATCTTTTTCTCCCCAATGACTTTGAATTTTGTTTGTATGTTGTATATATTTGCTTTGCATTTATATTGTGAAATGTATACACACACACTTGTTATCTTTTTCATTAAAATAAAAGTTCCTTGAGAGCAGAAATTATTTCTTTTTTGTCCTTTTATTCTTAGTACTTAATTTAGGACTTGGTACATATATACATATATATATATATATATATATATATATAAATACAGGACAAACACAAATTAATAGCAACAATAATTACTCACCAATAGATAAATACAGTGAAGTTTAAAAAAAACATAAACTATAAATAATCCAGAATGCAATCCATATCATAATCTAAATTAAGAGATTACACCTTACATCATAAAAGATAACCAAAAAATCAAAACAGAACAAGATAAAAAAGCAAAATCCAGTTACAGTCAATATTAGAAGCACTTGCTAAGATAAGAATACCAATATACTGTTAGTAGAGATGTCAAAGTAACTAAGTTGTCCTTACAATACTTCAATTGGACTTAAAACTCACAAACTCAAGATTGAAATAAAGGTCCAATATATACCAAAATACTCTTTTGTAGTAGAAACAAAACAAGTGTGCATTATTTGGCATATAGTTGGAACAAAAAAACAAAAACAAAATGATTGTATGTGATTGCATTAAAACATTTTTGTATAGTAAAGATTGTGAAAATGAAGAATTCAGAAAAAAAAAACATAGAAGAGTTATAATATAAACTGTTGCAGAGAGAAATAAGGATAGACCAAAGGCCAAAGTACATACCTTTAATAATGTAAAGAAACAGATCACAAAGAGGAAACTGCAAACTAAGTAACAATAATGGGGGAAACAATGATGGTCAAAAAAAGGACAATTATGAAACATAACTCCTCCCTCATAGTAGATATATGTGGGACTAGGAAGATAGAATATTGTATGCAATTTAGGTTATAATTCTTGATTCTTTTCTTATGTGGAAAGATAGGCTTTAATATAGATCAGAGATGGGCAATGATTATGTTATAAAATCAAAATATATTAATAAAATATTTCTTAAAACAGAAAACAAAGGGGAAATATATGAAGAAAAGGCTGCCCAGAGAATTTTAATGCAATTTTACCCACAACTTAAGGAGGTAGTTATCCAATGAAAAGTACTTTAGAGTAGAAATCATACATTATTTTTTATAATATCTTTGGGGTGGAGATAAGTGTTGAAAAACATTCACAGAAAGGTTGCTGTTGACCTCAGTTGATTAGATACTTGGTTGTTGGGATTTCCGGCCAAGATGGTGGAGAGGAGGCACACAGCTGTGTAAGCTCTGCATTTTCTCTCAGAATCCATTTCATTACAAGCCTCTGAATTAACACTTGACTGAAAAAACCCCACAAATAGTTACCAAGAGAAGATATCCTTGAAATTCGCCAGGAAAGGTCGGTTTTTGCTCAAGGCAGGGACGGTTTTAGATCAGGTGCAGGCTGAGGGAAGGCAGCGGCAGCAAGAGCCCGGCAGGCAGCTCACAGCCGAGCAGACTGGAGGGGGGATGGGGTGTGATCTCAGCCATCTCTGCGGGGAGAGCTTTGCTACAGGATTGGATACTTTGCCCTGGCGGCAAGCCAGCAGACAAGCAAAGAAGCTAAAAATACTGGGGGTGAAGAATTCAACCCAGAACAGCTGGAGTCTCTCAGGACGTGGCCACCCCTTCCCCAAAGTGTCTCAGCACGCTCTCAGAATCTCAGAGCACAGACACAGCACAGCCATCACTGTCCTGCTAAGGCCTCGCTGCTGCACACCTCTCTCCCCCCCCACTCCAGTCTGTAGAGGAAACTCAGTAATACTACCCAGCCCCTCCCCCAAAAAAACAGATTCCATTTGGGGTTTTTTTCTTTTTTCTTTGCTAGTTTGTCTCTGATTCTTCTCTGACAAAACGAGCAAAAAATTGAAAAGGACCTTAACCATTTACAGCTTCTATATGGATAGAGAGCAGACTCTAAACCCTGAGGAAACTAAAAATGGACTGTTGCCAGATGAATCCCCAAAGGAGGAAATCATCTGTTCCTTAGCACAGATGAATCTCATAGAAGAAATTAAAAAGACTCTCACGAGAGAGCTAGAAGAAAAATGGGAAAAGGAGAGGGAGGCTTGGCAAGATAGTCTGGAGAAATTATCCCACTCATTTAAAGACAGAGTGGATAAAGAAATCAAATCCTTGAAAAATAGGATTAGCAAACTGGAAACAGAAAATAGCTCTCTAAAAAATAAAATTGGAAAAATGAAAAAAAAAACTCCATAAAACAAAAGAACTTAATTTGACAATTAGAAAAAGATATAAAAAAAATGAGTGAGGAAAATGCTTCATTGAAAATCAGAATCGAACAAATGGAATTGAATGACTTGAGGAGACAACAAGAATCAGTCAAGCAAAACCAAAAAAATCAAACAATGGAAAAAAATGTGAAATACCTTCTTGGGAAAACAACAGACCTGGAAAATAGATCCAGGAGAGATCTGAGAATTATTGGACTCCCAGAATAATATGATGAAAAAAAGAGCCTGGACACTATTTTCCAGGAAATCATCAAAGAAAGTTCTCAGAAGTCATAGAAACAGAGGGTAAAATAGACATTGAAAGAATTCATTGATCACCTATTGAAAGGTACCCTAAAATCAAAACACCAAGAAATATAGTGGCCGCATGCCAGAACCCTCAGACAAATGAAAAAATACTGCAAGTGGCTATAAAAACCCAATTCAAATATAAATGAGCCACAATAAGTATTACCTAGGATCTAGCAGCATCCACATTAAAAGATCAAAGGGCCTGGAATATGGGATTCCGAAAGGCTAAGGAACCCGATATGCAACCAAAAATAACTTACCCAGCCAGAATGAGCATCTTTTTCCAGGGAAGAAGATGGTCATTCAACGAAATAAGCGAATTTCACCTATTTTTGATGAAAAAAACAGAACTTAACAAAAAGTGATTTGATCTACACATATAGAACTCAAGAGAAACCTAAAAAGGTAAAAAGAAATCTTGGGAACTATATTTTTGCTGTAAAGATGTATAAAGAATACATGTACACCTTGTTCTAGAAACTAGAGTGGAAAGGACATTGTACCAGAAAAAGGGTAAAGTGGGGGTACTACATCTAGGAAGAGGCAAAGGAAACCTATTATATCCAAGAGAAAGAATGGAGGGGGATGAATATAGTGAGTATCTTACTGCCATCATAATTGGCTTTAAGAGAAAAATTTTAAAAATATTCAATTTATGGTGAAACTTCTCCCACCTCATTGAAAAGTGAGAAGGGAAAAGTGAAAAGGGAAGGAATAAGCTAAGTGGAAA
Organism: Antechinus flavipes; assembly: GCF_016432865.1. Taxonomy (NCBI): domain Eukaryota; kingdom Metazoa; phylum Chordata; class Mammalia; order Dasyuromorphia; family Dasyuridae; genus Antechinus; species Antechinus flavipes. The sequence continues at coordinate 220,648,721 of NC_067401.1, forward strand.
AGAATACGAAAACTTTGAGGGAAAGGGGTAAAATAGGGGGAGGAACTCTAAGGTGAGGGGAGGAATACTAAAAAGGGAGGGCTGTGAGAAGCAAGTGGTGCCCACAAGCTTAATACTGGGAAGGAGGTAACGGGGAAAGAAGGGAGAAAAGGGGTTAACAAGATGGCAAGTAATACAGAATTGGTAATTTTAACCATAAATGTGAATGGGGTAAACTCCCCCATAAAGAGGAAGCAGTTAGCAGAATGGATTAAAAGCCAGAATCCTACAATATATTGTTTACAGGAAACACACCTGACATAGGGAGATACATGCAGAGTAAAGGTAAAAGGTAGGAGCAAAATCTACTATGCTTCAGGTGAAGTCAAAAAAGCAGGGGTAGCCATCCTGATCTCAGATCAAGCTAAAGCAAAAATTGATCTAATTAAAAGAGATAAGGAAGGGCACTATATCTTGCTAAAGAGTAGCATAGATAATGAAGCACTATCTATATTAAACATATATGTACCAAGTGGTGTAGCATCTAAATTCTTAAAAGAGAAATTAAGAGAGCTGCAGAAAGAAATAGACAGCAAAACTATAATCATGGGAGATCTCAACCTTGCACTCTCAGAATTAGATAAATCAAACCACAAAATAAATAAGAAAGAAGTTAAAGAGGTGAATAGAATACTAGAAAAGTTAGATATGATAGATAGACAGAAAGGAGCACACTTTCTTTTCAGCAGTTCATGGAACCTATACAAAAATTGACCATATATTAGGACATAAAAACCTCAAACTCAAATGCAGTAAGGCAGAAATAGTAAATGCATCCTTTTCAGACTACGATGCAGTGAAAATTACATTCAACAAAAAGCCAGGGGAAAGTAGACCAAAAAAATAATTGGAAACTAAATAATCTCATACTAAAGAATAATTGGGTGAAACAGCAAATCATAAACATAATTAATAACTTCACCCAAGAAAACAACCATAATGAGACGTCTTACCAAAATTTGTGGGATGCAGCCAAAATGGTAATAAGGGAAAATTTCATATCTCTAGAGGCCTACTTGCATAAAATAGAGAAAGAGAAGGTCAATGAATTGGGCTTGCAACTAAAAATGCTAGAAAAGGAACAAATTAAAAACCCCCAGTCAAACACTAAACTTGAAATTTTAAAAATAAAAGGAGAGATCAATAAAACTGAAAGTAAAAATACTATTGAATTAATAAAACTAAGAGTTGGTTCTATGAAAAAAACAACAAAATAGAAAAACCCTTAGTAAATTTGATTAAAAAAAGGAAAGAGGAAAATCAAATTATTAGTCTTAAAAATGAGAAGGGAGAACTCCCCACGAACGAAGAGGAAATTAGAGCAATAATTAGCAGTTACTTTGCCCAAATTTATGCCAATAAATTCAACAACTTAAATGAAAGGGAAGAATGCCTTCAAAAATAAAGCTTGCCCAAACTAACAGAAGAAGGAGTAAATATCCTAAACAGTCCCATCTCAGAAAAAGAAATAGAACAAGCTATTAACCAACTCCCTAAGAAAAAATCCCCAGGACCAGATGGATTTACATGTGAATTCTACCAAACATTTAAAGAACAATTAACTCCAATGCTATATAAACTATTTGAAAAATATAGGGATTGAAGGAGTCCTACCAAACGACAGAGACATGGTACTGATATCTAAACCAGGTAGGATGAAAACAGAGAAAAAAAATTATAGACCAATCTCCCTAATGAATATTGATGCTAAATTCTTAAATAAAATATTAGCAAAAAGATTACAAAAAAATCATCCGCAGGACAATCCACTATGACCAAGTAGGATTTATACCAGGAATGCAGGACTGGTTCAATATTAGGAAAACTATTAGCATAATTGACTATATCAATAACCAAACTAACAAAAACCATATGATCATCTCAATGGATGCAGAAAAAGCATTTGATAAAATCCAACATCCATTCCTAATAAAAACACTTGAGAGTATAGGAATAAATGGAGTTTTCCTTAAAATAGTCAGGAGCATATATTTAAAACCATCAGTAAGCATCATATGCAATGGGGAAACCTGGAATCTTTCCCAATAAGATCTGGAGTGAAGCAAGGTTTCCCACTATCACCATTATTATTCAATATTGTATTAGAAACACTAGCCTCGGCAATAAGAATCGAGAAAGAGATTAAAGGAATTAGAGTAGGCAATGAGGAAACCAAACCATCACTCTTTGCAGATGATATGATGGTATACCTAAAGAACCCTAGAGATTCTACTAAAAGACTATTAGAAATAATTAATAACTTTAGCAAAGTAGCAGGATACAAAATAAATACCCATAAATCCTCAGCATTTTTATACATCACCAACAAAATCCAACAGCAAGAAATACAAAGAGAAATTCCATTCAAAATATCTGTCGATACCATAAAATATTTGGGAATCTGTCTACCAAAGGAAAGTCAGGAATTATATGAGCAAAATTACAAAAAACTTTCCATACAAATAAAGTCAGACTTAAATAATTGGAAAAATATTAAGTGCTCTTGGATAGGCTGAGTGAATATAATGAACATGACAATAGTCCCTAACCTAATCTATTTATTTAGTGCTATACCAATCAGACTTCCAAGAAAATATTTTAATGATCTAGAAAAAATAACAGCAAAATTCATATGGAACAATAAAAGGCAAAGAATCTCAAGGGAATTAATGAAAAAAAATCAAATGAAGGTGGCCTACCTGTACCTGATCTAAAATTATTATAAAGCAGCAGTCACCAAAACCATTTGGTATTGGCTAAGAAATAGATTAGTTGATCAGTGGAATAGGTTAGGTTCACAAGACAGAATAGTCAACTATAGCAATGTAGTGTTTGACAAACCCAAAGATCCTAACTTTTGGGATAAGAATTCATTATTTGATAAAAACTGCTGGGACAACTGGAAATTAGTATGGCAGAAATTAGGCATGGACCCACACTTAACGCTGTATACCAAGATAAGATCAAAATGGGTCCATGATCTAGGCATAAAGAACGAGATTATAAATAAATTAGAGGAACATAGGATAGTTTATCTCTCAGACTTGTGGAGGAGAAAGAAACTTGTGACCAAAGATGAACTAGAGACCATTAGTGATCACAAAATAGAAAATTTTGATTATATCAAATTAAAAAGCTTTTGTACAAGCAAAACTAATGCAAAGAAGATTAGAAGGGAAGCAATAAATTGGTCATACATCTTCACAGTTAAAAGTTCTGATAAAGGCCTCATTTCCAAAATATATATAGAGAATTGACTCTAATTTATAAGAAATCAAGCCATTCTCCAATTGATAAATGGTCAAAGGATATGAACAGACAATTCTCAGATGAAGAAATTGAAACTATTATCACTCATATGAAAGAGTGTTCCAAATCACTATTGATCAGAGAAATACAAATTAAGCCAACTCTGAGATACCACTACACACCTGTCAGATTGGCTAAGATGACAGGAAAAAATAATGATGAATGTTGAAGGAGATGCAGGAAAACTGGGACACTGATGCATTGTTGGTGAAGTTGTGAACGAATCCAATCATTCTGGAGAGCAATCTGGAATTGTGCCCAAAATGTTATCAAACTGTGCATACTCTTTGGTTCAGCAGTGTTACTTCTGGGCTTATAGACCAAAGAAATACTAAAGAAGGAAAAGGGACCTGTATATGCCAAAATGTTTGAGTCAGCCCTGTTTGTAGTGGCTAGAAACTGGAAGTTGAATGGATGCCCATCAATTGGAGAATGGTTGGTTAAATTGTAGTATATGAATGTTATGGAATATTATTGTTCTGTAAGAAATGACCAGCAGGATGAATACAGAGAAGCTTGGAGAGACTTACATGAACTGATGTTAAGTGAAATGAGAAGATAGAGAAAGAAGAGATCAATGAATTGGACATGCAATTAAAAATACAAAAAATAAAAAAAATAAAAAATAATAACAGCAAATTCGAAATTCTGAAAATCAAAAATTGAAAGCAATAAAACTAATGAACTAATAAACAAAACTGAGTTGATTTTGTGGAAAAAAAACACCAAAGGAGATAAACCTTTTGTTAATTTGATTAGAAAAAGGAAACAAGAAAATCAAATTACCAGTATCAAAAATGAAAGAGGTGAACTTAACACCAATGAAGAGGAAATTGGAGCCATCTTTAGGAGCTATTTTGCTCAATTGTATGCCAATAAACCTGATTCTTTACATGAAATATATGGATATAAACAATATGAATACATACAAAAATATAGATTGTGCAGATTAACAAAGGAAATAAGTTATTTAAATAGTCCCATTTTTGAAAAAGAAATCAAATGAACCATCAATGAACTCCATAAGAAAAAATCCCCAAGTTAATTTACCAAGGGAATTCTAGTAAACATTTAAAGAATAATTAATTACAAAAATATATAAATAATTCCGAAAAATAGGGGAATAAGGAGTTCTACCAAATTCTTTTTGTGACTAACATATTGTGCTGCTTATCTAAACCAGGAAGGGCCAAAAAAAAGAAAGAAAATTACAGACCAATTTCCCTAATAAATATCGATGCAAAAATCTTAAATGAAAATTTTGAAAAGAGATTAGAACAATTTATCACCAGGATAATATACTATGACCAAGTGAGATTTATAACAGGAATAAATGACTGGTTCACTATCAGGAAAATTATCAGCATAATTGACCATATAAATTAACAAACCAACAGAAATTATATGATTATCTCAGTAGATGCAAAAAAAAAAAAACATTTGACAAAATACATCTATTAAAAAAACTAGAAGGCATAGGAATAAATGTGATTTTCCTTAAAATGATAAGTAGCATCTAACTAAAACCATCAGCAAGCATTATATATAATGAGGATAAGCTAGAAGCATTCCCATTAAAATCAAGAATGAAATGAGGTTGCCCATTATGATCACTGTTATTGTTAGCTTTAGCAATAAGAGAAAAAAAATTGAAAGAATTAGAGTACATAGTGAAGAAATTCTTTGCAGATGAAATGATGACACAGAATCCTAGAGAATCAGCTAAAAAATTACCAGAAACAATTAAAATTTTAGCAAAATTGAGCAAGTTTAGCAAAGTAGCAAGGTATAAAATAAACTCAGATAAATCATCAGTATCAAACAAAATCAACAAATCAGCAAGAAATAGGAAGATAAATCCTATTTAAAATTATCATGAGTAAGGGAGTCTACCAGACAAGATAACTGTATAAACTATATGAACACAATTACAAACCTATTTTTCAAATAAAGTTAGATTTAAATATAAATAAAGTTAGATCTAAACACTTGGAAGAATAGGTACTCCACACCAAAATAATAACAATTACAATTTTACCTAAATTAATCTGCTTATTCAGTGCCATATCAATGCCAAGAGATTACTTTATAGAGCTATAAAAATAGTAACAAAATTAAGAATTTCAAGGAAATTAATGAAAATAAATGCAAAGAAAGGTGGCTGGACCAGAACCAAAATTATATTATAAAGGAGCAATCATGAAAATCATTTGCTACTGGCTAAGAAAAAGAGTAGTGGATCAGTGAAATAGATTAAAGCTAATGACTATTATAATTTAATGTTTGATAAGCCCAAAGACTCCAGCATCTGGGATAAGAAATCACTATTTGAAAAAAAATTGCTAGGAAATTTAGAAAACAGTATGAGAGAAACTAGGCATTGACCAACATTTCTCATCCTATATCAAGGGATGGTCAAATGGGTTTATGATTTAGACATAAAGTGTGATACTATAAGCAAATTAGGAGAAGACTGGATAATATATCTCTCAGATGTGTGGAGAAGGGAGGAATTTATGACTAAAAAAAGAACCAGAAAACATTATGTAATGCAAAATGTATAACTATGATTTCATTAAATTAAGAAGGTTTTATATACACACAGCCAATGCAGCCAAGATTAGAAGAAAAGTAGAAGTCTGGGGAAATTTTTTTTTTAAAACCAGGGTTTCTATTAAAGTCCTACTTTTTAGAGATCTATAGATCTCTATATGAGTGAAATTTGTAAGAATACAATCATTTCGCAGTTGCTAAGTGGTCAAAAGATATGGATAGACAATTTCTAAATGAAATTAAAACCAGTTTTAGTCATACAAAAATTCTCCAAGTCACTATTAATTAGAGAAATGCAAATTAAGACAACACTGAGGTACCACTTTACACCTCTGAGATGTAAGCTAAGAGAAAAAGATAATGATGAATGTTGGAGTACATGTGGGAAAACTGGGACAGTAATTCATTGTTGGTGGAATTGTGAGATGATTCAACTGTTCTGGAGAGCAGTCAGAAGTATGCCCAAAGACTTTAAAACTTTGATCCAGGAATGTTTCCACTGTTTCTGTAAGCCAAAGAGATCTTAAAAGAGATAAAAGGACCCATGTTTGTAAAGAAAAATAGTATTTGTAGCAGCCTTTTTTTTTTTTTTTTTTTTTTTGGTAGTGGCAAGGAACTGGAAATTGGATGTCACTCAGTTGGGGATTTGCTGAATAAGTTTTGATATAGGAATGTAATACAATATTATTGTTCCATAAGAAATGATTATGTGATGATCAATTGAGATGAGATTAACTCTTTTCAACAATGAAGAGATTCAAGGAAATTCTAATAGACTTGGGATGGAAAGTGCCATTCACATTCAGAGAAAGAATGTTGTTAACTGAATGTGGATCAAAACTTAGTATTTTCACCTTTTTTGTTGTTTATTTGCATGGTTTTTCTCCTTTAAATTTTTTTTTCCTCTTTTGATTTGATTTGATTTTTTTGCCCAGCATGATTGAATATGGAAATATCTTTTTTTAGAAGAATTGCACTATCATTTATTTAATCTATCTCAGATTGCTTGGTGTCTTGGAGAAGAGGGAGAGAGAAAGAAAAGGAGAAATATTTGGAACATATCTTAGCATGTATTTGGAAAGATAAAATATCATTAAAAATAAAATAGATGACTTCTGAAGTTGCTTTCAAATTTATGATTCAATGAAATGTTGTAGACATGTTCACTGAGATCTATTATCAGTGTTCAATTTGGCAAATAGTTTGATATCTTCTCACTCTTCCTCAAAATACCATGTGCTTGGTCAGAATCTCATCCAGCTTTTGCTAACTTTGGTATATGGGGCCTCTTATTCCAAAAGACTCTGTAAAAGTTGCATATTCTGGTTCTAAAGCTTAGGGTCTTGATGAAATGTTATCAAAATTACACTTTCTTCTTTGTCCTGGCAAATATTAAGGTCCCTCTTAGATAATGATTGAATGAGTGTCATCCTGCTGATCAATTCTTTTTCCCTATCTTGGGGAGTTTGACAAGGTTGTCAAAGCTTGGAAATGCCTGTTTGGAGTGAAAGTGATTGAGAAATACAATCTGAATACATCCAGAATAAGAACGGAAATATGGATTGGATAGGAAATGTGAAAAAGTCCAAGGTGAGGTCAGGATCTAAGGCAGAATTGTCAAAAAACATAATCCCTATAAGAACTGAGTAGAAATTTGTGAGATATAAAGTATGTAGTTCAGGCTATAGTCTCATGACAATGGGCATATAACAGGACTTTGTGGGTCAGGTAAATAAATTACCTTAGTCCACCAAACCCAGTTACGCTGGGAGCTAATGCATCTTTTCCCATCTGGTCCTATCTCTGAAATCCTTTTAAATTAGGAAACCATGTAGTGCTTGCCTTCATTGTTCATACAGGTATTTCTAGCAGAATCCAGTGCTAGATACCAGAGAGTGGTAGCAGGTCAGTTTTATCCAGGGAGATTTGTTGCTGACCTCTGAGATGGAAATACAGAGGATTTTAGGATATAGTCCCTAACTTTTGTAATGAATGATTCTGTAACTGTAAATCCATTTGTGCAGTTTTTACTCTTCCTCCCAAATACTATGAAAACTCTTAAAAACCCCACCTTTTTCCCAAATGGAAATATAACTAGCATTTATACCAAGCTCTCAGAGCTTACAAAACCATTCACATACATTAACTCTATGGGTATTATTATCCTTAACTTATTTACAGGGGTAAATCAAGTCTCAGAACAGTTATTTACCCAAGCTCTTATGGCTAATAAGCATGGAAGGCAGAATTGGATTTCTTTTTTTCTTTTTTTCTTTTTTTTTTTTTTTACTGGCAAAAAGTTTTTTTATTTTTTATTTTTTTATTTTAATATTTTTATTGATAGAACACATGCCAGGGTAATTTTTTACAGCATTATCCCTTGCATTCACTTCTGTTCCAATTTTCCCCCTCCCTCTCTCCACCCCTTCTCCCAGATGGCAAGCAGTCCTTTACATGTTAAATAGGTTACAATATATGCTGGATACAATATATGTGTGCAGAACCGAACAGTTTTCTTGTTGCACAGGGAGAATTGAACTCAGAAGGTATAAATAACCCAGGAAGAAAAACAAAAATGCAAGCAGTTTATATTCATTTCCCAGTGTTCTTTCTCTGGGTGTAGCTGCTTCTGTCCATCTTTGATCAATTAAGGCTCTCTTTATCGAAGAAATCCACTTCCATCAGAATACATCCTCAAACAGTATCGTTGTTGAGGTATATAATGATCTCCTGGTCCTGCTCATTTCACTTAGCATCAGTTCATGTAAGTCTCACCAGTCCTCTCTGTATTCATCCTGCTGGTCATTCCTTACAGAACAATAATATTCCATAACATTCATATACCACAATTTACTCAACCATTCTCCAATTGATGGACATCCTTTCATTTTCCAGCTTCTAGCCACTACAGACAGGGCTGCCACAAACATTTTGGCACATACATGTCCCTTTCCTTTCTTTAGTATCTCTTTGGGGTATAAGCCCAGTAGAAACACTGCTGGATCAAAGGGTATGCACAGTTTGATAACTTTTTGAGCATAGTTCCAAATTGCTCTCCAGAATGGCTGGATGTGTTCACAATTCCACCAACAATGTATCAGTGTCCCTGTTTTTCCACATCCCCTCCAACATTCCGCATTATCTTTCCCTGTCATTCTAGCCAATCTGACAGGTGTGTAGTGTTATCTCATAGTTGTTTTAATTTGCATTTCTCTGATTAATAATGATTTGGAGCATATTTTCATATGTCTATAAATAGTTTCAATTTCTTCATCTGAGAATTGTCTCTTCATATCCTTTGACCATTTATCAATTGGAGAATGGTTTGATTTCTTATAGATTAGAGTCAATTCTCTATATATTTTGGAAATGAGGCCTTTATCAGAACCTTTGACTGTAAAAATGTTTTCCCAGTTGATTTATTTCCCTTCTAATCTTGTTTGCATTTGTTTTGTTTGTACAAAAACTTTTCAATTTGATATAATCAAAATTTTCTATGTTGTGGTCAATAGTGATCTCTAGTTCTTCTTTGGTCATAAAATCCTCCCTCTTCCACAGGTCTGCGAGGTAAACTATCCTATGCTCTTCCAATTTATTTATAAACTCATTCTTTATGCCTAGGTCATGAACCCATTTTGACCTTATCTTGGTGTATGGTGTTAAGTGTGGGTCAATGCCTAGTTTCTGCCATACTGATTTCCAATTTTCCCAGAAATTTTTGTCAAATAATGCATTCTTATCCCAGAAACTGGTGTCTTTGGGTTTGTCAAACACTATATTATTAAAGTTATTGGCTGCTTTGTCCTTTGAACTGAACCTATTCCATTGATCAACTAGTCTATTTCTTAGCCAATACCAGATGGTTTTAGTAACTGCTGCTTTATAATATAATTTTAGATCTGGTACAGCTAGGCCACCTTCATTTGATTTTTTTTTCATTAATTCCCTTGAAATTCTTGACCTTTTGTTTTTCCATATGAACTTTGTTGTTATTTTTTCTAATTCATCAAAGTAGTTTTTTGGGAGTCTGATTGGTATAGCGCTAACTAAGTAGATTAATTTAGGTAGTATTGTCATCTTTATTATATTTGCTCGCCCAATCCAAGAGCATTTAATATTTTTCCAGTTGGTTAGATCAGACTTAATTTGTGTGGAAAGTGTTTTGTAGTTTTGCTCATAAAGTTTCTGATTTTCCCTTGGCAGATAGATTCCTAAATATTTTATACAATCAGTGGTTACTTTAAATGGAATTTCTTTTTGTAACTCTAACTGTTGAATTTTGTTAGTGATATATAAGAATGCTGATGACTTATGTGGGTTTATTTTATATCCTGCAACTTTGCTGAAGGTGTGGATTGTTTCTAATAACTTTTTGGAAGAGTCTCTGGGGTTCTCTAAGTATACCATCATATCATCAGCAAAGAGTGATAATTTGGTTTCCTCATTGCCTATTCTTATTCCTTTAATCTCTTTCTCAACTCTTATTGCCAAAGCTAGCATTTCTAATACAATATTAAATAGTAAAGGTGATAGTGGGCAACCTTGTTTTACTCCTGATCTTATTGGGAATGGTTGAAATTTGTCCCCGTTACATATGATGCTTACTGCTGGTTTTAAATAGATGCTACTGATTATTTTAAGGAAAAGTCCATTTATTCCTATACTCTCAAGAGTTTTTAATAGGAATGGATGTTGGATTTTATCAAATGCTTTTTCTGCATCTATTGAGATGATCATATGATTTTTGTTAATTTGATTATTAATATGGCCAATTATATTGATAGTTTTCCTAATATTGAACCAGCCCTGCATTCCTGGTATAAATCCTACTTGATCATGATGTATTATCCTGGGGATGATTTTCTGTAGTCTTTTTGCTAATATCTTATTTAAGATTTTAGCATCAATATTCATTAGGGAGATTGGTCTATAATTTTCTTTCTCTGTTTTCAACCTACCTGGTTTAGGTATTAGTACCATGTCTGTGTCATAAAAGGAGTTTTGTAGGACTCCTTCATTCCCTATTTTTTTCAAATAGTTTATAAAGCATTGGGGCTAATTGTTCTTTGAATGTTTGGTAGAATTCACATGTAAATCCATCTGGTCCTGGGGATTTTTTTTTAGAGAGTTGATTAATAGCTTGTTCTATTTCTTTTTCTGAAATGGGACTATTTAAGCAATTTACTTCCTCCTCTGATAATCTGGGAAGCCTATATTTTTGGAAAGTCATCCATTTCGCTTAGGTTATCAAATTTATTGGCATAGAGTTGGGCAAAGTAACCCCTTATTATTTCTTTAATTTCCTCTTCATCAGTGGTAAGTTCTCCTTTTTCATTTTTAAGACTGCCAATTTGATTTCCCTCTCTCCTTTTTCTAATCAGATTTACCAAAGGTTTATCAATTTTATTGTTTTTTTTCATAAAACCAACTCTTAGTTTTATTTATTAGTTCAATAGTTTTTTTACTTTCTATATTATTAATTTCTCCTTTTAATTTTAGAATTTCAAGTTTAGTAATTGATTGGGGGTTTTTAATTTGGTCTTTTTCTAACTTTTTAAGTTCCAGGCCTAATTCATTGATCTTCTCTTTTTCTATTTTATTCAAGTAAGCCTCTAAGGATATAAAATTTCCCCTTATTATTGCTTTGGCTGCATCCCATAAATTTTGATATGATGTCTCATTGTCGTCATTATCTTGAGTGAAATTATTAATTGTGTCTATAATTTGCTGTTTCACCCAATCATTCTTTAAGATGAGATCATTTAGTTTCCAATTACTTTTTGGTCTATTTACACCTAACTTTTTGTTGAATGTAGTTTTAATTGCATTGTGGTCTGAAAAGAAAGCATTTACTATTTCTGCCTTCCTGCATTTAATTTTGAGGTCTTTATGTCTTAATATATGGTCAATTTTTGTGTAGGTTCCATGAACTGCTGAGAAGAAAGTATACTCCTTTCTGTCACCATTCAGTTTTCTCCAGAGATCTATCATACCTAATTTTTCTAATATTCTATTTACCTCTTTAATTTCTTTCTTATTTGTTTTGTGATTTGATTTATCTAAATCTGAGAGTGAAAGATTGCGATCTCCCACTATTATAGTTTTGCTGTCTATTTCTTCTCACAACTCTCTTAGCTTCTCTTTAAGGAAGTTAGATGCTATACCACTTGGTCCATATATGTTTAATACTGATATTGCTTCATTGTCTATAGTACCCTTAAGCAAGATATAGTTTCCTTCCTTATCTCTTTTAATTAGATCAATCTTTGCTTTTGCTTGATCTGAAATAAGGATGGCTACCCCTGCTTTTTTGACTTCACCTGAAGCATAATAGATTCTGCTCCAGCCTTTTACCTTTAGTCTGTATGTATCTCCGTGTTTTAAATGTGTTTCCTGTAAACAACAGATTGTAGGGTTCTGACTTCTGATCCAGTCTGCTATCTGCCTCCTCTTTATGGGAGAGTTCATCCCATTCACATTTGTGGTTAAAATAACCAATTCTGCATTTCCTGCCATCCTAATATCCCCAGATTATACTTTTCTTTTTCTTGCCCTCCTTCCCTTCTTCTCTATTGGTCCCACTAATGTCACGCAGCTCTCCCTCTTTAGTATCCCTCCCTCCTCCTTTTGAATCCCTTCGCCTTTCTTGTACCCTTCCCTTATTACTCTTTTTCCTTCTCCCTTTTCCTCTCCCACTTTTTAATGAAGTGAGAGAAGAATCTGAGTAAAACAAATATGTCAATTGTTTCCTCTTTGAGCCAACTCTGATGAGAGTAGGATTCACACAATGTTCCTCCCCTTCTCTAAGTTCCCTCATATATGATAGGTTTCCTTTGCCTCATTGTCGCATATAGTTTCCCTCTTTTTATCTCCCTTCTTCCCTTTTTCTGATGCTATCCCCTTTCCATTTCTACTTCCCCTTTTTATGTTATATCAGTAAGATCAAATTATACATATGGTTTTTATGTATATTCACAACAGAAATACAGTTCTCAAGAGTTCCTTTTACCTTTTTCTACTTCTCTTGATTCCTGTTGTTGAAGATCAAATTTTTTGTTTAAATCTGGTTTTTTCCTTAGAAACAGATGGAATTCCTCTATTTCATTAAATGTCCATCTTCTTCCATGGGAAAAAATACTCAGCTTAGCTGGGTAGTTTATTCTTGGCTGCATTCCAAGTTCTTTTGCCTTTCGGAATATCTGGTTCCAGGCCCTTCGATCCTTTAATGTTGAGGCAGCCAGATCTTGCATGACCCTTATTGTGGCATCTCGGTATTTGAACTGTTTTTTCCTGGCTGCTTGTAAAATTTTTTTTTTAGTCTGGAAATTCTGAAGTTTGGCCACAATATTCCTTGGAGTCTTTATTTTAGGGTCTTTTTCAGAAGGTGTTCAATGAATTCTTTCAACGCCTATTTTCCCTTCCGGTTCTATTACTTCTGGGCAGTTCTCTTTGATGATTTCTTGTAAAATAGTATCTAGGCTCTTTTTTTCATCATAATTTTCTGGTAGTCTGATGATCCTCAGGTTATCTCTCCTAGATCTATTTTCCAGGTCTGTTGTTTTTCCAAGTAAATATTTGACATTTTTTTCCAATCTTTCATTTTTTTGGTTTTGCTTGACTGATTCTTGATGTCTCAATGAATCAGTCATTTCTATTTGTTCAGTTCTAATTTTTAGTGAGTTATTTTCTTCATTAGCTTTTTTTACTTCTTTTTGTATATGCCCAATTGAATTGTTTTGCTCTATGGAATTTTTTTCCATTTCACTAATTTTTTTTTTTTTTTAGTGAGTCATTTTCTTTTTCCTATTCGCAAACTCTGTTTCCCAGTTCGCAAACTCTGTTTCCCTGCACCTCTTGGGAGTTTTTTTTACCTTTTCCAATTCACATTTCAAGAAGTTGTTTTCTTTTTCCACTTTATCAAATTTTTCTTTTAGTGAGTTATGTGTCTTTCCCCATTTCTCTTCTAGCTCTCTTTTAAAGTTTTTAATAGTCTCTTCTAGGAGAGCCTTTTGTATTGGAGACCAACAATCATCTGGAGACTGTCTGCTATTAGTCTCTTCAGGGTTGAAAAGCTGTTCTCTTTCTGTGTAGAAACTATCAATCGTTCTTTTGATTTTCTTACTCATTTTGTTAAAGACTGTAAGGTCTGCCTTCAGAGCCAGGAGGTTACTAGCTTCCTCTGCAGAGCAGTGAAAGGTATATGGAAGGGTAACTGTCCTGCCAGCCGGCTACAAAAAGCAGTGAGATACTGGAATGCTCTGGGAAAGAGTTCCCCACCCAAAAGTAACTCAGGCCTGCAGGGCAGGGTTGGGAAAGTGCCTTTCAAAGAACCTCAGCTGTGTGAGATAATGACTGCCCTGGGCCTAGACACTTAGCAGGGAGAGTTTCACTGCCCCAAGCCAAATCCTGCCCTGGGGCTGTGGGTATTATCAGCTGAGCAGTGAATGGATTTGCAGGGACGGGAAGTGTCTGCCCAGGAAGTGCAGTCAGCTGGGGAGGTTCTATTGCCCCAGGCCGAGCCCCCCACTCTGCTGATTAGAGGCTGCCCAGGCTGTGCCCCACTGCTGTGCAAATTAGTAACTGCCCCTGCAAAAGCCCCGAACTGCCAGATGTGGCCACAGGCCTGCGGTAAAGTCTGCCTGAGTCACTTCCGGGTTTGAGGGGTTACAGCCAGATCTCGTTAGGTTCTGGCGGTTTTTAGAGGACCCTCTGTTTTAGGCTTTAACTTCTCTGCCAGTTTACTGCTTTGTAATCAAGGCAGAGCAGTTAGCCTATAGCAGAGTCCTCTCTATAACTTCTCTAGCCACAGAGATCACCCCCGCCTCTGATCTGCGCAGGATGCTAGCCTCTTGCTGCCTGTGCTAGTCTGTTCCTGGCCCCTCAGGACAAACCTTTCCTGGCGAGCTTCCGGATTGGCTGGTAAATTGTAGTGCTTCTTATCTTCATGAATTTAAGCAGTGAAGAGTTATTTTTGAGGCTGGATTAAATAGTTGGTTATGAGGGGAATGAGAGGAGCTTAGAGAGTCGTGTGTGCCTGCTCCGCCATCTTGGCTCTGCCCCGGAAGTATCCAGAATTGGATTTCAAGTTTGGCCTGACTCCAGGGCTGGCCTCTTCCTCCCTCCTGTTTAATGTTACCTTTATACCTTCAGAAGTAGCTAAGTGTACAGTGAAGGGAATGTTAGGCTTGGAGTAAGAAAAACTTTATTTTGACATTTTTCATACATTTATTCTTTGTTTGATCCTGAGTAATTTCTCAGCTTTTGTCTGTCTATTTTCTCTTCTATAAATGTTCAGTTCAGTTCAGTTCAGGGGTTTTCTTGGTAAAGATACTGAGCTGATTTGCCATTCCCTTCTCCAATTCATTTTACAAATAAGAAAACTGAAACAAAAAGGGTCAAATGACTCTTCTAGTCACTGGAAGAGTCTGATATTAATAACATGAATCAATTTCTCCTTGCATAAGCTTATATTAACACAGAAATACCACTAACAATAACATACAAATAATGATACAGCTAATAAAATGAATATTTCTGATTACAGGCCTGGCACTGTACCACCTAGCAACTTCTCTTCTATAAAATGTAGTGAATCGTAGGGCATGTCTATCAGAGTGGTTAGTAGGAGAAAATGAAATAATATATGTAAAGTACTCTGTAAGTCTTAAGAAATATATAAATACCTCTCATCACTATCATCATTTTTATCACCACCATCACCACCTACTAGGTGAATATGCTAGTTTATAGAGGAAAGAAAAAAAAAAGTTTATTTCTTGCCTTCAGGCAACTTACAATCCAGAAGAAATATAAAACATGATGAGTCACACTACAAAATCAGAATTTAGACATGGGAAGGGCGTTAGAATCTAGACCAACCACCTTATTTTACAAATGATGCAATTTAGACCTAAAATAGTATAATGAGTAGGAGAGCTGAGAATGGAACCTGTCTCCTAATCCTCATGCAATATTCTTTCCTCTGTGTCTGATGGGAAAGAATAATACAGTATATGTGACTGGAAATGGCATTGGTTTGTGATTAGCTAAATTGAGTTAATACGCTGCCCTATCAATTAGTCAATTGTATATAAATCAATTTTTATTATTAAGTATATACTATGTTCCAAACATTGTGCTAAGTGTTGATACATTCCTGAGCTTCAGATTTCTCACCTGTAAAATAAGGATGTCATACTAAGTGGTTACTAAGGTCCTTTCAATATCTAAATACTATGCTTTTATGATATATCTGACTAGAAAAATATTGGAAATAGGAAACAAGATTTAAGAGATGTAACCTTATTTTCCATATCAGAATACAAGTAAAGGGAAAACCTTTAATTAGTTTGCTCATTTCCAACCAAGTGCTTCTATCCTGATAATTTGTGTGATTAATATTTACAAGCTAAAGTTCCACCAAACAAAAAATGATTACCAAACAAGACTTTCAGTCATGTACGTCAAGAGATTTGTGGTCATGGTTTCAAAGTTCAAGAATGTGCAGACTGATTCATTAACCAAGTCATCCAAATTGAACCACATGATCTACTTTTCTTGGTCAATGGTCAATAGAACTTCTCAATTATGACTAAGGGTAGCTTTCAGGCTTTATTTACATGGAAAATTCTTTTCCAAGATTCAGTATAACTTATTTCTCCTTGCCTGTGAGTCTTCTATCAGAAATTCCTTCTATTTTTCAACCAGTTAGTCAATAAACATTTATTATTAAGTGTCTACTATTTGCTAGACACTTGCTCTATCCAGATACATGTATAATGAATCTTTAATTTAAACATTTATGTGTTTGGTTTTTTTTAGTCATTTTTTTCAGTTTGTTTCACTAAGTATTTCAGAAACTTTAAAAAGTTTTTCTTATTTTAAGTTACACATTTCAGGTTACTTAACTTTTTTTCTATCTGTTTCCCTTTTATCTATCTCTTAGAAAAGATAAGAGATTATCTAATCTTAGAATCTCTAATTTCTTTTAAACTAAGCTCAAATCTTCTGAAGGTCTCCTACATAAGATCTAGTCTGATCACCCCAGCTACTAAAAACTCCAATTATTTTGTATTTACCTTGTGTGTATATATAGATGTGTATGTGTACATATGTGTATTTGTATTTACTTATATATGTATATTTTATTTTCCTAAATAAATTCTGAATGTCTTGGGATAAGAATCTTGTCATTTGTATTAATGTTATCTCTAGAACTTAATAGTTATTGGCATCTAGTAGATGTTTAATAAATGTTTGTTGACAAACTGATTGTTCAGTCTCTACCTATTCATACTTCAGGACTTCATATCAAAAGATTTCTGTTTTCTCGCTAGTTATACTGATTGCTCCCATCTCTGAATTCCTGTTACTTTATCTATAGATTTCTTGTCACACTTAAAAGTCAAAGAAATATAGACTCTCAGCTTTATAAAAGATTCTCAAAATTGTCCTGCTCTTACTTCTTGTCTAAATAAAACCTCCTAATAAAATGTGAGCTCTTTCAAGGCAATGGAGTATTTTTCCATTTTGCCTGCATATCTTTATTGTCTAACACAGAATCTGGCTCAAATTGAATACTTAATACGTGCTTGTTGGATTGAACTGAGCTGGTGAATGAATCATTTTTTATATCATTCTCTAACAAGTGATCATTCAGCTTTTACTTGAGTAGATCCCATGATGTAGAATTAATTACTTTACAAGGAAGCTCTTCCTAGTTTTAGATTTAAAGGCATTCAATTATTAATTTGTTTGGTTTTCAAAAATGAATTGCATTTAATTAAGGAAGGGCGGTGCAAAGTTCCCACTCTTACTCTGGTTCTAGTGACAAGATATAGATTGGGATAACTGGAGATGGTTCTGTATGCATTGGGGAACACATTTTATTATGATTATTTGTACATATCTTTTTTTATCTGGAAGTTCTCTACTACTAATATATTTTCCTCACTGTTTTACTCTTCATTCATTGATATAGGTTAAACTGAATAAAATTAATATTACCTTGGATCAGCCCCAATATATGTCTCTTTATGTCTTTTCTAGTACCTTTTTCTATTCCCTTTTTGTCCAGCTGGAAAAAAAAATCACAAATTATCCATGATGGGTAACAGGATAGCCGGAAGAGTAGGGATAGTGGAAGAGTATGTTTTGAAGTACAACTCTCCTTTCATAGATTTAATTTCCCTGAGTGTGCCCAGAGATGCTTAGTGAGTTATACTTCCACTTTCTGAGTATAATTTCGAAACTTCCAACTTGTAAACCCATTAATGCATGCTGCAGCATCAAGGGACAGATGGCCTCGTCCCAGTTTGTTTCCTGGCAAGTCCTTTTTTATAATGAAAGCAGCACAGAATAGTAACATATACATATTCTAAAAGACTGCTTATCATCTTTGTAAAAACTTGATGGATATATTATGAAGGAAAGTTCAAGCATTCATGAAACTCCTGCCAAATTGTACTCACAGGGAAGTGGTCAGTAAATGTAGCAAAAGGGATTCAGAGAGGAGCTTTAAGCTTTGCAACCTATTTCACAGGAAAACTTGGGTCCAAAAATAATTCAGTCTTATGTTAATGTCAATACTGCAGAGATGAAATAGGAGACCTAATTGGAGGACTCTCTCCAAAATTGTGCTTTTCTTCCAGCAAAATTATAATAAATGGTGAAATGAAGAATCCTATTTGGAATTGGTACACCCCAATATTTATGGATTTCAATGATACATTTTTTTTAATTAGGATATTGGATCAGTTGAACTTGAGGTTTCTTCTAGCTTCTGCTCTCTTTACTTTATCACAAGTTTTTATTGACTTTGCCCAAAGTATTGTATACACACATTGTGGGATAATTTTTAAAAAGGTGCGGTGGTTATGGGAAAGATACTGAGCCCGGCTCAGTAGTACATTATATAATGGGAGAATTGGAACAATAAGTAATAGAATATAGAAGAAATAAAAATCTAAGATACACAAATCACTGCATATCCCTGCTAGGATAATCAACAATCTAATGCAATTCAATTCAGCCCAATACCCTCAATTCAATCCAGTCAAGATTCTGTGCCAGAGATTAAAGTCTAAAAGACAAAAATAAAATAAAATACTGCCCTTATTGAAATTATATTCTATTAGGAATGGAGGGAAATACAAAATGGAGAGATAAGTTTATAGACACTAATTAGTGTAAAGAAAGAGAAGATACTAAGAAGTAGAAGAATCAGGAAAAGCTTCTCATAGGAGTTTAACAATTAGCTGAGCTACATTTATTATCTGTCATCATTGATGAGAAGATCTTTTACATTAGTAATAACATTGACTTTAGAGCTAGAAAAGAGCTTATGAAAACCTCCCATTTTATTGATGAAGATTCTGAGGGCCAGAAAGCTTTGATGGTTAATCCTAAAATCAGTTGAGAAGTAAATTACATAGTCAGTATTCAGACCAAAATTCTTATACCCTTATTTCAGTCCCTTTTATATAATTCCTTTGTTGTTTAGTTGTGTGACTCTTCGTGACCCTCATAGATCAAAGTATACCCATTACCATGATGTTTTGTGCAGGTTTTTTTTTTTTTTTTTTGGTCAAACATCCTGGAGTGGTTGGTCATTTAACAAAGGTTAAATGACTTTTTTAGGGTCACACAGCTAGAAAATATCTGAGGCCAGATCTTCTTGACTTCAGGCCCAGTGCTTTGTCCATTGAACCACCTAATTCCTTTCCTACTATCCCTAATGCTTATTGAAATTATTGATATTTTCATGTATTCTAAACAGATGCAAATGGAAGGCTTCATGGGGGAGGAGGTGGATTTTGAGCAGGGATTTAAGAAAAAGAAAAGGTAAGTTCAGAGAGATAAAAGCATACTTCAAGGGAAAAGAGGTTTGTCTGTGGGATTATGGTAGATTTGAGCTAGAGATAGAATTCTGAGCTCTTCCACACCCTCTCAGTGTTCTAGAACTGCTTAGAGAATATCATTTCCCTGTAGACAAAAACTCATACATAATTTAGTGTCTCTGGACTTTTCATGACTGTAAAATTATTCAAGAAAGTCCCAGTTAACCGGAGAAAATTAATTGCTTTAAATGCACCAAGTACTATGTTAGGACCTGGGGATACAAATGTAAAAATTAAGACAGTTCTTGTTCATAAAAAGTTCATATTATAATAGGAATGAAATAAACACACACACACACACACACACACACACACACACACACACACATATATATATATATATATATGAGATTTTAAAATTACATGGAAGCTCTTAATTTAATCAATCAATAAATATTTATTTAGTACCCATACTTTATATGTTCTAAGCACTGTTCTACATTCTGAGGATATAAAGACCAAAAGATGTTACAGTCTTTACTTTGATTCCATTTGCAAGTCATATAATAGTACTAATATTTACTAGTGTTTCCATGACACAGTTACTTTTCCCTCACTCACAACATGAGATAGGCAGAACATGCTCTTTCCTTCCCTCTGTCTTTCTTTTTAAATTTAAAAAAAATTTTTATTATTAAATCTTTTTATTTACAAAGCATATGCATGGGTAGTTTTTCCTTTATTAACCCTTGCATAACCTTTTGTTCCAAATTTCCCCCTCCTTCCCCCCCATCCCCTCCTCTAGCTGACAGGTAATCCAATACATCTTAAATATGTTGAAATACATGATAGATCCAATATAATATAATTATACAGTTATTTTATTGCACAAGAAAAATCAGATCAAGATTTCCTTCCCTCTTTCAAGCAGTATTGATGTCCAGTCATTTTCAGTTGTGTCTGACTCTTCATGATCCCCTTTTGGAGTTTTCTTTGCAAAGTGTTTTACTTTTTCCTTCTCCAGAAATTTTATGGATGAGGAAACTGAGGAAAACAGGTAAAGTGATTTGCTCAGTGTCACACAGCTAGTAAATATCTGAGGTTGGATTTGAATTAGAGAAGATGAGTCTCCCTGACTCCACTCCTGGCACTCTATCCATTAAGTCACCTAATTGTCCCTTGGATTATTTTTTTCCCTAAAAGAAGACCAAACTGGCCTAAGGATTGAATTGGCTCTGGGGGTTTTCTAGTCATCTGAAAGCATAAAAATTTTCAT
Organism: Antechinus flavipes; assembly: GCF_016432865.1. Taxonomy (NCBI): domain Eukaryota; kingdom Metazoa; phylum Chordata; class Mammalia; order Dasyuromorphia; family Dasyuridae; genus Antechinus; species Antechinus flavipes. The sequence continues at coordinate 220,669,736 of NC_067401.1, forward strand.
TCACATGTTTTCAAAGATCCTCCAATTTGATAGATTTCTGAAGACTATTCAAATTATCATGGCCTTAAAATACATTCTAGATGAGTTTCCACATGGAGACAAGGTCTGTATGAAGAAAAGGAATACTCAGCACCCCTGTATTCTTGTTGCACATCTTCACAGTATTAGAGCAAAGAAACCTTATTTTGCTAACTGTTCAATTTTGTACCAGAATTGAATTTGAACTAAAAGAGTACTGTTAATAATGTTGTTTTTTGAAAGGGAGAAAAAAATATCATATACATAGACAAAATATAAATTATATACATTGGTAAATACTGGCATTCAAAAAGTCAGGAAAGCCTCCCCTTATTGGAGAAAGAGAAAGGCAAGTTGAGTTATTAAAACAAATTCAAATGAATGAGTCTTTTTGAACAGGTGTCTTATTTCAGTTTAGTTCAACCTGGGATGAATATTAGTTTCTGAGGTATTTTCTAGCTCTAAATTTATGACTTGTTCTATATTAAATTAAGTCACAAGGTTTTGGTCTCATTATATAAAAATATTATTTTCTTTTGACCTTGCTTCTGTTCCCAATATTTTGGAGTTGAAATTGTTTTTGATAATTTGGAAAAAAAAATGAGTCATTTCTCCTGTTTTATTTCTGGGTGGGGTTGGATGAATTTTTTTTTCTGCTCTTTACTTGTATGCTGTGATACATCCTCTTCTTCCTCTAACTATTTCATAACATCACAGAATTGTGTTTGGAAGTGGTGAGAATCTTTCAGAGTTTTATCCCTGTAATGCTTTCCTAGTTATGTCAGAGATGTATCCATCTCCTAGGTTAGAGATTAAACTCATTCATTGACCCCAGGGTTTCTATTATCTCTTGATTACGGTTAGCTAAATGAGTAGATCTAGGGTTAGCACCTAGGAATTATCATTCATTCCCATCTTCTAAAGCTGTTTTGTAACATCATAGATTTTTAGAATTAGAAATCACTTTAGAAGGCATTCGTAAAAGCCCAACCTTCCTCCCAGTACAATATCCATGATAGATGGTCATCTAGCCTTGGGTTATACAATTCCAGTGATATGGACCCCATATATGCTCTTAACTTTTTTGAACTTCATGTGTCCTTCCATGTATGTAAGTATTGTCCAACTCTGTAGAATGACAGAAACAAATCATGGGGCATCGTCATTGAGACTCAGGTACAGTGAGCTCTCTCCATTTACTTGGAGAGAACAATTGAGATAATCAATGATGATGATAAAAGCTTAGTACTTAAATAACATTTAAACATGCCAAAGCATTTTAAATAGTATCTCAAGTGATTCTCAAAACTAGGCTGTGAAATAGAATACGATTAACCTCATTTTACATAAGAAGGAAACAGACTAAGTGACTTGTTGCAGCTCACACAACTAACTCTTAAGTATTTGAAGCAGGAATGTTTTTTAAGAAAATGTTTTGTTTTATTAATTCAATAGTTTACATTAGAGAATGCAAAATAGGATCTTTTATTTTGAACCTTACATTCTACTACATAACTTTGAAACTATATTATTGCATGTTATTAGAGAAACTTGCTTATTTCAATGTAATGGTTCTTAGTCATCTCCCAGAGTTCTTTCACTGGGTGTAGCTGGTTCAGTTCATTACTGCTCCCTTGGAACTAATTTGGTTCATCTCATTGCTGAAGATGGCCAGGTCCATCAGAATTGATCAGCATATAGTATTGTTATTGAAGTATATAATGATCTCCTGATTCTGCTCATTTCACTCAGCATCAGTTCATGCAAGTCTCTCCAGGCATTTGTGAAATCATCCTGTTCGTCATTTCTTACCAAACAATAAAATTTTATTTTATGGAATTTTATGGAATACCATAATATTCATAAATCACAATTTATTTAATCATTTTCCAATTGATGGGCATCTACTCATTTTCTAGTTTCTGGCCACTACAAAGAGGGCTGCCACAAACATTCTTGCACATACAGGTCCCTTTCCCTTCTTTAAAATCTCTTTGGGATATAAGCCCAGTAGTAATACTGCTGGATCAAAAGATATACACAGTTTGATAACTTTTTGAGCATAGTTCCAAATTGCTCTCCAGAATAGTTGGATGTATTCACAATTCCACCAACAATGTATTAGTGTCCCTGTTTTCCCACATCCCCTCCAACATTCCATATTATCTTTCCCTATCATTCTAGCCAATCTGACAGGTGTGTAGTGTTATCTTATAGTTGTCTTAATTTGCATTTCTCTGATTAATAATGACTTGGAGCATCTTTTCACATGGCTAGAAATAGTTTCAATTCCTTCATCTGAGAATTGTCTGTTCATATCCTTTGACCATTTATCAATTGGAGAATGGCTTGATTTCTTATAAATTAGTCAATTCTCTATATATTTTGGAAATGAGAGTAGCATATATTTTAAAGGTAAAAGGCTGGAACAGAGTTTATTATGCTTCAGCTGAAGTAAAAAAAAAAACAGAGGTAGCAATTCTGATGTCAGATAAAGCAAAAGTAAAAATAAATATTATTAAAAGAAATAAAGAGGGAAAGTAAATCTTGATAAAAGGTGCCATAAATAATGAAGTAGTAAGGATACTAAACATGTATGCACCAAGTGGTAGAGCAGGGACATTCCTAGAGAAAATTTCAAGCCAGTTACAGGAAGAAATAAACAGCAACAAAACAAAACAAAACAAAACAACCTAATAGGGGAATTTCAGAATCAGACAACTCCAACCACAAAATAAACAAGAAACTAGGGAGGTTAATAGTAGGAAACCTTGCTATGATAAAGCTCTGAAGAAAATTGAATAGGAGGACTTCCGGTTAAGATGGCAGAGAGGAGGCACACAGTTGTGTAAGCTCCATGCTTTCTTTCACTATCCATTTCATTACAAGCCTCTGAATTAATGCTTGACTGAAAAAAAAACCCACAAATAGTTACCAAGAGAAGCCATCCTTGAGATTTGCCAAGAAAGGTCTGTCTTTACTGGAGGGCTGGGACAGTTTTAGATCGGGCGCAGGCGGTGGGCAGTGGTAGTGAGAGCATGGGAGCAGACTGGAGAGGGGGTGGGGAGTGATTGCAGCCGTCTCTGCGGGGAGAGCTTCGCTACAGGATTAGATACTTTGCTCCGGCAGCAAGTCAGCATCCCAGCAGAGAAGCTAAAAACACCGGGGGTGAAGAATACAACCCCAAACAGCTGGAGTCTCTCGGGACCTGGCCGCCTCTCCCCCCCGTCCCCCCGCCCCCACAGTGACTCAGCACGCTCTGGGATCTCAGTGCGCAGGCGCAACACAGTCCTGCTAGTGCCTCACTGCTGCCCCCTGAAGTCTGTAGAGGAAGCTCGGTAACACACCCAGCCCCTCCCCCAAAGAAAGACTCCAGTTTTTTCTGTTTTTCTTTGCTAGTTTGTCTTTGATTATTAGACAGAATGAGCAAGAAGCTGAAGAGGACTTTAACCCTTGACAGCTTCTACACAGATAGAGAGCATACTCTAAATCCTGAGGAGACTAAAAACAGACAGTCCCCAGGTGAATCCCCAAAGGAGGAGATCATCTGTTCCTCAGCACAGATGAACCTCATAGAAGTAATTAAAAAGGCTCTCACAAGGGAGCTAGAAGAAAAATGGGAAAAGGAGAGGGAGGTTTGGCAAAAGAGTCTGGAGAAGTCAGTTAAAGAGAGAGTGGATAAAGAAGTAAAATCCTTGAAAAATAGGATTGGTGAACTGGAAAACAAAATTGGCAAAATGGAAAAAAATTCCACAGAACAAAAGAACTCAATGGGACAAGTAGAAAAAGATTTTAAAAAAGTAAGTGAAGAAAATACTTCACTGAAAATCAGAATTGAACAATTGGAATTGAATGACTCGAGGAGACAAGAAGAATCAGTCAAGCAAATCCAAAAAAAATCGAACAATGGAAAAGAATGTGAAATACCTTCTGGGGAAGACAACAGACCTGGAAAACAGATCCAGGAGAGACAATCTGAGAATCATTGGACTTCCAGAAAAACATGATGAAAAGAAGAGCCTGGACACTATTTTCCAGGAAATTATCAAAGAGAACTGCCCAGAAGTCATAGGAACAGAGGAAAAAATAAACATTGAAAGAATTCATCAATCACCCACTGAAAGGGATCCTAAAATCAAAACACCAAAGAATATAGTGGCCAAATGCCAGAACCCTCAGACGAAGGAAAAAATATTGCAAGCGGCTAGAAAAACCCAATTCAAGTATCAAGGAGCCACAATAAGGATCACCCAGGATCTGGCAGCATCCACATTAAAAGATCGAAGGGCCTGGAATATGATATTCTGAAAGGCTAAGGAACTTGGTATGCAACCAAAAATAACTTACCCAGTGAGAATGAGCATCTTTTTCCAGGGAAGAAGATGGACATTCAATGAAGTAAGCGAATTTCATCTATTTCTGATGAAAAAGCCAGAACTTAACAAAAAGTTTGATCTACAAATATAGAACTCAAGAGAAATCTAAAAAGGTAAAGATTAATCTTGGGAACTATATTTCGACTATATAGATGTATAAAGAATACATGTATACCTTGTTCTAGAAATTGATGTGGAAAGGACATTGTACCAGAAAAAGGGTAAAGTGGGGGTAGTACATCTCATGAAGAGGCATAGGAAACCTATTATATCTGAGAGAAAGAATGGAGGGGGATGAATATAGTGGGTATCTTACTGCCTTCAGAATTGGCTTTAAGTGAAAAATCTTAAGACATATTCAATCTATGGTGAAACTTCTCCCATCTCATTGAAAAGTGAGAAGGGAAAAGTGAAAAGGGAAGGAATAAGCTAAGCAGAAGGGAATACGGAAACTGGGAGGGAAAGGGGTAAGATAGGGGGAGGAACTCTAAGGCGGGGGGAGGGATACTAAAAAGGGAGAGCTGTGAGAAGCAAGTGGTGCTCACAAGCTTAATACTGAGAAGGGGGGAAAGGGGAAAGAAGGGAGAAAAGCATAAACCAGGGTTAACAAGATGGCAAGTAATACAGAATTGGTCATTCTAACCATAAATGTGAATGGGGTAAACTCCCCCATAAAGAGGAAGCAGTTAGCAGAATGGATTAAAAGCCAGAATCCTACAATATGTTGTTTACAGGAAACACACCTGAAGCGGGGAAATACATGCAGGTTAAAGGTAAAAGGTTGGAGCAAAATCTACTATGCTTCAGGTGAAGTCAAAAAAGCAGGGGTAGCCATCCTGATTTCAGATCAAGCTAAAGCAAAAATTGATCTAATTAAAAGAGATAAGGAAGGGCACTATATCTTGCTAAAGGGTAGCATGGATAATGAAGCACTATCTATATTAAACATATATGCACCAAGTGGGGTAGCATCTAAATTCTTAAAAGAGAAACTAAGAGAGCTGCAAGAAGAAATAGACAGTAAAACTATAATAGTGGGAGATCTTAACCTTGCACTCTCAGAATTAGATAAATCAAACCACAAAATAAATAAGAAAGAAGTCAAAGAGGTAAATAGAATACTAGAAAAGTTAGATATGATAGATCTCTGGAGAAAATGTAATGGAGACAGAAAGGAATACACTTTCTTTTCAGCAGTTCATGGAACCTATACAAAAATTGAACATATATTAGGACATGAAAACCTCAAACTCAAATGCAGTAAGGCAGAAATAGTAAATGCATCCTTTTCAGACCACAATGCAATGAAAATTACATTCAACAAAAAACCAGGGGGAAGTAGACCAAAAAATAATTGGAAACTAAATAATCTCACACTAAAGAATGATTGGGTGAAACAGCAAATCATAGACATAATTAATAACTTCACCCAAGAAAATGATAATAATGAGACATCATACCAAAATGTATGGGATGCAGCCAAAGCGGTAATAAGGGGAAATTTCATATCTCTAGAGGCCTATTTGTATAAAACAGAGAAAGAGAAGGTCAATGAATTGGGTTTGCAACTAAAAATGCTAGAAAAGGAAAATTGAATAGGGACAGAAAGGAATACCTCTTTTTCTTTGCAGTCCATGGCTCCTACACAAAAACTGACCACGTATTAGGGCATAAGAACCTCACAATCAAATGCAAAAATGCAAGAACAAGAAATGCTTGCTTTTCAGGCCACAATGCAATAAAAATATATATTCAATAAAGGGCCCAGGAAAGATAGACTTAAAATGAATTGAAAATTAAATAATCTAATTCTAAAGAATGAGTGTGTCTAACAACAAATTATGGAAATAATCTATAATTTAATCCAAGAAATGACAATAATAAAACAACATTACCAAAACCTATGAGATGCAGCCAAAGCACTAAGAAGTGGGGAAATTTTATATCTCTAAATAGCTATATAAATAAAATAGAGAAAGAGATCAATGAATTAGGCATGCAACTAAAAAAAGCCAGAAAAATAACAAATTAAAAAAAAATTGAATACCAAATTAGAAATTTTGTCAAAGAAGAGATTAATAAAATCGAAACTAGGAAAACTATCGAATAAGTAAAACTAAGAGTTGGTTTTATGAAAAAAAATAACAAGCTAGATAAACCTATGGTTAATTTGATCAGAAAAAAGGGAAAAAAAAATCCATATCACCAGCATCTAAAAGGAAAGGAGTGAAGTTACCACACTGAAAAAAAAAAATTAAAGCAATAATTAGGAATTATTTTGCCCAACTCTATGGCAGCAAGTCTGAAAATCTAACTGAAATTGATGATTATATACAAAGATATAAATTGCCCAGGTTAACAGAAGAAAAAAAAATACTTACATAGTCCTATAGTTGAAAAAGAAATTAAACAAATCATTAATGATCTTTCTAACAAAAAAAGCTCCAGGGTCAGTTGAATTCACAAGTGAAATTAAAGTTAATTAAAGTGAAAATAAGGACCAATTAATTTCAATACTATGTAAACTATTTGGAAAAATAACGATAAAGAAAGAGTACTGCCGAATTCCTTCTATGACACAAATATGGCACTGCCACCTAAACCAGGAAGAGTCAAAACAGTGAAAGAAAATTACAGTCCAATCTCCCTAATGAATATTGATGCAAAAATTTTAAATTACAGCAATTTATCAGCAGGATTATATATTGCAACCAAGTTGAATTTGTAACAGTAATTCAGGGCTGGTTCACTATCAGGAAAACTATTATCAGAATGAATCATATCAATAACAAAATGAACAGAAATCATATGATAATCTCAATAGATGCAGAAAAAGCTTTTGACAAAAAATAACACATTCTTATTAATGACACCAGAGAGCATAGGGTTAAAGGGAGTTTTCCTTAAAAAAATAAGCAGTATTTATCTAAAATCTACAGAAAGCATTATGTGTAATGGAGAGAAGCTGGATGCATTCCCAATAAGATCAGGGGTGAAACAAGGATGTCCATTATCACATTATTCAAATTTGTACTAGAAATGTTGGCTTTAGCAATAAGAAAGGAAAAAAAAAGGAATTAGTATGGGCAATGAGGAAATACAACTATCACTCTGCAGAGAATATGAGAATATACTTAGAGAATTCTAGAAAACCATCCAAAAATCTACTGGAAAAAATCCACAGCTTTAGCAAAATTGCAGGATATAAAATAAACTCACACAAATCACCAGAATTTCTATATGTTACTGACAAAGTTCATCAGCAAGAGCTAGAAAGAGAAATTCCATTTAAAATTACTATAGACAAAATAAGATACTTGGGGGTTTACCAGCCCAGACAAACCCAAGAACTATAAGAACACAATTACAAAACACAATTGTGTGAGAAACACAAATAAAATCAGATCTAAACAATTGAAAAAATATAAAGTGCTCACAGGTAGGCCAAGCTAATATAATAAAAAGGACAATTCTGCCTGAATTGATCTGCTTGGTTAGTGCCATTCCAATCAAACTGTCAAAAATTATTTTATAGAACTAGAAAAAATAATAACAAAATTCATCTGGAAGAATAAAAAGTCAAGAATATCAAAGGAATTAATGAAAAAAAAATTACAAAGTATGGTGGCTTAACAGTAACAAACCTAAAACTATATTATAAAGTAGCAGTAACGAAAATCATTTGGTACAGGCTAAGAAATAGAGTGGTGGATCAGTGGAATAGATTAGATACACACAACACAATAATAAAGGCCTATAGCAATCTAGTATTTGCTACCCCCCCCCCCCAACTCCAACTTCTAGAATAAGAACTCACTATTTGACAAAAATTGTTGGGAAAATTGGGGAAAATATGTCAGAAACTCCTCAGAGACCTACATATCACACTCCATACCAAAATAAGGTCAAAATGGATACATGATTTGGGCATAAAGGATGATACCATATGCACCAAATGGTAAAGCATCTAAATTTTGAAGAAATTGAATGGGTTACAAGAAGAAATAGATAATAAAAAGGGATAAAGAAGAAAAATACATCTTGTTAAAAGGTAACATAGACAATGACATAATATCACTTCTAAATATATAATGCATCAAAATTGCATAGCATCAGATATTTTAAAGGAAAAGTTAAATAAATTACAGGAGAAAATAGAAAGCAAAATTCTACTAGTTGGAACCTCAATCTCCTCCTTTAAGAACTAGCTAAATCCAGCCATAAAGTAAACAAGAGAAGTTAGGATGTGAATAGAATTTTAGAAAAATTATCTAGCTGTAATAAGACTCTGGAATAAAATTGAATGAGAATAGGAAAAAAAATATACCTTTTTATTGGTGATAGATAAAACCTACATAAAAATAGACCATGTATTAGGTCATAAAAACCTCATAATCATATGCAGAAATGCAAAAATATTAAATGGATTCTTTTCAGATCATTCTTTAATAAAATTAAATGTGATAAAGGCCCACGGAACAATGATAGATTAAAAATTAATTGCAAACTAAATAATCTAATCCTAAAAAAAACTGAGTGGGCCAAACAGCAAATCATAGAAACAATCAATTAATCATCAAAGATTATAATAATGAGAAAACATACCTAAAATTATGGGATGAAGTAAAAGCAATACTTAGTATACAATTTCTATCTCTAAATGCTTGTATCAATGAAATAGAGAAAGAACTGATCAATTTCTAGAAGAACAAATTAAAAATCCACACTTAAATACCAAATTAGAAATACTGAAAATCAAAAATCTTTAATAAAATTGAAAGTAAGAAAATATTAGGGGCCAGAACTCTGAACTTGAAACAAAGGATTCTTACAAGATACTAAGTAGGTGGAATTGATAGAGATAATAGTTACCTAATTTAGCATGGTTCAGTATGATTGATTTAATCCTACAAGGAGATGTTATGGGCCAGAACTTGAAACAAGGTACTAAGTGGAATTGAGGAGACAATGGTTAAATCTAGTCTAGCATTAATTTAATCTTATAACTAATAATGGTTTCCTAGTGATATTATTGGTTTGTATTCAGGGTGGGGCATATAAACTAGAAGCTCCCTCAGAGCCAAAAAGGACAAGCTAGAGGAAATGAGGTCAAATCAGGCCTCAGACCTTATCAGTTATTAACTGTGTGGCCCTGGGCAAACCATTTAATCCCAATGGCCTCACTAAAACAAAGAAATAAAAGATAAAACTTTCATTAATTTAATTTTAAAAAGTAAGGAGAAAAGCAAATTATTAGTATCAAAAATGAAAAGTGTATATTCACAACCAATAAAGCAGAAATTAAAGCAATAATCAGAAACTATCTTGCTCAATCATATGCCAATAACTCTGACAATATAAGGGAAATGAATATTTATAAAATTATAAATTATCCAGATTAATACTAGATGAAATAAAAACACTTAATGCCATTTTAGAAAAAAAAAATTGAACAAGAAATCAATGAACTCCCTAAAAATAATCTTCAGGACCAGATTGATTTACAAATGAATTCTACCAAATGTTTAAATAACAAATAAATTCATTATAGACAAAGAAGGATTCCTACCAAATTCTTTTTATGCCATAAATATAATACTGACGCCTAAAACAGGAAGAGAAGCAAATAAAGAAAATGGAGACCAATTTTTCTAATAAATGTTAATGGGAAAAATTTAAACAAAATGTTTGCAAAGAGATTACAGTAATTTATTATGATGATAATACACTATGACCAAGTGGAATTTATGCCAAGAATGCATGGCTGATTGTATAGTCATGATAATATATTCATATTAAGAAAATTATTAGCATAATTGACCATATAATTAACAAAACTAACAGAAATCATATGATTATCTCAATAGATGTAGAAAAACCTTTTGACAAAAAACAGCATTCATTTCTGATAAAAACACTAAACAGCATAGGAATAAATGATGATTACCTTAAAATGATTAGCATTATCTACCTAAAACCATCAGCAAATATTATCTATAATGGGGCTAAGCTAGAAGACTCCTCTGAAAGATCAGGCATGAAATAAAGATTCATATTATCATTATTATTATTCAATATTGTGCTAGAAATATTGGCTTAATAATAAGAGAAGAAAAAGAAATTGAAAGATTTCGAATAGGGAATTGGGGGAAATAATTACTCTTTGTAGATTATGTGATAGCATACTTAGAGAATCAACTAAAAAAACTACTTGACAAAGTTAACAACTTTAGCAGAATTTCAGAATATAAGATAAACCTAACTAAATCACTGACATTTCTTTATATTACCAACAGAACTCAGCAGCAAGACGTAAAGAGAAATTCCATTTAAATAACTATAAACAATGTAAAATATTTGGCAGTCTACCTGTCAGGCAAACACAGGATCTATATGAACACACTTGCAAAATACTTTTCATATAAATAAAGTCAGGTTTAAACAACTGAAAAAAACTTATAATTTCTTATGACTAGATTGAGCCAATATAATAAATATGATAATTCTTTTAAAATTAATTTACTTATTCTGTGCCAAACAAATCAAACTATCAAAAATATCTATTTTACAGATCTAGAAAACTAATCAAAAAATCAAGAATATCAAAGGAATTCATGAGAAAAAAAAGTAAAGGAAAATGTCCTAGGTATACCAGATCTAAAACTATATTATAAAGTGATAATGCTCAAAATTATTTGGAACTGGCCAAGAAATAGAGTAACATATCAGTGGAATAGATTAGGCACATAGGATATATAGTAAATGACTATATTTAGCTACTGTTGTATAAATCCCAAGATTCTAGCTTCTGGCATAAGAACTCACTCATTATTTGGCAAAAATTGCTGGAAAAACTGGCATATGGCATGGCAGAAACTAGGCCTTGACCAACAGCTAACACTCTAAACCAAGAGAAGGTCAAAATGACTTCATGATTTAGATTAACAGATAATACCTTAATCAAATTAGCAGAATATGGAATAGTTTGCTTATCAGATCTATGGAGAAAGGAAGAATTTATACCCAAACAACATATAGAGAACATTTTAAAATACAAACTGTGTAATTTTGTTTATATTAAATTAAAATTATTTTCACAAATATATAACAAATCAATACAACCAAGATTAGAAAGTAAGCAGAAGGCTGAAAGTTGTGAAAAATTTTTTTATAGTCAGTCATGTTTCTGATAAAGGATTCATTTTTGAAATTCAAAGAAAATGGAATTAAATTTATACACTTGATAAATATCAGAATAAGCTGGAAAGTCTTATGTGAACTTCTGCTGAGTGAAATGATGAGAACCAGGAAAATCCTGAAGACAGAAGCATCAATATTGTGTAATAATCAACTATGATTGACTTAGCTCTTTTCAGCAATACAATGATCAAAGATAATTCTAAGACTTATGATGGAAAATACTATCACCATACAGAGAAAGAACTATGGAGTCTGAATACAGATGAAACCATGGTGTTTTTTACCTTTTTCATGGTTTTCTCTTTTTGTTCTGTTTCTTCTTTCACAACTAATGTGACTAATGTGAAAAATGTTTTATATCATTGCATGTCATCTTTCTTATCTCCCTAGAAACCTGTATGTGGGTCAAGAAGCAACAGTTAGAACCAAACATGGAATGTTTCAAGTTTGGGAAAAGAGTATGACAATAATGTATATTGTTACTTCATCTACTTAAATCAAATGCACACTATATCATGTAAAATGCCAGCCTGGATGAATGAAAAGCCAGAATTAAAGTTGACAGGAGAAATATCAACAATCTCAGATATATAGATAGAATGAAAAGTGAGAAATAATTAGTCTCTTGACTGGGGGAAAGAGCAAAGTATAAAAGGTGGCTTGAATAAAAGTATTAAAAAAAAAACAAAACACAAAATAAGATCTTGGTAACTGATCTCATCACTTTCTGGCAAATAGAAAGAGAAAAAAGTAAAAGCAATATAAGATTTTACATATTTGGGCTCAAAAATCACTGCAGATAGTGACTGTAAACATGAAATATATATGTATATATATATATATATATATAAATATAAATATATATATATATATATATATATAAATATAAAAATATAAATATATATATATATATATTTGTCCTTTGGAAGGAAACCTATGATAAATCTGGATAGCATACCAAAAAGAAAAAGACATCATCTTGCTCACAAAAGGCCCATGTATTCAAAATTATGATTTTTTTTCCCAGTAGCAATGTGTGACTGAGAATTGGATTAGAAGAAAAGCTTCAATGTATAGAATCAACACTTTCAAACTGTGGTGCTGGAGAAGAATATTGCGAGTTCCTTGGACAGTAAAAAGGCCAAGTAAGTCAATACTTAAAAGAAATTAATTCTAACTAATCTTTGAAAAGAAAAAAAATACATTAGCCACATAATGAAAAGACAGCTCTTGCTGGAAAACAACAATACCAACAAAAAACAAAGCAACCGACTCCCCACAAAGCCTGATATTGGGAAAGACTGAAGGCAAAAAGCCAAGAAGATGACAGAAGGTAAGAAGAATAAATAATGTGATGGAAACAATGAATATGAGCTGGAAAGGCTTTTAGAAATAGTGGAGGATTTATCACCCAAGTGGTCACAAAAAGTTGGACATGACTGAATGACTCAACAATAACAACAATAATAACAACAAAAACAACATAAATGATGTCTTTTTTTGACAAGGAATAAATTCTTGAAATACTATATATGAACAAATAATTTTAGAGGAAGGATCGAAAATAGTTGCCAGATACTATAAGCTAATTGGAAGAGCAAGGGATAGTTTACTTGTTAGATCTTTGGAGAATAGAGGAATTTATGACCAAATAAGAAAGATAAAATCTTATGAAATGAAAAAAGGATAATTTTGATTACATTAAATTTTAAAAAAATTTTGCATAAGTAAAACCAACTCAACAGATTAGAAGAGAAGCAGAAAGGCAGGAAATTATTTTTATAGTCTCTGATAAGAATTTTATTTCTAAAATATATAAACAGAATTTAGTCAAATTTCTAAGTTGAGTAATTGACAAATGGTCAAAAGATATGAGCAGGCAATTTTCAGATGAAGAAATTAAAGTCGTCTATAGTCATGTGAAAAAATATTCTAAGTCGCTATTGATTAGAGAAATGAAAATTAAAAGAACTTTGGGATACCACCTATTAGATTAGCTATCAGATTAGCAAAGATGCAAGGAAAAGATAATGATGAATGTTGGCGTGTATGTGAGAAAACTAGGACCCCAATTCACTATTCAGAGTTGTTAACTTATCCACCCATTCTGGAGAGCAATTTGGAACTATATTCAAAACTAAGCATACTCTTTGATCTAGCACTGCAATAACAGAGTTTTTATCACAAAAGGATCATTAAAAAGGGAAAAGGACCCATGTGTGCAAAAAATATTTGTAGCACCTGTTTTTGTGTTAGTAAGGAATTGGAAATTGAAAGGATGCCCATCAACTGTGGAATGGCTGATCATTATGTGGTATGTAAATATAATTCATATTATTATTGTATAGGAAATGATGAGCAGAAAAATTTCAGAAAAATTTGGAGTCTTGTATGAACTGATATGGAGTAAAGTGAGTAGAATAAGAACATTGTATACCATAACAATAAGATTGTGCAGTGACCAACTATGATAGGCTTGAGTCTTCTCAGCAAGACAATTCCAATAGACTTGTTATAGAAAATGATATCCATATCCAGGGTAAGAGCTATGTGGACCATTTGCAGATCAAAGGATATTATTTTTACTTTTTTATTTCTTGTGGTTTTTCCTCTTTCTTCTGATTTTTCTTTTTCTTTATAAAGTATTATTTTCTCTCTTTTTCCTTTCCTTCTCTATATTGGAAATGAAAGAATTTTAATGTAGTTTATACATGTGTAGTTTTACAAAATATTTCCATAATAGTCATATTGTAAACAATAACAACCAAAAATGTAGAAAATACCCTCAAGAAAAATAAAATTGCAGAAAAAGTATGCTTCATTTTGTATTTAGAAACCATCAGTTCTTTCTTTGGGTATGGATTACATTTTTCATCATGAATCCGTATTCTTATATATCACCAACAAAATCCAAAAGTCAGAGTTACAAAGAGAAATTCCATTTAAAGTAACTACTGATAGTATAAAATACTTAGGAATATATCTGCCAAGGGAAAATCAAAAACTTTATGAGCAAAACTGCAAAACACTTTTCACACAAATTAAGTCTGATCTAACCAATTGGAAAAATATTAAATGCTCTTAGATAGGGCAGGCAAATATAATAAAGATGACAATACTACCTAAACTAATCTATTTGTTTAGTGCTATACCAATCAGACTCCCAAAAAACTATTTTAATGACCTAGAAAAAATAACAACAAATTCATATGGAAAAACAAAAGGTCAAGAATTTCAAGGAAATTAATGAACAATAAATCAAATGAAGGTGGCTTACTGATACCAGATCTAAAATTATATTATAGAGCAGCAGTTACCAAAACCATTTGGTATTGGCTAAGGAATAGATTAGTTGATCAGTGGAATAGGTTAGTTTCAAAGGACAAAACAGTCAATAACTATAGCAATCTAGTATTTGCCAAACCCAGAAAACCCAGCTTTTGGGATAAGAACTTACTGTCTGACAAAAATTGCTGGGAAAATTGGAAACTTGTATGGCAGAAACTAGGCATCGACCCACACTTAACACCGTACACCAAGAGAAGGTCAAAATGGGTTCATGACCTAAACATAAAGAATGAGATTATAAATAAATTAGAGGAACACAGCACAGTTTACCTCTCAGACCTGTGGAAGAGGAAGGAATTTATGACCAATAAAGAACTAGAGATCATTACTGATCACAAAATAGAAAATTTTGATTATATCAAACTGAAAAGCTTTTGTACAAACAAAACTAATACAGACAAGATTAGAAGGGAAGAATAAACTAGGAAAACATTTTTACAGTCAAAGGTTCTAATAAAGGACTCATTTCCGAAATATATAGAGAATTGACCCTAATTTATAAGAAATCAAGCCATTCTCCAATTGATAAATGGTCAAAGGATATGAACAGACAATTCTCAGACGAAGAAATTAAAACTATTTCTAGCCATATGAAAAGATGCTCTAAGTCATTATTAATCAGAGAAATGCAAATTAAGACAACTATGAGATACCCCTACACACCTGTCAGACTGGCTAGAATGACAGGGAAAGATATTCCGGAATGTTGGAGGGGATATCGGAAAACAGGGATATATATGTTGGTGAATACATTGTTGGTGAAATTGTGAATATATCTATCCATTCTGGAAAGCAATTTGGAACTATATTCAAAAAGTTATCAAACTGTGCATACCCTTTGATCCAGCAGTGTTGGGCTTATATCCCAAAGAGATCATAAAGAAGGGAAAGGCATCTTTATGTGCAAGAATGCTTGTGTCAGCCCTCTTTGTAGTGACCAGAAACTAGAAACTGAGTAGATGCCCATCAACTGGAGAATGGCTAAATAAATTGTGGTATATGAATATCATGGAATAGTATTATTCGGTAAGAAATGACCAACAGGACGATTTCAAAAAGGTCTGGAGAGACTTACATGAACTGATGCTGAGTGAAATGAGCAGGGCCAGGAGATCATTATATACTTCAACAACAATACTGTATGATGATCAATTCTGATGGACCTGGCTATCTTCAGCAATGAGATGAACCAAATCAGTTCAATGGAGCAGTAATGAACTGAACCAGCTATGCCCAGCAAAAGAACTCTGGGAGATGACTAAGAGCCATTACATTGAAATTCCAATCCCTATATTTTTGCCTGCCTGCATTTTGGATTTCCTTCACAGGCTAATTGTACAAGATTTCAGAGTCTGATTCTTTTTGTATAGCAAAATAATGGTTTTGTTATGTATACTTATTGTGTATCTAATTTGTACTTTAATATATTTAATATCTACTGAACATCCTGCCATGTAGGGGAGAGGATGGGGGGAAGGAGGGGAAAAATTGGAACAAAACATTCGGCAATTGTCAATGCTGTAAAATTACCCATACATATAACTTGTAAATAAAAATCTATTAAAAATTAAAAAAAATAAAGTATGACTTTTCTTCCAGTTAGAAGGTATATGTCCCAACTTTAGGAGTCTTTTTACAGTTGTTTTTAGAGATTCTTACTTTCATAAGTTTTACTTTCTTCCAACATGGTATGATCTAGGGAGATGTATATTTACTACTCTCTTGGCCTCTGCTGTGTTCTGTGAGTAACCACCAGTATTAATTTCTACTCTGAGCAGGGTCTCTTCTCCAAACTGGTCACAAGTTCTTCCTTGACACCCAGGATCTGAGCATGAGCAAAGTAAGAGAATTCTGCCTTAGTGCTATCAAAGAGATCTCTGTAATCTTCCAGCCAGTTATTTCAACCCCCCTACTGTCTGTGGGCTCAGAGCTCCAGAAATCAGCACAACTAATTCATTGACTTCTAAGGACTGCTTCTGATTTGGTGGCATGGGGATTGTGCTGTTGTGGCTTGTAGTGAACTGTGTTTCACCTATATCCAAGTGAAAACCAAAATTGTGTTTGGCTTCTGTGGTCTGCAAGATTCAGAAATCACCACTGCTGCCACTGATTCAGTTGCCCCAAAGTTTCTTCCTAATTTAATAGGGCTGGGGCTGTGCTGATAAGACCTATGCTGGACTATGCTCCACTCTCACCCTGGTGCAACATACCTTTCCTCTTGACATTTTAAGTTGTCTTGGGCTAGAAAATTGTTTTATTCTATCTTTTGGGGATTCTGTTGCTCTGGAAATTGTTTAGAGTCGTTATTTAAAAGTATTAGAAGGGATTTGAGAAAGTTCAAACACATTTCTTCCTTTACTCTGACATCTTGGCTCTGCCTTTCTTCAGATTTTTCTTTCACAACATGACTAATATAGAAATAGGCTTAAAATGATTACAAATGTATAACATATGATATTCCTTGCTATCTTGGGAAGTGAGAAGGAAATGGAGGGAGGGAGAAAATATTTGGAACTAAAAATCTTACAAAAATGAATGTAAAAATTATTTTTTAAGTGGAAAAAATACTATTAAGTAAAAAAAGAAAAAAGTTATTATATGAAAAATTGCTTCAAATCACTAATAATAAGAGAAACACATATTAAAACAACTATGATACTTTACCTTATGTACACCATAATGGCAAAGATGATACAAAGTAGAAAATGTACATATGGAGAGAGTTACAGAGAACAGACAGATTAAAACACTGTTGCTGTATCCATGAATTGGTCCAACTCTTCTAAGTGATACACTTGACAAATACTTGGTTACTTGGTTACTTAAACCTAATTTTCCATTTATTCAGTATCCCTTACTTACTCTTTTTTCCTTCCTCCCCTCTTCCAAATTATACAAAAAAAAATTGTTAGACTAGTTGAGTGGGACAATCACTTCCTTACTTATGGACATTATGCCTTTGTTAATTCAATACAGCCTGATATCTATATCTATATATCTATATCTATATCTATATATCTATATATCTATTTTAAAGCAATGATATTGACTCATAAATTCTAATCATGAGAAATGTATCAGGGCTAACTGGAGGAAATAATTTCAACTCTATCCTTACTCTTAATTCAAAGATAAAGTATTAGAAGGGCCCTGAGGGACCATTTAATCTATTGCTTATTCTTTAGAGATGATGAATCTGAGACTCATGGAGATTATGTGATTACTAAAGTTACACTGAGGTGGAGTTTGGAACCAGGTCCTCAGATTCTAGACTCAGGAGGCTTTTTAGTGCATTGCTTCTTGTCAATGCACTTTTCTTCAGGAAGGGCTCAAGTTTTGCTTTACTTCCCAGGGTACACTACTCTTTGGACTTGGTTTCTTCCTTGTCAGCAAATTTGTCCATATTTGTATATGCTCTTTTCTTTCTACTCTTACTCTGAGTTTTCCAGGTCTTCTTTATGTTTTGTTTTTTCCCATGATAATATAAGTTCCTCAGTAGTAGCCATGATATTTCCTGATTTTTATTCATGTCTACAAAAATAAGCACAGTTCTTGCCCATAGTAAATATTGAATACTCTATCTATGTATTAGTATTATGTGCCATCTACCTTTTTTATTCTTGGTTTGTTTTGACTATCATTAATGATATTTTTGAATACTGATTTTGTCATCCAAAAATATAATGTCTTACACTATTGTTATACTCATATCTTTGGTATACCTATTCAGGGTTATGGTGGAATAACTCATACTGGATCTAGAGAGCTAATGATTAAATTTTCTATGAGTTTTTGTACCTAAGAAATTGTCAAATCCTATAAATTGTGGTCTCATTTATTGTTATGTTGATTTTGTAGATTCAAGGAAGAAAAGAAAATGTAAATAAAGCATCTTAAACTGAAAATTGTATTATGTGTATATTTTCCCCTCAGACAACTGATTGTTAAACATTCATCAATATATAATTACCTGTTATGAATGACAGGCCAATTAAATGAAGGGAAACTAATCAAATTATCAAAACAGTCTGTTTTGGAGAAAGGAAGAATGCCTATGGGTACCATGGTATAATGTAAATGTCATAATGGTGCCTTGAAATAACCTCCTTAGAACACACATCAATATAGCTACTACTCTCATTTTTGCCTTTTTGATGATTGATTTTGTAACTCTGGTTATTAATAGGACATATTGCCCTTCATAAACTCATGTTATTGTACCATATTTACCCCATTACCTAAGATTAAATGTTATGCCCTTATACTATTTACTTATCTTCTACTCACCTTCCACATTTTTGCCATTTAATAATTCCTAGTATTTTAGCTATTTTTTACTTCCTGTCTCCTATTTTCTCTAATTTGCTAATTATTCCTTTCTTCTACATTTCCTATTAGCCTAATATTCTCACCTCCAAAGTCTTCTTTTCTCTGTAGCAGGAAATGTGGCTGTTCATCCTCAGCCTCTACTCAAAACTCCTGTGGATGAAATATTTCAGATCATGAAGAGCTCTATGCCTAGCACTTTTCAAGTGGAAAAAGTTATATTGGGTTTGGATTGGCTTTGTCTCCTTGCTTGGGCCCTATATTTTGAACCTAGCTCTTCCATTCCATAGTGAAGAATGATACAGCAAGGAGTCATCAGGCTTCCCATGTTTAGCAATACTGGCTAGGAGAGCAATGTTAAAAAAAATGACTGGTGGGCAAGATTTGAGGTTGCAAAACTTCATCCCTTAAATGGTCAAAGGATATGAACAGACAATTTTCAGATGATGAAATTGAAACTATTATCACTCATATGAAAGAGTGTTCCAAATCACTATTGATCAGAGAAATGCAAATTAAGACAACTCTGAGATACCACTACACACCTATCAGATTGGCTAAGATGACAGGAAAAAATAATGATGAATGTTGGAGGGGATGCGGGAAAACTGGGACATTGATGCATTGTTGGTAGAGTTGTGAACAAATTCAATCATTCTGGACAGCAATCTGGAATTATGCCCAAAAAGTTGTCAAACTGTGCATACCCTTTGATCCAGCAATGTTTCTATTGGGCTTATATCCCAAAGAAATACTAAAGAAGGGAAAGGGACCTGTATGTGCCAAAATGTTTGTGGCAGCCCTATTTGTAGTGGCTAGAAACTGGAAATTGAATGGATGCCCATCAATTGGATAATGGCTGGGTAAATTGTGGTATATGAATATTATGGAATATTATTGTTCTGTAAGAAATGGCCAGCAGGATGAATACAAAGAGGCTTGGAGAGACTTACATGAACTGATGCTAAGTGAAATGAGCAGAACCAGGAGATCATTATACACTTCAACAATGATATTGTATAAGGATGTATTTTGATGGAAGTGGATTTCTTTGACAAAGAGACCTAACTCAGTTTCAATTGATAAATGATGGACAGAAGCAGCCACATCCAAAGAAAGAACACTGGGAAATGAATGTGAACTATTTGCATTTTTGTTTTTCTTCCTGGGTTATTTTTACCTTCTGAATCCAATTCTCCCTGTGCAACAAAAGAAATGCAAACATATATATTGTATCTAGGATATACTGCAATATATCTAACATATATAGGACTGCTTGCCATCTAGGGGAGGGGGTGGAAGGAGGGAGGGGAAAAATCAGAACAGAAGCGAGTGCAAGGGATAATGTTGTAAAAGAAATTACCCTGGCATGGATTCTGTCAATATAAAGTTATTATAAAATAAAATAAAATATATAATAATAATAAAAAAAGGTCCAATTGGAATCACTCTTAATATATTATTGTCATATAAAGAGTCCCAGTAGCCTATCCAGCACAGTCCTTAGTTCTATTACCACTAGAGGACCTGGAGATTACAATCACTCCCAAATACAAAGTTATGAAAATTCAATAAATAAAGTTTGTTTTACAAAGTTAAAAAAAGAAAAACTTCATCCTTTAGAAATTCTGCCTGTATGAATGTCTTCTTCCTTTCTCTTCATGGCCCCAAGTATTAGGAGATTTGAGTTATGTATCTGAACTGTATTCCTTTGAATCTTGAAGCTTGGACAAAAGAAAGTAAAAGTGTCCTTGGTGGGAATGGGTAAAACTCAGATGACTCAGATGAATTTCACAAATTCATGTCTGCTGGTTATATTTAATTAACCACCCTGCCTTTTAAACTTAATAATGCTGTAGTTGATTGATGGTTTATACAGAATGAGATAAATGAGATGATATTGAGAAAGCACTCAGCACAGAACCTGGCATAGAAACTACACAAATGCTTAGCTCCTTCTCCACAGAAATGCAAAAGTCTCTCACTACTCCATTGCAGTGAAAAGAAGAGAAATGTTTTCCTAGTGTGATGGTTATGGAGCCAAGATCTAAATGAGTAGATCCATAAATACCAAATCAAAGTCTAATGAGACAAAATGTATTTCCTACAAAGAAGCAAGACTTAGGGGAGAGTATCAGACAGCTGTCTGAGAGGTAGAGGACTGGACTTGTACCAAAAATGCCCTCTGGCATTGAGTAGTGCAATTAATAATTTGAGATGAATATTCTATGGTTCTTATTACCTTCTAAAGACCCATAACTGGCACAACTTCCCTAGGCAGCTATATCTTTTGTTTTATATTTAAATGAAGAATGTTCAATTCAACAAACATCTATTCCACTAGAAAGGAGCAGCTAGGAGGAGCAGTGGATAGAGTGCCAAGTCTGAGTCAGGAAGATCCAAGTTCGAATCTGATTTTAGACATTTACTAGCTGAGTGACCTTGGCCAAGACACTTTACCCTGTTCACCTCAGTTTCCTCATCTGCAAAATTACCTGGAGAAGGAAATAGTAAACCACAGTAGTGTTTTTGGCCATAAAATCCCAAATGGGAGGAAAGAGTCAGGCTTGACTGAAATGACTGAAAAATTGTTATGTGTAAGAGTCTGTATTAAGGACTGGGGATTCTTTGCTATTTTGTTTCTTTATCCTCTAATTCTTCATATTTCCCATTTCTCTCTTATGCCATATTATTTCCCCCATGCTTCATTACTCTCCTTATTCTGCATTCTCCTTTATTTTCCTCCTTTTATAAAATCTTTGTTTTCAAGTTCTCTCCCCTCCAATATCTATGGATTTTGTATGCTTATATATGAATATATGTACATGTATAGATGTATAAAAAACAAAATGGATTCTTAACTTTTTCAGTGTCCTTCTGTCCCCTCTTTCATCTATCGTTTAAATAATTAATTTCTGTTATTCTGATGTGTTATTCTCCAATATCTCCATTCTCCTGGTTCATTTTTGATAGTATATAAAGTCAAAAGATGACAAACATCTTCAAACAGGGCTTTCTCAGAGCCTTTGAGTGTAGAGAATTGGGTGAAATGGGTGTACATCAAATATATCCTCCAGGTAAGTAGATTGTCTTGGATCACCTTGTATGTACTCTGCTGTTCTGATTGCCACCATTTTTTCTTGAATTGACTTCTAATCCATCTTTTTAGCTTGCATTCATGAACCATAAAAATCACTATACTGTGGACAATTATTCCAAGAATTGAAAAGTGTCAAAAGAATGATTTTAGAAACCCAAAAGCAAGAGATAAGAACTAGAAACATCAGATTAATTTGAATACAAGATTATGTCTCTCAGAAATATTGCTTAGAAAAATAAAAATAAATAGGACCTCAGCTAAGTATTCCAAATTACTGTTGTTTGGGGGAGCTGCAATAGGATCAGTTGTTCCACTTCAAAGATTTGTTAAGTTTTAATTGTTTTTAAAGCATTGAATAATTATAGACCAAGTCCACATTAACCATTAACCTTTGAAAGACATGTGAAATTTCAGCTTAGCCTGAGAAACTACAAAAAAATAGATGAAGGAGAAAATTTAGAATCCATTTTTAGATCTCATCTGCCAGTCAATAAGTTGGAAGGGTCATTAGCAGATCACAGGTTATTCTGGTATCTTAAGTCATTGGTACAGTTTGACCATTAAAATTGTGTGTATGTATGTATGTATGTATGTATAAAAAGTTATCCTACTGATAAAATCCTCCCAAAGATTTAAAGATTTTTAATTTTCCCCAGCAATGCTTTCTATTTTTATTGTCTGTGTATCAAGGAGATTTGCTTTTATTCCAGGGGTCTTTAAACTTTTTAAATAGGGGCCAGTTCACTGTCCCTTAGACTGTTGGAGGGCCGGACTATAGTAAAAAACAAAAACTTTGTTTTGTGGGCTTTTTAATAAAGAAACTTCATAGCCCTGGATGAGGGGGATAATCGTCCTCAGATGTGGCATCTGGCCCAGGGCCATAATTTGAGGACCCCTGGATGCCATTTAAACTTTTTTTCTTCAGTTAGTCATTGATGACCCAGAGGAGAATCAGTTACAATTTCCTTAATTGAAGTACAGGAGGAAAAACTGTAAAAAGGTTGAAATTTTGGTTGTCTCCTTTGTTTCTGCTAAGCCTTGTTCATAGCTAGCTATTAAGTAATTGTGGTGTGATTTGAAGATGCTGAAGGGAGTAATTATACTTGGGGCCCTCTTAAAGGAAGAAATAGGTAACTAAAAATATCAGAGGACCTTCTTCCCCTCCAAAAACCTCCAAAAAAACCCAAAGCAATAAAACACAAATAATCAAAATAGAGAAGACTTTTTAATGGTGGGATTCCTAGGACCATTACTTACCAGTGGAGGTTAGAGAGTGAACACAGGGCTCTGCCTAGAATTTCTTAGGACAGTATGGAGATACTCTTCATTTAGCAGTTGGTAAAATGTAACATATTCTACATAATGAGATATGGTATAGCATAAAGGAGGGGGAAACAACCAGAGTTAGGAAGGTCTGTCTTCAAATCCTATCTCTGACACAGCTCCTATAGCCTTTGTGACTAAGGAGAAAGTCACTTAATATTTCAATGCCTCAGGAAATTCTTTAAGATTGTAAATTGAAAAGCAGGGATTGACCTGCATTGGCAGAGGAAAAATATTCACTGGAAGTTTCTGTATACCCATGAAATTGCAGGCACTACCATTGAACCAGATTCACAATCTTTATCTTGGTTTTCTTAAAAGAAAAATGGAAATTTCAGAATCAGAGTTAAAACAAAAATAAATGAAGAGATTGTTATTTGTAGTATTCAAGGATTCCTTATTTAGCATAGAGGATTTCAAAAACCAATCCTTTTAATTTAAAACATTTGATTGATAGTAAAAATATATAATTTATATCTAAATTTTAAGACTTACTATTAATTTCTTTCAGTTCTAATCTAACCATATCTATAAACAATTTATATGTATTATGCATACATACATGCAGTATTTAACTCCAGTGTCTGATATATAGCAGGTAAATAATAAATTTATTAATTTTAAATAATTCAGTGATATTAGATATTGATATAATATGATGATATCATATTATTATATATCAATTTTAAATTAAATAAAATATTTTATTGATGTTATATGTTTATGGATTCAAATGAGAAGTTATCAAGTTCACAAGCTTTATTTTACAAATGAGGAAACAGAACCTCAGAAAAGCAAAATGACTTGCCTAAGATGATACTTAGTCACTAAGTATCTGAGGGAAAATCTGGACTTATCTTTTCCTGGCTCCAGCAATCTACCGTGCACTCTGATGTAGTCCTATCATTTTAGCTGTATTGAGAACTCCCAGAGAGAAAACTCCCTAGGTGATACAGTAATTACAGTGGTGGATCTGAAGTCAAAATCTGAGTTCAAATTCAGTCTCACATTTACTAGCTATATAATTCAGGAGAAGTTATTAAATCTCAGTCTGCCTTCAATTCCTAATTTGTAAAGTAGAAATAATTATAGCACCTAATCTTCCAGAACTGTTGCAAGGATAAAATAAGATAGTAGTTGTAAAGTTCTTTTTCAAATCTTAAGGCACTCCTTGTTGTTGCTATTCAGTTGTTTCAGCTGTGTCTGAATGTTTCTGACCCCATTTAGTATTTTATTGGCAAAGATACTTGCCATTTCTTCTTCCAGTTTATTTTATAGATGAGGATAATAGTGCCAAGCATGGGTGCAATTTTGGTGAACTAAGATCTCTCATAAGGTTTTCAATTCCATTAAGTTCTACCTTATCTCAAAAATGGTTTTGATAGGTAAATTTGATACAGATGGAAAATGAATTCAGAGTGTGACCAGGCATGATTTAAAACAATTGTTTATTGATATGACAACCTCATGAGAGTCTGGATTTTAATTACCAGGCAAGGAGTGAATAGATTGCCTCATAGCATTTTGAATGGCCCTCTCAGCAATTATCTGAGTCATGGGTATTCTGAGGAAGTCTGATTTAAGTTCCAATATTTGCTATCAACCTATGCTTCATGTGCCATTCACAAAATTTGTGTATTTTTCTCCTTATGGCAAAGAAGAATTTTAATGTGCTACAAAAGATTTTACTTGAGGAATGACAATGGCCTGTTTAAACACTTACTTTTATCTTGATTAAACACTGAAATTTGTGATTAATGTTTAACTACATGAAGTTTATTCAGTTCAAGTAAGAGTCCAGGTTGTTGCTTCCTAGTAAGACATACTGCTAACCAAGACTGACATATTCAAAGGAATCTAAGGAGTCATCAATTGGATCTCCATTGTGATAGATATTGGATTACCTTATTACTGTAACAGAAGGTGATAGAAGTGATCTGGTGACCAGAGGATGTGGAGTTGGCCCAAAATATTAATTTTCTCTTACCTCACAACAGGAATTTGGATGGAAAAGCAATTGGTCTCCCGGAGAGGTATGAACCTGCAAGTTTATTCAACTTCGAACTTTACTGATTTGGAAAGGACAAGATTTAGAAGAGCCCTTTATAAGGGTCATTACTGTAGGACTCATGGTTGTTGTGAAGACAGAAATGATGAATGTGTAACTCATTTCTATGAGGCAAATGCCATGTGTTACTGTGATAAATTTTGTGAAAGGGAAAATTCTGATTGCTGTCCTGATTACAAGTCCTTTTGCCAAGGAGAAAATCCATATCAAAAAGGTAAGTACTGGAAAGCAATGCATATAGTAGGGTTTAACTTTAGGGCCAAGACTTGAGATTACAGGAATAAGCTGAGTGGCAAATACTAGGACTTCTTAGAGTAGACAGGGGTGTTTGAAAAGACTGTAGAAGATAGGAGAAAGAGGGTCAGCTTTAGAATCAAGAAACTTTGATATAAATCTTGCTTCTGACACATAGCTATGTGACCACAGGCAAGCCACTTAACCTCTTTGTTCCAAGTGACTTTTTAAGAATTATACTTATAGGGACATTAACTATACTTCCCACAAAGTTATTTTCCTAATTGATGAAATTATAGATCTAGATAAATAAATCAAAAAAAGAGAAAAATAAAAGAAGTAAAATAAATAAAGATTAAACTAAACAAGCAAAAATGAGTTAATGAAAAAATAAATCTACTTATGTTATTATTAAAATTTATCTTTAAACAAGTCAGTCTAAATTAAAATTCCCCAGAGATATATTCAAGATTTTTTTGATGTGAGTTTGAATGATTTTTAAATGACATTCAGCTGATGAAGGGGTTCTGCTATATTTTTCTCCTCCAATTCCTGGTATTTATGCATAGAATCATGGTTTTGATCTCTGAAAAGTCTTGGTGGTCAAGTTCAGCTCTCTGAGAAAGCTGGAGATACAAGGAATTCAAATGATTTGTTTAAAGTTATATAGGTATTAAATATCAGAAGTATTTTGGTCCTCTAACTCAAGAGTCAATATTCTTTCCATAGAACCATTTGTTTCTCCAGTGATGCTATTGTTAACTAAGGGAATCATAACAATGTTTAAAGTGATTCATTTTTAAAAAATCATCTAATCAGTCTTTTTGATGTTGTGTGAATACAACCATTTACATGAATAAGAACCACATGGGAATATTGGTAGTAAAAAAATGGAGTTTCTTCTTGAAATAAATTTATTTAGCCTTCTAATGATCTGAGTGTTCTTAGGTAAGTCATTTATTTCTTGGGACTTCAGATTCTTGTCATCTACACAGAGGATGTAAGACCAGTTAAGTTTCCTGCAAACTCAAATTCTTTGATTCTCTGATTTTGGGATCATTCTTTCTACTCTTTATGAGCAGTACCTCTTAATAGTATGTAAAATGTAAAACACAACATCTTATACTTTATGGTAAAGTTCTCCAATTGGAGTTTGATTAGTTGAAACAGATTCACAATCATAGCAGCTCTAAGTCCATCATATTCCTGAAATATTAAATTGCTTCACATTTTTTGGATCTTAGTTACCTCATCTATCAAAAGAAGGGTTTGAAATCAATGATTTGTAATTTTTTTTCCTGATGGAAAAATAAAAATCCTAAGACTAATGTTACAATTTGTTCTATTTGCTTAAATTAATGGGACTAGAATAGTTTTAATTGCTCTACATAGACATCCTTATACACTGTTATCTGTAATAGCATGTGAACACTTTAAAAATCTAGCTACTTTCCTTTGGAATAGTTTATTTTGTCTCAGAGCAGAATGGTGACACCTATTGGTAGAGATTACATTATTTTTAAAATTATTATTATTTTTTGTTTTTACATTTAATTTTTAAATATATCTTTCTCCATTCTCTACCAAAAGAGCTATTCTTTATAGTAATAAAGAAAAGAAAACCAATTCCTGAAAATTAAATAATACAACAATTAAGTCTGAATTATGCAATGTTCCATACTGGTAGTCTGTGTAGTATAATAGAGAGCATGCTGGTTTTGATGGTAAAAAAACAGAAATTCAATAATCAACCTTGATAGTTACCAAATGTGTGAACTTGCACAAGTCACTTAACACCTTTCAGCCTCAGTTTTCTCTTTTGTAAAATAGAATTGGCTTAAATGAGTTTCTAAAGTCCTATCTACTTCTAAATCTATGATCCTATGATTCACTCATTTATGGATATGTCCTCCCCCCTTCTTTGGCACAAGATTTGGACTTTATAATTGCATTGTAATTTTAGTTTTGTTATTGTTATTATTGTCACTGTGAATATTGTTTTCCTGAATCTTTTTAATTTACATTGCATCATTTTATATTTCACTCCAAGTTTTTCTACATCCTTCCTATTTTTATGAGAAATAGAATGGTGTAATTGGTAGAAAATAGGTCTCTGGGTCAGTAAAACCTGTGTTCCAGCCCTGACTCTCCCATAGTATCTGTGTGATCTTGGTCATTCACATCCTTAACTTCTGCATGCGCTAGGAAACTCTTAGAATAGAAGTTTCAGAGAAGATAACATATAGTATAGAAGGGAAACTCCTTGTCTATGAGTTCTATGCCACTAAAATTAGAAAATCACAGGTCAATTTCAAATGCTTTCCCTATGTCTTGACCCATCACAGAAAAATAGAAGACAGGTCAAGATAATGGTCAATTGTCATTGTATTGTTCCCTATAAAATTAATGGGAGTGTGTTGGTCTTTAGGTTCATTGTACCTTGAATGCCACTATTAAACTTGGTGTTCCATTAGCAATAACCTTGAGGAAAACATTTAACATCATATATTCTTCAAAAATCAAAACTACCATTTAGCTCCCTAATAAAGCCATCTTGTCTGTGGAACAGAAGACTTTCTATTTTCCTGTGACCACAATCAAGATGTAGGGCAAAATAAGTCTCTCTCTATGTAGCACCACTCTAATCAGGCCTTTCCAAGAGTCTGATTCCTGATGATTTGCATACACATATTGGGTTAGCTCAACCAGATGATTTGGTGGGTCTATTTTGTCATCTGGCCCATCTTGTTCTATCTTCAGGTGTTTAAAAATTAAAGTTGTCTAATCAGGTTACATTCTAATGGACAATAAAATTGTTAGTGCAATACTAATTATGTTTATTGCCAGCATTGTGATTTTTATTACTTACAGTTTTGTTTATATTGATGTTAAAAAGATTTTGAAGACTCAAGTGCTTATGCTAGATTGAAATATGTTCAAATTCCTCAATAAATGTTGTGGGAATCATTGAAACAAAACAAAGTGAGCTGAGTTGAAATTCAGAGGACATGTACCTCAATCCTTCTTTCACCAACTGCAAGTGCATGTGCCCATGTGCAGGTCATTTGAACTTTTCAGGGCTTAGTTTCCTTATCTGTAGAAGGAAGAGGGAGAAACTAGATGGCTTCTGAGATCCCTTTTTATTATGGATCTATGACCTTATTTGAGATTATCAACTCATTCCAGAAGGGAGGAAGAATTTGTATTCTTTATTTGCACCTAAACTGAATAATTTGAATCTTACAAAATTATTTTTTCCATCCTAGAAATAGCACATTTGATCATTTTATTTTATATCAAAACTTTTATATTGGAGTATTATTGCTTGATTGATGATGATAATGATGATGATGCTACTGATCAAGATGTATGTCTAGAGTTATACTCTGCTGAAGAAAGCAGCTCAGTACTTTCATTTTTAAAAGAGTGCACAGTTATCTTTATTTAAAGAGCCAAAAGTTATTTGTTTTTAATATTTTATCCATATAAAGACACTTTCCCCCAAATTACCATAAATAGATTTATGGCACAAGAATTTTATTTATAGGCATTTCTCAATTTTAGCTATGTGGTAGTAACCTATTTCCTTCACTTTTTTTTCCTGAAGCAATTGGGATTAAATGACTTGCCCAGGGTCACCCAGCTAGGAAGCATTAAGTGTCTAAGGCCACTTCCTGACTTCAGGACGGGTACTCTATCTACTGCATCATCCTGCTGTTCTGTTTTCCTCACTTCTTTACCCTGAAAAATCTTTTTTTTTCCTTCTAATCAGCTAGTTATGAAAGCAGTCTTAAGAACAGAAATGTGTGAAGTCACTGCATTCAGTCTGTAGACAAGAAAATGTTATCTTTTTTTTTTTTTTTGTATTTGGTGATAGTCTTGGCTATTTGGATGACTTCAAATGTCAAATATTGAAACCATATGAAAAGAAGCAAAATTTGGGAGCAATGACAGACTCATACTATCAGAACTTCAGGAGAAAGTTTACAGTCTCATATTTCCCCATTCCACTTAGGGCTCAATCTATTCCTTTCAAATATCTGATTGACTTATTGTGTTATAGTTTAAGCTGTAGAAATTCTCTTCAGTTTTCTGTAACCATTTTTAAAAGTCATTTGACAAGAACTGATGGTTTTGTCTACATGTATAATTGATTTGACAAATGTGACTAGTTCATAACATTTAGATTTATATCACAAGTGGATATAACTTGAACATTCATCAAGCAGCAAGGAATGATATAAAAAAAATCTAGAAAGCCATTTTTTCCTCTTTTAAGTAGGAAGTTTCCACTCAACATAATTAAAATGTATAATCCAGTTATACAATACTTGGATTTTTAACTCATGATGAAACACAATTGATAGGATGAAAAATAAATTAAACTTTACATCCTTAGTCCTCCAAAAAACCCAGGATATTTTGGGCAAAATTGTTCCTGATATTTTGGACTGTAGCTTCTAATCTGTCTTCCCTTCTTCTTCCTTCCCTTTTTCTTTCCTCCTTTGTGTTTCCTTTCTTTCCTAATGTATTCAAGAAAGTACAAAAATATATGGATTTGGATATTTATAGATTTCTCATTTCCTTTTGTGTGATATCTTTCCTGATTATCCCATTTTCCTTTTAGATTATATATATATATATATGTATATATATATATATATATACACACACACACACACACACAGTATGTATATATACACATACTGTGCTAACCATTTTTAAGTCAGAATAAAATTATTATATGCCTGACACAAGTATGAAGAATTAAATATCTGCACAGATAATCAACTTAGATTCTAATGGAGAAAACAATAATCATATATTAAATGTATGCTTGTTGTTCAATCAACTCCTGACATATTCAGTATGACTCCTCATTACCCATATTGTCTATAGGGTTTTCTTGTAAGATACTGGGATGGTGTACCATTTCCTTCTCTAGGAAAGTAAAGAAAAGAAAAGTGACTTGGCCAGTAAGTGTCTGAGGCTGGGTCTGAATTCAGGTTCTTCTGACTTCAGGCCTGATTTATCCATGAAGTCACCTAGATGTTTTATTAAAATGTATAAAAAAATAGACTTACATGAAATAATAAAGAGCATAATGAGCAGAACCAAGAAAATGTTGTATCGAATAACATTATTATTGTTTTAAGAACATCTTTGAGTGAATAAATTATATATATATATATCCAAATTAACTATAAGGCTATAAGAAACATATGAAGGAAAACATTATGTGCATCCAGAGAAAGAACTGGTACATAGAAGTATGTATAAAGTGGCTTTATAAACATGCATATGCACACAAATATGTATATATATATGCATATATATATATATATATACACACACACACATGTAGATATACATGTATTTCCATCTGGTAGCCATCTTGGAGAAGTTTGGGGAAGAAAAAAGGAAAAAAAAAGTTAATTAGTAGCTTTAATATACATTTAAAAAGAATAATAAGCTGTGCAAGTTGATTTGCAGCTTTATGTACAAGTATCTTTCTTTATTATCATATATATGGAAATGCTTGTTTTATTTCTTAAGTTCAGAATAAAATAAATAAAAATTTAAAAAATTGATAAAAACACAATTGTAAAGTAAATATACATGTGCATCTATATATCTACCACCTATATTATCTATTTATATACACAAACTAATTCAGTATAAGTTATATGTGGCTTTGTATGCACTTGCTACTATTCATGTTAGTGTATAAACTTCCTCAGGGTAGAAATTGGTTCACTTTTGCCTTTGTATCCTCAGTGACTAGCATACTACTAGGTACATAATAAGTGTTTAATAAGTACTTTCAAGATTATATGGCTACAGAAATATCAGTATCTTTTAGAAATGGATTACCTAAAAAGAAGGTGACTACTGAAAGAGGATATTTATGAGATATTCTTCTTGAAAAAAATTAAAACATACATTAACTAGTACTACAAAGATTATGAAAAATCTGAATGGTTTGCATGTTGTAGTCAGTATTTGAGTCGATGAATTTTTGTTACTAATTGGAATTACTTGGAATCTATAAATCAAATCTATAAATCAAACACTTTTATCATAGATAGGTGTATCCTCCAGTATTTATTCAATACAAAGAACATAGCTGAGCAGCTATTATATAAAAAATAGGCCCTGGTTCTTAGAATAATAGCATTTATTTAGCATACAGGAATAAACTGAGATTGTGAGCATTGTAAACCTTAACATGTTGTGCAGTGACATTTTACAGATATCTTATTGATGTGCCTTTGTTCTTTTTAGTTCATATATTTGGGCTGGATTGTCAATCAATTTCAGCTGACAATCTGAGAACATTTTTCAGTTATAATAAATTGAAATTAGATTTTTCAAAATGGATGTAGATAGGAGCTGTACTTTTTTTGCTTCACAAAATTTTCTTCTGAGAGAAATCTCAGAGAGAATTTTTATTTTTCATTCTTACATGAATTAGCCATCACAATTTTATATTTTAGCCTTGATATACTGTCTTGTGCATGGAACAACTAGTTATGCCTATTTATAAGGATTGCTTAGGTTTTTATGTTTCTTTAGAGAAGAAATATTAGCATTTTATTAAATTCTATTTTTTTCATTCAATATTTTTTGAATGAGAGTAGTTCATGATTAACTCATGTGATAATCTGTTTTTTTTTTCCTGAATGATAGAATTATCTTCCTAGGGACATCATATGTATTTATATATATACACTGTGTCAAACTAGAAATCCCCTTTGTCAAATTGACACCAAATAATTTTGTACATTTTATAAAACCAATTAAAATTGTAGCATGCTTATTTCAATGCACTTAAACTGAATTTAGCATTTTTTCCACTCATTTGTATATTATGTTGGCAGGTTGCTTCAGAGATCATCAATATTATGGGGAAGGAGCTGTAATTAAAGAAAACTGCAATAACTGGTAATAACTCTAAGAGCCTAAAAAGTAAATTTCTCTTTGTGATGATTATTTTTCTTTTTCCCTGTCAGTAATATGATCATTTTTGAAACTATTCTTTAGTTAAATATTTAGAGAGGGGGAATGTCAGAAATGATTTTTTAAAACTTTTTAAAAAAAGTAACTTGTAACTTTCTAACTTCCCTCCCAAGCTTCTTTGATTTTCATGAAAATTATCAATCAAAATACAGATACACCTTTAAAAATCACTATTTAGTATTCCTACTCTTTAAAGGGCAAATAAATGTGCTTAATTTTTCTATGAAAAAGAAAGGTTTGAAATACAACAGAAAAACAATTATTACTCTTATATTACATATTAGCAAACATATGGGTCAACTGTTGGTTCCTAAATTTAAAAATAGGCTTAAGAAATTCTCATAAAATTGATTGACTTGCAGTGCCACTGGAAATATATACTAATTCATTCTATATTAATTTAGTCAACCCTTGCTAGGCATCTAAAATCTATGTACTTGGATATATTGAACACCAACTTCAATTGTACAATTTTTAAAGTGAGCATTTCCACCTTGGAAATTGGCAAATACTACAAATAAGGGCTTGATTTATTTCTTCATTGATTGTGTAGATTTAACAAAGCATTGTAGAAAATGTTAACATGTAGATTAATCTTAAGAGTGTATCACGCATATGTCAGTCTCCTTCCCATCTCCCTACCAGAGGGAAAGTTAGTTATTAAATATTGACTACCACACTTTATGCCTTGCATGGTGTGATAATTAGGGGAGATATAAAGATAGATAAACCAAAGTGCTTGTCCTCTGGTAGCTTACAATCTTCTAAGAGGAATAAGACAGTTACAAAAATGACTATAATAATAACATAATAAAACAATAACTTTTATAAGATGATAACATTATAAAGAAGGCATAAATAAAATGTTATTAAAATTCAAAGGAGAGAGAGTTCATTTCTGCTTGGAAAGCAGGGAGGAAGTAGCTTTTGAGCTGGGTTTTGATGTAATACTAGAATTTCTTTGCAGAGTTGTGGGAAAAGACATATGAAACTTAGAGAATGATAGGGGCATTAGTGCACTGATAAATGTTTACCAACCAGCTCTCCAAAATATATGTGACAAAGACTTTTAAGCTTTATCTGAATTATTTACAATTTCTTCATCTAGACAAGCAATAAATCAAGTCCACATTTGTAGCATTATGTAATTATCTCATTTCCAATATGTCAATGATCATAATGAAAATTTAACAATTAGCTTTCTGAAGCCAGTAAGAACTTGCTCCAGCACACCACTGAATATAAAACAAACAACGGTAGCAGAGGTGTTCTGTAAAATCTGATCCAAAACAATGCAAGAAAAATTTAAGTGCTTAATATGCTTTAGGCATTGTACTAAGCACCTTTAAAAACAATGACGACTCTAAATATAACAAAATATTATATCATTTGATCTTAACAAAGTCCCTAAAGGGTAGATACTAGTATGATCCTCAGTGGTGTTAATATATTGAGTGTGTGTATATGTGTATGTGTGTGTGTGTGTGTGTGTGTGTGTGTGTGTGTGTGCACGTGCGTGACTGTGTGTGTGAGAGAGATGATCTTTGAGTACAATTTTTGCAGAGAGGTGGGAAATGAATGGAAGCCATGTTGTATACAATTGATATTTGTACTGAGGAATTTGGAATAGTAAATATATATATTTTTCCATTCTAAAAGTATTAGTGTGGAATAAAGGAAAAGAAGTTGTGTGGTGGTTCAAGAAAATACCATGGATAAGGGTGGTACCATTAGAATGAATGACCTGAGGGTACTTAAAGATGAATGTAAGAGAGCTGGTGCCAAAGAAGCATTACAAATAATGGAAACAGCATATATATTTTTCTCTGTTTCTACCCTTTTCCTAAAGTCAGATGAAGTAGTAATACTAGACTAAAAAAGATAAAAGAGTACTTCAAGCATATTGAATGGCACATTTTATTATAGGCATTTAAATTTGGGTATTTTCAATAAGAAGCCAACAAAGTACTAGAAATCATTCTAGGAAATGCATTTTTGTAATATTAAGACATCATTTTTTTGTCACTTACTTTGAAATGTGCTTGTTGTAGCTAGTCTTTATTTGTATTTCTTATATCTTTTCAGCACCTGCTCAGAACAGCAGTGGCAATGCTCCCAACATGAATGCCTTGTTCGTCCAGAATTAATTGAAAACATCAACACTCAAGATCATGGGTGAGGAAAGAATCTTTCTTTTATATGCTTTCCATGACACAATTGAATTCGAGCAATCGCTGTTTACTTGTTGGTTTCCAAATGATTCCTGGTTTTTGCTTTCAAAATGAACATTTTTGAAATAGGACCAAAAAAGCCAACAAAAAAGAAAAATTGAAAAGTTAATAAGAGAACATAAAGCATATGTTGTACAAAAGATTGAAGTGAATGACTGGAAATTAAAGATTATTGCATATAAATAAGATATAAAAGAGAAGAAAGTCAATCGTAGAATATAAGGCAAAGTCCAACTTGAGTCTTAAATAAAGAGGTCTGAACTGAGATGGGAATACATTAAAGTTCTGGTCCTTATTCTGTTCTTTTTGTTTGTTCTCTTTTCAGAAAAAAAAGATTTTTATTTGTTTTTGTTGCTTTATATGAAGTTCTTTTTTAAAATAATAGCTTTTTAGTTACAAGATATATGCATAGGTAATTTTTCAGCATTGACAGTTGCAAATCCTTTTGTTCCAACTATTTCCCTCCTTCCCCTAACCTCTTCCCCCAGATGGCAGGTTGACCAATACATGTTAAATATGTTAAAGTATACGTTAAATACAATATATGTATACATGTCCAAACAGTTAATTTGCTGTATAAAAAGTTGGACTTGGAAATAGTATACAATGTAGGCAGACAAAAATAGAGGGATTGGGAATTCTATGTAGTGGTTCATAGTCATCTCCCAGAGTTCTTTCACTGGGTGTAGCTGGTTCAGTTCATTACTGCTCTTTTGGAACTGATTTGGTTCACCTTCATTGTTGAAGAGGGTCACGTTCATCAGAATTGATCATCATATAATATTGTTATTGAAGTATATAATGATCGCCTGGTCCTGCTCATTTCACTCAGCATCAGTTCATGTAACTCTCTCCAGGCCTTTCTGAAATTATCCTGCTGGTCATTTCTTACAGAACAATAATATTCCATAATATTCATATACCACAATTTATTCAGCCATTCTCCAATTGATGTGCATCCACTCAGTTTCCAGTTTCTGGGCACTACAAAGAAGGCTGCCACAAACATTCTTGCACATACAGGCCCCTTTCCCTTCTTTAAAATCTCTTTGAAATATAAGCACAGTAGTAACACTAGTGGGTCAAAAGATATGCACAGTTTATATAGCTTTTTGAGCATAGTTCTAAATTGCTCTCCAGAATGACTGGATGTATTCACAATTCCACCAACAATGTACCAGTGTCACAGTTTTCCCACATTCCCTCCAGCATTCCGCATTATCTTTTTCTGTCATTCTAGCCAATCTGGAAGGTGTGTAGTGGCATCTCAGAGTAGTCTTAATTTGCATTTCTCTGATTAATAATGACTTGGAGCATCTTTTCATATGGATAGAAATAGTTTCAATTTCTTCATCTGAGAATGGTCTGTTCATATCCTTTGACCATTTATCAGTTAGAGAATGGCTTGATTTCTTATAAATTAGAGTCAATTCTCTTTATGTTTTGGAGATGAGACCTTTATCAGAACCTTTTACTTTAAAATTTTTTCCCAATTTAATGCTTACCTTCCAATTTTGTCTGCATTTGTTTTGTTTGTACAAAAACTTTTCAATTTGATATAATCAAAATTTTCTATTTTGTTATCAATAATGATCTCTAGTTCTTTGGTCATAAATTCCTTCCTCTTCCACAGGTCTGAGAGGTAAACTATCCTATGCTTTTCCAATTTATTTATAATCTCATTCTTTATACCTAGGTCATGAACCCATTTTGACCTTATCTTGGTGTATGGTGTTAAGTGTGGGCCAATGCCTAGTTTCTGCTATACTAATTTCCAAGTTTCCCAGCAATTTTTATCAAACAGTGAGTTCTTATCCCAAAATCTGGGATCTTTGGGTCTGTAAAACACTAGATTTTTAAAGTTGTTGAGTGTTTTATCCTTTGAACCTAGCCTATTCCACTGATCAACTAGTCTATTTCTTAGCCAATACCAAATGGTTTTGGTAATTGATGCTTTATAATATAATTTTAGATCTGGTACAAGTAGGACACCTTCATTTGATTTTTTTTTCATTAATTCCCTTGAAATTCTTGACCTTTTGTTTTTCCATATGAACCCTTATTCTGTTCTAAAATAACTTTGACTTAGGGGAAATTATTTAATTACATTAGGGTTAAGCCTAACAAAATTGTGAACAGGTCTAAGCTTCTTTGAGGTGTCCAAACACCTCTTAAACTCACCTTTTTCATCTTCCTCTCTGTCCTGCCTCAACTTCCTCCCCTTCTACCCACCCCCCACACACAGACAAACGCACACAAACACTCACACACACACACACACACACACACACAGACACACACACATGTATAATGAAGCTATTATACCTATCTTGGTCCAGACTCTCTCAAATCATGTCTCACAAGCACCTATTTTTTTTCTTCTTATATAAAGTAATATACCTTCTACCTCTCAGTGACATGAAAATAGCTCCTTTGTTCATTCAGATCCCCTGAAGTGACTTAAAATTAGTTAAATCTGTTAAACTGGCTAGTATTATGATTTATTGATTTTATGTCATAATTGAAATTAGATTTATAGTCATAGCTTGACAATGAATTCAGTGTATGACCACTAATCTGGACCCATAGGTGATCTCTAAAATTATGGGAATTATTCACTTCAATAAGAATTTCTTATATGCTAAGCACTGTTCTAAGTTCTAGGGATAAAAACAAAAGTGAGAAGATCTCTGTCTTCCAAGGAGCTTAATTGGAACAAAAAATAATCTCTAATGTCTTTTCAAAATTCTAAAATCCCATGATTTATCCATTTTTACTTAATAGTTTCTTAGTATGGTATGGTTTAGACATCATTTAAGTTGTTGGTTAAAAGACATCAAAATATTGTTAAATATGATAATTGACATGATTGATTTTTATGAGATACATCATATATCATAGTGAATACAGAAATTTGAATTTAAGACAGCATGGTGTGTGAATGAATGTGTGTGTGTGTGTGTGTGTGTGTGTGTGTGTATGAAAGAGGGAGTGAGAGAAGAGGGAGGGAAATCAGATTATATTCAATACTGGAATATAGCTTATTAGAGCTCATTGAACAGTGATGTAGTCAGAGAGACACTTAAGAAAAATCACCTTGCAACACAATAAATCCAATTAATCTTCTTATAAGAATAAGGACCAGGCCTCTTGAATTTTGCCTAGACTCCTTCCAGACAGCT
The DNA here is from genome assembly GCF_016432865.1 of Antechinus flavipes. NCBI lineage: Eukaryota > Metazoa > Chordata > Mammalia > Dasyuromorphia > Dasyuridae > Antechinus > Antechinus flavipes. Next base: position 220,708,162 of record NC_067401.1, read on the forward strand.
AGAGATGCAGTGCAATGCCTACCATCAAAAAGAATCATTTTTCTGTATTAAAGTCATCCTTTAAACACTTATTAGCTATGTGACCTTGGGCAAATTACTTAAATTTATTTGTCTCAATTTCCTTATTTGTAAAATGAGCTGAAGAAGAAAATGGCAAACAAATTCTACCTCCAGGAGCCAAGATGGTATAGTAAGCAGTGAAGCACTATATTCCTCTCATGTTCATTTCCTGGGCAACCATAAAATAGCACCCCAAGACAGGTTCTGGAGCAGCAAAACCATCAAGGAGACAGGGTAAAACAATCTTTTAGATCAGGAAACTTGAAGATTTTGCAGGAGGAATTCTTCTTACTTGGGGAAAGGGAGAAGTGTAATTCAATACAGGAAGCTTCACAGCAAGCCAGCAGGAAGCCTTGTCTCAGTAAACAGGAGATTTTGATCCCCCATGTAGTGAAGCAGATGGAATACGAACACCAAGACCCCACTTTCCCCACACCACCCCTTGGCAAAATCAGGGAAGCCAACAAACTCCATCTCCAGGATCACCATGTACTTCAGTATAGCCCTGGGCAAATAGACATACTCCTGCAGCCAGACTCCCATGCACCTCAGCACAGTTCCATGCAAACAGGCATCCTCCAGTGACCAGACCACTATGTACTTCAGTGTTACCCCAGCTATATAGAAGTGTACCATCTGACTTCAGCATATGACAGACCCCCCAATAAAAGGACCTCATGTCAACACCAGGTAAACTGCCAGACTCCTTCACCCCGCAGCAGTGCAGCTTATCCCTCACCCCACCTCTTCCACATAATACCAAACATGAAGGTCCCCATGACTCTCAAGACATCAACAGTGCAGCACCAAGTAAACAACCAAAGCCTCTAGCCATTGGCACAAGAAGTCTCAGGAGCATAGCTTAAATTTAATAAAAAAGGAAGAAAGCCAAATAAAAATTTGACCATAATAACTTCTGGCGTAAGGAAAGATCAAGACAAAAACTATGAAGAAGACAACAATCTCAAAATACCTATGGACAAAATGCCAATAAAAAATGGAAAGTGGTCTTAAGTCCACATAGAACTCATAGAAGCACTCAAAAAAATTGGGAAAAGAATTGAGAATGATGCAAGGGAACTATGAAAAAAAGAGTCAACAGTTTGGAAAACTATTTAAAAAGTAGAACTGGACAAATGGAAAAGGAGGTATAAAAACCCCCTAAAGAAATCAACTTCTTAAAGAATACAATTGGCCAATGGAAAATAAATGCAAAAACTAATTGAGGAAAATGACACCTTAAAAAGTAGAATTGGGCTAGTGGAAGCTAATGATGGTAGGAAAAATGAAGAATTAATCAAACAAATTCAAAAGAATGAAAAAAAATGGAAGAAAATGTAAAATACCCCATGAGAAAAACAAGTGACATAGAAAATAGATCCAAGAGAGACAATATCAGAATCAGTGGATTATCATGATTACCATTAGCCATGATCAAAAAAAGAGGAAATAGCATTTTTCAAGAAATTATGTCATGGAACCAGAGGACAAAATAGACATTCAAAGAACCCATCACCAACTCAAGAAAGAGATCCTATAATAAAGACAGAAAGGAACATCATAGTCAAATTTCACAATTATCAGGGCAAGAAAAAAATGATTAGAAGTAAACATTTTAAATATCAGGGAGTAACAATCTTTATTACACAAGACTTGGTAGTTATAACATTATCTTATTCAAAGGAGAAGTAGGAGGGGAAGAGATTAAGTGAAAGGGAATGGGAATTGATAGAAGGGAGGGCAAATTAGGAGAAGTGGGAGGGAGAAGCACTGGTTAAGAGGGAAAAAGAGACAAGGACAAAGAGGAGAAATAAGATGGAGAGAATTACACAATTATCATAACTGTGAATGGAAATGGAATGAACTCTCTTATAAAAGGGAAGCACATAGCAGAGGTAATCAAAAGCAGAATCCTACATTCTGTTGTTTAAAAAAGCACTTCAAGCAAAGTAAAGGTAAGGGTTTGAAGTAGAATCTATTATGCTTCATATCAAGTTAAAAAAAAAGCAAGTGCAACAATCTTGATCTCCAAGCAAAATCAAAAATAGATGGTAGTATAAACAATGAAGCAAGATTAATAGTAAACATATATGCACCAAGTGGTATAGCATCCAAATTCTTAAAGGAGAAGTTAAGTGAGTTACAGGAAGAAATAGGTAATAAAGCTGATGGGGGCACCTCAACATTCCCTTCTTAGGGAATAAATCTAACCAAAAATAAAGAAAGAAGCTAAGGAGATAAAGTATTATGAAAGTTAGATATTACAGACTTTTGGAGAAAACTGAATGGGAACAGAAAGGAATATACCTTTTCTCAGCAGCATATGGCATCTACACAAAAATAGACTATATATTATTAAGGCAATAAAAACTTCACAATCAAATGCAAAAGGCAAAAATATTAAATCTGTTTTGAATCATAATGCAATAAAAATAAATTCAAGAAAGGGCAGTGGAAAGATAATCTGGGTTTTTTGTTTTTTGTTTTACATTTTTATTTAAAGTTTTGAAATCTAAATTTTATTCCTCTATTTCTCCCCTTCCCACTCAATGAGATTATAAGCAGTCAGATATGCTTTATACATATGCAATTATGTAAAACATTTCCATATAAGTCATTTTATATAAGAAGACTCAAATAAAAGAAAAAAATGAAAGTAAAAAGTAACATGTTTCAATCTGTATTCAAATAATAATCATTCATTCTCCAGGAATAAAATACTTCACATCATCATTCATTCTTTGGGATTGTTTTAGACAATAATGCTGTTTTTGTGTAAAACACACACAGTTCCTCCTGTTTCTGTTCACTAGGCACGATTCATGTAAATCTATCCAAGTTTTTCTGAAATCATCCTGACTTGTCATTTCTAATAGCACAATAATATTCCATTTTAATCAAAGACCACAGCTTGTTTGGCTTTTCTTGATTTACAGGCATGCTTTTGATTTCTAATTCTGAGCCACTAGAAAAAAGAGTAACTATAAATATTTTTTATGCAAATAGGTCCTTTTTTCTTTTCTTTTCATTAAAGCTTCTTATTTTCAAAATATATGCATGGATAATTTTCCAACGTTGACCCCTGAAAAATCTTGTGTTCCAAAATTTCTCCCTTTGCCCCAGTCTGCTAGAAGGCAAATAATCCAATATATGTTAAACATGTTAAAATATATGTTAAATTCAATATATGTATACATTTTTATACAATTACCATGTTGTACAAGAAAAATCAGATCAAAAAGAAAAAAATGAAAAAGAAAACAAAATGTAAGCAAACAAAAAAAAAGAGTGAAAATGCTATGTTGTAATCCACACTCAGTTCCCACAGTCTTTTCTCTGCATGTAGATGACTCTCTTGATCACAAGATCATTGGAAGTGACCTCAATCATATCATTGTTGAAAAGAACCACGTCCATCAGAATTGATCTTATAATCTTGCTGCTGCTGTGTACAATGATCTCCTACTTTTGCTCATTTCACTTGGCATCAGTTCATGTAAGTCTCTCCAAACCTCTCTGAAATCATTCTGCTAATCATTTCTTATAGAACAATAATATTCCATGGCATTGATGTACAATAACTTATTCAGCCATCCTCCAACTGATGGGCACCCCTTCAGTTTCCAGTTTCTTGCCACTACAAAAAGGGGTGCAACAAACATTTTTGCATATGTGGATCCCTTTCCCTCCTTTATGATTTCTGTGGGATATAAGCTCAGTAGAAACATTGCTCAATCAAATGGTATGCACATTTTTATAGCCTTGTTGGCATAGTTCCAAATTGCTCTTCAAACTAAATAATTTAATCCTAAAGAATAAGTAGATTAAAGAGCAAATCAAAGAAGCAATCAATAATTTCATTGAAGAGAATGATAATGATAAAACAATTTACTAAAATTTATAGAATGCAGCAAAAGCTGGACTTAGGGGAAATCTATTTCTCTCAACTTTTACATCAACAAAATGTTAAAACAACAAAGCAATGAAATAGTACCCAACCAAAGAAACTTTAAAAAGAAGATATAAAAAATCCCAAATTAGCACTGAACTGGAAATCCTGAAAATCTAAGGTGAGATCAAGATTGAAAGAAAAAAAAACAATAAAAATAACAAATAATAAAAACACCTTAAACAAACTATGCTGACCATTATCACTACAATAATTCAGTTAGCTGAATGAGAAGAAAAAGAAATCAGAATAGGCAATGAGGATACAAAACTGTACTCTTTGCAGATGTTATCATAATATATCTAAAGAACTCTAGAGTATCATCATAGAATTGACAACTTTAGCAATATTGCCAAATATAAAATAAACCTACATAAATCATGAGTATTTCTTTATCTGACCAAGAAAGTTCAACAGCAAGAGACAGAGAAATTTCATTTATCATAATTGTAAACATTATAAAGTAGGAATCTCCTTGTCAAGATAAACCCAGGAATTCTATGAACTCAGAAAATTACTTTTTCTAATTTAATTAATAATTAATTATTATACTTATAATTAAAAATAATAAATAATTAATAATAATAAAATAATTAATAATTAAAGTAATTAAAATTACTTTTAATGCAAATAAAATCATATCTAAATTATTGGGAAAATATCAGTTGTCCATGCATGTGCTGAGTTAATAAAATAAAAATAACAATTTTACCTAAACTATTCAGAGCCATACTTATCAAACTATCAAGCAACATCTGATAGAGCTTGAAAAAATAACAGCAAAATTCATACACAAGAACAAAAAGTTAAGTATATTAAGAGAATTGCTGAAAAAAAAATCAGAGGAAAATGAACTCGTACTACCAGATCTCAAACTGTGTTGTAAAGCTATAGTAGCTATCTGGTACTAGTTAAGAAATAGAGTGGTGCACCAGTGGAATAAAATAGGTGCACAGCACACAGTAATCAATTATAAACCCAAAGACTCTAATTTGGGGGATAAGAACTTATAAAAAAAAAGTTCTAGGAAAAAACAAGATCGAAATTGGTACATGATTTGGGCATAAAGGATGATATCATTTGCAAATTAGGAAAGTGAGGGATAATTTGCCTGTCAGATCTTTAAAGAAGGGAGGAATTTATGACCAAAGAAGAATTACAAAAAATTGTGAAATGCAAAATAGACATCTTTGACTACATTAAATTAAAAAGTTTTTGCACAAACAAAACCAATAGAAGGGTAGTACAAAACTGAAAAAAAAATACAGCTGTCTTTTCTGATAAAAGTCTCATTTCTAAAATATTTAAAGAATGGTGTCAAATTTATAAGAATATAAGTCATTCTCTAGTTGACAAATGGTCAAAGGATATGAACAGAAAATTTTCAGCCATCTATAGTCATATCAAAAATGCTCTAGATCATTATTCATTAGAGGAATGCAAATTAAAAACTCTGAGGTATCACCTCTTACCTCTCAAATTGGCTAAGATGACAAGAAAAGATAATGAAAAATGTGGGAGATGTGTGAAAACTGGGACATTAATGCATTGTTCATGGAGCAATTTGGAACTATGCCCAAATAGCTATTAAACTGTGTGTACCCTTTGATCCAGAAGTGCCGTTACTAGGTCTCTATCATAGGAAATCATAAAGAAGGGAAAAGAACCTACATGTACAAAAATGTTTGTAGCAGCTCTTTTTGTGGTCAAAATTGGAAAATGAATAGATACCCGTCAATTGAGGACTGGTTGAATAAGTTATAATATATAAAGGTAATGGAATATTAATGTTTCATTAAAAAAATTTTAAAAATGATGAACAAGCTGATTTAAAAAAAACTGGCAAGATTTACATGAACTGATGCTGAGTGAAACCAGCAATATATTGTACACAATAACAGCAATAATTTGCAATTATCAATTTTTTTCTTCTTAGTGGTTCAGTGATCCCAATAGACTTTGGATAGAAAATTCCATCTACATCTAGAAAAACGATTATAGAGGTTGAATGTAAATCAACCCATGCTATGTTCACTTCATTTTTTTTTCTCTCCCATGATTTTTCTCATTTGTTTTGATTTTTCTCTCCTAACATGATTTATAGAGCAATGTGTGTTGAAAATAATTAAATAAATTAAAAACTGGAAATCAATAGAATACAAACTAATAACAAATAACCACCTCACACCATGCACCAAGATAAGTTCAAAATGGGTGCATGATTTAGATATAAAGGATGACACCAAATCAAATTAGAAGAGCAAATAATAGCCTACTGTCAGATCTATGGGGAAAAGAATAATTCATGACCAAACAAGAAAAAGAGAACATTACAAAATGCAAAATAGATATTTTTGGTTATATCAAATTAAGAAACTTTTGTACAAACAAAACTAAGATTAAAAGGAAAGCAAAAAAGTGAGAAATAATCATTATAGCCAGCATATTTGATAAATGTCTCATTTTTCATATACATGAAAAATTGTATCAAATTTATAAAAATATTATCTAGTTGATAAAGCTCAATGGATGGGGACAGGCAGTTTTTAGATGAGGAAAAATTAATTTTTCTTGAGTGTTTTTATTTTCATTAAGGTGGGAGATCCTTTTTTTGCATAACCTGATTTTTATGGAAATGTTTTGCATAATTTCACAAGGGGTTTCTTAATTGTGAAATTGTGAATGGAAAGGGAGGGAACCTGGAACGCAGCAATTTTAAAAACAAATGTTAAAAAAAATTCTGTTTTGAATGATATTGGAGAAACATATTAAACAAACAAAATTAAAAAGAAAGAAAAAAAAGAAATTAGATACTCTTTGTACAAAATTCATTCATTATTCAATATAACCAAAATCCAGCAGATTTTGAAGTCCTGCAACAGTCTTATCATTTCTCAGAAAATCCAATGAAATCCTGAAGCTTTCAAGTGCTTCAACAGTCTTATCATGTCTCAGAGAATCCAATGGTTCCTGAGGGTTTTCAAGTCCTACAACAATCTTATCATGTCCCAGAGAATCCAATGATTCCTGAGGGTTTTGAAGTCCAACAATTTTTGATGTCCATGATTCAAACACCATAATTGCCATGCTCTTTCAGTAATAGGCACAGTCAGCAATGGAAACACCCAATGTTTCTTGGGTCTTCTCCTTCATTTCAAGGGTCTGCTCAGTCTCTCTCCAACTGACAAGGTGAATACAGCTTATTAGCACCCATCTGATTCCTTCTCCACTTGTAGAGATACAAGCAAACCCTCTCCTTCAAGGAGTTAATCTATCTGGTCCCTTCCATTCACCACTTTCTGGATCTCTCCACATCACCTGGTGATTATCTAAAGATAGTGAAGCTGCTTGCACTGGACAATGCTCTTCTGGTGGGTTATAAAACCTGTCTGCTGGAGCCAGTGTATCTGTCAAAAATCAAGAAGTTAATAGTATAAAGAGCTAGATTAGAAGTTCTCTAGGGTTACCTGTGGCTTCCCCTTTCTTGGAGGAGCATCTTAATGTCTCTGTTTCTACTCTCTACTATTGCCTGTCCTTGAGGATTAAAAGGTATACCAGTGGCAAAAGTGTGCAAAATGTTTAGAAGTGTATGCAGGTCCATTGTCTGTTTTTATTGCTTGTGGCACACTCATAATTGCAAATGCTTGGATAAGGAATTCAGTGACCACTAGGGCTGTCTCCTTTGATGCTGGTATTGCAAAAGTGAATCCTGAAAAGGTGTCTACCACATCATGAATAAAAGACAGGCAAACAAAAGATTTATAACAGGTGACATCCATTTGCCAAATTTCATTGGGTCTCAAACCACGAGAGTTCTTCCCTGGAGGCAGTGTAAGAATGTGGAAAGGAAGGCAAGCTGTACAGGTTTTTACTATGCTCCTAGCTTCCTCTTTTGTTATTCCAAATTGTAAATGTAAATCTCGAGCAGCCTGATGATATTTAGAATGAGATTCCTGGACTGCTTGAAATAAAGGAGTATTGGCCAACATAGTTAGAAGGCAATCTGCCTTTGAATTACCATCAAAAATAGGACCTGGAAGTATAGTGGACATGCAAGATATAAATCTTACCTGGATGCTTTCTCACTTGCTCTTGAAGTTTCTTAAAGAACTGATATATATTAGAGGCTACAAATTTTATTTGGGCTATGCAATTCTTAGTACCACATCTAGTGAACAGGCTGAATCAAATATTATATTTATATCTTCTGGATAATAAGTAAAAGCTAGAATGATTGCATATAATTCATTCTGCTGAGTGGACTAAAAAGGAGTTCTGACTATTCTCTTTATAGTTAAGTTACGAGAGTATACAGTACAAATATTATGTTTGGATGCATCTGTAAAGATAGTTGGTCCTTTAAGAGGAACTTTAGAAACCTTTTCTTCAAGAATCCATCGCCAATTATGTAATAGTCTGGTTATCTTTAATGGAGACCCATGTGTAAAATTTGGAGCCATGGCTAATAAAATTTGCCACTCTGGGATGGTTTCACAGCATACATTAATTTGTGCATTGGCAAAAATGTGTATATCTTGTCATGTTTTATCCCAGATAATTGTACTGCTCCCTTAATGGCCTGTAATAAAATTATAGCCACAAGCACTGGGTAAGGAGTAAGGCTTTGTTCTGGTTGTGCTGGGAAGTTCGCCCACTTTATCACATTGTCTCCTTGATGAAGGACTGCTGTGGGTGCCTCTTATGTAGCAAAATCTGATATTTCCAAGGGTTTTTGAGTGATTTAACCACATTGGATAAAGCCAGTTCAACTTCTCTCAAAGCTTTTTGAGTTTCTTTTGTAACCTGGCATGGTGAGTTTAAAGCATTGTCTCCCTTTAAAATGTCATGTAACAGTTGCAATTGATAGGTAGTCAAGCCTAATACTGGACACATCCATTGGATATCTCCTATCAATTTCTGAAAGTCATTTAAGTTGTTTAGCTTCTCTGTTCTTAAGGACAGTTTTTGTACTGTAAGCACCTTAGGATATACTTCATATTCTAAATATTGAAAAGGAGCATGTCTTTGAATTTTTTTCTGGAGCTATGTGCAATTTGTAGTTCCTTAGTATTTCTATGGTCTTTTGTAGATATGCTTCTAACATTTGTTCCTTGGGTGCACATCCCAATATATCATCCATGTAATGTAATAACATAACTTTCAGAAATGCTTTTCTTACTAGAGAAAGAGCAGCAGCAACATACATTTGACACATAGTAGGGCTGTTTTTCATTCCCTGTGGCAAAACCATGCATTCATATCTTTTATAAAGCTCAGCTAAGTTAACACTGGACACTGAAAAGGCAAATCTTTTCATATCCTCCTTACCTAGAGGGATAGAATAGAAACAATCCTTAATGTCTATAACCCAAAGAGGCCATTCTCTAGGCAATTGCGTAGGAGATGGAGTCCAGGCTGAAGAGTTCCCATAGTTTCCATTTGTTAATTTACCTTTCTTAAATCAGTCAACATCCTCCATTTTCCAGATTTCTTTCTTACAACAAATACTGGGGAAGTCCAAGGACTTAGAGAAGGTTATAAGTGTCCTTGGTCAAATTGCTCCTGCATTTTATCTAATAAGGCTTGAATTTTATTGCTACCTAAGGGCCACTGTTCTATCCACACTGGTGTATCCGTTTTCCATTGGATAAGAACAGGTGAAAGTGTTGGCAGACTTTCAACAGCAGCCCTGCCTAAAAAACCAAAGTACTTACTTTTAACCCTAATCCTATCCATCTCAAAGGGGTAACACTAACTTTAGCTGCTATTGATCCTCCTATGCCAGACATATAGGTGTCTGCTTTAATCTTTGACCAGTGACTGGGCCAGTTGGCACCTCTAATGACTGTACGATCTGCACCAATCCTTCTAATGGTATGCCATTTATACAGATAGTGATCATAGGTTGGCCAGCTATTACAGCTGCTGTCCAGTATATTCCTGGATTTTGTTGCTTGGAATCAGAATCTGGGTGACTATCACCAGATTGCTTATTAGGAGTGTGTATCAGTAAACCTGATGCTACTATTTCTCCTGTGATAAGTCACACATTGTCTATCTGTATTAGTAACTGGGATATTTCTACACATTCCCCAGTTTCCCACATCAGTGTATGGATGGACACTGTTTTGTACATATTCTCAGGAGGTGAAATGATCAAGCCTACTATGCCTGGAGGCAAGGGATCCATTAGACTGGAGAGGAACAGATTTCACTTCTCCAGGGGGAATCTTAGTTGTCCCACCTGCATACAACTCTATTCTCCCCAATTGTAATCCCTTTCTTCCATCAGGTTGCTTCCTGGCTGATTGATTATATAATCTCTTTCTCCCATCAGATGGCTTTCTGGATGATTGGTCATGTCTGGGAACTGTACTTTTAGGCACTCCCTGGGTATAGCATCAGCTGCCATTATACCCCAAGTCTTTTTTTGCGTGGGGCCTTGGAGCTGGACCCCTCATCCCATTTCCCAGAATCAGTCTACATTCTGAGGCCCAATGGAAGCCTCTGTTGCATTTTGGACATATGGTATTGGGTCTTGTTCTCCTATCCTGTCTTCTCATTCTGTCTCTATGTCAACATTGAGCTTTGAGATGCCCTACTTTACCACACTGTAAGCATTGATGAGTATCTCTGGAAGTCCCTTGCCAGAAGGGACTCTGTCTTCTCATGTTGGGATCTTGGGAAGTCTGCATCATAACTTGGCTATAAAAGGCATTTGTGCTCACTGTGGCATAGCATCTTATGATTTCATCTAAAGGAGCATCCTTGGGTAGTCCTAGTATAATTCTTCGACAAACCTCATTAGCATTTTCTTTAGCAAGTTGCCTTATCAAAATGTCTGTTACTGCATTTTCACCATTAATTCATATGATAACTGTCTGCAAACATCCCAAAAAATCAGCAAAGGGTTCATTTGGCCCTTGTGTTATTTTTGTGAAGGCTTCACCCTTGTCATTTTTATTGTGGAGGGAAGCCCATGCTTTGATAGCAGCAGTAACAATTTGCTCATATGCTGCCATGGAGTAATTAATCTGTACTGAGATGTCTGCATAAGAACCTACACCTGTTAGTTGGTCACAGGTGATTGAAGCATGAACTTCACTTTGACTATTTTGTTGGGCTTGTATCCTACAGAGCTTACTATATTCAGAAAGCCACAACAAGTTTTGTCCAGGTTCTAAGCATAACCTTGCTATAGATTTCCAGTCATTAGGGGTTAAGATTTCATAAGCCAAATTCTATAACATCTTAACATAAGCTGATGTAACCCCATAAAGAGTGCAAACCTTTTTCAGGTCTTTGAGGATTTCTATGTCAAAAGGAGTGTATTTCTACTTTCTTTACCTGAGCAGTTAAACTGTTGAATCACTGGATACATGCCTAGTTTCAGATCACTTATATCCATCCAGTCCTAGGGGCTTTGAGTACTGCCTTTTGCAATCTACTCATAGGAGGGGGTAGTTGCTGGGGAGGAGGTGCTGGTGGCATCACTACCCCTCCCACTACTCTTCCTCCCTCTCTCCTAGAAGGTGGAGTTGATGGGGGAGAGTCAATTATTTGCTCTGTAGGCAGGGTTGAAGCTTCCTGGTGAAATAGAATGTCACCACACCCTTGAACCTCACTTAAATCTCCATGCTCTGTGGGGATATGGTCTATAAACTGTTCTTTGTCTTTGTTCTCTTTTTCCTCACACTTCCTCATCTACTTGTTCTGAAAACTTTTCTTTTTTCTATAACTTGTAGGATTTTTTAAGGCCAATTGTATTATGTTGTGTGTATATATATATATATATATATATATATATATTATATATATATATATATATATATAAAATGTTTCTTTGGAAATTGACTTGGAACCATTATCATTATAATATTCACATAGTTGATCTACAAGTTTCCAATTATCTAGAGTAATTTCTTCTTCATTGAAGAACCAAGGGGACGTACATTCTAATGTATCCAGGAATCCATCAATCTGCCCCCAAGTTATAAATAAACCCTGTCTCTTTATCAGTCTGACTATGCTTTCTGCAGATCTCCTTTCAGGTGGGGTTGGGGATGGGGGAGAATATTTTCCCAATATCTGCCCTATTTCAGCTAGAAAAAGTTACTAGTTTAGCACTTAACAAAGTAAGTTCCCTGTTTGTTTACTCACCCTATTTCCTGGTCACTGGGGACTTCTTCAGTGAAAGTGGGGTCCTTGGTCTCACATTCATGCGCCAAATGTGATGACTGCGTTAGCACCTTGGATACTTTAGAATCAGTCAGAGTCAGGATCAGCAAAAGTCCTTAATCTTTATTCTTTGTGGACATGAATGGAATGGCCACATGAATACAGCCAGGAGTCACTCTGGCTTTCTTACTCTACCCTTTTTCCCTCCTCCCAATCTCCCTATACACCAACCAATCCAGCCAGCACAGAATGGTGAGGCGGGCCATTTTCCAAGCAAATGCTAATAGCATATTGTCCAATTGGTAATTAGCCTTAAGTATTTGCTTGTCTAAACCTCAGTGCATGAACTCAAGAGTTTCAGCCCTTTACAGATATATTCACTGGCTTCCTTCCTATGATTCCTTTAATGATGAAAACTATCTCAAAATGATCTTTGAACATTATTTATGATTCTATGAGTGCTCAGATGTTATAAAATAAAATTAGAGGCTTACCAAGCATATTATCAGTAATTGTACTTTAAGTACTCACAAGAGGCTCATGCATTATAGATAATTTTTGTGAAAAGATAAATGATAGCTTTAGGACTTATCTCACCTTCTGAGAATCCATGATCCTAAAATTGAAGAGGAATCACATGTACACTAAGTTTTTATTATGTTTTTTTTTGGGGGGACTTCAAGACTCAGGAAAATATTTTGATTTTCAATAGATTTTGCTGCAAGGCATATGCTTGAATAATGTAGTCATCTTAAAAAAAAAAGTCAACAGAATTGGTTCCCCTGGATAAGTGTATATTTGCTGCGTGAAAACAAATTCCACACTGATTCATGTAGAGGAGAGTTAAAAATATAATTAGGTGATTCCTTAGCATTAAATCCTAAGATTTTTGCAGGCAAAATATTTTTCAGTCATTTTATTAAGCCTTTTAATGTCAATGTATTAAGTGCTTTCAGAATGAATATTTTAGAATTGAGAAAAATCATCTCATTGGACCTATTATATAAGCTTGTAAGTAATATGTATATATACTTACATTTTTGCTTGATTTTTCTTGTTGAAAGCCTTTTTATTTTAACATATGGTATAAGTGTTATTTTAAAATGCCATCAGACTTGTTTCTCTATTTGTTCATTATCTTTAGTTTATATAGAATGTCATTTATAATTTTGTAATCAATTTAATTTAGAGATTAATCCGTGCACTTGCTACCTAAAAGAAATGCAGTAATTGATTATTTCTAAAATAAAAACTGAATATCAAAAATTCTCTTGAGTACTAAATTTTTAATGTGAAATATTAGTTGTCAATAAAAGTGCATATATTAAAACTGTATTGTACAATGCATACATATTTTTTCTTTTTCTATTTATGAGGCAGATGGAAGGCTCACAATTACAGTCAATTTTGGGGAATGACTTTAGAAGAAGGATACAAATTTCGACTTGGTACCTTCCCTCCCTCACCTACACTTCTGAGCATGAATGAAATGACAGTAGGTATTCAATCTCTGCTTTTGAAGGTCTGGGTGATGATGTGTTTTTGTGTTTTAGTAATGCTCCAAACCCCAGCACATTATTTATGATATTAGTTAGGGATTAAACTTAGAACCTGCAAATTCAGTGACATCAAATATGACCAACCAATCAAATAAAGTCTTATGATTGAAGAGTAAGATTAATGGAGTAATACCAAATTAGAAAAATGTCATCAAAGATTTCATTTAGATATATATGTTGTTAGGTAATCTGTGAAAAATAATTCATCTTTATGAAGTTATCCTAATTAATTTTAAGGAAATACATTTATTCTTGAAAGTAATGATCATGATCTGTTTTATAAGTGATATTTTCATGTCTTTGGAAATGAAATCAGCTTTTGAGAATCAATTCATTTGGAGGAGAGAAATAGAGCTTAGTATTATAATATGATGGGAGAACAGAACCTCTATAAAATGGAGATGCCATTACTGGAAAGCTCATCCCCAATAGGAGACCAGGATCAGGAAGACCAGGATAAAGATGATGAAACCATCAATGGAAGAAGCCCATGTGGTAGTTTCCTAGTTTAAGGAATTAATCTTTTTAATTAGGGTCCTAAAGTCCTTTTGAAGGAAAGCCAATAATGTCAGTATTCTCTAAATTTAAATACCTAAGAGAAAATTTCCAATTATCTTACCTTCACTAAACTTTTGAGAATAAATAGATTTCTGTTTTAAAAAATAAATATGGCCTATATTGCATTGCTTGCTTTCTGTGGGAGAGACAAGAGAGGAAGAAGAGAAGTGTGGAACACAGGGTTTTGCAGAGAAGCATATGGAAAGCTGTCTTTGCAGTTATTTTGAAATATTAAAGATTATTATAAAGAAAACTAATAGAATAAATGCTTCTGAGAGCAAATGCTATTTCAATTTTGTCGTGTATTGCTAGAGCCAATAGAGAACTTGACACAGGCATGGTAAATTGTAAAGTATGGGTTAGCTCCCTGGAAGCCTTGGGGTCAGCCAGAGTCAAGATGAATTAAAGTTCTTGGTCTTTAGGGGGAGAAGTAAAGGAGATAGGCAAGCAGAATCCATGATTCTGGAGTCTAGAGTCACCAACCTCTCTCCTCCTCATCCTGCCGCTAAGTGACTGGTCTCTCTTCCTTCACCCTCTCTCCCTCCACCCTCCAATCCTTACCTATGATTATCTTAACACCAAACATTCAGTAAGCACCAATGGTGAGAACAGCCATTTATCTGAATATATGCTAATAGAATCATTATCTTACATTGAATAGGTAATTAGCCTTACAGGCTCTGTTGTCTGATTCAAGCATACCTTTTTGGGGTTTCAGCCCTCTACAGCAAATAATAAATGTTTATTGATTGTTTAATTGCTTGATAATATTAACAGTTCATTCACACAATATTTTATAATTTATCAAGTCCTTTTCCAAAACATTTCTTGATTGGGGATACAATATTATTATATCTACACATGAGGACACTTAGTATAAGAGAGGCAAAGTAAATTGATGGAGGCAAATATCTAGTATGTAACAAGAGTTCAAATTCCAGCCTTGATGTTTCTATTATAAAGTCTAATCCTCTCTCTAAAAAAAAACAAGTAAATAAACCAAAAAAACTCTACTAATTGGTATACAGTTTATCAAAATCTCTTAGAATAACCCTTTGATTGCTGTACATCTCCACATTGAAACCATTGCATAAATCTCATCTTTATTCAAATGAGTTATGCCAGTATTAGCAAAAGTTTGAACAGTAAAATAAAAATCTATTAAAAGTTTTTTGACAAAGAATTGCAAAGATTTTGGGGGGTTGTTGTTGTTTTTTTTTTTTTTTTTTTTTGGTATTATTTTCACAAGTGTTAGGATTTAACTATGAGAGCAATACACAAGTAAGTTTCTGCTCAAGAAACCAGAAAAAATTCCTAACATATAAATATGGGTTGTCTTTCAAACAGTTATGTCTTGCAGCTGACCAAGGCTTCCAACTAAGATGTCAATTGTTTTCTTAAGACAATCAAGGTACAGATCTAATTACTATTTAAAATCAAGACCTGTTAGAAAAGAAACCATGAGAGGAGAGAAAAAAAATTTCATCTAGCTCTGTCTTTTGAATGTGTCTGGGACCAGCAAATGTGGATACAGATGCTTTCTGGGAGACTGAAACATAAATTTACAATTCTGAATTTTCACTGTCTATTGACTTGACTGTCTCAAGACAAAACAATCTAAAATCTTGCTTCAATTCAAAGACAAGTTTTAAAGTTAGAGCAAAGCAGTGTAGTGTAGCAGCTAAATAGCTGGTCTTAGAACAGGAAGTCTTGGATTTAAGTCTTGTCTCTGACATATAATGGCTGTGTGATATTGGGTAAGTCACTTGATTTTTCAGTAATCTAGGCAACTATAAGTCTTTAAGTGGCAGAGAAGGTGCTGGGCTTCATTGATAGAAGTTTCCTCACTTGGGATTTTCCTATACAAAAGAAATTACAACTCCAGTCACTATTACTAACTATATCTCAGGTAGAAATGTCTAATTATATTCTATATCCCTTCTGATATTAAGATGGCTCATTCATTCATGTGTTTTAGGTTCCTCTTGATGGGATTGCTTTTATTGGAATTAGGATTTATAATTGAAACAGCTCTTCTCATCAGTGTTTGGAAAATCTTGATGTAACAGTCTCTTCTGTGGACTAATAATCATTTATAATTTAGAATCTTAGAAAATTGATTGAAAATACTGGAAGGTTAAATTATTTGTCCCTGGTCATACAGGTGTTATTTTATCAGGGTTTGAATGCAGATTTTCTCAGTCCCAAGGTCAGCCTTTTATACTATTTGGCTTTGACATTGTAATGTATTAGACTTTTCTTCTACTCTTTTGGAAGATGATTGGATTTTAAAATTCCAAATTCAACTTATGTTGTCTATGATATTGTAAACTAATTATATCATAAGCTATTTAAAATATATAATTTCCATCTTTATATCCTTAGCAAAGTATTTTGTGAACATTTTTGGGAGTAGGATAAAAATTATGATCTTTTTGTAAAAGGTTGCTACAGGCAAATGCCAGTGATGTTGCACTTTCTATGCATTATATGCAACTTAACAGTCTCAGAGAATTTCTTGGTGTCATTGAAATTTTGACCTGTCCAGGGTTAAAAGTAGAACATAGGTCTTCTTGTCTCTGAGTCTGGTTCTATAACCACTATGTCATGCTGTTGCTCACCCTGACCTAGTACTTAGTGTTTGCTGAATTGTTCATTCCTTTGTAACCTGTTTAACAAACATTTATTAGGTATCTATATATGCAATCATGTGAACAATTTAGAGTAATTCCTTCTGGCTTTTAAAACGTTAAATTCCACTTTATATTCTATTAAAATATTAGATAGTTTTTCTGAATTTTGCTGTACAAAAATAAGACCATTTCCTAGTTTTCTTTTTTTAATGGCATTGTGTGCATTGAAAAAACTCCAAGGAAAAAAGCAAACAACAGAAAGTAACAAAACCAAAACTATTTCTTCTCTCTGCAGTAGGCAATAAGTAAGTTTTGTTGTATCTACAAATTGCTCTATGAACAAAACTTTTTGGTGTATATAGAAATAATTTTCAGGCTTACTGGGCTTGTATTTTTATATTGATATTTTAGCAACCAGAGTTTCTTAATATACAACACCATTTAGAGTTTGTTCTATCAATGAAACTCACAATTCATTTCCAAATTGCCTCTACCATAGTCCAGAGAAGGTGATCTAATCACTCTGTATCACTTATTGGCTTAGTGATTTTTCTGTAGGAAATTCACAACTGTGGTATTTAATTGCAAAATTTAATGACAATTACTATATAAGAATTTAAATCATCTAGTAGCATGTATTCATAAAAGACAGTTTCTTTTAGTCCAAAGAAGAAAATAAGAAAAAATTAAGTTGAAATGAGAGTAGTATATCATCCATATTCAGAACAAAGTAGGGAAGCTGCTTCTCATTCTGATGCATAGTAGTGAAGGTAGAAGAAGTTTCTAAGAGTTGCAATTTCCTAATCTCTAGTAGTGTGAAAGTGAATCAGAAATGAAAAAAGGCAATTCTAGGGAGAGTATTACTTCATTGAACTCTCTCTCTATATATATACAACTGTATAAATAGTTGAAAAAATAGGCAAATTCCTTTCCTGAATTATTGCACACATGCAAAGACATTTCACTAAAAAAGATGAAAAGAACCAAATGGTTACTGGATGAAACATCTTGAGGAATGAATTTTTCATTTAGTGCCTCAATATTCTGTGCATCAATAACAGTTCATGTTTATATAATGCTTTAAGATTCATGGGGTATTGTGTAGACCTCTTTCTTCATTTTATACTTGAGTCCAATCAATAAGTATTTTATTACTTATTACATGCTAGATGCTATGTCAAGTGCTGGAAATACAAATACAAGTCCAAAAAAGTCATCTGATCTGAAAGAGTTTTCCTTCTAATGGAAGATTCTATCTCAAAAGAAATTGAAGAGATGGGGCAAAGAAAATATGAAATTTCAATATAGTAAAGAAAGTATAGAATGTCAGGAACAGAGCTAGAGAGGAATATTGAGACATGATTGGCCTGGGCCTTTTCCTAAAATGAAAATTCTGTGAGTAATTAGTCACTTGATTGGAAAGGGCTGCCGGGGTGGAGTGTACATCCAGTATAAGTCCAAGGATTCAGTGATCATCCAGAGTGAGGAGACTTCCATAGTATAGTTAACAAAGTCAAGAGCATCACAAGTGAAGTATGAAGAAATTAGAGAGGGAAAGTCATTAGTTAGGATTATAAAGATAACAATTGTCAGATTCTAAATTTAAACCTCCTTTCCTGTTGACTTTAAGGTCTACTTCCTTTCCAATGCATCACATTTCCTTAGCTTCCAAATTCAGATTCTGAACTTATATTTAAATCCTTTATGGATAGGATTAAAATAAAATCAGAATAGACTTCTTCACCTTTATTCTGGCTAAAATAATATTTCACTTTTACTAGTGAGTCTAGAATTAGAGCTTCCTTTGAGTTATTAACAAGCTTTTCCTTTGAAAATGTAAATACTACCAGGAGAGTCAAGCTGAACTAATAGTTTTTATTTGAATCTTAATAGGAATTAGTTTAATGAGTTTATTTCCTCCTAATTTCAAGATAACATCAATTAAATAGAAGGACTTGCAGTTTTGAAAGAAGGAAGGTAAGGAGGAAGAACTATAGAATCTTGGCATTTCCTGGAAGTAGAAGAAAAAAAAAAGAAAGAATACATTGAAGATAAATGAACTGTGACATTTCCCTTCTCCCTCCCCCAAATCATCATTATACCTTTGGGTCATCTATTTATACCAGGAGAACAATTTATTTCATTGAAGAGAATATTTTTTTATAATGAATTGAAGCATATATTCTTTATTGGAGCATTTTGTTTTTTACTTAAGTTTATGACTATGGAAGTCATTAATGTTTAAGTGTGAAAATGGTTTGAATTGGTTGAACTACTGTTTGTTTTAATGATTATTTTTCTATTGGATAAATTATATTTCTGTAGAAAATATTGGCTTGGATTGAGGTTGAAGTTAATTGACATATGAGCTCACAGAAATGTAGATTAGATCTTAAAATAAAACTGCTTTTTCCTTCCTTCAAAATTATGTGTACATAACAGATAACATCTAATTCAAGTAAATTAAATTCAATAGATAATTATAAAGTACTGTATTTACAAGGCTAGGCAAAGAGAAAGAAAAAAAAATGATAAGGATACAAGTGTAACAATATCCTTAGCCTCTTAAAGTTTACAACATGGTAGAATCTTCAAGTTATAATGTATCTTACAATAGTATTTCATTTTACCCCAGAAAGCGCTGCTAATCATTAACCAAATCCTATTTTTGACTCAAGGAATATTCTGGGAAGGTCCACATCCCACTCTGGTGGTAGTTGTACTGAGTATCAGAAGAACTTAGGTCAAGTGCTGTGATCTTTGTAGTTCCTAAAGAGAAGATGATCTAATCTAACATCTATCTATTTCTGTTTGAGTGGTTGTACTCCTTAGGCTAAGGGATATGCGTAATGTGAATATGCCCACTCAAAATAGCTCTTGAGGCCCTTTTTAGGAGAAAACTTGCCACTAACTGGGTCCTCCTTTATTTATCTGAGTTCCAAGCAAGTATCCAGAAGACACTGAATTGGTCACATAAGTAAATAAACAGCTTTACTTAATCATACAGAGTTCTTGTTCAAAGATATAGAATCAACAAAGGAACATATGTAATTACTGTGTTTTAACTACATCCTTGTGGCTTCTCCTAGTATAAAACAATCTTTAACAAGTCTATAAATATTACACAAATTTGGGAATTATAGGACCCATTTCATGATGCCAAAATTCAACTTCATTTATTCCTCTTGTGAGTTTCAAACCTTCCCAATGCAAGACTTCATATATTGTCTTCATGCCAGGATTATCAAATGTCCCTAAAGCAGCCAGTAACTCTTGATTTGGCTAATGATTCCTTGGTGCTTCCTTTCTGGGTTCTTTCTGTCTCTTTTCATCTCAACAATTCTATTTAGCTGTCACTATCAGGAATCTCTAACTACTTCTTTCCACATTACTTATTGTTTATGAAATAAGACATTGACATAAAATGTAGGCTGGGTTGAAAGAGAAACTCCTCAGTCTATCATTTCCATTTCCCTCTATCTTTTTACTCTGTCTTTTAAATAGCTATTATAAACACTCATCATACCCATCTCTTTCACCTGATGTATTTTATATATGCTAACCTATGCCTCCAGTTCAAATTTGACTTCTTTGTCTTTTCTGTCTTTTATCTTTATTAGTGAAGCCCATAAATTGTCAAGTGGTGCATAAATTTAGAATTTGCAGTCCACTGAAAGTACAGAGAATTTGCTTGACTATCTATAATTACCATGTCAACTATATAGCATAGTGCTCATTTAGATACCTAAAATATGACAATTATACTAAAATTATATGCAGCTGGTATTTGTGCATATAATCAATGTGATACATATACAAAAACCAATAATATATGACAATTTTTGCCTGCTAGGAAATGGTGACTCCCTCACTTTTAGTCCTTTCTGCCTTGTCTTAGTTTTAGGAGTAGGGCTCATGTTGGCTTGGGCCATAAACATGACAACTATTTAAAATCATTATTGATTGAATATGAAAATCAAAATTGAAAGATTATATGTGGTATTCATCTTTGATTGAATTTGATGAATTGAATATACACTATTTTAGACCTGAAAGGTAGTTTTCTCTTCTACTGTAATGTTCAGGCTAGTTTTCTGGAGGGTCTTGGGACCAGCCTTGGTCTCAGTGGAGAAGTGAAGAAGGACAGGCTAGCCACCAGGAGAGTCTTTGTCTTTGAGTCTGTTCGAGTCCTCTTGGTCTGACTCTGACCTCTTAAATAATATATTACAATTAAATCCATTCATCATACTGAGTATATGCCAATTATTATATCACTAGGGAACCATTATTTGTTGTAAGATTAAATTAATCATACTGAACTAGAGACCTATAAATCACCATGCTAAACTAGATAACCATTGTCTTATCAATTCCACTGAGTTAAAACCTTGTTATAAGAATCCTTGCATCAAGTATATTTCTCCAGAGTTCTGAGCCATTACATTCTACCAACTTTTTGTCACTATCAACAAGCAATAAACACAATCAGACCTTATATTCTCTCCATCTTTAAGTTAATTGTGATGTTTTAAAGCTATGATTCAGTGACGAATATTTCATGTTAAAAGTGTGCTTGTTCTCCACACACACACACACACACACACACACACACACACAAAACTTCTCAAAGAAGTCCTTCATTTATGAATGCAAAAATCTCTCTATGCTTTTGAATATATGATAAATGTTTGTGTATATGTGTGTATGTTTGTATTTATAATTATTGCTATTCTTATGGTAACACTTTTAAGTATTAGTAAGGATTGAGCAATAATTTCACAATTTTATAACCTCCATCAGAGATAGAATTTATAATCCAATTAATTTTCTCATTTTGATTCTCTTTAGCTCCATTTTATTTTTTCTGTAAGTTTCTATGAGACTGTAATGTTAGGGTCCAAGTGAGGTGGTTCCACTGTCTTTGAAGGAGAAAATAGTTTAATAATTTTTTCCACAATTCTTTTTTTATTTCTTTCTTCTTCTAATCTTCCATTTTCATCTATGATTGCCTGTGATATAACTTTCCTCAATTGATTATATTTACAAGCTTTCTTTGAACTATTTTTCCCTTTCACTGTCCATCTCTTTTCTATGAAATAACTCTGATCATAATTATCATTTATCATTCTGCATAAGATTTTACAGGTCAATTTATATTCTAGCAAAATGTTTTTGGCAGTCATTTTTTCCCATTGACATGTATGTAGATGCTTGCCTTCTAGGCTTGTTGGGTCTTTTTTGTGGTACTTAATTTACTCTGGTTAAACTTCTAGATGAAATTATTATTGTTGGTGTTGATTTCATTTCTGTAACCCATTACAAGCTCATACAGCAAGATGTCTGCCATTTATATAAGGATCACTTAGTATTCCTTTGAAGATATAGCAACAGAAATTAACTTTTTCAATAGTAATCTGATAACAAACCTCTTGTGAGACACAAAACAGGGATTTGTGTTTGCAAACTATATTCACTGTAATGAAGAAAATCATGTGCAGAATTTATGTTGAGGAAGGAATCCCTGTGAATGATCGGCTGTAATGACCGCGTATTTAAAATCAGCCAGAGTCAGGAATTCAGTTTAAGGGAAAAATCTTCAGTCTTTATTGAAGTGAAGAGGTGAAAAAAGATTGCGATAGCAATATGGGCAGCTGCGACAGGAAGCCAGCTAGCAGAGAGAGACCTGAGCTGAAAAGCCGTCACAATCACAATCGCAAAATGCTCCCAGTCTCTCCTTCCCCTTCCTTTTCCACTCCCCTGCCTCCACCCACCAAAATCATCATTTCCTATACAACACATCAGGACTTGCACAAAGAGTGGGCCGGGGGCCATTCTTTCTCCAAGCTTATATATTAATAGAGTATGGTCCAATTACTATTTAGCCTCATGTGCTTGGGACCTCAGTGCATCAACTCAAGCCTCAGCCCATTACAATCGGTTCCTTTAAGTGATCCTATAAAGACCTTCTCTAGAAAGAAATGAATACCACTCAAAGGACTGTGGATTAGGCAAGACCAAGTGAATGAAAAGAGTTTATTACCTAGCTTTCTCCTGCTATTCTGCCATATTGATTCTGGATCATTCAATATTCATGATAATGGAGCTTGTTCAATAACACATGATTCTGGAATCCACTGTATCTGGAATATTGTACAGATAAACAATGAACTGAATCCAGGGATGCAGAGGGGAAGAGAAAATGAATTGGATTACTTTTGGGGAATTAAAAACACTTTTAATAATCCCAAATTTCTCAGGAAAACAATGGCCCACTTTTTCCAATACAAAATTTTAATGGTTTTGCTTTATGCACAATCTTCCAAACCTAAAGCTGAATATCTCACTAAAGGTAATGGAAAAACTTGTAGTGAATTTGAGTGGGCTACAATAAATAACCAATAAAGAAACTCAAAAAGAATAGAATGAGTGATGGACATCATCTAGGAATTGCATGATTTAATGTGGCAAGATCAAATTATATTAAGTGAACAACAAAGTACTCTATTATTACTTTGAAAATTTTGGGAGAAAGGGAAGATGGTCTCCAGCATATTTGGTGGACCCATTCTCATTAAGCTTGAAGAGAATATAATAAATGTTGCACAGATAGGGCAGGCATAGCAAGCATCTTTGGAGGAAATTCAAGTTTATGATATGATATTCATTCAAATATTTGATTTCTTGGTCTTAAAGAATATGCAAAATTTTAATGAGGTACAATTCACAACTTTGCAAGTTGGAGACCATTGACAAAAATTAATTGAGAATATGGTTTAAGGGGAGTAGCTTGGTGGTGCAATAGATAGTATTGGACCTGGAGTCAGGAAGACTCATTGTCCTGAGTTCAAATCCAGCATCAGACACTTACTAGTTATGTGATTCTCAGTAAATCATTTAACCTTCTTTGCCTCAGTTTCTTCATATGTAAAATGAGCTAGAAAAGGAAATTGCATACCACTTCATGATTTTTGTCATGAAAACCTCTGAAAACAACTGAAAACTGACAGAAAAAAAATAAATGTAGTTTTCCTTAAAATTATAAGTAGCATCTATCAAAAGCCATCAACAAGCATTATATGTAGTGGGGATGAGTTAGAAGCATTCCCAATAAGATCTAGGATGGAACAATTTTGTGCATCATCACCACTATATTCAAGTTCATACTAGAAATATTATGCTTTAGCAATAGAATAAAAAAAAATTGAAGGACTTAGAGTAGACAATAAGGAAAGAAAACTATCACTCTTTGTAGTACTATGATGATGTATCCAGAGAATCCTAGAAAATCAATTAAAATACTTGGAACAATCAACAACTTTAGTAAAATTGCAGGATATAAAATAAACCCTTATAAATCATTGGCATTTCTATATATTGCCCATTTCCCCCACTTTAAAATATAGGGAAATTCCATTTAAAATAATTGCACATAATATAATATATTTTGCAGTCTACCAGCAAAGCAAACCCTGGAACTTTACAAATACAATTACAAAATACCTTTTATGAAAATAAAGTCAGATATAAACAATTGGGAAAATATCAATTTCTCATAAGTACACCAATATAATATAGTAAAAATGACAGTTCTATTTATTCAGTGCAATTTCAATCAAACTGCCAAAAATTATTTTATAGAATTATAAAGATAATAGCAAAATTCACCTGGAAGAAAAAAATATCAAAAATATCAAGGAAATGAATGGGAAAAAATACAAAGGAAAGTGGCCTAAACATATGAAGCCTAAAACTATTTTATAAAACAACAGTAATTAAAACCATTTGTTACTGGCTAAGAAATACAGCGGTAGAGCAGTGGAATAGGTTATGTACTCAAGACATAGCAGTAAATTACAATGGTAATCTACTGTTTCATAAAGCCAAAGACTCCAGCTCCTGGGATAAGAATTCATTATTTGACAAAAATTGCTGGGAATATTGGAAAATAGTATAGCAGAAACCAGGCATAGTTCAGCATTTCACACCATATATCAAGATTAGGTCAAAATGGCTTCATAATTTAAGCATAAAAGCTCATAATATAAGCAAATTGGGAAAGCATAGCTTACCTGTCAGATCTTTGGAGAAGGGATTAATTTGTGGTCAAGGAAAAACCAGAGAACATTATGAATTGCAAAATGTGTGATTTTGATTACATTAAATTTAAAAGTTTTTGCACAAACAAAACCAATATAACCAATATTAGAAGGGAAGCAGAAAGCTGGAAAACAATTTTTATAGTCAGTGTTTCTGATTAAAGTCTCATTTCTAAAATATGTAGAGAATATATATTTCTAAATATATAAAATTATAAGAATACAAGTCATTCCCTAATTGATAAATGGTCAAAATAGACAATTTTCAGATGATAAAATTACATAATTATTAATCTTAATTGTGAATGAGAATGAGATTAAATCACTTATTTTAAAAAAAGCAGATAGAATTTTGTGAAAAGGAGAGGAAAAATGGGGAAAATTATCTCATAACAAAGTAGAAGGAAAAGGCTATAACAGAAAGGACAAGATTATAAACAGGAGGGCAGATTAAAGGAATAGGGATCAGAAGCAAAAGTCACTTTTGTGGAGGAGCAAGAAAAAGAGAGAAGGATAAACAGATGAAAATTATATGGAAGCAATTACATAATTATTAATCTTAATTGTGAATAAGAATGAGATTAGATCATTAATAAAAAGCAGATAGCAGAATGGATAAGGAACCAAAAAAATCACCTATATGTTGTTTATAAGAGACATCTAGTTGAACCATAAAGACACACAGAATTAAAATAAGGGGTTGAAGTATGCTTCAGCAGCAGTTAAAAAAAAGCAGGGGTAACAATAATGATCTCAGATAAAACAAAAACAAAATCAGGCTTAATTAAAAGAGATAATCAGGGAAACTTCATTTTGCTAAAAGGTATCATGGATAATGAAGTAACAACCAATTTTTATCAAGCTTCTCTTATAAAGGCCTCATTCTTCAAATGTAACTTGTGAACTAAGTAAATAAGTGAAGTAGGTTAAGTGAATTAAGTAAAATTTAT
This sequence comes from Antechinus flavipes, assembly GCF_016432865.1. Classification (NCBI taxonomy): domain Eukaryota; kingdom Metazoa; phylum Chordata; class Mammalia; order Dasyuromorphia; family Dasyuridae; genus Antechinus; species Antechinus flavipes. The sequence continues at coordinate 220,734,145 of NC_067401.1, forward strand.
ATAAAAATGCCATTCTTTGACAAATGTCTAAAGGATGTGAAGAAGCTGTTTACATATGATAAAACAATGTAGTCTATAGCAAAATGAAAAAAAAAAATTCTGAATCACTGTTGTCAAAGAAATGCAAATTTAAACAACTTTTAGGTACCACTTCAATCCTATCAGATTGATTTACAAGGCAGAAAAGGAAAATAATAAATGTTGGATGAGATGGAAATATAGGTACATTAATGGCCTATATTAGTAGAGTTATTAACTGGTCTAAGTATTCTGGAGAACAATTGGAACTATGTCCAAAGGACTATAAAACTATGCATGTCTTTTGACCTGACAATATTGCTACTATGTGTGTTTCCTAAAGAGATCAAAGAAAAAAGAGGACATACATAAAGAAACATATTGTAGCAGTTCTTTTTGTGGTATTTGTGGTATTAAGAAATTAGACATTGAAGGGTTTCAATTAGACATTGAAATGCCCATCATTTGGGGAATGCTTAAGCAATTTGTTTTGATGAAATTCTATTTTACTATGTAAAATAATGAGGTGTATGGTATTAGGGAAAAAAAAACCTGGTATGACCTTTATGAGCTGATGTAGAATGAATTCAGCAGAATTAGGAATCCATTGCACACAGTAACATTAGTTTTGTAATGGTGATCAGCTTTAAAAGACTTAACCATTCTCATCAATATGGGGATCCAAAACAGTTCCCAAAGACTCATTTTGAGAAATACACTCCATTTTCAGAGAATGCACTGCTAAACTCTGAATGAAAATTGAATTATATGCATATATATATACACATATATGTATATGCATATACACTTTATTTTGTTATTTTTAAAGATATGATTAATTAGGGAATACGATATGAATTATTTTACCTTTACAATTCAAATATAGTTTGTCTTCTAAATGAATGGGCAAAGGGCTGCCTGGAGGGAGAGAATTTGGAACTCAAAATTTAAAAAAAATGTTAAAAATTAAAAACAATAAATTAAACAAGAAGCTAGGGGATAAAAAGAAGTCAAGAAACGAAACTGTTAGTATATTAGAAAATATTCAGATTACAGAGATAAAGAGAGATGAGAACTAAGAAAAGAACTTTGATTTTGTAATGGGACTCCTGGACAACTAGAGTTTCAATAGAATGATGGGTATGGCAGTCAGAATTCATGATATTACCAAATGAATTACAGAGATGCCATAGAAATAGTAAATCTGAGCATTTGTTATGAGAACTTTGATGGTGAAAGCTGAAATAATAACTCGAGGTGATAGCAGATGAGGTAGGTTTTTTTCTCTACAAATCTTAAAGAATTAGTCATCTTCCTGGATGAAGACTCAGATATTTCACAGGGATCAAAACTGTAAGACAAAGTATTAGAGTTCTGATAGCATAATTTCAATCATTTGACAGGGAGTTGAAAAATTGGGGAATTCTATGGGAAGCAAATCTTTCCTAGAAATTGTGAAATTAAATCATTATAGTGTCAATTTCCAAATTTACTTCTATATAAGACTGGAATTTCCTATGGTCTTGTTGGATTCCTTTTATTTAATGTAATTCTGAAGAATAACAGGTTCTGCTAGCTGAAGTTATCTAGTAGTAACCACAAACAGAAATGTTATCATTATAGATAGGATAGTAAACATTTGTATTCCTACCGATGTGCATACAAATTTCTATTTGATCAAAAAAAACCATCTCTTCTCATTTTTCTTTTTTTTAAAAAGTTTTGAGAGAATGAGGAGGATTCAGTTTATAGAAATTCTGCATGGAGGCAGGGAAAGGTCAGTTCACAATCTGATTGGCTCTATTATTCAGACCATGATTACTAAGAGACTTTTATTTCATTAAGAAAGACATCTTCCAAGACCAATTATCAACTCTGATGGAAGTCACATCTCTCTTTTGAACATGAAGATTTTTTCATTAAAGTTTCTACATCAATTCAACACATCTCTCCATCTGAATATTTTCTAGGTATAATAAACAATATCCTCAAACATATTTCCAAGAAGTGTAACCAGGTTATAATCTGAAGTAAATGACAAATGCTTCTGGGGGAATAATTACTGTTATTGAGTGGAAAGAGGGAAAGATTCAAAACTCATTTCTGTATTCACTCAAAATGTGTTTTCAAAAGTATATATTTTTACACCCAGCGAAAGAACACTAGGAAATGAGTGTGGACCACAACATAGCATTTATATTCTTTCTGTTATTGTTTGCTTGCATTTTTGTTTTTCTTCCCAGGTTATTTTTACCTCCTTTCTAAATCCAATTTTTCTCATGCAGCAAGATAAGGGTATAAATATGTATACATATATTGTATTTAACATGTGCTTTAACTTTTTTTAACATATATGGGACTACTTGCCATCTAGGGGAGAGGGTGGAAGGAAGAAGGGGAAACATTGGAACAGAAGTTTTTGCAAGTGTCAATGTTGAAAAATTACTCAGGCATATGTTTTGTCAATAAAAAGCTATAATAGTAATAATAAAAATCTTCCAAAAGTCTTTACAACTGACAATATCAAAATACTTTAGACTGATGAATACTTTGTACAAACCTTATTCTATTATACCCTTAAAAAAAACCTGATCTTCAGAGGTTGGTGTCTGAAGAAGTAGATGAATTCATAAAGAAATCTTGCTAATAAGTAATATAATCTAACTTTAATTTCCCTTATCAATAAAAAAGAAGTCATTATTAAAAATAGTATATATTTTGAAAAAAATCTCTGAAAGTGTAGAAAAAAGTTATATAAATTATGATGGGTATGGGATGGGTATTAAGTTTAGAGTAAATCTATTGGGAAGAAACTATAATAGTAATGTATTTATGACTGACATTCTGAAACATAACATATCCTATTCTAGAGCAGTTGTGGTGTAATAGATAATGTTGAACTTAAGACTCAAAAAGAACTGGGTTCAAATCCTGTCTCTCATACTTTTAGGCGAGTGAGTGACCTTTGAAATACATTTAACTTTTCAATTTCAGTTCCCTCATTTGCAAAATAAAGATAACAATACCTGCCTAACGGAGTAATTTTAAGCTGTAAATTGATTTTATTAAGTGTTTTCTCTATACCTGTCATTGGCATGTATTGAGGATATAGGGACAAAAAATGAAAGTCCCTGCCTTATGATGAGGGAAACATTTGTATAACAATTTTTAAACTACAAAGCACATTTCAGAAATTATATTAATTGACATTTGTAAAAGTAATTTATATGGCACTGTGTTTTTATCAAATCAGTCTCTAAGTTAGGAAATTAACAAAGATTTATTGAGTACACATTAAGTTTAGAATTATTATGTACTAGATCTTGAGAGTAATTAAAAATTATGATTCTTGTTTAAAAATAGTATGCCCTTTTATTATTATTACAGCTTTTTATCTACAAGATATATGCATGGGCAATTCTTCAGTATTGACAATTGCAAAACCTTTTGTTCCAATTTTTCCCCTCTTTCCCTCCACCCCTTCCCCAGATGGCAGGTAGACCAATACATGTTAAATATGTTAATGTAAATGTTAAATACCATATATGTTAAAATATCCATATAGTTATTTTGCTGCACAAGAAGAATCAGACTTTGAAATAATGTACAATTAACCTGTGAAGGAAATAAAAAAATGCAGGTGGTCAAAAAGAGAGGGATTGGAAATGCTATGCAGTGGTTCACACTCATTTCCCAGAGTTTTTTTTTTTTTTTTTTTTTTTTTTTTTTTTTTTTTTTGCTGGGTGTAGCTGGTTCTATTCATTATTGAACAAATGGAACTGATTTGGTTCAATCGTTGAAGAGAGCCACATCCATCAGAATTAATCATCATATAGTATTGTTGTTGAAGTACATAATGATCTCCTGGTCCTGGTCATTTCACTCAGTGTCAGTTCATGTAACTCTCTCCAGGCCTTTCTGAAATCATCCTGTTGGTCATTTCTTACCGAACAATAATACTCCATAATATTCATAAACCATAATTTATTCAGCCATTTTCCAATTGATGGGCATCCACTAAGTTCCAGTTTCTGGCCATTACGAAGAGGACTGCCACAAAATTTTTTTGCACATACAGGTCCCTTTCCCTTATTTAAGATCTCTTAGGGATATAAGCCCAGTAGTAACACTACTGGTTAAAAGGGTGTGCACAGTTTGATAATTTTTTGAGCATAGTTCCAAACAACTTTCCAGAATGGCTAGATGTAGTCACAATTCCACCAACAATATATCAGTGTTTCAGTTTTCCCACATCCCCTCCAACATTCCGCATTATCTTTTCCTGTCATCCTAGCCAATCTGACAGGTGTATAATGGTATCTCAGAAAAATCTTAATTTGCATTTCTCTGATTAATAATTACTTGGAGCATCTTATCATATGGCTAGAAATAGTTTCAATTTCTTCATCTGAAAATTGTCCATTCATATTCTTTGACCAAAAAATAGTATGCCTTAATGGGATTAGGGAAAAGATAATAGGCATATATACATATCTATAAACATGTGAAGGCTGCCACTAAAAGACACTCATAAGTTTGGGTGAAAATTGAAACATTCCATTGATCAACTTCATGTTTTACATAGTATAGACAAAACTATGTAGTTGATTGATGATTTTTTTTACTTTTAATCCAGGATTAAGCTAATATGAGATCTAATTTATTTTCCTCAGGAACACATCACATGATGGCAGTTGTTGAATGTGATTGATAGCAATTTCTGGGAAGGAGGTGGATTTAAATGTGTTTTGTGTCAGGAAAAAGACAGCCTGAAATTGTGAAGTAAATTTTTATGCATAAAACCTTTTATAAAGTGGTAATTTTAAAATTTTATATCTTTCTATTGGCTACTGAAAGGTAAGTTTGAAATTCCTCTGCCTATGTTGGAGGCTGAACAAAAAAAGTTTGATATATACCTATTGTCTTACATAAACAAAGCCTGCATAGGAAAAAAAATACGTTGATATTGAAAAGTGAAAATTCTATCAGCTCCATGTTTTGCTGCAAAAATGAAAAGACAAATGTGACCATTCTTCTCTGTAGCAAATGGCTTGTTTTGTTGTCATAGGATCAAGGTGGCCTATGGTGGCCTGGTAGATAGAATGTAAAGCTTGAAGTTAAATAGATTCCTTTTCCTGAGTTCAATTTGGCCCTCAGATATTTAGCTCTGTTACCCTTGGCAAGTTACTTACTTCTGTTTGCCTTATCAGTTATCCTTATCAGTAAAATTAGCTAGAAAAAGAAATGACAAATTACTCCAGCATTTTTTCTGAGAAAACCCAAAATAAGGTCATAAAGAGTCTGAAATGACAAAAATGACTGAACGATGACAACAACAACATAGCATCATAAAATTTAGTGTTGAGGTTTTAAAGATCACCTAATCTGATCATCTTATTTGATATTGAGAAAACTGAAACTCTGAAATTAAATAACATTACTCAAACTAACACAGAAACTCAGAAGCAGAACCGTTTCTTTAACCAACACCCTCCAAGTCCAAATTAAATGCTTTATGGAAAGAATCATTTATGCAATTGGCAATATATTCATCAATGTTATATCAAACAGCACAGTAAAACTACCTTGTTAACTCCTATGGTTTATATCTTTACTTAATCTTAGTCATCTAATAGGATTCATGATACATTCAATTCCACCACTGTGTATTACTATTATATATTTTAGATTTAAAATTTTGAAATTCTTCCTTTTCATCATAACTTCAGATTCATTCAGATTCATTTTTCTCTCACTTTTTTTGTCTCAGTCTTCCTAAACTCATTCATTCTTTTCATTGTGGCTTCAAATCCTTCCTTCTACCTCTCCTTGTTCTATTAGTCTATTGTACTTTTCCTGGATTTTCCAATTCATTCCTCACATGGTTGTCAATAACATCCCTACTTGTATACATGTGTTATCATCTTATTCCTTCTCTTGAAGACCTGCAGTGACTCTTTTTTACCTAAAGTTGTGGTCTCCAAACTTTTAGTGATTTGTGTGTCTCATAAATAAGACATTTTACTAGACATTCCTTAACATATGAATATTGCTTTAGAAATTATATATCATATATTATAATCCCTATTCTTCAGTGTTGAATCCCTAGAAGATTTTGTCTGTTTTATCCAAACTATATTTCTCTTAGTAGATAGGATATAACAGGAGAGACTTGATTGTATTTCTCATCTTTTTATTTTCAATGACTTGCACAATGTCTGTCATTAAATATATATTTGTTGAACTGTTTTGTTGTTCAGTGATGTATTCTTTGTGACCTCATTTGGGGTTTTCTTGATAGAGATAATGGAGGTTTTTTGCCATTTCTTTTTTTTAGCTCATTTCACATAACATTAAGCTGCTAAAAACAAAATAAGACAAATTAAAAATAAAAATTAGTAAGCCAAAGAAAAAAAAATAACTCAGCCATTGATGGCTACTTTGGTGTACAAGAAGCCTGGGTTCATATTTACATGAAGATAGTGAGGGGAAAAAAAGCCATTCCTAACCTAAAAAAAATTAATGTCAAATGGCCACAAGCCCCAAAAGAAATCTTTGAAGAATTTATGAGTAATTAAAAATCAAAGAGAATGAGGAAAAATTAGAAAAAAAAAACAATCAAATAAAATTATAGAAAGAATGTTAACCAGTTAGAAAAAGAATTAAAAGGAATTATGTCATTATGTGAGATAAAACAGAAAAGAGGCAGAATGGTATCAGACTTACAAAAACAACAATATACAAACTAAATAGAAAAGAGACCTCAAATATGATACCTTAGGAACTCTGTGCTCATGAGCAGTACGAAAAGAATAAAGAAACAAATAATTGGAAAAATAGAATTTACGAGTCAATGATTAGAAAATAAAATTAATAATAGATTGGAGAGGAAGAAGAATAATGAGGATGATAGACCAAAGGAAAATATATCAGAAGAAAGTTCAAACAAGCTATGCTGTCCTCACTCAGGAATATATAGATCATCATGCACCTTTCCATGTTTATCAACACTTACACATGTATCTCCTCTGACAGAGTGCTAATATTTTTTGGTGAGTGTACAAACCTCTGTTTTATGCCTTATTTGATATTTATCAGATGATCATTGAATGGGATTTCTGTTACATCTTCCAAGGAATGCTGAATATTCCATCTCTGTGTGTGTGTGTGTGTCTCTGCCTCCCTCTCTTTCTCTCTCCCTCTCTCTCTCTTTCTCTCTCTCTCTCTCTCTCTCTCTCTCTCTCTTTGTCTTTCCTCCCTCCCTGTCTTTCTCTGTCCTTCTCTCCTTCTTTCCCTGTCTCCCTCTCTCTATCTACTGAATGAGGAGATATCTTGCTATAAAAGGAATCATAAAGAGACTTGTCTTGTACCAAGTAAAATTATTTTTTAGTAATAGACAAACAGTATTTATAATGAATCTTTAAATGGCAGCTAGATGACAGTGAGTAGAGCATGAGATTTGGAGCCAGGAAAACCTTAGTTCCAATCTGGCCTCAGACATTTAATAGCTATGTGATCTTAGGCAAATCATTTAACTGTGTTTGCCTTTGTTTCATCATCTGGAAAATGAACTGGAAAAAAAATGTCAACCCACTTCAGCATCTTTGCTAAGAAAACCCAAATGAGGTCACAAAGAGTCAAATATATTGAACAACAAGAGACCTTTTTTTCAGACAATTGTGAGATGATAAAGATATGTTCCATTCTTCAGTATCATTTACAAAGGCCCACTTCTTCCTTGCTAATATCTTCATACAGGATTCCCTTAATTCATATGTTGATAGCCTTTGTAAAGATATTATCTAGATGGGAGAATTGATATTTAGTTCTATAATTGTTAATTATCTCTTGATCACCTTTTTTCCCCTAGAAAAAATTAATATGGATATATATGCACACTTACAAATACATAGATGCTTATGCATATTATATTTGTATACAATCCAAATATGCATAATGCAATAACATAGTTGTATACCTCTCCCTCTTTCATCCAATATGGCTACTATTCCAGTGTTTGTTTTCTGTAGAATCATTTTTACTTCTATGAACACCTTATGGATTGTAGTGCTAGTGGTAGTCCAATATACTTAATGGAGAAAACAGATTGCTGTGATAATTTTGAGGAACATATTTTTCTTTTTTCTTCTACTTGTAGTATTTGTTATTTTTATACACACACACACACACACATATTCACTAATTCACTTGCTTATTTGTTTATATATATATATATATATATATATATATATATATATATACACACCAAATAACATCAGATCACAATTCATCCTAACTTGCTCACAAGAGGATTTCAGTACCAGTCCAAGTCCTGTTCATGGGTGAGGAGTGGTGAGGCAGAACTCACAAAGATGGGCAAATAGGAGTCCATTTATTGAAAAAATCCTCAGCCTTATATATCCTATGCTTACATAATATACTTATATAACTATAGGATATTGTGCATGTGGGACCACATAAACAGCTTGTTATTGTGTGCAGATGTTTCCTTGCCACAATAGCATAACTCTGGTTCAAGTACAACACAGGTTGTTATGTCCCCTGACTTTTCAGCAAGGCCAAGACACCCTTGGGAGGGATGGGGAGCCAAAGCAGACACTGTCAATAGGGTTCCTTTTACTGAACTAAAAGTGTTTTATACCTCACTCAGATTCCCCCACTATCTGTGGCCCTCTACATCTCTCCCTTTCTTTTTGTTTTAATTGAAGCAGGTATACATCAGTGGTTAAATCCATAAAACACAACTAGTTTCAGCATGGGAGCAATCACACAGGCAAATAGTAATATAATAATATGAGTGAACAAGATATCATAAAAGACTTCCACGAGCCCCAGGAGGAAGATATAGATTACTATTGTCTTGCATCTCTCATCCACTCAGCCACTTCATGTAGGTAGTGTACATTTGTGGTCACTTACTGTGAGTTATTGATATACATACAACAAGAGGAATTCATATCCATACATACACCTCTTTCAGCACTCAAGAGTTAGTCCAAAGCCAGTCTATTGTCCGAAATTTCATATGCCAGGGAATCCAATGGTTCCTGAAAGTTTTAAAATCCTGCATCAGGTTCATTAACAATTACTTTTATGGTCATGGTAATATTTATTAGTCACTTGCCACCCACTTAGATCTAACAGCCATGCTCTTTCCATGATAGGCACAGTCAGAGAAGGACCACTTGATGTTTCTTGGGTCTTCTTCTCCATTTTAAGTATAGCTCTCTTTGATGGACAAGGCAGATACAGTGTGGAGGCACCTATTGAATTCCTTCTCCATCTGTAGAGACAGAAGCAAACCCTCTACCCTAAGTGGTTAACCTATTTGGTCCCTTCCATTCACTACTCTCTGGATCTCTCCATATCACCTGACAATTATCTCAGGATACCAGAGCTGCTTGCACTGGACAGGGCCCTTCTGTCGAGTTATGAAACCTGTCTACCAGAGCCAGTGAATCCTCATCAAAAACCAAAACATTAATGGTATAAAGGGCTCAGTTTAGAAGTTCTCTAGGGTTACCCATGCCCCTCTGTCTCTTTTGTCTTTGGAGGTGCATCTTGATATCTCTTTTCCTCTTCTCTACAATTGCCTGGCCTTGAGGTTGAAGGGTATGCCAGTAGTGTGTGAAATCTGATACTGTGCACAAAAGTGTGTAAAATGTTTAGAAGTATGTGTAGGTCCATCATCTGTTTTTATTGTTTGTTTTATGCCAATAACTGCAAAGACCTATGTAAAGAATTCAGTGATGACCTGGGCCATCTCTTTTGCTTCTGGTACTGCAAAAGTAAATCCTAAGAAGGTGTCTATGACATATGAATAAAAGACAGATGGCCAAAAGATTTATAATGGCTCACACCTATCTGCCAAATTTCACTGGACCTCGAACTGTGAGAATTCTTTCCTGAAGGGACTATAGGAACATAGAAAGGGAGGTAAGCCATACAGGCTTTTAATATGCTTGTAGTATCCTCTTCTGTTATCCCAAACTGCAGATGTAAAACTTGTGAAGCCTGATGATATTTAGAATGAGATTCTTGGGCAGACTAAAATAGGGGGGTGTCGGCTAACATGGTGAGAAGGTGATCTGCCCCCAAGTTTCCATAAAAATTAGGTCATGGAAGACCATTATGAGAAGGGACATGCAAGAATACTTATCTGGGTAGTTTTGCACTTGCTCCTGAAGTTCCTTAAAATCTGAACTATTTTAGAGCCCAAATTTTATTTGGCAATTCTTTGTACCACTCCTACTAAATAAGCCAAATCAAATATATTTACATCTGGATAATAAATAAGAGCTAGCACAATTGTGTACAACTCATACTTCTGAGTGGACTGAAAGGGATTTCTGACTACTCTTTTTATAGCTAAATCAGGGGAATATACAGCACAAATATTATTTTTGGATGCATCTGTAAAGATGGCCTATCCTTTAAGAAGGATCTTAGAAACCTTTTCTTCAAAAACCCATGACTAATTATGCAATAGCTGGGCTATAATTAAGAGGGACCTGTGTGTGAAATTTGGGGCTGTGGCCAACAAAATTTACTACTCTAGGATGGTTTCATAGAATGCATTAATTTGATCATTGTTATAAAACATGTATATCTTGTTAGGTCCTATCCCAGAGAATTGTATTATTCATTAAATGACTTTTAACAAGATTCTAGTCATAAGCACTAAGTAAGGAATAAGGCTTTGGTCTGATTGTACTGGGAGAGTTGCCTACTTGATCACACTGTCTCCTTGATAAAGGACTGCTGTAGGTGTCTCTTTTGCAGCTAAAACCAATATTTCCAAGATTTTTTGAGTGACACTTTCAAACACATTGGATAAAGCCAGTTCAACCTTTCTCAGAGTCTGTTGGGCTTCTTTCACAAGCTGGCAGAATGAGTCCAAAGCAGTGTCTCCCCTTAAGATGTCGTAAAATGGTTGTAGTTGATAAATAGTTAAACCTAACAACTGGACCCATCTATTGAGTATCTCCTATCAATTTCTGAAAATCATTTAAAGTATTCAAATTCTCCATTCCTAAAGAAGGTTTTTGTACTGTAAGTACCTTGGGGGTATACTTCATATCCTAAATATTGAAAAGGAGCATGCTTTTGAATTTTTTCTGGGGTTATCAGTAGTTCCTTAGTATTTCTATGGTATTTTGTAGAATGTTTCTAACGTTTGCTCTTCAGGGGCACATCTCAAAATATCATCCATGTAGAGTAATAAATTTTGGAAATGCTTTCCTTACTAGAGCAATAGTACCAGCCATATACCTCTGACACATGGTGGGGCTATTTTTCATTCCCTATGGCAAAACTGTCCATTCAAAACTTTTATAAGACTCAGCTAAATTAACAATGGGCACTGAAAAGGCAAATCTTTTCATATTCTTATCCAGAGAGATATAGTAGAAGCAATCCTTAATGCCTGTAACCCAAAGAGGCTATTCCCTAGGCAATTGAGTAGGTGATGGAAACCCAGAATGAAAAGCTCCCATTGTCTCCATTTGTTCATCCACTTTCCTCAAATCAGGCAACATCCTCAATTTTACAGATTTCCTTTTTATAGCAAATGCAGGAGAATTCCAAGAACTTAGATAAGGCTGTAGGTAACCTTGGTCAAGTTGTTCTTGTATTATATGTAATAAGGTCTGAATTTTTTTTCAGTGGTTAAGGGCCACTATTTTACCCATACCATTGTATTAACTTTCCACTGGATGGGGATAGGTATAAGAACTAGTAGGCTTTCAACAGCTAGTTAGTCAAAGGTAACTGATGTATTAATTCCAGGCTGCCTACTTTGTTGAGCTTGTGTTTGACAAAGTTCAGCAAACTCAGAAAGCCACAACAGGGTTTGTCTAGCTTCTAAACATGTTTTTGCTATGGGTTTCCAATCATTAGGGGTTAAGATTTCATAAGCCAAATTCTCTAACAGCATCTTAACATAAGGTGATGTAGACCCATAGAGGGTGCAAGCCTTTTTCAGATGTTTGCTAACTTGCAAATTAAAAGGAATGTGTCTTCTGATTTGACCTGGAGGCCCATTGAGATCCAATTCTTCAATTACTGGGTATGCTTTCATTCTCAATCCAAACATATCCCATCCCTCCTCCTTTGCTTTAACCAGTGCATCCTGTAATTGGGACATAGGAGGAAGAAAAGATGGCTGCACCTTTCCCATTCTTCTGTCTCCTGCCCACAAAAGTGGAGTTGAGGGAGGAAGATGAAAAAATAGTGGGTCAGGAAGCAGGGGATAAAACAGGAATGCAGGCACTGGCTGAAGTAGAGATGGGCTGAGAGCAGAAGTACCACACCCCTCAAATTCTTCAGCCCCATCTTTGTCTTTGTTTAATGTGCTTGTGCTGCATTCTTTAGAGCTGTCAGCATCTTCTTTTTGTTTGTTTGACAACAAAAAGTTGTTTTTTTGTTATCCTCCTTTGTTTGACATCCTACACTAAAAGCCCTCTTTTTTTTTTTTTTTTTTTTTTTTTTTTTTAATATGTGGGATCTGTCAAAGCCAATTTTATTACATTATATAAAAGGAATGTGTGCTCACAATTGAGCCAGGACTCATAGTATAGTAGTATTCAGTTACTTGTTCTTCCATTATCTCCCACTTCTTTGGCTCCAATGTAGCCCCCTTAGGCTCTGCTTCTGAGTTACTAACAAACCCTGTTCTTTTATTAAGCTAACCAAATGTTTTTCATGCTTCCCTTGAGAGGGACACTCTTTTGTTAGCATTTGCCCCATTTCAGCTGGAAAGTGAATTTAGATTTTTCCACTGCTTGTTTAAACTTAGCCTGTTCCTGGGTATCCCAGGAATTCTTCACCATTTGGGTTCTATTCAGAGCATCTGAGCTGCTGTGTGCCCTGCTCTAGAGAGCCCCATGTTGGGCGCCAATTGTCTGACCTTGCTCATGGGAGAATCTCGGTACCAGTCCAAGTTCTTATCATAGATGATTTGGAACTCATGAGGATGGTCAAACAGGAATCCTTTCTTTAAAAAAAATTCTCAGCCTTATATATCATATGCTTATATAATACACTTACATAAATATAGGATACTGCAATATGCTAACTATAGAATACTTTGCCTGGGGGACCACATAAATAACTTGCTGTTGTGTGCAAATGTTTTGTTTTGTTTTTTGGCCACCTGACTTGTTGGGAAGGCTGAGACACCCTTAGGGGAATGGGGAACCAAATGAGATGCATCAACAGGATTTCTTTTACTGGACTAAAAGTTCTTATACTTTCTCCAGGGTTCCCCACTAGCTATGGCCCACTACAATAATTCATAAAGGAAAAGTAATTTGAATTGCAAGAATGACCTAGAGTATAACAATAATTGTAGGGGATTTTAAAGTTACTTTCTTCATTGGTTAACTAGGAAAATTAAACATACAAGTCCAAAAAAGTGGGAAATATTAAACTGAGCAAACTGTTACAGTGCTTGGAGCTCAAAATATTTAATTAAGGTGTTTTTAGAAAGAAAAAAAAATCAAAGAACATGTGTTCGTATGCATGTATATATGCATATACATACACACACTTATATACATATGCATGTATTACATTCATATGTCTGTCTGTCTATCTATCTATCTGCTTACCTACCCATCAATCTACTCTTATCTATCTAATGTTGTTTAGTCATTTTCAATTGTGTCTAACTTTTCATGACCCCTTTTGGGGATTTTCTTGTTAAAGATATTGGAGTGGTTTGTCTGAGGCCAGATTTGAACTTAGGCATATGAGTCTGTCTGATTCCAGGTTTCATATTCTTTCCATTATGCCATTTGGCTTCCCCTTTGCAATATATATGTGTATTTAAGTATATACACACATATACATGTTAACTTTTACAAAAATAAATGCTATGCATAGCCAGAAGCTATTCTAAATAAGTATTTAAAAGTTGAAAAAATAAATGTATTCTTTAAAAGCCATAATAAAATGAATTCAATATTTAAAGTAGTGAACACAGAATAAATATGCAGACCTAAGGTGTGACTTTGTGATAATATTTTAAATAATGATTTGATCAAAGAATAAATCTTAGAATCAGTTAATGAATATGTGAAAGACAACAACAATAATGAGATAACAGGTCACAGTTATTCAGATGTAGTTTAAACAATTTTAGAGAAAATATTATATATCTTACAACATTCTATTACAAAAGAGGGATAATAAAATAAACAAGAATTTAAGAAAACTAGAAAGTAAATAAATCTAGTATAGGCACAAAAGAGAACATCATAATAAGAGGACATCAATATACTAATTAGCAAATGGAAAGACTATACATTAATAAAAGTAAAATATAGTTCATAGAAATAAAATGAGGTTCATCGAGAACATGGTCAAAATCAAATTACCACCATGAAGATGAAATAAGATAAAATATGTACAGTTCTTTTAAAAACCTTAAAAAAAAACATATAAATGCAAAGAGGAGGATCTTTCATTCCATTAACCAAGTTTACCTTCCAAGGAAGTCATACTCATTTCATTAGCAAAGCACTGGAGGTACAGTTAGAGACTAATTCCTACTTTTATTCACAAGCCTCTGAGAAGCACTTGTAATTTACAGAGCAATGCAATTATCATGGAATGAAGGGATACAAAATTTGCATTGTGCTGATTATGGCAGATTATCTGATATCAAGAGGCAAAGATAATTGCAAGGCATTGTGGGTGTCTATTCTGTTTCAACTACCATGACATAATGGACTTGTTTTGTAGGACAACGAGGCAATAATTTTAGGTTAAAACAAGTTGTAAAACCTTGAAAAATCCTAAAAGTGAGCTCTCAAAATAGAATTCCTGGCATACCATGATTGCTACTGAACTTTTAAGGGAAAAAAAAAACAGTTTTGTCTAACAAGTGAAAATTATTTCTAGGTAATAGCTCTGTTTCAAGAATACTTATAACAAGAGGGAAAATGTCCTTTCCTGTTTTAATGTTTTTAAATCATAAAAGTATAAAATCTTTTAGTAGAATGTATCTTTAAAATGACTGATGTCCAATCTGATTCATGAAGCCACTTTATGCTATCACTTACAGATAATTAAATGTTATATTTTTAGTGAAGGGTTTCATATATATATATATATATATAAATATAGCATACAAGTATTTATCTATTGACCTAAGAAACTTACTATCATATATCTCTTAATGTTTGTTCCAGGAATAGCCTTTGAAACTACAGAGAATAAGGCTAAGATGTTTTTTCTGTTAGAGGGGTACTTCAAAGACAACTATCCTATCCTTGTAACTTCTTACCTAAATTCTAAATTTTCTCTTGATTAAGCATCCCCATTTTAGACTAGACCCTTACTTTTTTTTTTTTTATCATGTATAGGATTTTTTTATACTTTTGATAAATTTGTTTTAAAATTTTTATTTTTTTCTTTTATGTTAAAAATATTTACTTATTACCTAGAAGTCTCTTGTAATAAAGTAAAATTGCAAATGAAAAGTAATAGTACAGTGAATTCATCTGAAGGTATAATTCTGTAACACCCCCACCTCTAAATTAAAGGAAAAATTATGAAGATCAATATTTTCTCCCCCTAAGTGGCCTTGACATTAGAAAAAAAAAGAAAATTTTCTTCCAACAAATATAGATCATTTAGAAAAAAAAAAAGATCCCTTCAATGGTTGCATACAAAATATATAAATTATTCTTTAGCTTAAATCTATCCTGTATATATATATATATATATATATATATATATATATATATAGGCTTGAATTTGATGACTTCTCAGATTTTTTCCAGTTCTAAATCTATGTTTATATGAATTCCTCTTAAATCTAGTCCCTTTCCTCCATTATTTATTTCTTGTTAATCCTGAAAAAAATCTTACTTTTGTATATATTTACATGTTTTCTCCCCATTTAAACTTTAAGATCCTTAAATAACAGGGGCTGTTTGATTCTTTTTTCTTTTTTTTTTGGTAATCCCAGAACTTGACATGTATGTGACTCACACATAGCAGGTTCTTAATAAATCTTTATTGATTTTTTTGCACCTACCTCTTTCATTTCTTTTTCTCTTTTCATTAATTCCTGGGTTAATTATTCAATAACTCAAAATCACTTTAATGTATTATCATCTAATCTATATTGCTCCACTTTACTCACAAGGATAGTATAAAGAATTTTTTGAATACATTGGTGAATTATATATATATATGTATATATGTATATATATATATATATACATATATATGTGTGTGTGCATATATATATTTATATAAGTAAAACTATATATATTTATACAAAACTAGAAATCCTATAATATATATGTATATATATACATACATTTATATTCATGAATATATTATATATATACATAAAACCATATATTGTTATTATATAGTTTACTACATTCCCCTGGTCTATGAGATGAGTAGCCCTGTCAAAAGAGAAAATGATATTAATATGGCATGACATTCGAAGTCATCATTTCTTCACTATCCAAGTGCTTACTAATCACTTCTTTGATAATCTATTGTAGCATTTTTTTGCCCCAGTTTGCAGCAAACTTAATATATAAAAATAGATAATACATTTATTAAATTCTTTCTATTTGGTATTAGGTAATTTGCTAAGCCCTGGGGAGATAAATACTTGCAAACAAATTGTCCTTAATGTCAAGTAGTTTACATTCTAATGGGGGAAAATATGTAAAAGGACAATATCCTTCTCCACCTCATTATACTCCATTGAGGGACTGTAAGGTATTCATTCCTTCATATTCATATTCAATATTTCACTGAATATTTATGCTACTACAGAAAGTTATGGCAAGAGTATGCTGAAGGTATTTTGACCCAGAACAATTCTAAAATTTTCATGAAAATATTTATATCTCAAAAATTGGCAAATGTTACAAATTGGGTCTTGATTTATTGTTTTGTTGACTTTCTAGACTGAAGAAAATAATAGAGAATTAAACTTAAAATTGTGTCATGTATTTATTTTTCCGCTGGAGAGTTGGCTGTTAAATAATTACCAACAGATTCCTTTATAGTCTGATTCCCAGCAAGGCAAGACCAAAAAGAAAAAAACAAAAACAAAAACAAAAATAAAACAAACAAAAAACATAAAGAGGCTCACTTTTTCAGAGCCAGACAGAGTCAATTATGAAATATAAATTTCCAGTGGAATGAGGTTGAACTGTTACAATAGAAACAAATTAGGGGAAAGAAGGATTAGTTTTTCTTTTCCCTTTGTTGCCATTATATCACCTACTCAAAATAGTAGGCTTATGATCTTATTTCCCTTAAAACTTGCTCTAAATTTTTCCTCATAAAAACTTCTCATTTATCTTAGCAATTTTTTAATAAGGCTCAAATCATTTGGGACTTTACTATTCTTCACATTGTTCTTGGTGATGAATTGCCTTTGGTTATGTGTTTTTGCTTCCACTTTTGGTATGTATCATTAAAAAAAAAATCTGAATTCCAGAAACTGGGCTTAGATCAAGATCTTATGCTATATAGCAAAATAAATTCAAAATGTATACACAAATGGAATGTTAAAGATCAAACTATAAAGAATAGAAAAGAAACAGATGATATACTTTTCACACTAAAGGGTTAAGGAATAAATTCTTAACCAAAAGACTGATAAAATTAGAAAACATAAACAAGTTTGTTTATATGAAATTGAAAAGTTTTTACTTGAAATCTTTTTTGATTAACAATATTAAGACACAAGATGGCATTAGCATTTTTTGATGTGTTGATCAATTTTAGCAGATTTTTTTAAAGGGTACTCTAGTTTTATCTGCTGCTGCTTTATGGGAGAGTTCACCCCATTCTGATTTGTGGTTAAAACTACTAATTCTTTATTTCCTGCCATCTTATTATCCCCAGATTATACTTTTCTCTTTCTTTTTCCCCTTATCCCCCTCCCCAGCACTAAACTTATGGGCACCACTTGCCTCATGCACCTCTCTCTCTTTAGAATCCCTCCCAACCCCTTTGAGTCCTACTCCCTTTCTTATATCTTTCCCTTATTATTTCTGTATTCTCTTCTATTTAGCCCACTCTTTTCCTTTTTCCCTTTTCATCTCCCACTTTTTAATGAGGTGAGAGAAGTTTCTCTGTAAACAAAATATGTCTAATATTTTCTCTTTGAGTCAAACCTGATGAGAGTAAGTGTGATGACTGCGAATTTTAAAATCAGCCAGAGTCAGGAATTCAGATTAAGGGAAAGTCTTCAATCTTTATTCTCAGTAGAGATGAAGAATGATCGGAGGTGAAGGGGAATCGGAGGTGAAGGGGGGTCGTGATAGCAATGTGAGCAGCTGCTACAAGAAGCCAGTCAGCAGTCTCTCTTTCTGCTTCCCTCTCTGACCCCCTGCCTCCACCCACCAAAATCGTCATTTCCTATACAACACATCAGGACTTGCACAAAAAGTGGGCGGGGGCCATTCTTTCTCCAAACATACATATTAATAGAGTATGGTCCAATTACTATTTAGCCTCATGTGCTTGGGACCTCAGTGCATCAACTCGAGCCTCAGCCCATTACAAGTAAAATTCACAAAATGTTCCTCCCCCTCACTTAATTCTCTCAGATATGATAGGTTTTCTTTGCCTCTTCATGATATGTAATTTCCGTCTTTTTACCTCCACTTTTCCCTTTTTCTGATGCAATTCCCCTTTCCACTTCTAATTCCTTTTTTAATATTATAACAATAAAATCAAATTATACATGCACTCTTTATTTATGCCTCTAACAGAAATACAGTTCTCAAGAGTTCTTTTTTATCTTTTTATACTTCTCTTGAGTCCTATATTTGGAGGTCAAATTTTTTGTTTAGTTCTGGTTTTTTCATTAGGAATAAATGGAATTCACTTGTTTCATTAGGAATCCATCTTCTTCCATGGAAGAAAATGCTCAGCTTAACTGGGTAGTTTATTCTTGGAGGAATTCCAAGTTCTTTTGCCTTTTGGAATATTAGATTCCACCAGACCCTTCGATCCTTTAATGTGGAAGCTGCTAGATCCTAAGTGATCCTTATTGTGGCTTCTTGGTATTTGAATTTTTTTTTCCTGGCTGGTTGTAATATTTTTTTTCCTTAGTCTCATAGTTCTGAAATTTAGCCACAATATTCTATGAAGTTTTTATTTTGAAGTCTCTTTTAGAAGGTATTTGATTATTTCTTTCAATGTCTATTTTACTTTCTGATTCTATTACATGTGGACAGTTCTCTTTGATGATTTTCTGAAAAATATTGTCTAGGCTCTTTTTTTTATCATGGTTTTGAGGGAACTCAATAATTCTTAGATTATCTCTCATAGATCTATTTTCCAGGTCAGTTGTTTTTCCCTATAGATATATAATATTTTTTCTATTTTTCATTTTTTTTTGTTTTGCTTGATTGATTTTTGTTGTCTCAACGAATCTCCATTTCTATTTATTCAGTTCTGATTTTTAATGAGTTATTTTTTCTTCATTTACCTTTTTTACTCCTTTTTGTATATGTCCAATTAAGAGTTTAAATAAGTTGTTTTGTTCTATAGAATTTTTTTCCATTTCACAATTTTTTTAAATGAATTATTTTATTTTTCCAAGTCACAAAACCTACTTTCCTGGGAGTTCTTTATCTTTTCCAATTCACAAATACTATTTTCTGGGAGTTCTTTACCTTTTCCATTTCACATTTCAGGGAATTGTTTTCTTTTTCAAATCCTTCTTTTAATGAGTTATATGCATTTTCCATACTCTCTTGCAGAGCTTCTCATTCCTTTCCCCATTTTCCTTCTAGTTCTCTTTTAAGATCTTTTAAAATTTCTTCTAGGAGAGCCTTGTGTAGTGAAGACCAGGTTATATCCCCCTTTGGAGTTTTGTCTGGATACTGTCTGCTATTAGTTTCCTCAGGGTTGGAAATCTGTTCTCTCTCAGTATAGAAGCCATCTATAGTTAGGGCTTGTTTTGATTTTTTACACATTTAAAAAAAAAAAATCCTTGGAGTCTGCCTTTAGGGCAAGGAGGTTCCCAGCATCTTCTACAGAAGAAGGACAGATGATTATGGACAGTGGCTATCCTGCAAACAAGCTGCTAAGAGCAGCCATGCTGTGAAAATTCTATTGCCCTGGGAAGAAGGGCTGAACTGCAGAACTGCGACTGTGCTGTGGAAATGTGATTGTCCTGGGAAGAATGCTGCAGAAATGTGACTGCCCTGGGATGAGTGGCTGTGCTGCAGGGTGTGGCTGCTCTATGACCCTCTGACTGAGCTGTGATTGTGCTGAGTCATTCCTGGTGTGGGGTAGATGTGGCCAGGTTCTGTGAAACTCTGGTGTTTTGGGGGTACACCCTATGTTTCACATTTATGTAACTTCTCTGCTGATCTACTGCTTTGCAACAAAAGCAAAACAGCTGACCTGTGGTAGATTTATCCCTGCAAATTATCCATCAGCAGAGAATGCACCTAGACTCTGGTGTGCTCAGTGTGAGCTGGCCTCTGTGTTCTGCCTCCCTGCCTGTGCTGTCCTCCTCTCACCTGATCAAGACTGAACTTTTCTGACAATCATCCAGATTATCTTCTGCTGGTAACTAGTTGTACACCCAATAATTGTGGAGTCTATGCACTATTTCAGAGGCTGAATTTTGTATTTAGTAGTGGAGGTAGAAAGGGAGCTCAGAATGAAGAATGTGTCCTCTCCACCATGACCAAGTAGGAGTTGTACCAGAAATGCAGGGCTGGTTCAGTATTAGGAAAACCATTAGTATAATTAGTATAATTGACTATATCAATAACCAAATTAAGAAAAACTAAATAATCATCTCAATAGATGCAGAAAAAGCATTTGATAAAATCCAACATCAATTCTCAATTAAAAAAAAAAAACTTGAGAGTGTAGAAATAAATGAACTTTTCCTTAAAATAGTCAGTAGCAAGTGAAATGAGCAGAACCAGGAGATCATTATATACCTCAACAACGATACTGTTTGAGGACGTATTCTGATGGAAGTGGATCTCTTCAATAAAGAGAGCTTTAATTGATCAAAGATGGATAGAAGCAACTACACCCAGAGAAAGAACACTGGGAAATGAATATAAACTGCTTGCATTTTTGTTTTTCTTCCCGAGTTATTTATACCTTCTGAATCCAATTCTCCCTGTGCAACAAGAAAACTGTTCGGTTCTGCACACATATATTGTATCTAGGATATACTGTAACCCATTCAACATGTAAAGGACTGCTTGCCATCTAAGGGAAGGGGTGGAGGGAGGGAGGGGAAAAATCGGAACAGAAGTGAATGCAAGGGATAATGCTGTAAAAAATTACCCTGGCATGTGTTCTATCAATAAAAAGTTATTAAAAAAAAAGAAAGAAAAAAAAATAGTCAGTAGCATTTATTTAAAACCATCAGTAAACTTCATATGTAATAGGGATAAACTGGAACCATTCCCAATAAGATC
This sequence comes from Antechinus flavipes, assembly GCF_016432865.1. Lineage (NCBI taxonomy): Eukaryota > Metazoa > Chordata > Mammalia > Dasyuromorphia > Dasyuridae > Antechinus > Antechinus flavipes. Next base: position 220,755,636 of record NC_067401.1, read on the forward strand.
AGGAATAAAGCAAGGTTGCCCACTATCATCATTACTATTCAATATCATATTAGAAATGCTAGCTTCAGCAATAAGAGTTGAAAAAGACATTAAAGGAATTAGAACAGGTAATGAGGAAATCAAATTATCACTCTTTGCAGATGATATGATGGCATAAGTAGAGAACTCCACAAATTCTACTAAAAAGCTATTAGAAATAATGCACAACTTTAGCAAAATTGTGGGATACAAAATGAAGCCACAAAAATCATCATCATTCTTATATATGATTAACAAAATCCAACAGCTAGAGAAACAAAGAAAAATTCAATTTAAAATTACTGCCAATAGTTAAAATATTTGGGAATCTATCTGCCAAGGGAATGTCAGGAACGATATGAGCAAAACTACAAAACATTTTCCAAACAAATAAAGTCAGATCTAACCAATTGGAAAAATATTAAGTGCTCTTGGATAGGCTGAGCAAATATAATAAATATGGCAACACTACCTAAACTAATATATTTATTTAGTGCTATACCAATCAAACTCTCAAAAAACTATTTTAATGACCTAGAAAAAAATAACAACAAAATTCATCTGGAAGAGCAAAAGGTCAAGAATTTCAAGGAAACTAATGGGGAAAAAACCAAATGAAGGTGGCCTAGATGTACCAGATCTAAAACTATATTTTAATGCAGTGATTACCAAACCATTTGATATATTGGCTAAGAAATAGACTAGTTGATAAGTTGAATAGGTTAGGTTCACAGGACAAAATAATAAATAAGTAGAATAATCTAGTGTTTGACAAACCCAAAGACCCAGCTTTTGGGATAAGAATTCACTATTTGACAAAAACTGCTGGGAAGATTGGAAATTAATATGGCAGAAACTAGACATTGACCCACACTTAACATTGTACACCAAGATAAGGTCAAAATGGGTTCATGACCTAGACATAAAGAATGAGATTATAAATAAATTAGAAAAACATAGGATAGTTTACCTCTCAGACCTGTGGAAGAGGAAGGAATTTGTGACCAAATAAGAAATAGAGATCATTATTTATGATGAAATAGAAAATTTTGATTATATCAAGTTAAAAAAGCTTTTGTACAAACAAAACTAATATAGACAAGATTAGAAAGGAAGCAATAAACTGGGAAAACATTTTTATAGTCAAAGGTTTTGAGAAAGACCTCATTTCCAAAATATATAGAGAATTCACTCTAACTTATAAGAAATCAAGCCATTATCCAATTGATAAATGTTTAAAGGATATGAACAGATAATTTTCAGATAAAGAAATTGAAATTCTTTCTAGGCATATGAAAAGATGTTCCAAATCATTATTTATCAGAGAAATGCAAATTAAGACAACTCGGAGATACCACTACACACCTCTCAGATTGGCTAGGATGACAGGAAAAGATAATTCTGAATGTTGGAGGAGATGTGGGAAAACACTGATACATTGTTGGTGGAATTGTGAATGCATCCAACCATTCTGGAGAGCAATTTGGAACTATGCTCAAAAAGTTATCAAACTGTGCATACCCTTTCATCTAGCAAAAAAAAAAAAAAAAAAAGAGCAAACTCTTTGGGGTTTATTTTCCAAAGAGATATTAAAGAAGATAAAAGGACCCACATGTGCAAAAATGTTTGTCGCAGCCCTTTTCACAGTGACCAAAAAGTGGAAATTGAATGGATGCTCATCAGTTGGAAAATGGCTGAATAAGTTGTGGTATATTAATGTTATGGAATATTATTGTTATGTAAGAAATACCAGTAGGTTGATTTCAGAAAGGCCTGGAGAGACTTACATGAACTGATGATGAGTGAAATGAGCAGAAACAGGAGATCATTATACACTTCAATAACAATACTATATGATGATCAATACTTATGGATGTGACTCTCTTCAACAATGAGATGAACCAAATTAGTTCCAATTGTTCAATAATGAAGTGAACCAGCTACACAGCAAAAGAACTATGGGACATGAGGGTGGACCACAACATAGCATTTCCACTCCTCTTTTTGTCCACTTGCATTTTTGTTTTCCTTATCAGGTTATTTTTACCTTATTTCTAAATCCAATTTTTCTTATGTAGCAAGATAACTGTATAAATATGTATACATATTTTGTATTTAACATATACTTTAATATATTTAACATGTATTGGTCTACCTGCCATGTAGGGGAGGAGGTGGGGGGAAGGAGGGGAAAAGTTGGAACAAAAGATTTTGCAGGGGTCAATGCTGAAAAATTACCCATGCATTTGTCTTGTAAATAAAAAGCTATAATAAAATAAATAAATAAATGTTATTCTAGTAAGGGAGGAAGAGATATACAAAGGGAAACCCAGGTAATATAAAACAAAGTTTTAAATACAAATTTATTTTTAAAAGTCTGAACTTACTAGAGAGAAAAACCCTGCAATGTGAAATCAGAGATCTGGGTTTAAATTTTGGTTCGACCATTTATTGCTTTTAGATCCTTTGGAGAACATATAACTTCACTTCCTTTACCTGGTAAATGAGGGGAAGGAGTCAACTTTTTGGATTTCAAGTGGAGGTCCCCAAGTGTCTCAAAAGAACTTGTAGTCTTGGATCCATCTCCAAGTCAAGGTTGCTCAGTTTGTATATAATTGTAATGCCAATTTAAGTTGGCTAAATTGCTAAAGAAGTTAGCAAAAAATTGGTAGTAGGAAGTAAATTTATAGGGAAAAGTTAGAGAAACCACATGCTTCAGATCAATGATATGCTAATTTTATGGCTCAGAGGTGGAGTTGAGTAATAGTTTGGTTCTGATTTTGTGTGTAGGTATATGGAACCTTCCCAAGGTGTGCTTTAAGAACTGAAACATCAAAAAAAAAAAAAAAAAAAAGAACTGAAACATCATTAGGTTAAGAGGCAGACAACAATTTTTGCTCTGACCTTGTTAACTTTAAGTACGTCATTTTTGTAGCTCATTAGTTTCAGAAACTCTGCTATCACTGACCAACAGGCTATTATCTTACAGCTGGCAGTATTTGTGACCATAGCATCCTAGTCATATATAGTCAACTGAGGCAGAATATCCTAGGGGAAGAAATATATCATTTTTTCTTATGGGCCAGAACTTAAAAAAAAGGTGCTAAGTAAGTGGAATTGAGGAGACAGTGGTTAAATCTAGTTTAGCATTTATTTAATCCTACAACACATAAGGGTTTCCTAGTGATAATAATGATTGGTGTATACTCAGTGTGGAGTACATAAGGAGGAGCTGTCAGGACCAGAAAGAACAAGCCCACTAGAAGCTCACAGAGGTGGAGACAGATTCATTCCATCTTCTGCCTTTGTGCTGGCTGGAAGTTGAAGCTGGCAGAGGCAAAGGACTAGCGGCAGGAGCTCTCTGAACCAAGGAGAGAGATAGGCCTCTAAGAAAGCTAATCGAGTCTTTATTGAGACAATAAAGGATTTGGACTTTAACTCCTGGCTGTATTTGGGGGGACTACTGAACTGAAATGAAGGCTGCTCCCAGAAGCCCCCAGGAAATCTGCTCCCAGCAAACATTACCTTTTAGAGAAGAATATTACAATTTCTAACTATATATAATATTTCTAACCTAACTAAGGTCAGGTGGCTTTAGGATTATCACTATGTCCTTCCTAAGGGCTGTACCACATCAAAATCAAATCAAATCTGCCAGTTAGCAGACATTCATTATGTATTTACTATATCCTAGGCACTATGCAAGGCTTTGGGGATTTCCTAGCTACCCTCCTTGCTTTCAAGGATTTTGCATTCTATTAGGGAGACAGCAGACAATATGTGCATGCCTATGCATGTATATTTGTAAGTTTACATAATAATAGTATATATAAAACAAACATATGAAGAACAGATATAAAATTCCATTCCAAATCTCTAATCCTATAATTGAATTTTTAAAATTTATTTTATTTTATTTATTTATTTTTTTAGCATAGCTTTTTATTTACAAGATATATGCATGGGTAATTTTTCAGCTTTGACAATTGCAAAACCTTTTGTTCCAACTTTTCCCCTCCTTCCCCTCACCCCTTGCCCCAGATGGCAGGTTGACCAATACATGTTAAATATGTTAAAGTATAAGTTAAATACAATATATGTATATATGTTCATACAGGTATTTTGCTGTACAAAAAGAATTGGACTTTGAAATGGTATACAATTAGCCTGTGAAGGAAATCAAAAGTTCAGGCAGACAAAAATAGGGGGATTGGGAATTCTATGTAGTGGTTCATAGTCATCTCCCAGAGTTCTTTCCCTGAGTGTAGCTGGTTCAGTTCATTACTGCTTTGCTGGAACTGTTTTGGTTCATCTCATTATTGAAGATGACCAGGTCCATCAGAATTGATCATCATATAATATTGTTGTTGAAGTATATAATGATCTCCTGGTCCTGCTCATTTCATTCAGCATCAGTTCATGTAAGTCTCTCCAGGCCTTTCTGAAATCATCCTGTTGGCCATTTCTTACCGAACAATAATTTTCCATAATATTCATATATCACAATTTATTCAGCCATTTTCCAATTGATGGACATCCACTCAGTTTCCAGTTTCTGGCCACCACAAAGACGGTTGCCACAATCATTCTTGCACATACAGGTGCCTTTCCCTTCTTTAAAATCTCTTAGGGATATAAACCTAGTAGTAATACCACTGGATCAAAGGGTATGCACAGTTTGATAACTTTTTGAGCATAGTTCCAAGTCACTCTCCAGAATGGATGGATGTGTTCACAATTCCACAAACAAAGTATCAGTGTCCCAGTTTTCCCACATCCCCTCCAATATTCCGCATTATCTATCCCTGTCATTCTAGCCAATCTGACAGGTGTGTAGTAGATTCTCAGAGTTGTCTTAATTTGCATTTCTCTGATTAATAATGGCTTGCAACAAACATCTTTTCATATAGCTAGAAATAGTTTCAATTTCTTCATCTGAGAATTGTCTGTTCATATCCTTTGACCATTTATCAAATGGAGAATGGCTTGATTTCTTATAAATTAGAGTCAATTCTTTATATATTTTGGAAATGAGGCCTTTATCAGAATTTTTGACTGTAAAAATGGTTTCCCAGTTTATTGCTCCCCTTCTAATCTCATCTGCATTAGTTTTGTTTGTACAAAAACTTATCAATTTGATATAATCAAAAATTTCCCTTTGTGATCAATAATGATCTCTAGTTTTCCTTTGGTCATAAATTCCTTCCTCTTCCACAAGTCTGAGAGGTAAACTATCCTATGTTCTTCTAATTTATTTATAATCTCATTCTTTATGTCCAGATCATGAATCCATTTTGACCTTGTCTTGGTGTGTGGTGTTAAGTATGGATCAATGCCTAGTTTCTGCCATATTAATTCCCAAATTCCCAGTGAGTTTGAATCCCAAAAGCTGAAGTCTTTGGGTTTGTCAAACACTAGAATATTAATGTTATTGACTGTTTTGTCCTTTGAACCTAACCTATTCCACTGATCAACTAGTCTATTTCTTAGCCAATACCAAATGGTTTTGGTAACTGCTGCTTTATAATATAATTTTACATCTGGTACAGCAAAGGCCCCCTTTATTTGATTTTTTTTTCATTAATTCCCTTGAAATTCTTCACCTTTTGTTTTTCCATATGAACTTTATTGTTATTTTTTCTACTTTCTTAAAATAGTTTTTTTTTTTTTTTTTTTTGGGGAGGGGAGTCTGATTGGTATTGCGCTAAATAAATAGATTAGCATAGATAGTATTGTCATCTTTATTATATTTGCTTACCCTATCCAAGAGCATTTAATATTTTTCCAATTGGTTAGATCTGACTTTATTTGTGTGGAAGCTGTTTTGTAATTTTCCTCATATAGTTTATGATTTTCCCTTGGCAGATAGATTCCTAAATATTTTATATTATCAGTAGTTCCTTTAAGTGGAATTTCTCTTTGTAACTCTAACTGTTGGATTTTATTAGTGATATATAAGAATGCTGATGACTTATGTGGGTTGTATCCTGCAACTTTGCTAAAGGTGTGGATTATTTCTAATAGCTTTTTAGTAGAATCTCTGAGGTTCTCCAATTATACCATCATATCATCAGCAAAGAGTGAGAATTTGTTTTCCTCATTACCTACTCTAATTCCCTTAATTTCTTTCTCAGCTCTTATTGCCAAAGCTAGCATTTCTAATACAATATTGAATACTAATGGGTGATAGTGGGCAACCTTGTTTCACTCCTGATCTTATTGGGAATGGTTCCAGGTTATCCCCATTACATATGATGCATACCGATGTTTTAAACAGATGCTACTGATTATTTTAAGGGAAAAATCCATTTATTCCTATACTCTCAAATGTTTTTTAATAGGAATGGATGTTGAATTTTAACAAATGCTTTTTCTGCATTTATTGAGATAATCAAATGGTTTTTGTTAATTTGGTTATTAATATAGTCAATTAGACTAATACTTTTCCTAATATTGAACCAGCCTTGCATTCCTGGTATAAATCCTACTTGATCATAGTGTATTATCCTGGAGTTGATTTTTTTTTTATTTTTTTTATTTTTTACCTTTTTCTGCTTCTCTTGGGTCCTATGGTTGGAGATCAAATTTTTTGTTCAGATCTGTTTTTTTTTTTTTTCCTTAGAAACAAATGGAATTCATCTGTTTCATTAAATGTCCAGCTTCTTCCATGGAAGAAAATGTTCAGCTTAGCTGGGTAATTTATTCTTCACTGCATTCCAAGTTCTTTTGCCTTTTGGAATATGAAATTCCATACCCTTTGATCCTTTAATGTGGAAGCAGCCAGATCTGGAGTAATCCTGATTGTGGCACCTCAGTATCTGAATTGTTTTTTTCTGCCTGCTTGTAATATTTTTCCTTAGTTTGATAGTTCTGAAATTTAGCCACAATATTCCTTGGAGTTTTTATTTTAGAGTCTTTTTCAGAAGGTGTTCAATGAATTCTTTCAATGCCTATTTACCTTCTGATTCTATTATATTTGGGCAGTTCTCTGTGATGATTTCCTGTAAAATAGTATCTAGGCTCTTTTTTTATCATAATTTTTGGGAAGTCCAGTGATCCTCAGATTATCTCTCCTAGATCTATTTTCCAATTCTGTTGTTTTTCCAAGTAGATATTTAACACTTTTTTCTAGTTTTTCATTTTTTTTTTGGTTTTGCTTGACTTATTCTTGATGCCTCAATAAATCATTCATTTCTATTTGTTCAATTCTGATTTGCAATGAGTTATTTTTTTCATTAGCTTTTTTTTTTTAACTTCTTTTTGTACATGTCCAATTCAGTTTTTAAATGAGTTGTTTTGCTGTATGGATTTTTTTTTTTCCATTTCACTAAATTTTTTTAAAAACTGAGTTATTTTCTTTTTCCAATTCACAAATCCTACTTTCTTGGGAATTCTTGATCTTTTCCAATTCACAAATCCTGCTTTCCTGGGAGTTCTTTACCTTTTCCAATTCACAAATTCTGTTTACCTGCACTTCCTGGGAGTTCTTTACCTTTCTAATTCACATTTCAGAAAATTGTTGAATATTCTGGTCTTCCGGGCACGGAGCCAAGATGGCAGAGCAGGCACACATGATTCTCTAAGCTCCTCTCATTCCCCTAATAACCAACTATTTAATACAGCCTCAAAAATAACTCTTCACTACTTAAATTCATGAAGATTAGAAGCACTACAATTTACCAGCTGAAGTCAATCCAGAAGCTCACCAGGAAAGGTTTGTCCTGAGGGGCCAGGAACAGACTAGCACAGGCAGCCAGAGGCTAGCATCCTGAACAGACCAGGGCCAGGGGTAATCTCTGTAGCTAGAGAAGTTATAGAGACAACTCTGCTATAGGCTAACTGCTCTGCCTTGATTACAAAGCAGTAAACTGGCAGAGAAATTAAAGCCTAAAACAGAGGGTACTCTAAAAAAAGCCAGAACCTAAAGAGATCTGGCTGTAACTCCTCAAACCCAAAAGTGACTCAGGCAGACTTTACCGCAGCCCTGCGGCCACATTCTGCAGTTCGGGGCTTTTGTAGGGGCAGTTACTAATCTACTAGGCAAGGAGGCACAGCCTGGGCAGCCTCTAATCGTCAGAGTGGGGGGCTCAGCCTGGGGCAATACAACCTCCCCAGCTGACTGAGCTTCCCCAGGCAGACAATTCCAGTCCCTGCAAATCCATTCACTGCTCAACTGCTGATACCCATAGCCCCAGGGCAGGGTTTGGCTTGGGAAGTGAAACTCTCACTGCTCAGCATCTAGCCCCAAGGCAGTCGTTATCTCACACAGCCGAGGTTTTTTAAAAGGGCACTTTCCCAGCCCCACCCTGCAGGCCTGAGTTACTTTCCGGTGGGGAACTCATTCCCAGAGCACTCCAGTAATTCCCTGCTTTTTGTAGCTTGTTGGCAGGACAGCTACCCGTTCATATACCTTTCACTGCTCTGCAGAGGAAGTTGGTAACCTCCTGGCTCTAAAGGCAGACCTTACAGGCTTTAACAAAATGAGTAAAAAAATCAAAAGAACAATTGATAGTTTCTACACAGAAAGAGAACAGCTTTTCAACCCTGAAGAGATTAATAGCAGACAGTCTCCAGACGATTGTTGGTCTCCAATACAAAAGGCTCTCCTAGAAGAGACTATTAAAAACCTTAAAAGAGAACTAGAAGAGAAATGGGGAAAGGTACAGAACTACTAAAAGAAAAAATTTGATAAAGTGGAAAAAGAAAACAACTTCTTGAAATGTGAATTGGAAAAGGTAAAAAACTCCCAAGAAGTGCAGGGAAACAGAGTTTGCAAATTGGAAAAAGAAAATAACTCACTAAAAAAAAAAAAAAAAAAAATTAGTGAAATGGAAAAAAATTCCATAGAGCAAAACAACTCAATTGGACATTTACAAAAAGAAGTAAAAAAAAAAAAGCTAATGAAGGAAATGACTCATTAAAAATCAGAACTGAGCAAGCAGAAATGACTGATTCATTGAGCCATCAAGAATCAGTCGAGCAAAACCAAAAAAATGAAAGATTGGAAAAAAATGTCAAATATTTACTTGCAAAAACAACAGACCTGGAAAATAGATCTAGGAGAGATAACTTGAGGATCATCGGACTACTAGAAAATTATGATGAAACAAAGAGCCTAGATACTATTTTACAGGAAATCATCAAAGAGAACTGCCCAGAAGTAATAGAACTGGAAGGGAAAATAGGCATTGAAAGAATTCATCGAACACCTTCTGAAAAAGGCCCTAAAATAAAGACTCCAAGGAATATTGTGGCTAAACTTCAGAATTTTCAGACTAAAGAAAAAATTTTACAAGCAGCCAGGAAAAAACAGTTCAAATACCAAGATGCCACAATAAGGGTCACACAAGATCTGGCTGCCTCAACACTAAAGGATCAAAGGGCCTGGAATCCGATATTCTGAAAGGCAAAAGAACTTGGAATGCAGACAAGAATAAACTACCCAGCTAAGCTGAGTATTTTTTTCCATGGAAGAAGATGTACATTTAATGAAATAGAGGAATTCCATCTGTTTCTAAGGAAAAAAACAGACTTAAACAAAAAATTTGATCTCCAACAACAGCAAACAAGAGAAGTAGAAAAGGGCAAAAGGAACTCTTGAGAACTATATTTCTATTGTGGATATACATAAAAACCATATGTATAACTTGATTTTACCGATAAAACATAAAAAAGGGAAGTAGGAATGGAAAGGGGATAGTGTCAGAAAAAGGGAAGAGGGGAGACAAAAAGAGGGAAACTACATGTGACAGTGAGGCAAAGGAAACCTATCATATATGAGGGAACTTAGAGAGGAGGAGGAACATTGTGTGGGTCCTACTCTCATCAGAGTTGGCTCAAAGAGGAAACAATTTACATTTTGTTTTACAGAGATTCTTCTCTCACTTCATTAAAAAGTGGGAGAGGAAAAGAGAGAAGGAAAAAGAATAATAAGGGAAGGGTACAAGAAAGGGGAAGGGATTCAAAGGGAGGAGGGAGGGATACTAAAAAGGGAGAGCTGTGTGACATTAGTGGGACCAATAAGTTTAATACTAGGGAAGAAGGGAAGGAGGGCAAGAAAAAGAAAAGTATAATCTGGTTATATTAGGATGGCAGGAAATACAGAATTGGTTATTTTAACCGTAAATGTGAATGTGATGAACTCTTCCATAAAGAGGAGGTGGATAGCAGACAGAACCCTACAATCTGTTGTTTACAGGAAACACATTTAAAACAGGGAGATACATACAGAGTAAAGGTAAAAGGCTGGAGTAGAATCTATTATGCTTCAGGTGAAGTAAAAAAAGCAGGCGTAGCCATTCTTATCTCAGATCAAGCAAAAGCAAAGATTGATCTAATTAAAAGAGATAAGGAATGAAACTATATCTTGCGTAAGGGTACTATAGACAATGAAGCAATATCAGTATTAAACATATATGCACCAAGTAGTATAGCATCTAACTTCCTTAAAGAGAAGTTAAAAGAATTGCAAAAAGAAATAGACAGCAAAACTATAATAGTGGGAGATCTCAATCTTGCACTGTCAGATTTAGATAAATCAAATCACAAAACAAATAAGAAAGAAATTAAAGAGGTAAATAGAATATTAGAAAAATTAGGTATGATAGATCTCTGGAGAAAACTGAATGGTGACAGAAAGGAGTATACTTTCTTCTCAGCAGTTCATGAAACCTACACAAAAATTGATCATATATTAGGACATAAAGACCACAAAATTAAATGCAGGAAGGCAGAAATAGTAAATGGTTTCTTTTCAGACCACAATGCAATAAAAACTACATTCAACAAAAAGTTAGGTGTAAATAGACCAAAAAGTAATTGGAAACTAAATAATCTCATCTTAAAGAATGATTGGGTAAAACAGCAAATTATAGACACAATTAATAACTTCACTCAAGATAATGACAACGATAAGGCATCATATCAAAATTTATGGGATGCACCAGGATAATACACTATGACCAAGTAAGATTTATACCAGGAATGCAGGGCTGTTTCAATATTAGGAAAACTATTAACATAATTGACTATATCAACAACCAACCAAACAAAAACCATATGATCATCTCAATAGATGCAGAAAAAGCATGTGATAAAATCCAACAGCCATTCCTAATAAAAACACTTGAGAGCATAGAAATAAAAGGACTTTTCCTTAAAATAGTTAGGAGCATATATTTAAAACCTTCAGTAAGCATCATATGCAATGGGGAAAAACTGGAACCTTTCCCAGTAAGATCTGGAGTGAAGCAAGGTTGCCCACTATCACCATTATTATTCAATATTGTATTAGAAACACTAGCCTCTGCAATAAGAGTCGAGAAAGAGATTAAAGGAATTGGAGTAGGCAATGAGGAAACCAAACTGTCACTCTTTGCAGATGATATGATGGTATACCTAGAAAACCCCAGAGATTCTACTAAAAAGGTATTAGAAATAATTCATAATTTTAGCAAAGTAGCAGGATACAAAATAAATCCCCATAAATCCTCAGCATTCTTATACACCACCAACAAAATCCAAGAGCAAGAGATACAAAGAGAAATTCCATTCAAAATAACTGTTGATAGCATAAAATATTTGGGAATCTACCTACCAAAGGAAAGTCAGGAATTATTTGAGCAAAATTACAAAAAAGTTTTCACACAAATAAAGTCAGACTTAAATAATTGGAAAAATATTAAGTGCTCTTGGATAGGCCGAGCGAATATAATAAAGATGACAATACTCCCTAAACTAATCTATTTATTTAGTGCTATACCAATCAGACTTCCAAGAAAATATTTTAATGATTTAGAAAAAATAACAACAAAATTCATATGGAACAATAAAAAGTCGAGAATCTCAAGGGAATTAATGAAAAAAAAATCAAATGAAGATGGTCTAGTTGTACCTGATCTAAAATTATATTATAAAGCAGCAGCCACCAAAACCATTTGGTATTGGCTAAGAAATAGATTAGTGGATCAGTGGAAAAGGTTAGGTTCACAAGACAGAATAGTCAACTATAGCAATCTAGTGTTTGACAAACCCAAAGATTCTAAATTTTGGGATAAGATTTCATTATTTGATAAAAACTGCTGGGATAACTGGAAATTAGTATGGCAGAAATTAGGCAAGGACCCACACTTAACACCACATACCAAGATAAGAACAAAATGGGTCCATGACCTAGGCATAAAGAACGAGATTATAAATAAATTAGAGGAACATAGGATAGTTTATCTCTCAGACTTGTGGAGGAGAAAGAAATTTGTGACCAAAGATGAACTAGAGACCATTACCGATCACAAAATAGAAAATTTTGATTTTATCAAATTAAAAAGCCTTTGTACAAACAGAACGAATGCAAACAAGATTTGTAGGGAAGCAACAAACTGGGAAAACATCTTTACAATTAAAGGTTCTGATAAAGGCCTCATTTCCAAATATATAGAGAACTGACTCAAATTTATAAAAAATCAAGCCATTCTCCAATTGATAAATGGTCAAAGGATATGAACAGACAATTTTCAGATGAAGAAATTGAAACTATTACCACTCACATGAAAGTGTTCCAAATCACTATTGATCAGAGAAATGCAAATTAAGACAACTCTGAGATATCACTACACACCTGTCAGATTGGCTAAGATGACAGGAAAAAATAATGATGAATGTTGGAGGGGATGCAGGAAAACGGGGACACTGATGCATTGTTGGTGGAGTTGTGAACGAATCCAGCCATTCTGGAGAGCAATCTGGAATTATGCCCAAAAAGTTATCAAACTGTGCATACCCTTTGATCCAGCAGTGTTTCTATTGGGCTTATACCCCAAAGAGATACTAAAAAAGGGAAAGGGACCTGTATGTGCCAAAATGTTTGTAGCAGCCCTGTTTGTAGTGGCTAGAAACTGAAAATGAATGGATGCCCATCAATTGGAGAATGGCTGGGTAAATTGTGGTATATGAATGTTATGGAATATTATTGCTCTGTAAGGAATGACTGGCAGGATGAATACAAAGAAGCTTGGAGAGACCTACATGGACTGATGCTAAGTGAGATGAGCAGAACCAAGAGATCATTATACACTTCGACAACGATATTGTATGAGGATGTATTCTGATGCAAGTGGATTTCTATGACAAAGAGACTTAACTGAGTTTCAATGGATAAATGATGGACAGAAACAGCTATACCCAAAGAAGGAATACTGGGAAATGAATGTGAACTATTTGCATTTTTGATTTTCTTCCCAAGTTATTTTTACCTTCTGAATCCAATACTCCCTGTGCAGCGGGAGAGCTGTTTGGTTCTGCAAATATGTATTGTATCTAGGATATACTGCAACATATTTAACATATATAGGACTGCTTGCCATCTTGGGGGGGGGGTGGAGGGAGGAAGGGGAAAAAACGAAACATAAGCGAGTGCAAGGGATAATGTTGTAAAAAATTATCCTGGCATGGATTCTGTCAATACAAAGTTATTATTAAATAAAATAAAATTTAAATTAAAAAAACATTTATGGGATGCAGCCAAAGCAGTAATAAGGGGAAATTTTATATCCTTAGAGGCTTACTTGAATAAAATAGAAAAAGAGAAGATCAATGAATTGGGCCTGCAACTTAAAAAATTAGAAAAAGACCAAATTAAAAAACCCCCAATCAATTGCTAAACTTGAAATTCTAAAATTAAAAGGAGAAATTAATAATATAGAAAGTAAAAATACTATTGAACTAATAAATAAAACTAAGAGTTGGTTTTATGAAAAAAAACAATAAAATTGACAAACCTTTGATAAATCTGATTAGAAAAAGGAGAGAGGGAAATCAAATTGGCAGTCTTAAAAATGAAAAAGGAGAACTTTCCACTGATAAAGAGGAAATTAAAGAAATAATAAGGGGTTACTTTGCCCAACTTTATGCCAATAAATTTGATAACCTAAGCAAAATGGATGACTACCTCCAAAAATATAGGCTTCCCAGATTATCTGGGGAGGAAGTAAATTGCTTAAATAGTCCCATTTCAGAAAAAGAAATAGAACAAGCTATTAATCAACTCCCTAAAAATAAATCCCCAGGACCAGATGGATTTACATGTGAATTCTACCAAACATTCAAAGAACAATTAGCCCCAATGCTTTATAAACTATTTGAAAAATAGGGAATGAAAGAGTCCTACCAAACTCCTTTTATGACACAGACATGGTATTGATACCTAAACCAGGTAGGTTGAAAACAGAGAAAGAAAATTATAGACCAATTTCCCTAATGAATATTGATGCTAAAATCTTAAATAAGATATTAGCAAAAAGACTACAGAAAATCATCCCCAGGATAATACACCACGATCAAGTAGGATTTATATCAGGAATGCAGAGCTGGTTCAATATTAGGAAAACTATCAGTATAATTGGCCATATTAATAATCAAATCAACAAAAACCATATATCATCTCAATAGATACAGAAAAAGCATTTAATAAAATCCAACACCCATTCCTATGAAAATCTCTTGAGAGTATAGGAATAAATGGGCTTTTCCTTAAAATAATCAGTAGCATCTATTTAAAACCAGCAGTAAGCATCATATGTAATGGGGACAAACTGCAACCATTCCCAATAAGATCAGGAGTAAAACAAGGTTGCCCACTATCACCGTTACTATTTAATATTGTATTAGAAATGCTAGCTTTGGCAATAAGAGTTGAGAAAGAGATTAAAGGAATAAGAATAGGCAATGAGGAAACCAAATTATCACTCTTTGCTGATGATATGATGGTATACCTAGAGAACCCCAGAGACTCTACTAAAAAGTTATTAGAAACAATCCACACCTTCAGCAAAGTTGCAGGGTATAAAATAAACCCACATAAGTCATCAGCATTCTTATATATCACTAACAAAACCTAACAGTTAGAGTTACAAAAAGAAATTCCATTTAAAGTAACTACTGATTGTATAAAATATTTAGGAATCTATCTGCCAAGGGAAAATCAGAAACTTTATGAGCAAAACTACAAAACACTTTCCACACAAATTAAGTCTGATCTAACCAACTGGAAAAATATTAAATGCTCTTGGATTGGGCAAGCAAATATAATAAAGATGACAATACTACCTAAATTAATCTACTTATTTAGCGCTATACCAATCAGACTCCCAAAAAACTACTTTGATGAATTAGAAAAAATAACAACAAAGTTCATATGAAAAAACAAAAGGTGAAGAATTTCAAGGGAATTAACAAAAAAAAGTCAAATAACGGTGGCCTAGCTGTACCAGATCTAAAATTATATTATAAAGTAGCAGTTACTAAAACCATCTGTTATTGGCTAAGAAATAGACTAGTTGATCAATGGAATAGGTTAGGTTCAAAGGACAAAACAGCCAATAACTTTAATAATATAGTGTTTGACAAACCCAAAGACCCCAGTTTCTGGAATAAGAATGTACTATTTGACAAAAATTGCTGGGAAAATGGGAAATTAGTATGGCAGAATCTAGGCATTGACCCACACTTAACACCATACACAAGATAACATCAAAATGGGTTCATGACCTAGGCATAAAGAATGAGATTATAAATAAATTGGAAGAGGGAGGAATTTATGACCAAAGAAGAACTAGAGATCACTATTGACCACAACATAGAAAATTTTGATTATATCAAATTGAAAAGTTTTTGTACAAACAAAACAAATGCAAACAAGATTAGAAGGGAAACAATAAACTGGGAAAACATTTTTACAATCAAAGGTTCTGATAAAGACCTCATTTCCAAAATATATAGAGAATTGACTCTAATCTATAAGAAATCAAACCATTCTCCCATTGATAAATGGTCAAAGGATATGAACAGACAATTCTCAGATGAAGAAATTGAAATTATTTATAGAAATATGAAAA
Organism: Antechinus flavipes; assembly: GCF_016432865.1. NCBI lineage: Eukaryota > Metazoa > Chordata > Mammalia > Dasyuromorphia > Dasyuridae > Antechinus > Antechinus flavipes. The sequence continues at coordinate 220,771,544 of NC_067401.1, forward strand.
CATGCTCCAAATCATTATTAATCAGAGAAATGCAAATTAAGACAACTCTGAGATACCACTACACACCTGTCAGATTGGCTAGAGTGACAGGGAAAGATAATGTGGAATGTTGGAAGGGATGTGGGAAAACACGGACACTGATACATTGTTGGTGGAATTGTGAACACATCCAGCCATTCTGGAGAGCAATTTGGAACTATGCTCAAAAAGTTATCAAACTGTGCATAACCTTTGATCCAGCAGTATTTCTACTGGGCTTATACCCCAAAGAGATACTAAAGAAGGGAAAGGGACCTGCATGTACCAAAATGTTTGTGGCAGCCCTGTTTGTAGTGGCTAGAAACTGGAAAATGAATGGATGCCTATCAATTGGAGAATGGTTGAGTAAATTGTGGTATATGAACGTTATGGAATATTATTATTCTGTAAGGAATGACCAGCAGGATGAATATAGAGAGGACTGGTGAGACGTACATGAACTGATGCTAAGTGAAATGGGCAGAACCAGGAGATCATTATATACCTTAACAATGATACTGTTTAAGGATGTATTCTGATGGAAGTGGGTCTCTTAGAAAAAGAGAGCTAATTCAGTTACAATTGATCAAAGATGGGCAGAAGCAGCTACACCCAAAGAAAGAACACTGGGAGATGAATATAATCTGCTTGCATTTTTGTTTTTCTTCCTGGATTATTTATACTTCTGAATTCAATTCTCCCTGCGCAACAAGTAAACTGTTTGGTTCTGCACACATATATTGTATCCAGAATATACTCTAACCTATTCAACATGTAAAGAACGGCTTGCCATCTGGGGGAGGGGGTGGAGGGAGGGAGGGGAAAAATCGGAACAGACGTGAATGCAAGGGATAATGCTGTAAAAAATTACCCTGGCATAAGTTCTATCAATAAAAAGTTATTAAAAAAAAAAAAAAAGAAAAAGGAAATTGTTGCTCTCTTGCAAAACTTGTCTTTCCTTTCCCCATTTTTCTTCTAGTTCTTTTTTAAGATTTTTTATAGTTTCTTCTAGGAGAACCTTTTGTGTTGGGGACTAGGTTACATCCCCCTTTGGGGTATTGTCTGGAGACTATCTGCTATTAGTCTATTTGTGTTTGAAAACCTGCTCTCTTTCTGTATAGAAGCTATCGATCATTCCTCTGCAGAGCAGGTATAGGTATATGGATTGTAGCTGTCCTTTCTATGTTCTTCAAAGAGCAGTGGAGCTGCTGGGGTGCTCTGGGAAAAGCTCCACCCCAGAAGTGACTTGGACTCAGGCCTGGGTAGTGTAGGCTGAGCTGCAGAAGTGCCCTGAGAGGAGTCCCACTGTGAGGATTAGCCACTGCCTTGGGGCTAGAGACTGAGCAGGGAAAATATCACTGCCTCCTCCCCCCCACCCTTCCCCAAAAAGTCTACTTTGAGTATTAGCAGTTGCCCTACCCCTCATGGCACCGGAAGTGTCTCTGACTGGAGATTGTCGAGCTGGGGAAATTCCACTGCCCCAGGCCAAGCCTCCCACTATGCAGATTAGAGGTTGCCTGGGGCACAGCCCCCTGCAATGCAGATTTTTGAGTGCCCTTCCTTCCCCCGTCCTCCTCTCCCTCCCCCCCCCCCAAAGCTCCTAGCCACAGAATGCCACTGCAATGCTGTGTTTTGGTCTGTGCTGAGTCACTTCTAGTCCTGGGTGGGCACAGTCAGATCCTGTTAGGCTATGGCATTCTTCAGAGTACCCTCTACCGTAGCTTCTAATATCTCTGCTGGTCCTCTACTCTGCAACTAAAGCAAAGCAATCAGGCTATGGCAGAGAGCTCTATGTAAACCTTCCAACCATGGAGGCCACCCTGCTCCTGGTTCTATACCTGCCTGTGCTGGTCTGATATCCCTTCCCTCCCCCCCATTTTCCCCCCTCCCTCCCGTCCCCCTCCACAGGACAAACCTTTTCTGGTGATCTTCCAGATTATCTTTGGCTGGTAAGCTGTTGTACTTCCAATCTTCATGAATTTTACCAAATTTTTTTTGCTATTTTTGAGACTGATTTTAAAAATTGGTAATGAGGGTATGAGAGGAGCTTAGAAAGTCATTTGTGCCTTCTCTGCTATCTTGGCCCCGCCTCCCCCCCCCCCCGCCCCCGAATTTTAAAAATTTATTAGTGAATGCAGTTTCAAAACCTAACATTATGATCAGCATCTACAATAACAAAATGATTCTTTTTTAGCCTTATCATTTGTTCCATATAGTGTTACAATTACAATAATAATAATAAGTCTAGCTACTTGAAAGAAAGCATAGCAATATTGAATAGAGTACTGGTTCTGGTGTCTTTGCAAGACTGGAATTTACATTCCATTTTAGTTACTTGCTAGCTGTGTTACTTTTATATTATCGTAATAAAATCAAATTATACCTGCACTCTCTAAGTAGACCCAATAAAGTTCTCAATAGTTCTTTTTCTGTGTTTGGAGATCAAATTTTTTGGTCAGTTCTGATCTACTCATCAGAAATAGATGAAATTCACGTATGTCACTGAATGTCCATCTTCTTCATTGAAAGATAATGCTCATTTTAGTAGGATTGTTCATTCTTGTCTGTAATCCAAGTTCCTTTGCCTTTTGGAATATCAGATTCCAGGCTCTTTGATCCTTTATGATGAAAGCTGCTAGGTCCTGGATAATCCTGTTTCTTTTTAGCTGCTTGCAATATCTTTTCCTTGATGCAATAGTTCTGAAATTTAGCCATGAAATTCCTTGGAGCCTTAATTTTGGGGTCTCATGTATAACAAATCTGCTAAATCACCCACCCAGGACAGATTAGCCTAAGAGGCTCACAGAAGATTCCCAAGTGGGGTGGAAACTGCAATGCTCTGACTCCCCATTCCAGGTCCTTGCTCCATACTCTCTGTGCTGCAGTCTGGGCTCAGCAGACTGTTCCCCTGTCCATTTGAAACAGACCTGTTCTGAAGTTCTTCCAAGTTATCTTCTTCTAGAATTGTGTTATACTCCAAATATTTGTGGGTCCTATGACTCCAAATCAGTTTAAAGGTTTAATCTACTATTGGTTTGAGAGAAGATCAGAGGAGGACACAGAAAATTGTGTCTGCTCTCCACCATCTTGACTTTGCCCCCCAGCTTTGTTACTTTTAGCAAATCATCTAATTTCTTTTGCTTTGAGCACCATCCTCCTCTTTTATTTTTTTTTTCCCCTGGAGGAAACCCATTCTCCTAATTAAAAACTCAATGGGCATATTAGTCTTTAATGAAGCAATCCAGCCATGCTTTGCTAACTCATATTTCAACCCTTTGGACTTCATCCTTTCTTTTTTATCAACAATTTTATCATGCCCATGATAATTCCACTCTAAAGTTCTAACTTATTGACTAGTGACTATCTTTCACTCTTTCAAGAGCACTGTCAGTCACATTTCACTTCATTCACAACTCAATGTTCTAGACCACTCTTGCTCCTGCATTTGCTCCTCATCAACTCCCTTACCCATTTGCCTTGATTTCCAGCTTTCCTTTAAATGCTACCTTCCACAATTAGAAACTTCTTGAGGATAGGTATTATTTTCCTGTTTAGATAAATATCCTTGGTAGTTAGCACTGTGCCTGATATATTTGTTATTGTCCATTTGTTTTCAGTCATATCTGACTCTTTGTGATCTCATTTGGGGTTTATTTGGCAAAAATACTGGAGTGGTTTGCTAGTTCCTTCTCCAGCTCATTTTACATGGGAGGAAACTAAAGTAAATAGGGTTAAGTGATTTGTCCAGGATCACACAGCTTGTAAGTATCTGGGGCTAGATCTGAACACTGAAAGACAAGTCTTCCTGACTCCAGACCTGGCACTCTCTTAGCTGTACCACTAACTGACTGTCTGACACATTGTAAGTGCTTAAAAATGCTCTATGTTCTATTCATCTATCTGTCTATCTATCCATCAATCTCTTCTGTCCCATTTATTAAATAATTTCTTATCTATAATTTTATCTAACATATTTATATCTATCTATCCAAACCCATACTTCTTTGAGTGTTTCCTCTTTGGTAAAATGGACACAATAATAGCTTCTATCCTCTAGTGTTATTTTGAGGATAAAAATGAGATAAAATCTCTAAAAAAACTTAGAGTACTATATAAAAATAGCTATTAACAACAATAATAGCTAATGTTTACATAGTATTTTAATATTTTCAAAGTGTTTCATATGAATTATCTCAGATATTTTGCTTTTCAGATGCTTATAAACAAAAATAGAAATTTGTCTATGATTGTACCTCCTGTGCTTTGATAATGAAGTGAGTATGACCTCCTTGGATACTAAACTTAGTTAGTGGGCTAACCAGTCCTTATCTCCATATATAAAATATTTACATAAACATCCATTTAAGTTTAGAAAAACTACTATACGTATTATCTCACTTGATCCTCACAATAACCTTGCAGTGTTATTACAGTTCCCATTTCACAAATAAAGAAACTGAGGCACAAAGAAGTTACATGAATTTACTTATGATCACTAATTGGGTAACTAATAAGTATCTGAGGCTGGTTTCAATGGCTTTATCCATCATATTTTAATTGACATCTTATGATGAAGAATTTGACTAAAAGTCTTTTTTTCCTCTTTACAATTATCATCCATGTGGACATAGTTTAAGTACATAGATCCAGTGACTAATGTCTTTCACTGTCAAGGAACAAACAAATATCTTTTTTTTTTCTATTGTAGCTCAAACTCAGGAGTTATTATGAAGGTACACATTTTCAAATAGATTCATTCTAAATTTTCTTTTCAGTTATTTGACATGTATGCATATAATATGGAATTTTTATAAGAAAGTTGAGCAGTATCCTGACATTTTATTTATTTCTGTATCTATATAAAGTGCATACACATTTACAGCTAATGATATGTATGTGTACACACACACATTTTCAAAAATTTAGAAATAGCAACAAATTTATCTACATTTTGCTTCTATTCTACTTGTTATTCTCCAACTTAAAAAAATAGTTATTTTATATTTCCTATTGCATTCTGAAAATGTACATATGATGGACTTCTCCAGAAAATATAGATTAAAAACATAATTTATATAAAAATAACAGTACATAAGATGGACCATTCCAGAAAATTCAAATTAAAAACGTAATTTAGATTAAAATAAACAGAGCTTTGAGTTTTCATTTTAACTAACTCATTCATTTAAATTCATATCACTTTATTTCCCATTTCAGAAAGGAGACTATATAAATGGATGGATACTATTAAAATTGAAAGTAATGAAAAGAAGGTTTTGACACATTAGAAAGGGTATTTGCTCTAGACTCCAATGTCCTGGGTTTAATCCCGCCTTTATATTATCTTGGACAAGTTACTTAAATTTCCTTGATTTTAGTTTTCTGATCTATAAGAGGTTGAACTTGGACTAACTGACTTCTGGGATCCCTTTCATCTCTTTGATGTAATGAATTTGAACATAATGTCTTAGGGCAATATGTTTTTATAGTATACTATTGATGCTGCAGTTTTTTCCTCAAGAATTTAACAGAATGGAGTCAACACATGTTAATATCAAGCCCATGAGGGGATGAATACTATAGAACCTAAATAGGAATTGAGGGGAGGAAATTGAATTATCAAAGTACTTTAATAGTCAACTCTCAAGCGTTCCAAGCCTGGGGTTTTCTTTTGGTCTTCTCAGATTAATCAAGAATAATCAATCCCTGGATTATCATGTAGAAAATCCTCTCCTGACTCAGATTAGAAGCAAGCAAGAAAAAAAAAATGTGCTTAACCTTGGAAATACTTGTTTTTGTAGAGGACGAATTTAAATAACAGTATTCTATTTTCTTCTCTAATGAATATAGCTCTGACTTAGGATGATAGAAACAATAACCCAGAATAACCACTCTCTCTGTCAGTTCCCTTTATCATACTACAAAAAATTATCACTAATAAACATTTGCTGTTAAAATCTATATTCATCTATCTATCAATAATCTATTCACCTCTCTTTAGCTCTGTCTTTCTGTCTCTGTGTCTCTGTGTCTGCCTCTCTCTTTCTATTTGAATCTCTGTCTCCCTATCCCTGTATTTCTGTCTCTTTGTCTCTATTTCTCTCTCTTCCCACCTTGTCATCTTTAAAAATTTGGGTTGAAAAATTGACATGATTAGCTTTGCCACTCAAAAATCGTGAATTGACAAAAAAATCACATTCATTAGAGAACTATGTGAATGTTGTAAAGCAAAAAATATCATTAGACTGTAATTGTTAATCACCATCACTACCACAACTATCACCATCATTCATCTCTTTCCTCACCATTCCCAGTCTTATTTACTGCAACTTATTCTTCACACTATTGCCAAAACTACTTTCTCAAGTGAACTAACTTCTAGGGGATAGGGGAAAAAAATCAATCAGCCAATACAAAACAAAACAAAATGACAACAAAACTCTTTAATTATTTTTCCTTGGCAATTGGATACTCTTATTGAGCCATCTCCAACTTAAAATGAATTTTTTAAACAAATAAAACTTTTGTCTGGACGGTTTTTTTTTTATTCTGCAGTTATTTTGTTATTGTTCAGGAATGTTCTACTTTTTTTTTTTTTTTTTTTTTTTTGCTGAGGCAATTGGGTTAAGTGACTTGCCTCATGTCACACAGCTAGGAAATATTAAGTGTCTGAAGTCAGCTTTGAACTCGGTTCTCCTCACTTTAGGGCTGGCACTCTATTCACTGTGCCATCTAGCTACCCAAATATCCAGCATTTTACCCCTTTTAAGGTTTTCTTGGCAAAGATACCAAAGTAGTTTCTTATTTTCATCTCTAGCTCATTTTACAGATGAGGAAACTGAGACAAACATGGTTAAATGATTTGCCAGGGTCACATGGCTAGGTGTGAGTCTGAGTATGAATTTAAACTCAAGTCTTCCTGATTCCAGGCCAAATGTTCAATATACTGAATCACCTACCTAACCCACTTTAATTGTACCTGTCTTGGAATATTGAGGCAGGTTAGAGTAAAATGTAGAGGATTTGCTTCAACTCCAGGTTTTACTTCTTACTATATGTATGCCTTTGTAGAATCATCTTTCTAGGTCTCAGGCTAATTAACTATTAAATGAAGAAGTTGAAATACTTTAACTCTAAGATCCCTTCAAGCTTTAAATCTATGATGATGTGGTCTTGTGATGGACTGGTACTCTTGTTTACTCTCACACATATTTTTTTTTTAGGTCAATTTGCCATCAGAGATCCATCTTCCAGAGTTTTTTATCTCCTCCTACAAGTGGCCTGGATGGACTCATGACCCCTTGGATCAAAAAAACTGTGCTGCATCCTGGGCATTTTCCACTGCAAGTAATATTGTTATTTTGATTCTCTTCTCTATAAATTCCTTATAGTATGAGAACTAGATGGAACCTTAGCGATTATCTGGTACAATCTCTTTTATAACAATGAAACTGAGACAGAGTGTAATAATACAATTAGTAACAAGACTTTGAAAACAAACTCAGGTCCCATGATCCCTTGTATAGCATTTAACTTATGAAAATTTCCAGTGCCAATGCTAAATAGATTACAATTGTAATATCTATTATTTTTAAAAATTAAATAATGAGTATACCTATAAGGTTCTAAATCATGCCTGATGAAGATTTGCATGCTTAAAATGGATAGAATCAGAAGTAGAATTTATTAGAAAAAAAGACTAGTCAATATTGATTTTATGCAAAGTCAAACAAAGATTTGATCAACAGAGCAATCTACATTATATGTCAGTCATATTAATATTGTTTTAGATGTTTAGAAAAATTGATGGGAAAACTGGAAAATATGTCAGAAACTATAGACCTATATTTCACACTGTATACCAAAACAAGGTCAAAATGGATACATCTCATTTCTTTATTATTATATCATATTTTTACTTTTCATCAGAAATCATATTACTCACCTAGACCACCTACCTTTGTAGTAACTTTCAAACATCAAAACCACTTTCAAACAATGAGCTTTGTTAGAATTAAATATAACCAAAGAATGGACCCACAAACTCTGAGGACAATCTTAGGATCACAGACTAAGAGCTGAAAAGGACCTTAGAGGCCAAATTTAACCCTCAATCTGAATCAAGTCTGAGCATTGGCAACATTATTGTAATTAGTCAATCTCAGATGACTACTTTAAAGTCACATTCATTACTTTTTAGTCACCCTTTGGGTTGCAAAAAGGCCTTTGTCCTAAAAGAAATATTTTACTTATCAAAATTGTAAAAATAGCAGTGTTTATCTCTGGTAAGATTTAGTCATTAGTTCTGATGATTCCTATGAATATGTTAGGTGCCCAATATATTATCTTTATACTACACTGTATTGTACTGCATTGCATTGTGGGTAAGCACTAGACTTGTCATTTCATTGATATAGAGAACTCTCAAATGTGGAAATGACCTCTTTCAAAGCAAATTAGCACTGTATCTGCAACATAACTATTATGGAGAGGTATCTTGAGTACTGAGAGGTTAAATAGGTTTACCAGAGTCACATAGCGAATAGGTGTCAAAGGTGGAATTTGAACTCAAATCAATCCAGTTCTAAGACCAGTTATCTATCCAAACTGCACTATATAATTTTTTGCATTATATTATGTAGTATTATACTAATAAATATAAATATTTTATCATTATATTTACAGCTAGCATTTATATGCCTCGTTTAGGTTTTCAAAGCACTCTTCATATTTTAACTCATTTGATGCTCACAACAACTCTATGAGGTAGGGTCCTATTGTTAACTTCATTTTACAGATGAGGAAACTGAGAAAAGAATGATTAAGTAACAATCAGGATAATTGAACTAGTAATTATCTGAGGCTGGATATAAGGCTATAATAAGAATATACTATTTTTCATAGCAATTTAGATAATTATTTAAACAAGTCAAAATAAATTAGAAAAATAAAGAGGTGAAGGAAAAAAGGGGACTTTTCAGAAAAGATGGCAAAAAAAAGTGGCTAGTTACAAAGACAAATCAAACTCAATCTCAATGACAGAAACTCAAGCAGTAAAGATTTTTGCAAGAATGAGCAAGCAACATAGGGCAAATTTTTAGACAGCAACTAATAAACAGAAACAACAAGCAAATGTGCCCCATGAGTAATGCTCAATAAAGCTTTTAAAACAGGGAGATGAAAATAACGTCAAATGAATTGAATCATTCTTCTGCTCTCTGATCTTTTTCTAAATATTACATGTAAATTTGAACTAAATACTCTCTGAGATGCAGATATATCTGGATAAGTGATGGGGCGTATTCTGTAGATTATATATATAGGAGAAAAACAGGAAAAAATCCATGTATTTCAATTGCATTTCATTGAAAAGTATTGAATTTTAGACCAAATAAAGGGTAACCTTAAATCATTAAAAAAAAAAAAATCTTTGTTGATTCTGAACCCATGTACTGAACCTTCTACTTTCAAGGCAATGAAGTACTTTAAATGAAGTACTTTAAAATTGGATTTTAAATTGAATGGGGAGTTACTGGAATATAAGAATAATAGTGGTATTTTGAATGCTGTTTATACTTATGTGACCTCAGGCGAATCCCAGTGAAAAGAATTGAGGAGTTTAGGAGGATAGGAGCTATAACAATAATGCTTAGGTATAATTTTTTTTAAATGAAGATTTTTCTAACATGAGCATTTTGAGTAGACTGACTACAAAGGCAATTTTGGCAACAGAATTTTATAACTCCATTAAGAGGATGAGAGAAGAAAATTCCAAAAGGCAGACCTCAAAGTAAAGCCTCATGTAAAGCAAAGGAAGTTGGGGGAACAGCCATGGCCTAGTTTAAAAAAATACACATATTTATATAGAATTTGAAACTCAGTTCAACCATCCATCAGTGCTGCTTAGTACCTTTGTGAACCTGAAAAAGTCACAACCTCTTTGGGAATCAATTTCCTCAATTGTAAAATAAAGAGATTAGACCAAATAATTTTGAATGTCCCTTCTGAGAAAATAGCTCTAATTCTATGATCCTAAATAAGAGTAAATCCTCCTTAATATATATCAGGAGAATCTTTTGAGAATAACTCTTATCTTAATTTTTTATTTTTTTAATACTCTTAGGATCATATATTTAGAGCTTGAACCTATCACTGAACATATGAAGAAACCAAGTTTCAGAGCAAATGACTTAACTTGGGTCAGACAATGCTAAGTACTGGAATTGAACTCAGATCTTCTTAGTTCCAAGTCAAGGACTCTATGTAGAATACCATTTCCTCTTCTCTATCTCCATTCTCTGAATTTAATCCTCTAACAAAGAAAAATGGTTTAGGAGAAAAATTAATATAATAATGATGCTTCTCACTATATGTAACATTCTGTCTCTCAAGACCTCACCTCTCTAATTAGAAGGAAATAATCTTTATCACCATCAATTTTCTAGAATTTAATGAGAGATCAGATGTTGATCAGTGTTATTTTAATTTATATCTTCATTTTTTTGTACATTTCTCCCTCCTCTTGATGATTTTACTCTATTCAATTTATAAAAGTCTTCCACATTTCTCTGAATTCTTTCTATTAATATATTCTTCAATCAATTGAAGTCCATTTTGTTCCAAGTTTTTGCTGTTATAAACAAAATGTTCTGCTATGAATATTTTGGTATATTTGAGGACTTCATATTTTTGATTCCTTTCTTGTCAAGTTTCAGTTGATGCTATAAATCTCAGATATGTTTATATAGCAGTTTGGTTGGAATATGCAATATTTACAGATCTTTACTATCAAAATAGTTCAGCAAAAATCATAGTATGGCATTATTTGGCACCAGGAAAAGAAGATGTGATAACAGATTGATACATTCTTTAAGGCTTCTTATATGGATTTTAATGACTGGATGATTTGTTTTTAGGAGGGAAAATACATTTCAAATGTATCATAAAAAAACAATCAAACAGGAGGTTTCTGAGAAGATGGTGAAGTAGTATAGAAAATTTCAAACTCTCCAGTTTTCCCAACAAATAGAAAAAATATGTGCCTCAGGGTGAACATAAACTGATGAAAAACAAAGACAACGAGGGAAAGAACAAGAGGTCCTCTTTGGACAAGACCCTACGAAACACCTCAGAACCAGGTTTAACCAATGTAAACACCTTCAATCTAGTTCTGCAGAAATAGCAAGTAGGGAACCCCAGGGCCAGGTGGAGCCATAGGAACTTTCACCTTGCAGATAGCTTGATGACCTGGGGGTCTGAGGCTGGCAAAACTGAATGAACCTCTGTTGATTATCAATGCTAAATCCAGCTGTGCTGCAAAGATGTGACCCTAGATGAGAAGTATAGAGCCAGAACTCTGGAGAAGTATACTTGAAACAAGGATTCTTAAAAGGTGTTAACTCAGTGGAATTTATAAGACAGTGGTTATCTAGTTCAGCATGGTGATTAATGCTGAACTAGTTCAGTATGATTGAATTAATCTTACAACAAATAAAGCAAAGAGACAGACTCTGAAAGAGACAATAAGGAATTTGGACTTATCCCTGGCTATTGTAGTTGTGATTACTCTGCTGAAATGAAGACTGGTCCCAAGACCTCCAGAAAGCTAACCAGAACATTACAGAGAAGGGTCCAGCACACTCCCTCAGTTTAGAAGGAGTGGGATAGGGATGTTGCTGGCTGCTGGCATTTACAGAAAGGCAGAGGTTTTGGTTTAAGATTTCAAGTAAAAGAGGAGAGCTAAAGTGAAACTAGAGGTATCATCCTCTCAAATCCAGAGTTAGGAATGCTTACACTAGTGGTACACACACACACACACACACACATTCTCTCTCTTTCTTTCTCTCTCTCTCTCTCTCTCTCTCTCTCTCTCTCAAATGACCAGGTAAAGAAGAAACTTACTATGGGAATAGAGAAGGCCAGAGTTCATCTTCAGAGGAGGACAGTGAAGTTAAAAAGATGCCTCTTCTACCCCAAGTAGTTAAACAGCTACCTGCGCAGAAAGAATTTATAGAAAAACTCATAAAAGACTAAAAATCAAGTGAGAGAGTTGAGAAAAAAAAACTTTTTAAAAAATTCAAGAAAAAGAAGATTAGAAAAAAAAGTTAACCAACTAGAAAAGCAGATATAGAATCTTAAAGAAGAAAATAATTCCTTGAAAATTAGAATTAGGCAAGGTGAAGACAATGAAGCATAAGAGATTAAGAAAGAATCAAACAAAACTTAAAGAATGAAGGTTTGAACAGAATGTGAAACATAAGAAAAACCACAGATGTGAAGCAAAGATCAAAAGGAGAAAATAAAATTATAATTAGACTACCTGAAAACTGTGACCAAAAAAAGAATCTTGACACAATAATGCAAGAAATAATCCAAGAAAATTATCCTGGAGTGATAGAACATGAAGGGGAGTTGAAATAGGGAAAAATCCATTGATCACCACCTCAAAGAGATCCTTTGTGGAAAATACATAGGAATGTTATTGCTAAATTTTGAAACCCCCAGGTCAAAAGGAAATTTTGCAAGAAACAAGACAAAAACAATTCATATATGCTAGAGCTACAATTAGGATTGTATAGGATTTGTCAGCAATGACAAAAAATAATGGCAGTTCCTAGAATCATATATACAAGCAATCAAAAGAACTGGGCCTGTGACCAAAAATATATTTAGCACAATTGTCTATAATATTGAATAAAAAAAAGATATTTAGTGAATTTGCAGATTTTCAGGACTTTGAATCAAACCCAAACTTAATAGAAAATTTAATATATGAGCCAATAGCAAAGATTAATTTCAAGAAACTTAACATGGATAAATTCTTTATGTCTTTACATGGAAGTTTTTACCATATGTTTAAGACTGACATTAGTAATTGAATAGCTTAAAAGAAAGATTGGAGCAGAGTTGAGTATGATCTGCTTCTAAAAAGCAAAAGTATCTAGGAAAATGTAAAATTAGTAATTATGTTATACAAATAAGATGCATAGGAAGAGCCAGTCTTGAGGCATTGGTGAGGTGGAGGACTTGTAGTTCTGAAAATCTACTCACATCAGCAATGGTTCCAAACACAGACACACATACACACACACACCCACACGTGTGCTCACACTTCTTCCAGAGTGCACATGTTAAGCTTGGAATCATTGCAGTGTACCCACAATCCTCCTTCAGAGTTGTAGCAGTATGCAGTATGGTGTCCTGAGCCAAACCCTTTCCCATGATGCATGACAACAGCAGACAAGTCATAGATGAAACATTCTGGTCTGAGGGACTTTAAAGACTCTCTGTAGCAATATGGCTCCATGTTTAGAATTTCATCAAAACCAACATGTACTCCTATTTTCTCTCGATGATTACGTCCTGACCACCTGAATCGTTTAAGATGTAGTCTCAGAACTTGAGGCAGCCGACACACCATAAGCTGTTTCTGGGCCTCTGTGAGTATAACTGGTTTTGAAGAAAATTTCCTGCGCTTTGTGTTACACTGGTCACACACATATATTTTTCCTTCTAAAGCTTCAGTTTCTGTGAACTTGGCCAACATTTCTGTAACCAAGCATGGATACTGGGCAGCCATTTCTTTTCCATTACAGTGGTATCTTTCAGGAAATTCCAGTGACAGGTCCCAGAAAGGTTCCTTGAAATCACTGTTGACCGATACAATTATATGTATATATAAATAAATATATATATATATATATAGATATATAGATATAGATATATAGATATATATATAGATAGATAGATAGATTTGCTTGCATCTCTACATGTGGAGAAGGAATCAGATGGGTGCCTATGAGCCGCATTCGCCTTGTCCATCACAGAGAGATGGAGCAGACCCTTGAAACAAAGGAGAAGACCCAAGAAATATCGGGTGGTTCTGTTGCTGATTGTGCTCACCATTGAAAGAGCATAGCTGACAAGGAGACTGTTAAAAAGACTTTTAAAATCTTCAGGAATCATTGGATTTCCTAACACAAGATGAAACTGTTTTAATTCTTGAAAAACCAGCGAGAACAATTGGATTCCTTAAGATGAAAAATTGTTGATGAGACTTTTGTAGTACTTCAGGGCTTACAGGAACTATTGGATTCCTGGCACATGAACTAACGCACAATGGATTCCTTATGGACTATTTCTAGGACTTATGGACATGTGTAAATTTTCAGGTTGATTCATGTTGTTACATTACTACTAGCCTGTGTTATATTGCTATGTGCTTATGTAAATTGTGTATAATGCCTCCCATATTGATGGATTTATGTATACCATGTATATCTGTTACAAAGTTCTGGCCCATATTGATGGATTTATGTGTACCCCTTCAGAAACCCACTAATCTGATTAGATTTCCTATTTCCTTTGGTGTTTTCATCTAACAAAAGAAAGGGGGAGATGTTGGAATCCTTACAAACTGCTAACTAATTAGAGTTGATCTAATCTTACAAGAAGATTTTGGCCAGAACCTGAAACAAGGTACTAAGTAGAACTAATTAGTACAATGCTTGTGTTTACACCTTTGTGTTCACACCTCCCTTAAAGCTCTTTGGGCCAGAGAGCACTATGGGAGAAAACCCATAATCCCATTCTCTCAGAAGATTCACATATAAGGCAAGAGAGCTATTCCAGAATACATTTTCCACTTGGCTGGCTGGTCGCAGAGGAGAGTTCAGCTGGATTGGAGAGGAGCGACTCTGGTGGCAGACAAAGAGTTTTCAGAGGATAAAGCTACGAGTGAGAGTTCAGTGGACAACCAGATTCATCTTCATCTCACACCACTGTGGTAGGTGGCTGGGCTCCTGCACGCCCCCCACTGAGACCAAGCTGGTCTGAAAGACTCACCAGAAAGCTAGCTGAGCCCCAAGTGAAGGAGACAAGAGATTCATTCCATCTCTATGTTGGTTGGAGGCTGAAGAAAGCAGAGGCAGAGGCTGAAGGACAGAACCTTTGGATTTGGAGACATCTGGAGGGCTCTAAGCTAAACCGGCTGTGTTTTGAGAAGAGAAAGAACAAGATACAGCATCCTCCGAAATATATAAAGAAAGAAGCGGGGAGAGAATAGGATAACATAGGGTATAGAAGGATATGGAGAGTGTCAATGGGGAAAGGTGTATAGATTAATGAGTAAAGATGGGATAGAAGAGTGTGTTGAGTTATGGTAGTGAGATAATATCTGTAAATTCATAGTAAAGTGATAAAGGGGGGAAAGGTGGCATAGGATAAGGTAGGATATAGAAGGATGTTTAGATTAACAGGAATGAGATAAGGTATATAGATTAGTGGGATTGAGGGATTCATGGGTGGGGAGAAGTTAAGTTTAGTGAGGCAAGTTAAGGAGCAGAATTAAACAAGAGTTAGCAAGGGTAGGAAATAAGAGATATAAGCAAACACCACAGCAAGTATCAGGAGTAGAATTTATTAGGAAAAAAAGTATGTCTAGTAATCAATAATTTTAGGCAAAGTCAATTAAAGATTCAATCAAGAGAGACATCTATATTAGTTCAGCTATATTCATATTGTTTTATATGTTTGTGTAAATGAGTGAATGTGTGTTTTTGTGTGGGTGAGTAAATGTCAGCATGTATGCATGTTTAAGTGTATGTATGTGTGTATATAGATATATGTATATGTGTGGATGGGTATGAACACACACACACACACACACACACACATATACCACACACACAATCTATATGTGTGTGTGTGTGTGTGTGTGTGTGTGTGTGTATGTGTTTCACTGTATCCTGCTTGGGGTAGATGGGGTGAATGGAAGTGCAAAAAAAAAAAAGTAAAAAGTACACCACAAAGAAAACAAGAATAATGTATTAGGAAGAAAAAAAAAAAAGGGACACTCATGCATATAATCTCTTCTGTTATTATATATGCTTTCTTGACATGGAAATTTATTATATATTTTGAATCCTCCCCAATGTTCTGTTGGACACATGGCAGTGTTTTGTGGGGTTGTGTGTGTGTGTGTGTGTGTGTCTTTTTAAATTTTCCTTTTCTGTATTTCTTTTTCTATTTTGCTTTTTTCTTATTTTGTAACAACAACAACAAAAAACCAAAACAAGAACAAAACCTGCCAGAAAAATAAAGAGAAACAAGCAAACAAAAAAATTACTGTGTTAGTTAAGATCTGATAAATACTGCAAAAAATCATTGAAGTATGCTCTGGCATATCTCTTTAAATATCTGGGCTCAATGCACATTAGTGTGGTATACTTTGGATATTGATATAATGTATTTATATATCTAATAACAACATATTTAATTACATTTTAGTAGGTTGGAAAGTCAATTGGTAAGGTATTATGAACTATATATGTATATGAATGAAAATGGTTTATATTGTAACAAGTCAATACTTTACTTCAATCAGGTGTAGCAGCTGATCGAATAGCAATTCAGTCCAATGGTCGTTATACAGATAATCTATCTCCTCAGAATTTGATCTCTTGCTGTGTCAAAAATCGGCATGGATGCAAAGGAGGAAGCATTGACAAAGCTTGGTGGTACCTGAGAAAACGTGGGTAAATAGCAGCTCAAAATGTATTTTCAGGTTTCTTATGGGAACCATTCAGAGTTAGAATTTATAATCAAATATTGAAAAATGTATTTGATTATTGGGTATAAATTGGGTATAAATTTACCTCAGGGCCAAGGGCAATGGTCTGTTTGTCACAAACATTGAATCTTTTATAATAGCCAGTTTTAACATAGGCCTTTACTATTTGTAAAGCACATTGAATATATTCACACATCTAATCCTTACAATACCTCTAAGAGATAAATACTATAGACACCTCTCTATTTTTTTGATAAAAAGAAAAAAAAAACAAAGAGGAAAGGTTAAATGACTTGTCCATTGACATACCAAAATTTGGAATAATATTTAAATTATTTTCTTTTAATTCCAAAGGAATATTTTCAACTGTAGTATGTTGTCTCAGTGTCAGAAAGTGTGTAGGACAATATCTGCTAAATTGAATTGAATTAAATTGCCATGATTAATGATTTATTGAAAGAAATTGTTTGCTATCCTGTGATATTTATCTACACTTTGCTGTACTGTGACCATATCATTTAAAGAATGTATGCATTCCTAATCTAACTCATGGCAATTCTAAAGATTTTTTTAATGGCTTGAGAAGTTATAAGGAATGTCATTGTTGCTTATCTTTAAAAAGAAAATGCCACAGAAATCTTGGTTATCTTCATTTAGGTTTTTGGAAAGTCAGTAGACTAGTTAAGTAAATTTCATTTGGACATGCCTTAAAAATACTTGGCTTTTGATAATAATCCATACACACTGATAGGATACAACTCATCAAACTAAACAAGTTTCAACCGTCATTCCCTTCCTTCTCAAGCTGACTCCAATCTGACATAGTTTATGGAGGTATGATTATGGTAAACATTAAGTGATGTTGTGAGAAAAAGAAAAAAAAAGTAAAAATGTGAAACTAGTATGCTTTGATCTGCATTCAGACTTCATAGTTCTTTCTCCATATGTGTATAACATTTTCCAATATGAGTCTTCTGAAGATGTCTTGAATCATTGTATTTCGAGAATTAAGTCTATCACAGTGGACCATCTCACAATGTGATTGTTACTGTGTACAGTGTTCTACTAGTTTATCTCACTTCACTTAGCATTAGTTCATGTAAGTCTTTTCAAACTTTTTTGAAATCAGCCTGCTCATCATTCCTTATAGAATAATAGTATTCCATTATATTCATTTACTATAATTTATTAATTATTAATATAATTATTATACAATACTATAATATAATTCATTTCTTAATTGATGGACATCCTCTCAATTTTCCATTCCTTGCCACCAAAAAAGAGTTATTATAAACATTTTTGCACATGTGGGTTCTTTTTCCTTTTTTATTATCTTTTTGGGACATAGCCCAGTGGTGGTACTATTGGATCCAAGAGTATACATGGTTTTACAATCCTTTGGCGATAGTGCCAAAATGTTTTCCAGAATGGTTAGATGAATTCACAACCCCATTAGTTCATTAGTGAACCAGTTTTCCCATATTCCTCTACCTCACTTATCATCTACAAAAAGTGATAATTTTTATTCCTCATTGCTTATTTTTCTTTATTTTTTCTCTTGTTGTATTGTTATATTTAACATTTCTTGTACAATACTGAATAAAAATCGTAATATGGACATCTTTGCTTCACTCCCATTATTAGTAGGAAGGCTTCAAGTTTTATTCTTATTACAAATAATGCTTGCTCTTGGCTTTAAATAGGTACTATTTATAATTTTAAGAAAAGATCTATTGATTTTTATGCTTTTTAGTGTTTTAAATTGAATTGAGTATTGTTTTTTAATCAAAAATTTTCTACAATTATTGAGATAATCATATAATACTTATTACGATTTAATATAATCAGTTATGCTGATAGTTTTTCTAATATTGAATTAACCTTTCATTCTTGGTACAAATCTTACCTAATCACAGGGCATGACCTTTGTGATATATTGTTGGAATTTTTTTTGCTAATTTATTTAAATTTTTTTCATTCATATTCATTAAACAAATTGGTCTATAGTTTTATTTCTCTGTTTTTGTTTAACTGTTTTAGGTATCAAAACCATACTTGTGTCATAAAAAAGAATTTCGTAGAAGTTATTGACCTATTTTTTCTTTTTTCTTTTTTAATAATTATAACGTTTTATTGATAGAACCCATGCCTGGGTAATTTTTTACAACATTATCCCTTGCACTCACTTCTGTTCTGACTTTTCCCTTCCCTCCCTCCACCCCCTACCACTGATGGCAAGCAGTCCTATACTGTTAAATATGTCACAGTATTTCCTAGATACAATATATGTGTGCAGAACCGAACAGTTCTCTTGTTGTACAGGAAGAGTTGGATTCAGAAGGTAAAAATAACCTGGGAAGAAAAACAAAAATGCCAACAGTTTACATTCATTTTCCAGTGTTCTTTCTTTGGGTGTAACTGCTTCTGTCCATCATTGATTAATTGAAACTGAATTAGATCTTCTCTTTGTCAAAAAAAGTCCATTTCCATCAGAATTGATCATCATATAGTATTGTTGTTGAAGTATATAATGATCTCCTGGTTCTGCTCATTTCACTCAGCATCAGTTCCTGTAAGTCTCTCCAAGCCTCTCTATTCATCCTGCTGGTCATTTATTACAGAACAATAATATTCCATAACATTCATATGCCATGATTTACCCAACCATTCTCCAATTGATAAGCATCCATTCATTTTTCAGTTTCTAGCCACTACAAACAGGGCTACCACAAACATTTTGGCACGTACATATTGACCTATTTTTTTCAAATATTTTATATAGTGCTGGGATTAATGATTTCTGAAATGTTTGGTAAAATTCATTTGTGAATCTAAAGGTTTCTAGGGATTTTTTTCTTAGCAATCTCATTGATGGCTTATTCAATTTCTTTTACTAAAATAAATTTATTTATTTTATTTATTCTACCATTAATCTGGGCAGTCTGTCTATCTACATCTATCTATCTGTCTGTCTAAAATCAATTTATCAATCTATTTATCTCTATTCATCTATCTCTATGTCTCTCTAGTTTTGTAAATACACATCCATTTCAGTTAGACAAATAGATTGACATTTAATGGTACAAAATAATTCCTAACAATTTGCTTTAATTTATTTTTCATGTGATACATTCATCTTTTAATTTTTGATCCAATAATTTGATTTCTTTTTTCTTTTAAAAATTAACCAATTATTTATTTAAATCTATGTCTTAAAAGAAAAGGAAAAACAAAAGGCCAAACAAGGTTCCAGCAAAATTAATCATTGAATCTATCATGTCTGATAATATTTTTCTCAGTTATGCTATCATAGTCCCCTATCTTGACAAAGAGATTTATTTTTCTATTTTTTCTTTGGCATTGAGCTAGATCATTACACTTACAAGGCATTCAATTTTTATTTCTGGTAAGATCAAAATTCAACCTGACAGGATTGTGTTTACATTACACTAAATATTTACTTATGTTAATATTTCAGGGGTTACATTTAATATCCAATGTCTAAACATCATGGTCACTTTAGACTCTAAGGCATTTTTATTAGTGTGTTATGTGATAAAATTTGTATTAAAAACTATAGTTATTTATTGAAAGAAGCGGTATAGTGGATATGATACTGAATTTGGAGACAAGATGACTTGGGACCAAATTTTTATTTACTAACTTTGTGACTCTGGACAAGTAATTTAATTTCTCTTTGCCTTAGCCCTTACTTCTTAGGGATTGTTAAAAGGATTACATGAGAGATAGCACATGCAAATCACTTTGCAAACCTTTTGGATGTATGTGAATGCCACTTATTAAATGGATCCGTAATCTAATTAAAATAGATATTCCCTCTAAAAATGCAGATTGAAACACATCTATATTTGCCTATGTAACTTTTGTTCATTGCCTTCCATGACAGCAGATTAAAAGCTATGTCAGACACACTACTTTTATCACAAAATTCACTTAGCTAAAGGATACTTCCAGTTCTGATTGTTATTTTAATTTAAAAAATCATTTGTCTCTTAGGACAAAGGAGATAGAGAAATAGTAAGTCAAGGAAAGGCAGGGCAGATATATATTATTGTGAAATACAAGGAATTAAAATCACAGAAATTTACCCTGTGCAGGGGAGAGGAACAAGGAACAAGTTAAGTTGTAGCATTTACTGTGAAAGTTCTTCTTGGATAGAATCTTGAAAACATTGCCAAAGATTATGACATCTCATATGAGAAATTGAAGGTGATGAGGACACAGATGGTGTTTTCTTCAAGGCTCCTCATGAAGGCAAGGGATGCAGAAGAGAAAAAACTGGTTTGGGGAATTCATAGTTGGCTAAGAAGGTAATGTTTGAGAATGTGATTTGGATTTCTTGGTCAGAACTTAAAATATAGGAATACAGTATCCTAACCAGAGGTGGAATGTACATAACAAAAACTGGTAAGCATATGTTTGCCTGGTATTATGCAAGTCAAATCTAAAGCCAAATTAAAAGGCTTGAGGGAAGTAGAAAACTGGCTATTTATATATACTACAGTAAATGTTCTAGAACAATACTTCTTAAACTTTTTTCATTTGAGACTCTTTTTTGCTCAGAAATTTTTTACATGACCCATGATACACAGGTATTTAAAATACATATATAAATCAAATATTTACTGATAATAAATCATAATTTCACAACCCTCACATTCAGTTATGAATTTCTATATGGGGTCAAAGCCCACAGTTTAAGAAACTGGGAGAATAGATGTAGTGAATAGAAGTAGAGCAGCATCTTTGAGATATTCACAAATTTACTGAAACAAAAACCCAGAAAGTTAAGGAGTGGTAAATTTCAGGATTTCAGGTATCTATACACAAATATCTAAAGTTTAGGCAGTAAATAAGAAAAATTAGCATTCTAAAGAACATAGTCAACTCTGACCTCTATAAAAACTATGGAAGTATGCTGCAATGAATCTCTTGACTAGAATATAGCTTTGCATGGGTATACATAATTTTCATTTTATTCATTTATTTAGTATTTTATTTCCCCAAGTTGCACATAAAAACAATTTTAAATTTTCATTTTTAAAATTTTGAGTTTCAGATTCCTTTGTCCCTTGTACTTCCATCACTGAACATACAAGCAATTCAATATAGTTTATATGTGTGTAGTCATGCAAAACATTTTCTTAATAGTCATATTGTGAAAGAAAACAGACCCCCCCCAAATCAAACTAATCAATTAGCTAACCAATCAAACAACAACAACAGAAATCTAAAAAAAAATACCCTTCAATATGTGTGGTCAATCAAGATGTTGTCAGTTCGTTCTCTGAGTATGGATAGAATTTTTTTTTTTCATTATAAATCCTTCAGAGTTGTCTTAGATCATTGTATTTCTGAGAATAGTTTTGTTACTCACAGCTGATCATCTTACCATGCTGTTTTTACTTTGTATGTAGCACATTTCTTTTTGACCCAGATCATGGAAACCTTTCTAGATTTTTCTGAAAACATCTTTGCTCATCATTTCTTATAGCACAATAGTATTTCTAAAATAATCATACTACAATTTATTCAGCCATTCTCCAAATGATGAGCCTGCCCACAATTTCACATTCTTTGCCTCCAGAAAAAAGATCTGCTATAAATATTTTTTTTGTATATATAGCTCCTTTATCTGTTAGATAACTTTTAAAATCTTTTTTGGGATACTGACCTGGCAGTGATATTGCTCAGTCAAATATTATGCATAGATTTATAGCTTTTTGAGCATAGTTCCAAATTGCGCTACAGAATATTTGAAATACTCCACTGAGAGTGCCTTGATGCTTCATATTTTTTTGACATGACTTCCAACATTTGTCATTGTCCTTTTCTGTCTTATTGGCTAATCTAATATATATGTAGTAGTACTTCAGATTTGTTTTAATTTGCATTTCTATGCAAATTTTATAGTTACTTAGAGCATTTTTTCATATGGCTATATGTAATGATCACGTATTTAAAATCAGCCAGAGTCAGGAACTCAGGTTAAGGGAAAAATCTTCAGTCTTTATTGAAGTGAAGAGGTGAACAAAGATTGCGATAGCAATATGGGCAAAAAGGATTGTGATAGCAATATGGGCAGCTGCGACAGGAAGCCAGCTAGCAGAGAAAGTGGGGGCTGAGCTCTCCTCCCCTTCCTTTTTCACTCCCCTGCCTCCATCCACCAGAATCGTCATTTCCTATACAACACATCAGGACTTGCACAAAGAGTGGGCCGGGGGCCATTCTTTCTCCAAGCTTATATTACTATTTAGCCTCATGTGCTTGGGACCTCAGTGCATCAACTCAAGCCTCAGCCCATTACATCTCCCGTTTTCTTTTGCCATGATTATCTCATATGCAAATTGTTCTTATCTTTTGATCATTTCTTAACTAGGGAATGGATCTTATTTTTATAAATTTGACTCAATTCTCTATATTTGAGAAAATTGGTTTCATATGTTACTATTTGTATTTCTCTCATTTATTCTATTCTAGCTCTCCTTTCATTATGAATCTTCTCAAAAGTGTTTTGCTTCTGATTAACCTCTCCCCTAATATATCCTGCCCTTCCTTTTATCATCTCATTACCCTCCCTTTAACTTTTTGCTTTATCAACACCCTGTATGTAAGGTAAATTTCTTTATCTTATTTTCTCTTTGGGCCAATTCTGATGAGAGTAAAGTTCACTCAACTCTCCTTTCATTTGCTCAATTCTAATTTTTAAGAAATGTCTTTCTTCAGTGAGCTTCTGTACTTCCTTTTCCATTTGTCCAACTCCATTTTTAAAGGAGTTGTTTTCTTCAATGGATTTCTTTTCCCATTTAATCTATTCTACTTTTTACAGAGTTTTTTTCTTCAGTAAATTTTTGTACTTTTCCTTTCATTTGATCATTTGTACTTTTTTTTAAAGGAATTCTTCTCCTCACTGATTTTTCATATATCCTTTACAATTTGACCTAACCTATTTTCTAAGGTTTTATTTTCTTTAATGTTTTTTGTGTCTCTTTAACAAGCTGTTGATTTGTTTTTCATAATTTTTCTTGCATCACTCTCATTTGCCTTTCCAATTTTCCCTCTATTTCTCTTATTTGATTTTCAAAATTATTTTTGAATTGAGAACAATTCATATTTTTCTGGGAGGCCTTGGATGTAGGGAGCTTTGATTCTGTTATCTTTTGTGTATGTGTTTTGATCTTCCTAGTAAAGTTTTATGGTCAACATCTTTTTTCTATTGTTTGCTCATTTTTTCCAGCCTACTACTTGACTTTTATCACTTTGTTAGAGTAGGGCTCTGCTTCCGGGTTAGAGGGTGCATTGTCCCAAAGTTCAGGGGTTTTGTGAGACTGTTTTCAGAGATACTTATAGGGATCTGTGATCAAGACCTTCTAAGTTGGTATGATATAATTAGAGGTATGTTTACTATTGATCTGGTTTGTGCTCTGGTCTGTGAATGATCACTAGCATTATTTTCTGCCTTGAAACTGTGAGGAGGATTCTTTGCTCCACTGTGGCTTCTCCTCACCCTGGGACTGCCAATTGACTCCATCTCTTATAAATTATTATTATTTTTAAGTAAGACAAAGAAATGGATAAGAGGTTAGTATTAATTTGATCTATGATCAATGAAGAAAGAAGCAGGAATGATTTTTATCATAAGAGTCTACTATGAACCACCAGGGCAGAAAGAACAAATAGATAGGAATTCAGAAAATGATGGGAAACCTAAATTATCCAGATGCATAATGGGATTGTCTCCAGTAAAAGCAGAAAGTGTAATGACTTATTGGCATGTATTAATGATTATTTCATCACTAAAGAGGTAGTGGAAAACAAGTGAAATACTTTTGTTCTGGGTCTTATCCTCCACAACAGTAACAACTGATCCTGACAGTAGAAGTAGGAATATTTATCATATAGAGAAGAGAAATACTGGGGAAAATCTGCTGTTAGCTGTGTATTTTGGAAAAGAAGACTCTAAAGGTTAAAGACAAGGGTAGATAAAACCTTAATGATTAATATTAGCAATTCAGGAAAGATGGGAAATTCTGAAGACACTAAGGAAAACAATCTAAATAAAGGGAAAAATGAGAATTGTGCAGGGACAAAGATAGATTCTCAGATACTTAACTTGGATGGAAAAAAAAAAGTAGTGAATAGTAATAGATGAAAGGAAGAGAAAGTAATAGAGGATGAATTTAAAGGCATGATTTGCCCCTGTAGAAATAATATCAAGAGTGTCAAAGCTCAGAATAAATGGAAGTTGCCAAAAAAAAACTGAGTTAAAAAAAAGGTTTTATTTTTGTCATTGTTGATGATTTACCTGTATTGAGGGAAAAAAGAGGATCTAAGGAGAGAAATTAGCCCTTCTCAGAGTGAATGGAATATAAATTACTTTTATTTTGTTTTCCCACATTTTATTTTGTTTTCTGCAGCTCATTTTACAGATGTGGAATGTGAGGTAAAGAGAGTGAAATGTCTAGCCAAGACTCACAAAGTTAGTAATTGTCTGAGGCCAGATTTAAACTCAGAAAGATGAGTTTTATTGACTCTAGGTTCTGCCCTGTGTCATTGCATCAGATAGCTCTTCAGAAATTAGAGGAATGACTGGGAACAAGTCTAGAAAGGAATATATACCTAGTTCAAATAAAGAAATAATAAAAGAATGCCTATCTTACTTTGAAAAATTTAAATCAAAACCCCCAATCAAATACCAAACTTGAAATTCTAAAAATAAAAGGAAAGATGAATAAAATTGAAAGTAATAAAAAACTATTGAATTAATAAATAAAACTAAGAGTTGGTTTTATGAAAAAACCAACAAAGAAGATAAATCTTTAGTAAATTTGATTAGAAAAAGGGAAGAGGAAAATCAAATTGTTAGTCTCAAAAATAAAAAGAGAGAACTTTCCACCAATTAAGAGGAAATTAGAGCAATAATTAGGAGTTATTTTTCCCAACTTATGCCAATAAATTTGATAACATAAGTGAAATGGAGGATACCTACCAAAAATATAGATTGCCCAGATTAACAGAGAAAGAATTAAATTGCTTGGTCTTATTTTAGAAAAAGAAATAGAACAGGCTATTAATCAACTGCCTAGGAAAAAAATCCCCAGGAGTAGATGAATTTACATGTGAATTTTACCAAACATTTAAAAAACAATTAGTTCTAATACTATTTAAACTATTGAAAAAATAGGGAATGAAGGACTCCTACCAATTCCTTTTATGACACCTAAACTAGGTGATACCTAAACTAGGTAGGACAAAAACAGAGAAAGAAAATTATAGATCACTCTCCCTAACAAATATTGATGCAAAAATCTTAAATATAATATTAGCAAAAATATTACAGAAAACCATTCCCACAATAATACACCATGACCATGTAGGATTTACACCAGGAATGCAGGGCTGGTTCAATATTAGGAAAACTATTAACATAATTTACTATATCAATAATCAAATGAACAAAAATCATATAATTATCTCAATAGATGCAGAAAAAGCATGTGATAAAATCCAACACCCATTCCTATTAAAAACACTAGAGAGTATAGGAATAAGTGGACTTTTCCTTAAAATACTCAGTAACATCTATTTAAAACCATCAATAGACATCATATGTAATAGGGATAAATTGGAACCATTCCCCAAAAGATCAGGGATAAAACAAGGTTGCCCACTATCACCATTATTTGATATTGTATTAGAAATGCTAGCTTTGGTAATAAAAGATGAAAAATATATTAAAGGAATTAGAGTAGGTAATGAGAAAACCAAATTATCACTCTTTGCTGATGATATGATGGTATACTTAGAGGACCCCAGGGATTCTACTAAAAAGCTATTGGAAATAATCCACCCCTTTAGCAGAATTGCAGGATACAAAATAAACCCACATAAGTCATCAGCATTCTTATATATCACTAATAAAATCCAACAGTTAGAGTTATAAAGAGAAATTCCATTTAAAGTAACTACTGATAGTATAAAATATTTAGGAATCTATCTGCCAAGGGAAAATCAGAAACTATATGAGCAAAACTACAAAACACTTTCCACACAAATAAAGTCAGATCTAACCAATTGGAAAAAATATTAAATGCTCTTGGATTGGGTGAGCAAATATAACAAAGATGACAATACTACCTAAGCTAATCTATTTATTTAGTGCTATACCAATCAGACTCCCAAAAAAACTATTTTAAGGACCTAGAAAAAATAAGAACAAATTCATATGAAAAAGCAAAAGGCCAAGAATTTCAAGGGAATTAATGAAAAAAAATCAAATAAAGGTGGCCTTAGCTGTACCAGATCTAAAATTATGTTATAAAGCAGCAATTACCAAAACCATTTGGTACTAGCTAAGAAATAGACTAGTTGACCAATGAAATAGGTTAGGTTCACAGGACAAAATAATCAGTAATTATAGCAGTCTAGTATTCAATAAGCCCCAAGGCCCCAGATTTTGGGATAAGAATTCACTATTTGACAAAAACTACTAGAAAAATTGGAAACTATTATGAAAGAAACTAGGCATTTATCCACAACATTACATACCAAGATAAGATCAAAATGGATTTATGATCTAGGCATAATGGATGATATTATAAATAAATTAGAAAAACATAGGATAGTTTACCTCTCAGACCTGTGGAGGAGGAAGGAATTTGTGACCAAAGAAAACTAGAGATCATTACTTATCACAAAATAGATAATTTTGATTATATTAAGTTAAAAAAAGTTTTTTGTACAAACAAAACTAATACAGACAAGATTAGAAAGGAAGCAATAAACTGGGAAAACATTTTTACATTCAAAGATTCTGATAAAGCCTCATTTTCCAAATATATAAAAAATTGACTCAAATATACAAGAAATCAAGCCATTCTCTAATTGATAAATTCTCAAAGGATATGAAAGGATAATTTTTAGGCAGAAATTGAAACTATTTCTAGTCATATGAAAAGATGCTCCAAATCATTATTGAACAGAGAAATGCAAATTAAGATAACTCTAGGATAACACTACACACCTCTCAGATTGGCTAAAATGATAGGAAAAGATAATGCGGAATGTTGGAAGGGATGTGGGAAAACTGGGACACTGATACATTGTTCGTGGAACTGTGAATGAATCCAACCATTCTGGAGAGCAATTTAAAACTACACTCAAAAAGTTATCAAGCTGTGCATACCCTTTGATCCAGCAGTATTTCTTACTGGGCTTATATCCCAAAGAGATCTTAAAGGAGGGAAAAGGACCCGCATGTACAAAATATTTGTGGCACCTCTTTTTGTAGTAGCTAGAAACTGGAAACTGAATGGATGTGCATCAATTGGAGAATATGGTATATGAATAGCTTGGGATATTATTGTTCTATAAGAAATGACCAAAAGGATGCTTTCACAGAGGTCTGGAGAGACTTACATGAACTGATGCTAAGTGAAATGAGCAGAATCAAGAGATCATTATACATGGCCACAAGAAGACTATGTGATGATCAATTCTGATGGACTTGGCTCTCTTTAACAATGAGATGATTCAAACCAGTTCAGTTGTCCAGTAATGAAGAGAATCATGTACCCCTAGGGAGAGGACTATGGGAACTGAGTGTGGACCACAACATAGTATTTTCATTCTTTCTGTTATTGTTTGCTTGCAGTTTTGTTTTCCTTTTCAGGTTTATTTTTTCTTTTTATATCTGATTTTTCTTGCACAGCAAGATAACTATATAAATATGTATACATATATTGCATTTAACATATAATTTAACATTTTAACATGTATTGGACTACCTGTAATCTAGGGGAGGGGGTGTGGGGAAATAGAGGAAAATTTGGAACAGAAAGTTTTTCAAGGATCAATGTTGCAAAAATTACCCATGCATATGTTTTGTAAATACAAATATATAATAATAAAAAAATTAAAATAAAGAAAAATTCATATCACTTGACCCATGTGAACTACAGCTTCAGGTATTTGTCAATATGACTTTTGATCCACTATTGGTAATATATGAAAGATCCTGGATAAAGGAAGAGAGAACGTAAGATTAGAATAGGTTAAAAAAAGATTCTAATTTTTACCTACATACAAAAAGGTAAAAAAAAACTAGAGGTTGAAAATATGTACCAATCATCTTCATTTCCAATTCTGGCTACATTTTAGAAAAGGCTATTGTGGGTAGGGTGAGAGATCATTTGGAAATAGAAATTTTGAACATAATTTGATCTTAAGGTAAGCTTGACATCATGAAGGACAGATCATTCTGACTAAATATAATTTTTTTTAATAAAGTGATAACTATAGAGGTCAGGGAAATGTCATAAATACAGTTTTACCTAGACTACAGAAGAAAACAAACATTTACTTAGTTCCTATTTTATTCCAGGTAGTGTGTTAAATGCTTTACAAATATTATTTCATTTCTTCTCAACAACCATAGGAGTTAGGTGCTATTTTTTTTTTTTTGTATTGTTATTTTGTAGTTAAGGAAAGAGTGAGGTGGAGGTTAGGACAATGGAGACAAGATGGTAGAGTAAAGATAGGAAATAAGACAGAGGATAAGCAACTTGTCCAAGATCATATAGTTGGCATCAAAATGCATGTTTAAATTTAGGTCTTTTTGACCCCAGGTCTAATACTCTGTCTATAGTATCATCTAGTAACCAAGTGAATCATTTGATAAAGTAAGTCATGTTTTTTTATGACATTCACAGAGATGGGTGAGCTAGGAGATAGTACAGTTATAACTAGTTTTAGGACCATCCTCAAAGAGTGATCCTTAAATGATTCCATGTTATCTTGGAAAGAAGTCCCTATTAGCATACATAGTTCTTCCATACTATTTAGTGTTTTTGTCATTGACTTAGAGGGAAAAGAAAACATAGTTAGTATTCTTGTCAAAGTTGCATTTGACATAAAGATGATAAGTATAGCTGACACAGAAGTTCAAGTCTACATTTTAAAAAATCTTGTTATGATGGGGTATTTGGCAGTATTTAATAAAATAATTTTAATGGGGATGAATGCACTTTGTTGCAGAAAAATTATTTCAAGCATTCAACACAGGCATACTTAGAAATTAGTATGAAAACAAACAATTGAGCTTATAGATTGTGGACCGCATGCTCAGTGTGAATTAGAAATATGATAAGAGAAGCAAAAATGTTTATGCTATCTAAGATTGCCTTAAGAGGAATAAGGAGATGACAATCCTTTTCAATTCTGTTTTGGTCAGAATCTAGAGTATTGTGTTCAGGTATTCATGCCAACTTTACGAATGACAATAATAAGATAGAGATGGGTTATAGCTCAGAAAGTAGGATGAGAAGACACTTTATGAATCCATGAGATATGATGATTAATTAAATAAATTGAGGGAATCAAGAAAAGGGATGAAGCATAAGTAAAATAATACTAATCTTAAAGTATTGGAATGATTAGTTTTATTTAGTGAGATGCCTATCTCAGTAGGCAGATCAAGTTGTGGTGAATGCAAGTAATAAAATGGCAGCTTTAGACTTGGTGTTGGGGGTGGGGAGAGGAGAACCAAAAACAACAATAACACAATCTTCTTAACTGAATTCTTCAAAAGTGTAATGAACTGCCTTTAGAGGTTGTTACTTCCTCCTTATGAAAGATCATCAAGTAGAATATGGGTGACCACTAGCTAAGTATCCTCTTCTCTCTTTTTTATTTGTTTTTTATTATTTTTTTTAGTCTATAGCCACTAAAGTCCTTTCCAACTTTAACGTTTTATCATTCCTTTCTTAATAATGTCCTTTCACCCTTCTTTTCTTTGACTTCCTTGTGCTTAGAACAAAACCTAATAAAAAGTAGGCATTAATAAATGGTTATCAGCTGATTGATTGATTTCCTTCCTTTTAATACTTTATTCCACAAGGACCATGATATAAGGATGGCTCATTACTATTCCACTGCCAAGACTTCAGTATTCCTTTTTTTTTGTCTCCTCCTCTTTCTTTGGGGTTCCTCCCTTTTTTCTTCTCATTTTTCCTTCTCTGCACTCCCTCTTTTCCCTCTCTTTCTTTCCATCTCATTTCCTTACCCTTCCTCCTTTTCTTCTTTTCTTTCTTCTTCACCAGCCAGCTACAATTTCCTTTATTCTTCTCCCACCCAATTTTACTTTTATCCCTCTCCATTTATGTCATCTTTCAAGGAAGAGGGAAAAAAAATTTATCAAATGCCTGCTATATGACTAGAACTATGCTAGGTGCTTTACAAATGTTATCTCATTTGAGACTCACAACAACTAACAGCCCTAAGAAATAGATGCTGTTGTGATCTCCCCTTTTAAAGTTATAGAAAGTGAGGCAAACAGAAGATAAATGACCTGACTAGGATCACATAACTAGTAAAGATATGAGCTCAGTCTTCAAGACTCTGCTCAGTACTTTGTCTCAAGCTTGCCAAAGCAAAATATAGGGGAATACATTGTTCCTTTTGTGGAAAAACTAAGGGCAAAAAATATGCAGACCCTTTTCTATTATTACTTTTTTGATTCTTTATCTATTTTACCCTTTCAGTGTGTATAGTGGAGTAAGTCTTGACACAGGATTTAAAAGACTTGGGTTTAAATCCTGGGTCTTGATCCATTGTCTTGGAAAAGTCACTTAAACTTCCAAAATTTAATTTCTTCAACTTTAAATTGAGGTACTTAAATCAACGAGCCTCTGAGGTCCCTTCTAACTTTAAATCTATGATACTTCAGGTCTACTAACACAGCATGTCAGGTTCACACCTGATTAATATATCTGCTGCATTTTTTTAATATCTATTTCATCATCACAAGTAGAAACCCATGTGCCCATTTTTGTTTTTGATAATGCTAATGTGACAAAAGTCATTGCTCTTCATATTGTATTTCAAGTTGATCATGGTGTTTCCTATTTCTAACTTGATTGATTATCTGCTAAAGGGCTACTACAGTATTCAATCTGAAAAGACTAAAGACTTCTTTAGACCATGATTCAGCTAATGACTAATTTGGTCTATATGCTCTAGGCAGAGAGATACATATGAGGGGAGACATTTTCAGGGATGGCAGTATATCTCTATGTCTTTTTGTTTTTTAAAAAAATCACATTATCTATGTTCTACTGTTTTGAGGAAATCAGTGCGATATGCACTTATATATAATGACTTTCTGCATCAGCAGGGATCATGATGATATTTCTATTTTGTTGTTCTCATTTTTCAGTCCTTTAAGTAGTGTATAATATCTTTTGGGGCTCCAATTTTTTGGGAAAGATACTGAAATGGTTTGCTATTTTCTTCCTGAATCCAGGTTTGGCACTTTATCCATTGTGCCACCTAGTTGCCCATTGAAAAAATAAAAGTGTTTACCTGAATTCCTACTAGTGATTATTTCTCAGCTAATTTAATTTGGCCTTTTTTTTTTTTTTTTGAATTCTTGGGCAAGATTTGTTCTTAAGGATCCAAATTCTCCCATATTCTGTTTGATTATTTATTATTTTATTTCCAAGAAACTCTGATTTAGATAATTCATAGAAGGTGCTTTGACAGTATAGTTGATAAAATATTACTTGGCATCAGGAGGTACTGAATTCAAATCCAGCTTCAGTATACACATACACACATAGGTGTATTTATGTATATATGCACATATACACATACAATCACAGAGATATATGTACATATAAGGAACTGAGTGACTTTTTCATGATGATAAAACAAAAGTATAATTAATCTTGATAACTCACATTAGAGTTCTGAAAAAAAGCATTTTCAAGTAACTTAGCATGTAGTTTTTTCTCTATGTAAAATTTTGCAATGCACATTTTTATATTTTATGCATAGAAACCTTTAAGACCAGTTGTTTTATTTTATCTGCTTAGGTTGGTGTCTCATGCATGCTACCCACTTTTTAAGGACCAATTCTTCAACAACAATGGCTGTAACATGGCAAGTCGATCTGATGGACGGGGGAAAAGGCATGCCACAAAACCATGTCCAAACAACATAGAGAAATCTAATCGAATATATCAATGTTCTCCTCCATATAGAGTCTCTTCCAATGTAAGTAAAAAACAGAAGTATCATAATTTAATTTTGACCAATAAAACTCAATGTGTCTGAGTATTATGAAGATTTATAAATAAATCAATGAAAATTTGCAATTAAATGTAAACTTTATACTAATAGTACAAGTCCAAAATCTCCTATTCAAATGTGTTTCATTCTATCAGCCTTTATATATATTCATGGATATGATCTTCTGCCCCCTGCCACCTTTTATGTGAATTTCTTTCTTTCTTTCTTTCTTTTTTAGATTTTTAAAATAGTTTTACAAGTTATATGCATGGATAATTTTACAGCATTGACAATTGCCAAACCTTTTGTTCCAATTTTTCCCCTCCCCCCCTTAGATGGTAGGTTGACCAATACATCTTAAATATGTTAAAGTATAAATTAAATACAAAATAAGTATACATGTCCAAACCGTTATTTTGCTGTACAAAAAGAATTAGACTCTGAAATACTGTACAATTAGCCTGTGAAGGAAATCAAAAATGAAGGCAGACAAAAATATAGGGATTGGGAATTCTATGTAATGGTTCTTAGTCATCTCCCAGAGTTCTTTCACTGGGTATAGCTGGTTCAGGTCATTACTGCTCCATTGGAACTGATTTGATTGATTTCATTGCTGAAGAGGACCAGGTCCATCAGAATTGATCATCATATAGTATTGTTGTTGAAGTATATAATGATCCCCAGGTCCTGCTCATTTCACTCAGCATCAGTTTATGTAAGTCTCTCCAGGCCTTTCTGAAATCATTCTGTTGGTCATTTCTTACCGAACAATAATATTCCATAATATTCATATACCACAATTTATTCAGCCATTCTCCAATTGATGGGCATCCACTCAGTTTCCAGTTTCTGGTCACTACAAAGAGGGCTGCTACAAACATTCTTGCACATTCAGGTCCCTTTCCCATCTTTAAAATCTCTTTGGGATATAAGCCCAGTAGTAACACTGCTAGATCAAAGGGTATGCACAATTTGATAGCTTTTGGAGCATAGTTCCAAATTGCTCTCCAGAATGGTTGGATGTATTCACAATTCCACCAACAATGTATTAGTGTCCCTGTTTTCCCACATTCTATCCAACATTCCGCATTATCATTACCTATCCAACATTACCATATTAGTTGTTTTGATGCTTGGTTACTTATGTAAAAATTTCCTCCTTTTCAGTTCTGTGGGTCATTTCTTCTTATCCTATGATTTTTTTGGCCATCTCATTCACTCACATGTTTTCATTCACTATTTTGAAATCTACATATCTAATTTTGCCCCTTTACACATGAGCAGTAGTATCTCATTCTAGTTCTTTTCACAATAATGCTTTTTTTTTCAATAAAATAATGCACAATACTTGAACACAGTTTTGGAAATAGTAGAAATGAAGTGATGAGAAAAAAATTGGATTCATTTAGTCTCTGCAACTAACTAGTTAGGTGATTTTAGAGAGGTTGCTCATTCAGAACTTTAGTTTTCTTCTCTGTAAAGTTGAGAATAGAATAAAGTATGTGAAGTATTTTTAAATTATGAAGTGTTACGTAAATATCTTTTAACTATGTGCTACAAGTTTAAATTACATTATAGTATATGAGAGGCAATGTTGGATTTTGGAGAGAGAACTAGATCAGAAGCAAAGAAGAGTTGGGTTCAAATCCTTCCACTGGAACTGCTAGCTATATGACTCAGATAAATCATTTAAGTTCCCTGAACTTCAGTTTTTTCATATAGAAAAAGAGCACTGGTATTTCAAAAGATAACATCAAACCATTACTGTAAAATACAAATGAGAAAAATTCCTTGAAAATTTTAAATTGCTATATAAATGTCAATTTATTTTTTAAAGTTAGATGAGCAATTTACTAGAAAGTCATCTGTGAGTGGCTTTGTCCTCATATAAAAATGGGGGGAGGTGCTAAAGGAGATCCAGGTAGTTAAAACAAATTTCAACATAATTTCCATTGCTTTCTCTTTTCTTGACCAAAATTATTTATAATATCTTCTTTCTATTTCAATACTATTTAATGTTAACTCAAAATCAATGCAATTCAGTTCCTTCAATGTTAGATTCACTTGTTCATTACTGGACAAAAATGCAACCTGAAAACTGTAAAAATTAATGTTTGTAGATATTCTAAAAATTATGATTCATTGTACTCTCTGAGCACATAACACTGCTATCATTGCAGAATCAAAAGGATGTATACACATTATTGGTGGAATTGTGAACACATTCAGCCATTCTGGAGAGCAATTTGGAACTATGCTCAAAAAGTTATCAAACTGTGCATACCCTTTGATCCAGCAGTGTTTCTACTGGGCTTATACCCCAAAAAGATACTAAAGAAAGGAAAGGGACCTGTATGTGCCAAAATGTTTGTGGCAGCCCTGTTTGTAGTGGCTAGAAGCTGGAAAATGAAAGGATGTCCATCAATTGGAGAATGGTTGAGTAAATTGTGGTATATGAATGTTATGGAATATTATTCTGTAAGGAATGACCAGCAGGATGAATACAGAGAGGACTGGCAAGACTTACATGAACTGATGCTGAGTGAAATGAGCAGAACCAGGAGATCATTATATACCTCAACAACGATACTGTTTGAGGATGTATTCTGATGGAAGTGGATCTCTTCGATAAAGAGCACCTTAATTGATCAAAGATGGACAGAAGCAGCTACACCCAGAGAAAGAACACTGGGAAATGAATATAAACTGCTTGCATTTTTGTTTTTCTTCCCGGGTTATTTATATCTTCTGAATTCAATTCTCCCTGTGCAACAAGAAAACTGTTCGGTTCTGCACACATATATTGTATCTAGGATATACTGCAACCCATTCAACATGTAAAGGACTCTTGCCATCTGGGGGAAGGGGTGGAGAGAGGGAGGGGAAAAATCGGAACAAAAGTGAATGCAAGGGATAATGCTGTAAAAAATTACCCTGGCATGCGTTCTATCAATAAAAAGTTATTAAAAAAAAAAAGGATGTATACAGGACTATAGATCATTTAGCTTTTTTATGTTTGCTGGGTCATAGAGTAATCAGAAGGTTCATGTCATGAATTTTATAACCAGCTTCCTGGTGAGAAGCATTTCCGGTCTCTATGCTGGACCTCTGACTAAATACCTAGTTTGCAGAATCTTTATAGCATTAATTTTTGCATGCATCAAGGTTATCATTGAGATAACCTTGTGAGATGGTTCTCAAGAGTACATATCTTCAGTCATATAATTGAGTAAGCCATAAAGGAAAGATTCCACTATCTATTGTTGCTTAAAATTTTAAAAAACAATAAAAAAAGATTTTATGGAGATTATCAAAGTCTTCAAGATTTTCATTAAATCTTTTTCATAAATTTTCATAAAATTTCATTAAATAAGATATGTTCTGTGCATTTGTTAAGGTTATGTAACATTTCCTCAGAGATATGACCTTGAGTGATTCTGTGTGGCAATGAATAATGGAACACAATGATATCAGAAAAAAAATGTATTACAAGTGATCTTTAGGTCAAGGGAAAAATATATTCTGGGTGTATGTAGTCTACAAACAATGAGAAAAGGAATAAAAAAATAT
Organism: Antechinus flavipes; assembly: GCF_016432865.1. Lineage (NCBI taxonomy): Eukaryota > Metazoa > Chordata > Mammalia > Dasyuromorphia > Dasyuridae > Antechinus > Antechinus flavipes. The sequence goes on from NC_067401.1 coordinate 220,807,794, forward strand.
TATGGAGGAATATATATATATATATGTATATATATATATATATACACACACACACACACACATACACACATTATATATGCCCACATAAATGTTTATATATGTGTTTATATATGTAAACATATACACACGGCAAAGAATGGAAAATGAATGGATGTCTATCAACTCAGGAATGGCTGAAGTTATGGTATATGAGAATAATGGAATATTATTCTATAAAAATGAATGAACAAGCTAATTATATAAAATCCTGGAAAGATTCACATGAACTGATGCTAAGTGAAACAAGCAGAAGCAGGAATAAATTGTACATAATATTAGCAAGAATGTGTGACGATCAACTATGAAAGGCTTGGTTCTTCTCAGTAATTCAGTAACCCAAAGCAATCCCAATAGACTTTGGAGAGAAAATTCTATCTGCATCCAGAAATAGAACCAAGGAGATTGAATGTAAATGAATAAATGGTATGTTTACTTCTTTTTTCTGTTTTTTTTTTCTTTATCTCTCCTTTGTTTTTTTTTTTTTCCATTTGCTCTGATTTTTCTTTACCAATATGGTTCATAAAGCAATGTGCATTAAAAATAAATAATAAACTTACTACAATAAAATGAAACAGCTATAAAAATAAAAAAAAAAAAAACATATGCACATATCCATACATATACACGATTAGGCTGATCATACAATGAGAGGGAAAGAAAACAGCTCAGTTGCCCTACTGTTACACCAACATTCATACACTCATAAAAGGACCAGAAAAAACTATATTGTGCAATTCTTGATGATGATTTGTACTTACAAAACAAGTAATTTTAGCTCATATTTATGAATTTCTTTTAAGTTTTGTAAAGTATTTTACATATCTTACTTTATTTGCTCTTCAGAAAAACTCTACCTCTGGTAGGTATTAGAAGGTTTTATAATTGTCATTGTATAGAGGAAGAGTGAGGATAAAAGGCAATGTGAATTGCTAATACGTATCAGAGACAGAATTCAAACTCAAATCTTCTTGACTTGACATCAAGCCCTATATTCTCTCTACCACCTAGTTCCTTATTAGACTATCCTTACCCATGAAAACAGATTCATTGAAATATAAATGTGAATGTAAATGTGAAAAGGGTACTTGGAGGCTGAACATGACTTTTGTTTACATTGACATTTTATTTCTTCCTTCTGAAGAAAAGGAAAAGGTGTTTGAAAGGTTTTTCCTAAAGATCTTTTTTTTTCTAAAATCATTGAGACATTATGCCATGATACTCATAAGTAGACTTTTTCACCTATTTACTTCTAAATAAGTTATGCTCTGAAAAAGTGAAAAGGTGGTAGTTGGAGAATAAGTACATATTACAAGATATATTTATTGTGAAAAAATTCAGAAACTGAAAGGGCAAATTAAGTTGTAGAGAATTTGAATGACACTCAGGAGAGACAGAAAAAGAACTAGCATTGTCTAATAATAGAGTATAAATATATCACCTAGAGAGAAAGAGGGAATAAATACAGAATTTGGAAAGATGAAGAGCCTGGCATAGAGCTAAATCAGGAATCAAGAAGATTTGAATTCAAGACCAATTGCATTTTGATGTTTTGTTTTTCCCTGTAGATTGTAAACATCTTGATGGAAAGGGCTGTGTTTCTATTTCTTATTTGTATTCCCATTGCATAATTTAGTGTTGGCACAAATAACTCCTAATAATTGCTTAAGTTTATCTTCATTGGTGGTAATTGATTTTTTAAATATTTTATGCTGATATTTAAGATTTGATTATTTGGTCTTCTTTCTTTTTACATCTAATAATAATATATTTGCTTTATTGAATTTTATTGCTTAAAACAGCTTATATTTTTTATTAATTTATTAGTTTGATTTTATTTGGTCAATATTAATTTTGCCCAGATCAGTAATAAAAACAATAAAAACCAAATGTTCATAGCAATAAATGCAGAAAACACTTTTCATGAAATATAGCACTTATTCCAATTAAACACCATTAGCAAGCATAAAGATAAGTGGATCCTTTCTTAAAATGATGTTTTATTTCTCTAAATCCAAAAGGAAGTATTATCTGTAAGGAACATATATTAGAAGCTTTCCCAGTAGTATCAGGAATGAAACAAGAATGTTGATCATTGTCACTGTTATTCAATATTGTATTGCAAATGTTAATTATGGTGATAAGACAAGAAAAAAGAAATTAAAGGAAAACAAATGAGTAGTTAGATAACAAAACTATAACTCTTTGAAGATGATATGATAGGATGTGTGAATAACTTCAGGAATGTGTAGAGAACTTATAAAGTATATAAAAAAAACTAACAATTTAGTAAAGTCACAGGATATAAAATAAATACAAACTATCTGCCTTTCTATATATTATCAGCAAAGCCCTGCAGGAAGAGATAGAAAGACAAATTTCAATTCAAATAACTGTAAACAATAGAAAACACTTAGGAGTCTACCTGCCTAGACAAACTCAGGAACTACATGAATATAATTATAAAATACTTTTTACATAAATAAAAATAGATCTAAAATATTTGGAGAAACATTAATTGCTCATGGGTAGGCTGAACAAATATAATAAAATGATAATTCTAAGTTAATTTTACTCATTCAATGCCATATCAAACTATCAAAGCATTATTTTATAAAGCTAAGATAAAAAATTAAAAAGTGGGATTTTATGGGGCAGAACCTATGCAAAAAGGAGCATATCATACCACAAATTAAAATAAGGTCAAGATACATAATTTAGACATAAAGGGGGATATTACAAGTAAATTAGGGAGACATGGGGAAATTGCTTGTCATACTATGGATAAAAGAACAAATTTATGAACAAAAAAGAGATAGGATCATAAGAAGTAAAATGGATAATGTTAATAATATAAAAGTTCAATAAAATTTTTTCACAAATAAATCCTAAGAAATTAAAATTATAAAGAACATAGGAAACTTTGGGGGAAATTATACCTAATTTCTTTGGTAAGGTTCTTTTAAATATTAGAAAAATGAGCCAAATTTATAAAAATAAGAACTATTCACCAATTGATAAATGGTTAAAAGATATGGACAGATGTGGACAGACATTTTTCAGAAGAAAAAATCACAACTATTAATAGTCACATGAAAAAAAAAGTTCTAAATTACTATTGATTAGAGAACTACAAATTAAACAACCTTGAAGAACCATATCATATTTATCCAATTTACTAACATGACAGAAAAAGAAAATTAAAAATATTGAAGGTGATGTGCATAAAAAGGTACACTAATTCACTGTTGATAAACTTCTGAATTGCTTAAACCAAAGGATTCAACCCAAAGGGTTTTAAAACAGGACATATTCTTTTACCTATAAAAAACTATAAATAAATAAATAAATACCAGATCCCAAAGACATCAAAGAAAAAAGAAAATGACTTAATGTACAAAAATATTTATAGCAGCTTTTTTTGTAGTGACAAATAATTGGATTTTAATTGAATGCTCATCAATTGGGGAATGGCTGAATATGTTGTGTCATATGAGCAATGAAATACTATTGTGCTAAAAGAAATGACAACCATGATAGTTTCAGAAATACCTGGGAAAGCTTATATGATCTCATTCCAAGTAAAGTTATTGCAATTAGGATTATAATGTGCATAGTAACAGCAATATTATTGTAAGGATTAACTGTAAAAGACTTAGGTATGGTCAAAGCAAGTATCCAAGACAATTCCAAAGAGCCCAGATAAAACATACTATTCACCTCCAGAGAGAGAGAGCTGATGAACTCTGTGTGCAGATTGAAGCATAATTTTTTCTCTCTGTTTTTCTTGCCTTTTTATTTTTTTTTTTAGCAAGTATCATGGCTAATATGGAAATGTTTTACTTGTCTCCACATGTATAATTCCTATCATATTGCTTTCTTTCTCAGCAAATGGGAAAAGGGTGGGAATAGAAAATGTTTACAAAAATGATTGTTAAAAGCAAAATTAATGAATAAAATATATTTGATAGGTATAAATAGAAATCTTACACATAACCTCTATGTCTAATAAGATTCATGAATTAAAAATAAATGAGAAGGGGTAGTTAGATAACTTCATTTGAGAAAATGCCTGAAATATTTTGTGGACTGGAGGCTCAACATCTGTTTTTTTTTTTTGTTTGTTTGTTTGTTTGTTTGTTTGTTTTTTTTTTTTTTTTTTTTAATGGAGAGGATTCTGATAAAATAGTGGTATAGAGCAGAAAATTCCAAACTCTCCAAATTTCCCCCACAAACAGAACAAAGTTGCACCTCAGGGTGCAATAGACCAGTGAAATACAAATAAAACTTGAGGCAGAACAGTATTCCTGGGACTATATGAGAAGAAATGAAGAGAGACTCTAAGACCCATATTTAATGGGTATAAAGTGAAAATCATTTCAGGCTCTATATGCAGAAACAGTAAACTAGTTCAGTTATGAAGGAGCCTCAACCTGAACCACAGGAACTGCTAATCTGATTTCCAAAGCATATTCAATTATAAATTATTAGCAAACAATATCAATCTCTATTTGATTTACCCCATGCAGCAAGATTTAACTTTTTTTTCTATAGCAAATCGTTCTCAGTGGAAATGATGTTGACTTTTGCTTTCTTGTTTCCTTTCAGGAAACAGAAATAATGAAAGAAATCATGCAGAATGGGCCAGTACAAGGTTGGTGATGAAAGCAAAGAATAATATGACATTTATTTCTTTTGTGTAAAAGCATGTTTGTCAGGTAAAGTTCTTTTTGGGAGAAAGGATCTCCAGTTTTAAATGTACCGAAAGATGTTCCAGATGTAGAAGCAATATTTTTATGAATTGTACTCAATGAGATGGATAACAAAGGTTTTGACCATTTAAAAAAATTATCAGCAATTATTATGTTTGCAGTGTTTCTTTTTCTGCCTGTTACCTTAGATTGGCTCTTTAATTTTCCTTCTCTGAAGTTCCTATGGCATTAACACTTTCCCCCACCCTCACCCCCTCTTTCTTTTTATAAAAATTTCACTTGTAACAAAGAAGTTTTTTAAAATAGTTTTATTGTTTTCCATTTTAATATCTGTATCCTTTGATAGATACCTCTTCTGAACCTTCCCTCAATTTCCATTTATTGGTAAATTTTTACATAACAGAAATTTGCCAAAGATACATTGGTGTGAATGTAGTTCATGGGCAGTAAGAATTGTCTGACTCTTTGTACTTATGTCCTTAGGTCCTAGAGTAGTGCCTGGAATATTATAAGATACCTAATGAATGCTTATTGTTTGTTTGATTGATGGGTTAATAATTATTCTATTCACCTTTCTACTTTCAAATTTCTGAGTCTATGTCCCAGGTCCCTGGAAGACTGATTTACTAGAATCCATGTTCATCACTAAGAAACATACTTTAATTATATAACATATATAATACTACCCTATTTTTACTACTACATTTGGCATCACAGCAAATTTTAAAGAAGAAAGAGATAGATAAATTAGTAGGCACCAAATAGTTGGAATGGCTAATATAGTTTGGAGAATTAAATCCTTATTATAGCTGCAAAAATATTCTAAACAGATGAAAATTCTCCATGCCAGCTAATTTAGTAATTTTTGGAAAATCTGACTAAATGAATATAGAGAATAAATGGTCCTTCCTTCCCTTTAATTAATGCCATGAACTATGGGGACTCCAAATAATTTTTCTCTCATTTGGAGAGGAAAATGAAGTTGAGTTAAGCTTATCATGCATAAATACACACAAGTAAATATATATATAAACGTGTAAATGAAAAATATATACAATATAATACTGAACTTAAGCAGATGGGGGAATTAGAGAAAAATTCCTATAGGAGATTATGTATGAAAAGAACTTTTAAGGATTTCAACCATTGTGAGAGGCAGAGGTGAAGAGGAATTGTAGGCATGAATGGTATTGTTTGAAATGTCTAACAGAAATATGTGGAATGCAAAGAGAAGTGATTAAGGCTAGATCTGTGATTCATCTGCATAGAGATGATAATTAACTACAAGTGACCAGATAAATTCACAAAGAGAATACCTACTGAATGGTAAGAGAAAAGGGACTGGAGTAGAGCCTTAGGGATACAGCTACAATTAACATGATTTTGAATATAAGTCAACAAGAGACTGAGAAGGAGTTGGGGGACACTTGGGGAAGAATAAAGAGAGAAAAATTACTGGAAAGTCAAGGGAGGAAAATGTCTGGAATAATGCATGGTCAAAAGAGATCAAGGTTGAGAAGAAATCAGGAAAGATGAGGATTGAAAGAAACCCATGAGATATGAAACCATCTACATACATATTTGTGTCTAATGGTAGCCATCTCTAGGGAGGCTGGGAAGGTAACAACGAAAAGAAATGTACATGATAACTTTATTATATATTTAAAAGGAATAGCAAGTCGTTACATAAAATATTTGCAGCTTCATGGGCAGCCATTAAAAAAAAATGCTATGTAATGGAAATGCTGGTTTTGACTACATTAATTAAAATAAAATAAAATAAATGAAAAATTTTAAAAAATAGAAGGGATTTGCAACTTTGAATAAAGAAATTTCAATGGCTTAAGTAAATATTTAGTTAGAATGCAAAGAATTGAGGAGTGAGATAAATCAATTAGCTTAAACATCATTTTTTAATGACACTGTTGAGAAAAGAAGACAAGAAACAGAATGAGATCTTGAAAGACACTCAAGGGTAGCATTTAGTCAAGCTTTTTAAAGGAGAAGGGAGGAGCACACATTTTGGTGAGACTAGGGACTTGACCTATGGATTTCCTAGTACAGGGAAATTTTGAATGGAAGCTCAATTTACCCATGTAGAGACACCTCTGTAACATCTAATCTCAAAGAGTTTCCTGGGACACTAAGAGTTAAAGTGGTTTATCTAAGGTTACACTGGTAATTCATGTCAGAGATAGGTCTTTTATTCCAGGTCCTCCTTATGTAAAGGCTGGATAATTCTCCATTATTTTATGCTGCTTCTTTCTCAGCATTACATATTTTTAATAGTCAATTCTATGCAGTCATTGAATGTTCTAGATTCAGTTTTGTTCAGAATATTTCAAAAAAAGCCATTCGAATTACACAAATTGGAAAAAAATGTTGGAAAAGGTAAACTGAAATATATATATATATTTTTTAAATAAATAACTTATAGATTCATTTTCATTGGGAAAATTAGCTTGGAGATGTTGACTGACTTGCCTGAGGTGATATAATTTAAGGTCATACAGTAGCAAAATTTTCACTTTGACTCAAGTCCCCATTCCAGTGTATTATTTACCTTTCAACTTAAATTAGTTCAGGAAACTTTGGACCTTTGGATTTAATTCATATTTTTTTGTCCTCATCTTTACAAAAGACCTCCTTTTACTTGATGTAGAAAATTGGAAGTGGGAGAAGCCTTTTAATTAATTGTCCTGCTATACCATTCATATTACTTTAGGGGTTGCTTAATCAGTTTTTCCCTGGCAAGGCCCTTTTGGCTTTCAGGGCAAGCTTATGGACACCATTTCAAAATGATTTTTTAAGAGTTAGACATTAAATTTATGGGATTGCAAAGGAAATCAATTATATCAAAATAGTTCCAAACATTTAAAACAATCATAAATTCAAGGAGTCCCTGTTAAAGAACCCTGTTTTAACTGAGAGTTCTTTAGCCAAACAGGACAACATAAAACTTTCATGATATTTACAAAAGGAGGTGAGTCATAAGTGCTAGGGGACTGAATATTTCTATAGAAGAGAAAAGCTTTGGGCAATATCTGTACATTTTTATAAATGGATAAATGCTGGTTGACTCATTCTGCTGGAGATGCAAGCTAATTGTCTGGTTTTATTGCTTGGGCCAATGTAGAGCTGATTTTTCCCCCTTTAGTGGAACAAGAGAATATGAAAAACATGATAATTTTGAATACACAATATAACTTGAATTCTTCTATATTCTTCAGTATTTCCAAGAATCACCTTATTTCACATTCTATACAATTTAAAAGAGGTAAAGGTGATATGAAGAAGACAAAAAGCTGTAGGCACTACAGTACTGTAAATTCTTTCAATATTATGTATATATTGTTACTAGAAGATAAAAGCGAATTGTCTTCATTTGAGACTGTATGAGTATAATCAGAAAAAAAAATGTTAGAGAGGAGGAAGATATATACAATGTAATGCTTCTAACATTGCTGCATTGCACAGGTTCAGGGATGATTATATAATCAAAACATTTTCTCCTCTGCTCTTTTTTTCAAATCTAGATTGATCTAAGCTTTTATATAGAATAAGGATTAGTCTAGTTATTCTTGGTCCCAAAAGGCAGAAATAGGAACAATGTGTGGATATTATAGGCATAGCTCTTGGCTCAACAAGGAAAAATTTCCTAATAAAGAACACTAGCTGAAAGTTGAGTGTTCTGTCTACAAAGGTGATAGGTTCCTTATTATTAGTGGTCCTAAGGCAGAGATTGGATCATCAATTATTGGTATACTATAGAGGGGCTACTTCTACTATAAGATACAGCTTCAAGTATATGAGTTCTGAGATCCCTTCCAAGTCTCAGATTCTATGGTCCCCTAATGCTGTTAAGATCATAGGGCAATAATTTTAAATATAGAAAAATAATCCCTCTTTAGAAAACATCTAGTTTAGTGCTCTCATTTTATAGAGGAAAACAGGGGCTTAGAAAGTTGGAATGTCTTGTCCAAGTTTACTCAGGTAGCAAATTCCAGAAATAGGATTTTAACTTAGATTTTCTTTCTTCTATTCTAGTGTTGTTTCTTTTTCTTTTCTTTTCTTTTAAGTTCATGTATTTAAAACAAGCATTTTTATGACAGTACAAGAAAAAGATGATTGTACACAAAATTGAAAATCTACTAAGCACAACTTGCTATTCCATTAAAATATACTATAAAATTTTCATCAAATTTCTTTTTTTTCCTTCTTTCTTTTTCTGTCTTTGTTCTATTATGCCATATTTCTTATCATAAAGTTGATTTGATTATAGGACAAGTAGGTAGAGCAAGTGAATAGAGCACTAAGCTTGAAATTTGGAACTTCATGAGTTCAAATCTGTGCTCAGACACTTAATAGTTGTTCATTAAATGAACTAAAAAAGGAAATGACCAACCATTCCAGTGTCTTTGCCAAGAAAACTCCAAATGAGGTCATGAAGAATTGGGCATGACTTGAACAGTAGAATTAAGGCTTCATACAGTGTTGAAATGCATGTTATACTTATAGTCCAACAATTTACATAGTTTCTATTTCCTTTGCCTGTAATCTTATTAAATTTTATTTCATTTTTTATTAAAGCTTTTTATTTTCAAGATATATGCATGGATAATTTTTAGTTCAACAATGACCCTTGCAAAACCTTGTCTTCCAATTTTCCTCCCTTTCTTCTCACTCTCTCCCTTAGATAGCAAGCAAATACGGTAAAAATGCCCTATGCAAATTTTAAAGAGATATTGGCTTTTGTAAGGAATTTCAAAGCCCTTCATGTGGTATTATTCCAACTCTTTAATAGACAAACCAATAACATCAGAAAGAAATAATCAGAGTTTATTTGTGTATATTACAAATGCTTTATTCTTTAAAAAAGAAAAAAATATATACTGTCATTGGCTTATTTCCTAAGTATTTGAAGAATAAAATCTTGGCATCATGTCCCTACTCCAAGATACAGCTTTTCTTTCAGACTTGCCAAGGTTTGTATCTTTTGGAGGATTAAGAAAAATTACTTTAAACTTCTTTTGTGAAGCTCACACTTCATTGCAGGTTTAATTGGAGCTTTTATAGTCTTGTGGTGGAGAATAGGATTAAGAGAGAAAAAGCAATCACTTGCCCAATATGGAATGACTTGATTGTTAGAGGTTCAATTTCTAGTAATATTGTATTTTCTTTGAACTAAACTAGATGAATTTTAATAAACATAATGTATGCATAAATAATATTATAAATATCACTATAATATTGTTATAGAAGGATAAGAAAAATCACAACTAATTAAATTAAAAAGAGAATATTGAGTTCAATTCTGTATTCCTTTTAAAGTTGAAATCTCAGGGAAAATATTCAGAGATTTTCCTGGGAAAAGACCACAGTATTTTTTTTTTATTATTGCCAATTATATTGTTGACTTTTCTTTTAGCAATAATGCAAGTCCATGAGGATTTCTTCCATTACAAATCAGGGATATATAGACATGTCAACAGCATGAAAGATAAATCAGAAAAATATCGAAATCTACGCACTCATGCAGTCAAACTCACTGGGTAAGTCAAACTGGTTTAGGTATTGTATAAATGCTTCTGAAAAAAACGACTCATGGCATTATTGTATACCCTTGGGGAATTGAACCTGTAAATGAAAATTATAAATCATCTATCTTAGAGATGGAAGGGATCTTAGAGGCCATTTATTCCAGCCCCCATTCTTTTAGAAACTGGGGTCCAGTGAGGTTGTGCTTTGCTCAAGGTCACAAAGAGAATAAAGCATCAAAGGTATGATTTGAATTCTGCTCTTTCAACTCTATCACCAATGGTTTGTTCAGCTGTACTACAGAATATATCTTTTGTATAGGAGCATAACAATGTTTCAAAGAAGTCCACAAGTTTTTGATATTTCAATGAATAATAACATCCAACAGTTTGTTGTGTTGAAAATGGTTTAGTCAAAAGAGATGTATTTAACTTTGACTTTTCCACTGGTGTATACAAACTTAGACAAGTCCTTTTACCTTTTCCAGAAACATGTTTCTCATCCAAAAAATAGCATTTGAATTTATTTCAACAAGCATTTCTTCAGTATTGGTCTATGGCAGACACTTTGTGAAAAGAGCCTTGTTTTCAAGAAGTCTACATTATACCTACCTAACAAGATTGTATTTATGAGGATTAAAGAGGATATTTAAAACATTATTAGGCCAAAGTGCTAGAAAAGCCTGTAGGTGAATGTTGCTATTTCCACAGTAAATTAGCCAATAAGCATTTATTAAGCAACTACTATGGGCAATCCCACAAGCATCAGTGTCTTTCTTTTATTCACTTTTCTCACCTAATTTCATTTTATGTCATTCATCTTCCAAGTCTCTATGCTAAAATCCAACTAAACTTTATGCTATTGCTCACAGAGAATTCCTTTACAGTGGTTTTGTCTTTATACTGGCTATTTTCTGTCAGTAATGAAATTTCACCTCAAGTCTCTACCTCAAGAAAACCTTTATTTTCTTTAAGATTCAGGCCAAATGCTGCTTTCTACATGAAAAAATTTTGTATACTCCTCAAACTTATGACTCTGTTGTTGTTATTCATTTGTGTCAATTCTTTGTGACCAGAGCACACCAATACTCTCCATGGTGTTTTCTTGGCAAAGATACTGGAATGTTCTGCCATTTTCTTCTTCTGTGAATTAAGGCAGAAATTAAGTGACTTACCCAGAATTACACTGTTAGTAAGTGTCTGAAATTGGATTTGATTTTTTTTAAAACCCAATCTATCTACTGAGCCACCTAAGTGTACTTGTTCTGAATATACACATATGAACATATATGTGTATGTATATATCTATACATACACGGTCACCTATATAGGTTGTTTTCACCAGCAGAAAGTAAGTTCCTTAAATACAGGAACTATTTCATTTTTGTCTTACTATCTTCAATATCTAACATAATTCCTGGCATTTAGTAGGTAGGTACTTAAAAAAGACTTTTTGATTGTTGTTATTATTAGCTAGATTATTAGATAATGGGAAGGATGAACCTTGTTTACCCCATAATTTCCTTTCATTTTAAAATCCATCCAGAACATAAAAGAGGATTTCTTGCATGGATGTTTAATGTTAGGCCTATATGAATGAGGGAAGAATAAGAAATTGGCACAGAGAGTGGTGTTGGGATACAATTTTTTTTGAGTGTTACTAATAAGTACAAAGTGCAAGAAAGATTGGAGAATATGCCAGATACATCTCAAAATATATTGATGCTCATTGACTTAATATAGTAACACATCTATGTAAGATATATTTTTGTTTTAATGTATGTTCAAATAAAAACAAAAGAAAAAAAAAACACAAAACATTTGTAGTCCCTCATTGGGGTTGCCAAGGAAATAAGACACTAAAGATGAATATCTTTTGGTCGAGGGATAAATCTACCATCATTTCCTTGCTTAGCTCTCTAATAGTTTGTCCTAACTCTATACTGATGGTATAGGAATTGAAGGATAAAATCATTACCTAACCTTTTCCATACTAAGAAGGACTGTAGAGGCTGAAACCAGGAATCACCACACATAGGTGTGGCAGCCTGGGTGTTAGTGTGCCAGGGTGAAAGCAGGTTCACAGGCACATTTTACTTTGTGCCAAATAGTTATTATATGAGGAACCTAGTAGAATTTCCCAGGAAATTTAGAGATAAAATATTACGATTGGGGCTATGTGATCAAATCCATGCATACATTCATAGAAGAGATATTTGCTGAGTTTGCTAGAATGATTTAGACAGAAGAGATGATTCTCTTCCGCTTTTTTCTTCTCTATTCTTAGACAAGGTATGCCTACTCTCTGTCCAATTTTAAGAGTTTTCTTAGTTTTCTGTTTACTATGTCACCAACTATGATAAATAATTTACCATAATGATAAAAATCTTGGAGAGTCCTTGTAGCATTTTGGGAGGAGAGAGTGCCCAGGAGAAAATTTTAGCAAATGAGAGATATATTCCATCATAAACAATATTTTTTCCCTGGGATAGGAGGAAGAATCTTGAGTTGTGGAAATAATATTATTGATTTATATTTTTTCTAACTGCCCAGATCAGAGAAAGAGATTGAAATTTCGAATTTTAAGGCAAATGAGCCAGCAGCTTTGTCTGGGAATGACTATTGAGAGCTTGGTGTGATTTGGGTTATGGGGCTTTGGACATTTCCTCTTTTCATTGCTTTTCCATAGCAAGTTGAAAAGAAACTTTTCTTCAAAGAGCAGCACTCAAGGGAGTGATTAGAAAGAAATACCATCTTCAAAAGAGAAAGTGAATGAGATAGAGAGATGATAGGTGATAGTTAGATAGACAGACAGATATATAAATCACATACTTACATATATGACTGGCACTGTATTAAGCCCCAGGGATACAAAGAGAAGCAGGCAAAACAATTTCTGTCCTCAAGGATCTCATGTTTTGATTAACTGGAATTGAACAAGATAAAGGCAAAGGTGTACTACCAAAGTCTAGATGATCCTAGGGGTTGGAGTCAGATTTTTCAGTGGCAATTTTTTAGTGAAAGAGATGATCTGAGTGGGGATGAATGGAGCTGGCATTTTTTTTTTTTACTCCTTTACCTATTCTTCTAGCTTAAATAGTGTATTCCCTAAAACCTTCTGGAGTTTCCCTAATTACTTTAAACTCCAACTCTGGATATCAAGTTCCTTCATCAGGAAAAATGATATAACTTTCTTCATTTTGCTTTTTTGTTTTCACTCAAATCCTTTACTTCATCTCAGTTTACTTATTTTTTTTCCTCAGACTATCCTAAGATTGATTTCACTCCTCTTCATCTACTTCCTTGACAGAGGAGATCTTTCACATGGCCAGATGATTAATTTCACTTCATTTTACCATAAAAAGAATATTTGAAATGTGACCTTACTATGGAGCCTATATTAATGAACTGGAAATGACAAGTTAATTTTATTAGGAGCTGTTATGTTTTTAGGCCTTTATATTTAAACTAGATGTTATTCAATCAATATATGTAACTACTAAGTTGGAAATTTCCTCTACTTGTTTTCAACTTATATAATCGTTTGAACCATAGAAAAGTAAGTCATTTGTCCAAAATCATGCTGCAAAAATATGTGAGAGATAGCCTTGATTCCAGGTCTTCTCAGAGGTTGGCTACTCATCCACTCTCATGCTATTTTGCTTTTTATTTTTACTACCAAATGCATGAAGTCTTGGATGACATGCCATTATTTTGATATTTAATTAGTCTAGCCAACTTCATTTAATTTGTATTTTGGCTTATATAGCAAGAATTATTCCCCCACTCCCACCCTCCACTCCTCTCACTTTGTAAGCTTAGAGAAGTGGGACTTTTTTTTTAATTTGGTATATCCAATTAGCATTTAATGAGGCCAATTCTTTCAGTGGGTAAACTACTCCCTGGGAATGAATTGGGTTGTTTTAGAATTATTCCAAACAACTTGGAAACATTAGAGTTCAGTGGTAATTTAATTTATTTCTTTAGTAACTGCTAATTTTGTAATTAAGACACATAGGAAGATGGTGCTTCATTGAATTTTAAAAATATTCCAAGGGCTCAAATAAGTCAATGTATCTTGCTAGAGTCTGATTTTCTCATGAAGTATCTTTTAAATCTGTCACAACAATTCTTATTAGTTCATGAAGAAAAGAGTTATCATATGAAGCCTAATCAGCATACCATTCTTATTTGAAATTATAGTTGTGTATTTGGAAGAAACTTTAAAGATCATGAAATTGTGGTATTCAGAGGTGCAAAGGACCATTGAGTTTATTTGGTACAACATCTTTATTTTAGATATTAGGAAGTCATGAAACCTAGAGAGGTTAAGATACTTGTCAAAAGCTGTATACTTAAAGTAAATCTAGTATAGATATATTCATACTAGGACAAAGTAAAGTGGGATTCCTACCTATCCTTTAGTCCTGAACACTATGGCTCTCACTGAAGTTTAATTTTGCATTGCCTCTCTTGGATTCAAAATCTCAAAGCTGACTCATTGTGAGCTTGCAGTCTACGAAAATTCCAAATTTTATTTTATTTTTCAGACAACCGATCTTCTAGTTATTTTTCTGTCTTTCATACTTGTGGGGTGGGATTTTTTTTTTTTTTTAAGTGCAAATAAAGACTTTGCTTTTATTCTAATTAAAACTTTTACCAGACACAGGCTGATGCTCTAGACTGTTAAGGTCATGTTGAAAGCTCTTTTTGTTGTCCAGTGAGTCATCTTTTGTTACCAGCATTCCATCTTTTGCAAATGTGATAAGCATATCATCAATGTTCAAGTTATTGAAAAACAAATAACAGGTCCAAGCACAGATTCTTTGAGAGCATGTTACTGAAGAACTCCTTTCAAGTTGACACAAATAATTAATGATCATTTTGGGGGTCTAAACATTTAATCAGTTCTACATTAAATTAAATTCAATTTAATAAACACTTTTAAATGCCTTCTATGTGCTGAACCTTTTATTAGATGCTAGAGACTACTAGATACTGAATCTCTTTAATTGAATTACCACACAATCTACCTCTCCATTTTTTCCTCAACTCACTAAATGTTTATTGAGTACTGAATTAATGAACCAGTTATTATATTAAATGCTGGGAGATTCCATTAAATATTTTGCTAAAATTTTGCAATATTTTAAGTATAGCATTCTTCTGATCTACCAATTTAGTAACGCTAGAAAACAAATCACTTTTGGTTATTTTGATAAGACTTATTTTTGATAAAATCATGTTACCTCTTTTAGACTATTTCATTTACTAGATATTCATTAGTCTTCTCTTCTAATTTATATTTTAGAAGATTTCTGGGAATTGAAGTACAATTCACCAATTCCATTCTCTTTCCTTTTCTTCTTTAGTCTTGTAGGGCATTTACTACTCATCCCTTTCTTTAATATTGGCACAGCATTGTCAAAACTTGCCAAAACTTTCAGTACTGCAATTCATCTGTGCCAGGTGACAAACTCATAAAAGATAGATGGTTACTTTTTATTTTAGAATGATTCATTGGGAAAGAGTGCTGGGTTTGGAGTCAGAGGTGTTATCTTCAAATCCTGACCCTTCTATTTTTATGCATTTTTACCCTAGTCAAGTCAATTGAATTTTCTAGTATAAATTTCCTTGCATGTAAAATGAGAGCTTTGAATAAGATTCTTTACAGTTCTAAATTGACATAATCTTAGTTTTATCTTCCCATGAGTCATTTTGTTTTGTTCTGTTTTTTTAGTCCAACTTTCTTCACAGAGAAAATGAGAAGTAAACAACAGTTGAACAGATTGATGTTTTCCTGATCAGTTTTCATCAATCTCAATTACTGGTTCTAGGTTTTTTTTTTTTTTTTAATTGTCCTCTTATTGTTATTATCAAATAATGTTATTATTTGATGATAAAGTCCCCCATTTTTTTAATCCTTAGATTCCTTCAACAACCTATGCTTATGCTGAACTTTATAGCACCCTTGGCACCATTCTTATAGGACTTTAGCACACTCTTGTTTTCATCTTCTAGCACTGACTTGCTTCTCTCTTCTGAATGTCTTTTTAAAAAATATATTTTTGATGAGATTATGTATATCCGTCTTGCTAGACTTCCTTACCTAAATTGATTACTCAGAGGCTTCTTCAGATACAAACAGGAAGCATTTATTTGGTCCTTGCAAGGAGAGGCCCAAACACACCAGCTATGCAGACCCAGAGGCATTCAGCTCCCATCTCCCAGCATTGTGCCTGGCCTTACCAGCCGAAAATAGTGAATTTGGTTAAATAGCAAAAGACTAGGGTCATTAGATGAACTGAAAAAGAATTAATCATTTATCAATGGTCAGCAAGCTTGTCTACTTCCTGTGGGTCATGTAATTTCCTGAAGCTTAGGCCTAGGGTCTGACCTTTCATGCCCTTCAGCCCTCTGAGAATAGGGATCACATGAAACTTAGGCCCAGGATCTGGCTCATTCCATCCCAAAGACGTTTTTTAGAAATCTTCAAGTGGTCCCATTCAGTCCTCTCTCTTTTTCATATCTTTGAAGGTTTCTCACACCAATCCTGATACATTTCTTCCACTAATACATTCTTGTTATCTAGGCCATTAGGGTCATCCCTCTCTTCAGTATCAACTGTAACCCACCCTCTACCATTTAGAACCAATACCCACACATCAGTGGAAACTTTTAGGATCCATTTTACCTAAGAAATCTTGAACTATTCTAGTGATTAAATACACAAGAATGTGATAGGATATTACTGCTTAAAGCAATGAGCAGAAACTACAGATCCTGCTTCCATCAACTCTCATTATCTGTTTTAGAAACCCAGGCATCACAGACCAACAGACTGACATCTGGCAGCCAGTTATCTATAGAACTACAGCACTGTGGATGCCCAGGGGCCTTAGGGCCATTGTTACATCATTTCCACCTCAAGCAGTCCAGAACCAAGTTCATTTGGGATAGAGGGAAGAAGGTCTCATCTTCTGGAGCTGCTTCAGGCTGATAAGTGGTGTAGAGCTGGCTCTGCCCAGTGAGATCCAGACTGAGGAGGGAGATAAGTGACTTGTAGGTGACATCAGCAGCATCAGGTATCAGAGAATTTCAGGTTGACCAAGTAGTTGAAATTTCATGGCTTACAGTCTGTTTAGGATATTTGCTTCTTCCTCTGTTAGTTTGGGCAAGCTATATTTTTGGAGGTATTCTTCTATTTCATTTAAGTTGTCGAATTTATTGGCATAAAGTTGGGCAAAGTAACTCCTAATTATTGCTCTAATTTCCTCTTCATTAGTGGCGAGTTCTCCCTTTTCATTTTTAAGACTAACAATTTGATTTTCCTCTTTCCTTTTTTTAATCAGATTTACTAAGGGTTTGTCTATTTTGTTGGTTTTTTCATGGAACCAACTCTTAGTTTTATTAATTAATTCAATAGTTTTTTTACTTTCAATTTTATTGATCTCTCCTTTTATTTTTAGAATTTCAAGTTCAGTGTTTGACTGGGGGTTTTTAATTTGTTCCTTTTCTAGCATTTTTAGTTGCAAGCCCAATTCATTGACCTTCTCTTTCTCTATTTTATACAAATAGGCCTCTAGAGATATGAAATTTTCCCTTATTACCGCTTTGGCTGCATCCCATACATTTTGGTATGATGTCTCATTATTATCATTTTCTTGGGTGAAGTTATTAATTATGTCTATGATTTGCTGTTTCACCCAATCATTCTTTAGTATGAGATTATTTAGTTTCCAATTATTTTTTGGTCTACTTCCCCCTGGTTTTTTGGTGAATGTAATTTTCATTGCATCGTGGTCTGAAAAGGATGCATTTACTATTTCTGCCTTACTGCATTTGAGTTTGAGGTTTTTATGTCCTAATATATGGTCAATTTTTGTATAGGTTCCATGAACTGCTGAAAAGAAAGTGTATTCCTTTCTGTCTCCATTACATTTTCTCCAGAGATCTATCATATCTAACTTTTCTAGTATTCTATTTACCTCTTTGACTTCTTTCTTATTTATTTTGTGGTTTGATTTATCTAATTCTGAGAGTGCAAGGTTAAGATCTCCCACTACTATAGTTTTGCTGTCTATTTCTTCTTGCAGCTCTCTTAATTTCTCTTTTAAGAATTTAGATGCTACATCACTTGGTGCATATATGTTTAATATAGATAGTGCGTCATTATCCATGCTACCCTTTAGCAAGATATAGTGCCCTTCCTTATCTCTTTTAATTAGATCAATTTTTGCTTTAGCTTGATCTGAGATCAAGATGGCTACCCCTGCTTTTTTGACTTCACCTGAAGCATAGTAGATTTTGCTCCAACCTTTTACCTTTAACCTGCATGTATCACCCCGCTTCAGGTGTGTTTCCTGTAAACAACATATTGTAGGATTCTGGCTTTTAATCCATTCTGCTAACTGCTTCCTCTTTATGGGGGAATATACCCCGTTCACATTTATGGTTAGAATGACCAATTCTGTATTACTTGCCATCTTGTTAACCCCGGTTTATGCTTTTCTCCCTTCTTTCCCCTTTACCCCCCTTCCCAGTATTAAGCTTGTGAGCACCACTTGCTTCTCACAACCCTCCCTTTTTAGTATCCCTCCCCCCGCCTTAGAGTTCCTCCCCCTATCTTACCCCTTTCCCTCCCAGTTTCCATATTCCCTTCCACTTAGCTTATTCCTTCCCTTTTCACTTTTCCCTTCTCACTTTTCAATGAGGTGGGAGAAGTTTCACCATAGATTGAATATGTCTAAAATTTTTCTCTTAAAGCCAATTCTGAAGGCAGTAAGATAACCACTATATTCATCCCCCTCCATTCTTTCTCTCAGATATAATAGGTTTCCTTTGCCTCTTCATGAGATGTAGTACCCCCACTTTACCCTTTTTCTGTTACAATGTCTTTCCACATCTAGTTTCTAGAACAAGGTATACATGTATTCTTTATATGTCTTTATAGCTGAAATATAGTTCCCAAATTAATCTTTACCTTTTTAGATTTCTCTTGAGTTCTATATTTGTAGATCAAACTTTTTGTTAAGTTCTGGCCTTTTCATCAAAAATAGGTGAAATTCGCTTACTTCGTTGAATGTCCATCTTCTTCCCTGGAAAAAGATGCTCACTCTAGCTGGGTAAGTTATTTTTGGTTGCATACCAATTTCCTTAGCCTTTCGCAATATCATATGGGGCCCTTAGATCCTTTAATGTGGATGCTGCCAGATCCTGGGTGATCCTTATTGTGGCTCCTTGATACTTGAATTGGGTTTTTCTAGCCGCTTGCAATATTTTTTCCTTTGTCTGAGGGTTCTGGTATTTGGTCACTATATTCCTTGGTGTTTTGATTTTAGGATCCCTTTCAGTGAGTGATCGATGAATTCTTTCAATGTCTATTTTATCCTCTGTTCCTATGACTTCTGGGCAGTTCTCTTTGATAATTTCCTGGAAAATAGTGTCCAGGCTCTTTTTTTCATCATGCTTTTCTGGGAGTCCAATGATTCTCAGATTGTCTCTCCTGGATCTGTTTTCCAGGTCTGTTGTCTTCCCCAGAAGGTATTTCACATTCTTTTCCATTGTTTGATTTTTTTGGATTTGCTTGACTGATTCTTCTTATCTCCTCGAGTCATTCAATTCCAATTGTTCAATTCTGATTTTCAATGAAGTATTTTCTTCACTTACTTTTTAAAAATCTTTTTCTAGTTGTCCAATTGAGTTCTTTTGTTCTATGGAATTTTTTTTCCATTTTGCCAATTTTGTTTTTTAGAGAGCTATTTTCTGTTTCCAGTTCACTAATCCTATTTTTCAAGGATTTTATTTCTTTATCCAGTCTCTCTTTAACTGAGTGGGATGACTTCTCCAGGCTCTTTTGCCAAGCCTCCCTCTCCTTTTGCCAAGCCTCCCTCTCCTTTTCCCATTTTTCTTCTAGCTCCCTTGTGAGAGCCTTTTTAATTTCCTCCATGAGATTCATCTGTGCTGAGGAACAGATGATCTCCTCCTTTGGGGATTCACCTGGAGACAGTCTGTTTTAAGTCTCCTCAGGATTTAGAGTCTGCTCTCTTTCTGTATAGAAGCTGTCAAGGGTTAAAGTCCTCTTCATTTTTTTGCTCATTTTGTCAAAGAATCAAAGACAAACTAGCAAAGAAAAAACTGGAGTCTTTCTTTGGGGGAGGGGCTGGGTGGTGTTCCCGAGCTTCCTCTACAGACTGCAGGGGGGGAGGGGGCAGCAGTGAGGCACTAGCTCTACTGTGCTGTGCCTGCGCTCTGAGATCCCAGAGCGTGCTGAGTGACTGTGGGGGGGGGGGGGGGGGGGGGAGGGGGTGGCCAGGTCCTGAGAGACTCCAGCTGTTTGGCATTGTATTCTTCACCCCCGGTGTTTTTAGCTTCTCTGCTGGGCTGCTGGCTTGCTGCCAGGGCAAAGTATCTAATCCTGTAGCGAAGCTCTCCCCACAGAGACGGCTGCAATCACACTCCACCCCCTTCCAGTCTGCTCCCGTGCTCTCACTGCCGCTGCCCGCAGCCTGCGCCTGATCTAAAACTGTCCCCACCCTCCAATAAAAACAGACCTTTCCTGGCGAATCTCAAGAATGGCTTCTCTTGGTAACTGTTTGTGGGTTTTTTTTCAGTCAAGCATTATTTCAGAGGCTTGTAATGAAATGGATAGTGAGAGAAAACACGGAGCTACACAGCTGTGTGCCTCCTCTCCGCCATTTTCCATGGCTTACAGTCTGGAAGAAACAACTCTCACATTTAAAAATGCAAGAAGCAAATATGAGCAAAAGAGAAAGAATAACCAAAAGTGGAGTTAATATGGAATTTACTATACAGTAACCAGGAACTCCACCCAGAGGCAGCTGAGGTTATCATTAATGCTTCTCATCCAAACAGCTTTTCCTAAAGTAAATACCAAAGAATGTTTTCTCCAAATCCCTACTTTTGTTTCCTCAAAGGAGTAGGGGCAATGGAATATTGTAACCTTAAGTGAGTATGATTTCATTTAGCAAAAACCCTAGAGCCTTTTCAGTCTTACAAGGGAAGGCTTTTACTCAATGAGTGCAGGTGTTAACAAAACTGAAAGTAGTTTGAAGCTCCTGCAAGGGAGCATATGTGTTGCTCTTTTGAGCAGTCCCTTCAGAATTTACTTGCCTGGGAGCTATTTAAGGGGATCTAGGAGTCAGAGTTGGGGAATTAATGATGCCATGGTCAGGGCAAACAGGCAGTAGCATGGGCAGCTGAATCTACTGTAAGCCTGAATCCCCTTCCTTTATGAAAGAACAGAAACATCTCTATGTCCATGGAAAGCTTGAAGTAATTGTTCCCCTGTGTACTTGATGGGGGAATGTTTGGCTGTCAAAATCCCCTTTTTTTCCATATAGCCCCATGAGACATACAAAACATGTTGCAGTCAGCCTAAATGTTCATTTTTATTTCTTTACCCAATTCTAAAGCTCTGATATAGGTAAAAAATTTCCAAACCTGGTGGGGAGCCAATATCTCCAACCATTGGTCGAGGATGAGCTTAAGAGCTTTCTTAATTAGAAGAGCTATGGCTCTAGCTCTAAGGCAGGAGGGCCATCCCAATAACACCAAGTTTCTTTGAGAAGTAAACAAGGGGTATAGCATAGGGTTCCAGAGACCTTTTGGACCAGACCTCACTTCCTATCAGTGCACAGTGTAAAAGGTTTTAGGTAGACCTAAGGCTAAGGCAAGAGATTAGTTTATTTTTCAGGGTCCTATAAACCTTGGCCTGACCAGGGCATGCTAAGGTTGTCTGCTTCCTCTCTGACTGAGCAAAAAGAAGGTAGGAAGTGGCCCCAAATCATAAGCAAATTGGGCCTTTAGGCAAAGAAGCTCTAGCTCAGGAAGCAAGAGAATTAATGGTTTTATGACTACAGCCAGAGAAGCCTCCAGGGCTGGGCTGCAGATCAAGATATCATCTACATATTTGTATTGTGCCTCATATCTTCCACTGACCACTTGCTCTGATTACAGAAATTTGCTATAAGAGGAAAAATCAGGGACATGATTATAACATGATATAATCAGTCAAAACTGATTCTTCAGGGCCTCAATCTGAGAGCACATACATGCCAGGATAAAGCATCCTTACCTCTGACGATCAATCATATAGCCAATTATACAGTTTCTACCTCATAGCCAGACTCAAGAATGATCAGATAGAAATCAAAGAAACAGACCTGGGAAATTAAGTCAACAGGATCCGATCTTAAGCAGAGGCTAAAGTTGTCCTCTCAACTCTTGCCCAGATACTCTCCCAGATACAGGTAGATCCTGTAAGGCATTCCTCTGAGTAATTTATGGCATATTTCTTTCAGGTGATAGATCACTGGCTTGATGATCCATCAGGCAATCATATTCAAATTTGAAACTCAAATCAATATTAGTTACAGTCCCAAAAGATTTCATATTAATAGCAAATTTCATCAATCAGGGGCTTCAGGTCTATATAAAAACAAAAAAAAATATTACAAATCATTGTGCATAACCTATCAAATGCAGCTGAAAAACAGTCAAAACTCGTGCAGGGATATTAAATTAAAATTCTGCTTTAGGTACTTCAAGAAATCTATAGGTCTTATTTATTAGCATATTCATTAAACAAGGAGAATGTATGCACTTAAATAAATATTAAATAATTTACTGAAGACAGATGGAGATCTTGGTAGAAATCATCATTCTCAGACAACTTGCAGTTCTAACAAACCTCTTAAAAGTTTCTTGTATTGCTAAGCAATGGAATATTTGATACAGCATCAAAAATGACCTTGCTTAAAGCAACCATTAACTTGAAAAATAAAAGCAAACATTCAGTTGTTATCATCATGTAAATGTAAGCAATTCCTTTAAACAATAAAAGCAATTAATGTTAAAGTAATTTTATTTAAGGGAGGTGTTGGGGGATGTCACAAAGGGGTGAGCTACAGTGAGTGGAGTTTTTTTTTTTTTTTTTCTCACATCTAAGAAGCAGTCGTACCCACTGGTGGGGTGGGGGAGAGTGAGGGAGAATGAGTTAATTTGTTATTATTACTACTACTACTGCTACTACTGCTGCTGCTACTATTAGAGCTTTTTATTTACAAGATATATGCAACGGTGATTTTTCAACATTGATTCTTGCAAAACATTCTGATCCAGCTTTTCCCCTCCTTCCCCTCCCTCCTCCACTCTCCCTAGATGGCAGGTAGTTCAATACATGTTAAATGTATTAAAGTATATGCTAAATCCAATATATGTATACATATTTATACAGTTATCTTGCTGCACAAGAGAAATCAGATCTAGAAAGAAGGTAAAATAACCTGAGAAGGAAAACAAGAATGTAAGCAAACAATAACAGAAATAGTGGAAATGCTATGTTGTGGTCCACACTCATTTCCCATAGTTGTCTTTCTGGGTGTTGCTTATTCTCTTTATTACTGAACAGTTAGAACTGATTTGGATCATCTTATTGTTGAAGAGAGCCATGTCCATCAGAATTGATCATCATATAGTATTGTTGAAGTGTATAATGATTTCCTCATTCTGCTCATTTCACTTAGCATCAGTTCATATAAGTCTCTCCAGGCCCCTCTGAAATCATCATGTTGGCCAGGCCTATCTAGTATTCTGTGCCGGGGGGTAGAACCACTGAGGTGGGGCTTTGCTATGCCATAACAACCACTGCTTCTCCTCGGGGTCTATTGAGTTTCAGGAGGGTTGGGGACACGTGGTGAAATTGCCCCAGAGTTGGAACCTTGCTGCAAGCCCCTATGAGACTTGTCTGCTGTTATTTTTGGATCTCACTTTCCTCACACCTCACTGAGATGAAAAAAATTTTCTCCTGTCCTGGTAAACTACTTTTCTGATCTAAAATCAGTTTTGAAACAGATATCCTATTGTTTAGAGTGGAATTTAGAAGGGCCCCATGAGGTTTCTTTCTTTACTCGATCATCTTGGCACCAGAAGGCTAATAATTCTTTAATTATCTTTTTTGAATCCATTTTTTCACTCTTTTATTTTGCTTATTTGATTCTTGATGTCTCAGAGTTATTAGTTTCCATTTGTCTTTGTACCATTTTTTCTGTTTTTCCCAATTCTACTTTTTAAGATGTTTCTTTTGTCAGTAGATTTTTGTACTTTCTTCACCCCCACCCTCCAAATTTTGTGGAATCATTCTCTTCATAGAATTTTTGTACACTTTTTTTTCTCTTTGTGTGTGTTTGTGTGTGTGTGTGTGTGTGTGTGTGTGTATGTGTGTGTGTGTGTGTGTGTGTGTGTGTGTGTGTGTGTGCTTCCTTTACCAAGCTGTTGACTCTTTTTTCATGATTCTCTTGCATAATTCTAATTTTTCACCAAATATTCTTCTACTTCTCTTATTTAATTTTTAAAGTTTTTTTTTTGACCTATTCCAGGAGGAAAGCTTTTTGACCCTGAAACCAATTCCTATTTTTCTTTTTAGGCTTTGCATATAGACATTTTAAGATTGTCCTCGTCTGAGTTTGTGTTTTGATTTTCCTGGTCACTTAGTAGTATTCTGTTGGTGAGGGAACTTTTGTTTTTCTTTTTGTTCTCATTTTTCTGCCTATTTTATGATTTTTAAAGTTGAGCTCTGCTCCTGGGTTTTGTGGGTTTGATTTAATATTATATGCAAAGGAAACTAAAGAGGACTCAGATAACTTCCTGGAAACTCTGTCATCTTGGATTCTTCCCTATCCAATAAATTGTTCTTGATTAAATTGAATAAGGAATTAGTTGTTTGTCCCAACTCTACTTCTTACTAGATGTGTGCTGGGGAATTGAATTTATTTTCACCACATTTTTTGCTCCTACCAAATAAAGTTTGGATTCAATGTTTTTGAGTTCTTTTGAAGTTTTACTGCTCTCTGGCTCCTCTATGGATGACTGGAAGTTAATGACAGGTCAAATAAGCAAAATGGCACTTCGAATGAATCTACTGATGCTTAGTTTTCAGTTTGAAAAAAATTAACTTTTACATTTATATTGATTAATTCTTGGTTTTCATTTTTAAAGATTTGTTAGATCATAGAACTTAGGTAATGAATTCAATTCTTTTATTCTACCATTTGTAAATTTCCCAGGAAAATGATATAATAATAATAACTAAAATTCATATAGCACTTTATGCTTTCCTGATCATTTAAAAATGTATTATTTTATTTTCACAATAAATTTGTGAGGTAGATAATAAAAGAAGAATTACCTATATTTACAAATGAGAAAATAGAAGCTCAAGGACATATAATCAATAAATGTTCAAGGAAGAATGTAAATCATCCTTAAAAATGCAATTCTACTTTCTGGGAGAGAGAACAGAAAGGGAAATTTATGTGCTATGATGACAAAAACATTAATAAAATTTTACTTTTTAAAATGAAGATCTGGTTAGGCTTTTGTAAGAAAAAATCTATTGATTCTTATTCTCTATATATTTCTAGAGTAAGGTTTTATTAGTTTACTTCTCAATATATCAGTGTAGCTAAAAATACTAAGTGTCCTTAATAGCAATAATACTTCCTCTTAATTTTAAACCAAACTCCTGCTATTACAATGTCAATTTCTCACCCATTGGTATAAAAACACTAGAGAACATAGGGATAAGGGAGCTTTCCTTACAATAATAAGCAGTATCTAGATAAAAACATCAGCAAGCATTATCTTTAATGAAGAGAAGCTGGAAGCATTCCCAAAAAAATCAGAGATGAAACTAGGATGCCCATTATGAACACTATTATTTAACATTGTACCAGAAATGTTGCCTTTAGTGTTAAGAAAAGAAAAAGAAATGAAAAAAATTAGAACAGGTAATAAGGAAATAAAGCTATATCACTCTGCAGATGACATGATTATATACTTAGTCCTAGAAAATCATCCAAAAACCTACTCAAAACAATTAATAACTTTAGCAAAGTCACAGGATATAGAATAAATGCAAACAAATTCTTAGCATTTCTGTATATTACTGACAAAACCCATCATCAAGAGATAGAAAGATAGATTCCATTTAAAATTAAGTAAAAACAAAATGATATATTTGGGTATCTATTTGCCAAGACAAAGTCAGGAACTATATGAACACATTTACAAAACTCCTCTCACACAAATAAAGTTAGATCTAAATAATTGGCAAAATATCAATTGCTCATGGGTAGGCTGAGCTAATATAATAAAAATGATACTTCTGCCTAAATTGATTTACTTTTTCGGTAACATATCAATCAAATTGCCCAAATATTATTTCATAGAATCCAAATTTCAATTTCTATTGAATTTAATTCAATGCAATAAACAATGATTAAGCACTTATTTTGATGCATTGTACTAGGTTCTGGAAAAAGAGACCCCCCCCACACACACACACACATTTCCTGTACTCAAAGACTTGATATTCTATTGGGTAAATTCAATATATCCCTAGATAAATATATCTAGAGTTATTTTATGCCAGTAACAGCACAAAAATTTAGGTGGAAGAGGAAGATCAAAAAAGGGCTCTAAGAGGAGGAAGTTAGGGATTCTGAGAAATAGAATTGATTAGAAAGTACATTTTAGTCATCCAGAAACTCATGCAAGAGGATAGAAGCAAACAATGAAATATTATGTTTGAAGAATAGCAAATAGGGCAGCTTTACTGGAGTAGAGAGACTGTATGAAAAGGAGCAATATGAAATAAAATTCAAAAGACAGGTGGGAATCAGTTTCTGAAAATATTGGAAAATAGAGGTCTTTTTATCACAGAATTAATAGGGAGTCACTGAAGTTATGAATTTTTGCATATCTGAACTGTTGTAGTAATGCTCTTTTGTTAAATGTTTGGAGGATAAATTGGAGAGATATTTGAATCAGTGAAACTGGTTAGGAGGCTATTATGGTAGTTTAGGCTTCAATCCTAGTCTGAGTGAAAAGGGTTGAAATAAGGATGTTGGCATGGAGACAAGGGAACATAGGTGAGAGATGTCATGTAGATAGAATGTACAAGACTGCAACTAACTGGGATGTGGGGAATCATGGATTATTCTAAGGTTATAAACATCATAGATAAGTCAACAAAAGAAAATGAAAAATTTGGAATAACAATTAATTTTCAGGAAATAGCAGTTCTGTTTTAGAAATGTTGAGTTTAAGGACCATAGAATACTTCAGTAGATGCATTCAGTAGTTGGTTGGTAATATTGAACTGCTGTTCAGAAATGAGATTAGAATTGGAAATTTTTTTGGGGGAAATTGCACACGATGAGAAAAATAAGAGAAAGAAAATGGATAAAGAAAAAAACAATGAATTTAATTACTTCCTTCTATATAGTAAAAGAGGATTAGATAGTTACTCTCCACTTCTATGTGGAGGCTGCTAACCTATTAATTCTTTTCTTCAACTAAATAAAATAACATCCTTCTTCAAATTTACCCCCTCTCATCTTTTAAAACTTAGATTTTATAGATATCTTTATATTTAAGTAGATTTCTCACTGTATCATTCTCCTACTCCTTCCCAGAGGAGTATTCTTAAAAAAAAAACATAATCTTTTTTTGTTTAAAAAAAGAAAAAAAAAAGAGAAAGAATAAAGAAGTTCACAAACCTGATTAAAACATTGAATAATTCTGAGGTTTTAGATAAGATTTTCAAACCATTGGGCCCTTTTACCTCTGCAACAGAAAAGGGAATGTTTTATATCTCTTCTTTGGACCTATATTTGTTATTTATAAATTGTGGTATTTTTTTTTTTCTTCTTTAAAATAATGGTGGATGATTCTCTCTGGGGGAGAAGGTAGGTTTCTCAGGGAAGGTTTTCTTGGAGGCAGCCTTAGTATCAGTTCAGATCAATAATTACCCCAAATGCAGCCAGCTGGTAAAAATACAAATGTTTATTTTCTCCTTTCAAAGTAGCCTGGTTAGTTGAGGCCTCTCTCTCTGCTTGGTTCCAAGAGTTCCTTCCTAATGTCTCCAAATCCAAAGGTTTTGTCCTTCAGCCTCTGCCTCTGCTTTCTTCAGCCTCCAGAGCCAACACCAAGTTGAATGTGTCTTGTCTCTGAGAGAGCCTTCTCAATCTTCATTGAACTCTCAACTCGTAGCTTCTTCCTCTCAAAACTCTTCTTCTGCTACCAGCCAGCCAAGTGGAAAATATTCCAATGAATCACTCTTCACTGGTTTATATATGACTCTTCTGAGAGAATGGGATTATGGGTTTCTTCCCAGAGTGCTCTCTGGCCCTAAGAGCTTCAAGGGAGGTGTGAATTCAGATATCTCACACTAAACCCTGAAATTTTCCAAACGTGTGAACTCCAATGAGTAAAGGTATGAACACAAGCATTGTATCAATTAGTTCTACTTAGTACCTTGTTTCAGGTTCTGGCCCAAAACATCTTCTTGTAAGATCAGATCAATAATCTATCAACTCTAATGAGTTAGCAGTTTGTAAAGATTCCAACAATAAATTTGCAATATTCACTTTCAATTATTTTCTAAATATTTCTTAATTTCCATTGTTCCACATCATTTTATTTATTTACTTCACTTTTTTAGCATTTCATATTTTTCAATAATCATTTCTTAGGAACATTAATAAAACATTATATTTATATATCCAAATTTGTCTATTCAATCCATTTTCTTTTTTTTTTTAATAACTTTTTATTGATAGAACGCATGCCAGGGTAATTTTTTACAGCATTATCCCTTCACTTCTGTTCCAATTTTTCCCCTTCCTCCCTCCACCCCTTCCCCCAGATGGCAAGCAGTCCTTTACATGTTGAATGGGTTGCAGTATATCCTAGATACAATATATGTGTGCAGAACCGAACAGTTTTCTTGTTGCACAGGGAGAATTGAATTCAGAAGGTATAAATAACCCGGGAAGAAAAACAAAAATGCAAGCAGTTTATATTCATTTCCCAGTGTTCTTTCTCTGGGTTTAGCTGCTTCTGTCCATCTTTGATCAATTAAGGCTCTCGTTATCGAAGAGATCCGCTTCCATCAGAATACATCCTCAAACAGTATCGTTGTTGAGGTATATAATGATCTCCTGGTTCTGCTCATTTCACTCAGCATCAGTTCATGTAAGTCTCACCAGTCCTCTCTGTATTCATCCTGCTGGTCATTCCTTACAGAACAATAATATTCCATAACATTCATATACCACAATTTACTCAACCATTCTCCAATTGATGGACATCCTTTCATTTTCCAGCTTCTAGCCACTACAAACAGAGCTGCCACAAACATTTTGGCACATACAGGTCCCTTTCCTTTCTTTAGTATCTCTTTGGGGTATAAGCCCAGTAGAAACACTGCTGGATCAAAGGGTATGCACAGTTTGATAACTTTTTGAGCATAGTTCCAAATTGCTCTCCAGAATGGCTGGATGTGTTCACAATTCCACCAACAATGTATCAGTGTCCCTGTTTTCCCACAACCCCTCCAACATTCCCCATTATCTTTCCCTGTCATTCCAGCCAATCTGACAGGTGTGTAGTGGTATCTCAGAGTTGTCTTAATTTGCATTTCTCTGATTAATAATGATTTGGAGCATATTTTCATATGTCTATAAATAGTTTCAATTTCTTCGTCTGAGAATTGTCTGTTCATATCCTTTGACCATTTATCAATTGGAGAATGGTTTGATTTCTTATAGATTAGAGTCAATTCACTATATATTTTAGAAATGAGGCCTTTATCAGAACCTTTGATTATAAAAATGTTTTCCCAGTTTATTGTTTCCCTTCTAATCTTGTTTGCATTTGTTTTGTTTGTACAAAAACTTTTCAATTTGATATAATCAAAATTTTCTATGTTGTGGTCAATAGTGATCTCTAGTTCTTCTTTGGTCATAAATTCCTCCCTCTTCCACAGGTCTGTGAGGTAAACTATCCTATGTTCTTCCAATTTATTTATCATTTCATTCTTTATGCCTAGGTCATGAACCCATTTTGACCTTATCTTGGTGTACGGTGTTAAGTGTGGGTCAATACCTAGTTTCTGCCATACTGATTTCCCATTTTCCCAGAAATTTTTGTCAAATAATGCATTCTTATCCCAGAAACTGGTGTCTTTGGGTTTGTCAAACACTATATTATTAAAGTTATTGGCTGTTTTGTCCTTTGAACCTAACCTATTCCATTGATCAACTAGTCTATTTCTTAGCCAATACCAGATGGTTTTAGTAACTGCTGCTTTATAATATAATTTTAGATCTGGTACAGCTAGGCCACCTTCATTTGATTTTTTTTTCATTAATTCCCTTGAAATTCTTGACCTTTTGTTTTTCTATATGAACTTTGTTGTTATTTTTTCTAATTCATCAAAGTAGTTTTTTGGGAGTCTGATTGGTATAGCGCTAAATAAGTAGATTAATTTAGGTAGTATTGTCATCTTTATTATATTTGCTTGCCCAATCCAAGAGCATTTAATATTTTTCCAGTTGGTTAGATCAGACATAATTTGTGTGGAAAGTGTTTTGTAGTTTTGCTCATAAAGTTTCTGATTTTCCCTTGGCAGATAGATTCCTAAATATTTTATACAAACAGTAGTTACTTTAAATGGAATTTCTTTTTGTAACTCTAACTGTTGGGTTTTGTTAGTGATATATAAGAATGCTGATGACTTATGTGGGTTTATTTTATATCCTGCAACTTTGCTGAAGGTGTAGATTGTTTCTAATAACTTTTTGGTAGAATCTCTGGGGTTCTCTAAGTAAACCATCATATCATCAGCAAAGAGTGATAATTTGGTTTCCTCATTGCCTATTCTTATTCCTTTAATCTCTTTCTCAACTCTTATTGCCAAAGCTAGCATTTCTAATACAATATTAAATAGTAACGGTGATAGTGGGCAACCTTGTTTTACTCCTGATCTTATTGGGAATGGTTGTAGTTTGTCCCCATTACATATGATGCTTACTGCTGGTTTTAAATAGATGCTACTGATTATTTTAAGGAAAAGTCCATTTATTCCTATACTCTCAAGAGTTTTTAATAGGAATGGATGTTGGATTTTATCAAATGCTTTTTCTGCATCTATTGAGATGATCATATGGTTTTTGTTAATTTGATTATTAATATGGCCAATTATATTGATAGTTTTCCTAATATTGAACCAACCCTGCATTCCTGGTATAAATCCTACTTGATCATGATGTATTATCCTGGGGATGATATTCTGTAGTCTTTTTGCTAATATCTTATTTAAGATTTTAACATCAATATTCATTAGAGAGATTGGTCTATAA
Source organism: Antechinus flavipes (assembly GCF_016432865.1). Classification (NCBI taxonomy): domain Eukaryota; kingdom Metazoa; phylum Chordata; class Mammalia; order Dasyuromorphia; family Dasyuridae; genus Antechinus; species Antechinus flavipes. The sequence continues at coordinate 220,839,306 of NC_067401.1, forward strand.
CTTTCTGTCTCTGTTTTCAACCTACCTGGTTTAGGTATCAGTACCATGTCTGTGTCATAAAAGGAGTTTGGTAAGACTCCTTCATTCCCTATTTTTTCAAATAGTTTATAAAGTATTGGGGCTAATTGTTCTTTAAATGTTTGGTAGAATTCACATGTAAATCCATCTGGTCCCGGAGATTTTTTTGGGGGGAGTTGATTAATAGCTTGTTCTATTTCTTTTTCTGAAATGGGACTATTTAAGCAATTTACTTCCTCCTCTGATAATCTGGGAAGCCTATATTTTTGGAGGTAGTCATCCATTTTGCTTAGGTTATCAAATTTATTGGCATAAAGTTGGGCAAAGTAACCCCTTATTATTTCTTTAATTTCCTCTTCATCAGTGGTAAGTTCTCCTTTTTCATTTTTAAGACTGCCAATTTGATTTCCCTCTCTCCTTTTTCTAATCAGATTTACCAAAGGTTTATCAATTTTATTGGTTTTTTCATAAAACCAACTCTTAGTTTTATTTATTAATTCAATAGTTTTTTTTTAACTTTCTATATTATTAATTTCTCCTTTTAATTTTAGAATTTCAAGTTTAGTAATTGATTGGGTGTTTTTAATTTGGTCTTTTTCTAACTTTTTAAGTTCCAGGCCCAATTCATTCATCTTCTCTTTTTCTATTTTATTCAAGTAAGCCTCTAAGGATATAAAATTTCCCCTTATTACTGCTTTGGCTGCATCCCATAAATTTTGATATGATGTCTCATTGTTGTCACTATCTTGAGTGAAATTACTAATTGCGTCTATAATTTGCTGTTTCACCCAATCATTCTTTAAGATGAGATTATTTAGTTTCCAATTACTTTTTGGTCTATTTACACCTAACTTTTTGTTGAATGTAGTTTTTATTGCATTGTGGTCTGGAAAGAAAGCATTTACTATTTCTGCCTTCCTGCATTTAATTTTGAGGTCTTTATGTCCTAATATATGGTCAATTTTTGTGTAGGTTCCATGAACTGCTGAGAAGACAGTATACTCCTTTCTGTCACCATTCAGTTTTCTCCAGAGATCTATCATACCTAATTTTTCTAATATTCTATTTACCTCTTTAATTTCTTTCTTATTTATTTTGTGATTTGATTTATCTAAATCTGACAGTGCAAGATTGAGATCTCCCACTCTTATAGTTTTGCTGTCTATTTCTTCTCGCAACTCTCTTAGCTTCTCTTTAAGGAAGTTAGATGTTATACCACTTGGTGCATATATGTTTAATACTGATATTGCTTCATTGTCTATAGTACCCTTAAGCAAGATATAGTTTCCTTCCTTATCTCTTTTAATTAGATCAATCTTTGCTTTTGCTTGATCTGAGATAAGGATGGCTACCCCTGCTTTTTTGACTTCACCTGAAGCATAATAGATTCTGCTCCAGCCTTTTACCTTTAGTTTGTATGTATCTCCGTGTTTTAAATGTGTTTCCTGTAAACAACAGATTGTAAGGTTCTGACTTTTGATCCAGTCTGTTATCTGCCTCCTCTTTATGGGCAAGTTCATCCCATTCACATTTGCGGTTCAAATAATCAATTCTGCATTTTCTGCCATTCTAATATCCCCAGATTATACTTTTCTTTTTCTTGCCCTCCTTCCCTTCTTCCCTATTGGTCCCACTAACATCGCGCAGCTCTCCCTCTTTTGTATCACTCCCTCCTCCCTTAGAATCCCTTCCCCTTTCTTGTACCCTTCCCTTATTACTCTTTTTCCTTCTCCCTTTTCCTCTCCCACTTTTTAATGAAGTGAGAGAAGAATCTGTGTAAAACAAATATGTCAATTGTTTCCTCTTTGAGCCAATTCTGATGAGAGTAGGATTCACACAATCTTCCTCCCCCTCTCTAAGTTCCCTCATATATGATAGGTTTCCTTTGCCTCATTGTCGCATGTAGTTTCCCTCTTTTTATCTCCCTTCTTCCCTTTTTCTGATGCTATCCCCTTTCCATTTCTACTTCCCTTTTTTATGTTATATCGGTAAAATCAAATTATACATATGGTTTTTATGTATATTCACAACAGAAATACAGTTCTCAAGAGTTCCTTTTACCTTTTTTTACTTCTCTTGATTCCTGTTGTTGAAGATCAAATTTTTTGTTTAAGTCTGTTTTTTTCCTTAGAAACATATGGAATTCCTCTATTTCATTAAATGTCCATCTTCTTCCATGGAAAAAAATACTCAGCTTAGCTGGATAGTTTATTCTTGGCTGCATTCCAAGCTCTTTTGCCTTTCAGAATATCTGATTCCAGGCCCTTCCATCCTTTAATGTTGAGGCAGCCAGATCTTGCGTGACCCTTATTGTGGCATCTCGGTATGTGAACCATTTTTTCCTGGCTGCTTGTAAAATTTTTTCTTTAGTCTGGAAATTCTGAAGTTTGGCCACAATATTCCTTGGAGTCTTTATTTTAGGGTCTTTTTCAGAAGGTGTTCGATGAATTCTTTCAACGCCTATTTTCCCTTCAGCTTCTATTACTTCTGGGCAGTTCTCTTTGATGATTTCCTGTAAAATAGTATCCAGGCTCTTTGTTTCATCATAATTTTCAGGTAGTCCGATGATCCTCAGGTTATCTCTCCTAGATCTATTTTCCAGGTCTGTTGTTTTTCCAAGTAAATATTTGACATTTTTTTCCAATCTTTCATTTTTTTGGTTTTGCTTGACTGATTCTTGATGTCTCAATGAATCAGTCATTTCTATTTGTTCAGTTCTAATTTTTAGTGAGTTATTTTCTTTGTTAGCTTTTTTTTTTACTTCTATTTGTATATGTCCAATTGAGTTGTTTTGCTCTATGGAATTTTTTTCCATTTCACTAATTTTTTTTTTTTTTTTTTTAATGAGTCATTTTCTTTTTCCAATTCGCAAACTCTGTTTTTCACCTTTTCCAATTCACATTTCAGGAAGTTGTTTTCTTTTTCCACTTTATCAAAATTTTCTTTTAGTGAGTTATGTGTCTTTCCCCATTTCTCTTCTAGCTCTCTTTTAAGGTTTTTAATAGTCTCTTCTAGGAGATCCTTTTGTATTGGAGACCAACAATCGTCTGGAGACTGTCTGCTATTAGTCTCTTCAGGGTTGAAAAGCTGTTCTCTTTCTGGGTAGAAACTATCAATCATTCTTTTGATTTTTTTACTCATTTTGTTAAAGCCTGTAAGGTCTGCCTTCAGAGCCAGGAGGTTACTAGCTTCCTCTGCAGAGCAGTGAAAGGTATATGGAAGGGTAGCTGTCCTGCCCACCAGCTACAAAAAGCAGTGAGGTACTGGAGTGCTCTGGGAAAGAATTCCCCACCTGAAAGTAACTCAGGCCTGCAGGGCCGGGCTGGGAAAGTGCCTTTCAAAGAACCTCAACTGTGTGAGATAACGACTGCCCTGGGGCTAGACACTTAGCAGTGAGAGTTTCACTTCCCCAAGCCAAACCCTGCCCTGAGGCTGTGGGTATTAGTAGCTGAGCAGTGAATGGATTTGCAGGGACCAGAAGTGTCTGCCCGGGAATCGCAGTCAGCTGGGGAGGTTCTATTGCCCCAGGCCGAGCCCCCCACACTGCCAATTAGAGGCTGCCCAGGCTGTGCCCCACTGTCATGCAGATTAGTAACTGCCCCTGCAAAAGCCCCGAACTGCCGGATGTGGCCACAGGGCTGTGGTAAAGTCTGCCTGAGTCATTTCCGGGTTTGAGGGGTTACAGCCAGATCTCGTTAGGTTCTGGCGTTTTTTAGAGGACCCTCTGCTTTAGGCTTTAACTTCTCTGCCAGTTTACTGCTTTGTAATCAAGGCAGAGAAGTTAGCCTATAGCAGAGTGGTCCCTATAACTTCTCTAGCCACAGAGATCAACCCTGCCCCTGATCTGCTCAGGACTCTAGCCTCTCGTTGCCCGTGCTAGTCTGTTCCTGGCCCTTCAGGACAAACCTTTCCTGGTGAGCTTCCGGATCGGCTGATAAGTTGTAGTGCTTCTTATCTTCATGAATTTAAGCAGGGAAGAGTTATTTTTGAGGCTGGATTAAATAGTTCGTTATGAGGATAATGAGAGGAGCTTAGAGAGTCGTGTGTGCCTGCTCCACCATCTTGGCTCCGCCCCCTATTCAATCCATTTTCAATGACATCTATTTTGTTTCTCATTCTTTACTAACACAAATGTGCTATTCTAAATATTTCAATATACATGGAGCTTTAGTTTTTGTCAATTTTCTCTGTTGGATATATGCCCTGAAATGGAGTAGAAGGGAAATAATCTTTTCTGTTTCTTTATTTACAGAATTTCAAATTTCTTTCCAAAATGGTTGCAGTAAATCCCAGTTCTAATAACAATCTAATAACAATAACAATTCACTTGTGTGTCTTCATGTTTCATGTTCTTCTGCTGCATATGATGAATTTTCAGTATTTCTTTTTAATTATGAAATTTAAAGTCAAATGTAATATGACATAGATGAAGTTTTCAAAAAAAATATAAAAGTAGATCAATATGTTTATCATAACATTTTGAGGCTTGGATTTAGAAAACTAGATTAAAACTACCTTAGAGCTGATTCATTCCAATCTTTGCTTTGAAGTCAGAAATAGAAATGGTAGCATGTTGTACAATTGATTGAATCATAGAAGAGCTAGACAAGACTAAAGAAATTCAGTTTAATATTTTTTTTTTGTACATTAAGAGACTGTATCCTAAAATAATAGATTGTCCAAGGATAGTGAGAGGAAGAGCCAAGATTGAAGATGGGTGCCAGAAAGCCTGTGTTTTGGTCCTTAATTTTCCACTTAAAGTGTGGGATGAAATGTTCTTAGCTGACCTTAATGGATCTATTCAACTGTGTTTGGATGTCATGCTCACAAGGGAGTTCATTATCTTTTATCATAAATCCTGACTACTTTCTGAAGTTCTTTTCTTTTCTTTTTTTTTTTTTTTTACTTTATTTTCTTATAGCTTTTTATTTACAAAACATATGCATGGGTAATTTTTCAACATTAACCCTTGCAAAACCTTCTGTTCCATATTTTCTTCTCCTTCCCCCACCCCCTCTCCTAAATGGCAGATAGTCCAATACATATTAAATATGTTAAAATATATGTTAAATCCAATCTATGTATACATATTTATACAGTTATCTTGCTGCATGGGAAAAATCAGATCTAGAAAGAAAAAAAAAAAAAAAAACTTGAGAAGGAAAACACAAATGCAAGCAGAGTAACAGAAAAAATGAAAATGCTATGTTATAGTCCACCCTCGGTTCCCATAGTCCTCTCTCTGAGTGTAGATGCTTCTCTTCATTACTGATCATTTCAAATTGATTTGAATCATCTCATTGTTGAAGAGAACCACGTCCACCAGAATTAATCATCATATAGTCTTGTTGTTGCCATGTACAATGATCTCCTGGTTCTGCTCATTTCACTTAGTATCAATTCATGAAAGTCTATGCAAGCCTCTCTGAAATCATTCTATCATTTCTTACTGAACAATAATATTCCATAACATTCATAGTCCATAATTTATGGAGCCATTCTCCAATTGATGGGCATCTATTCCATTTCCAGGTTCTAGCTACTACAAAAATGTCATTATCATTCACTAGGTTTTGCATGTTTTCAATCTTTGGGTTACCTTAGAAATTATTTCTCTAACTAACTTCATAATTAATTGGTAAGTCCAGCATAATCATTCCTTGTCTTCCTTTCTCCACACCAACTCAGTTATACTAATATTCAATGGGTTTTCAATACAACTCCATAGAAAGTTAGGCAATAAGTTCCAAAGAATACAGAAATCATCTTCTTTTCTCAAAGAATATGCATTCTATTGCCACACAGTGACAAAATATTTACTTTCTCAGCATTTAACCCCATCTATCATATTGCTGCCATAGTCATCTTTAGTGCACATTATTCTTTTGTCAATGTAATTTTACTATTTTTTAATTAAAAAAATGATTTTTTTTCTGCTCCCTCCTTTACTGGGAGAACATATATTACACATGTGCATGCATTATGTAATAAATACCCACAGGAAAAAAAAATCACTATATTGACCATATCTAAATGACCTATATCTCATTTGGGACCATGAATCCATCATTTCTCTATCAAAAGGTTGGGAATATGTTTCACCATGAGTTCTTTGGAATTGTGACTACATGCTAAATTGATTAGAGTTTTTGAGTCTTTCAAAAATGTTGTTCTTACAGTTCTTGTTATTATACTATTTTTGTGCTTCTGCTCCCTTCTATCTGCACCAATGCAGACAAATCTTGAGAGTTTTCTCAAAAAAAAAAAAAAATTCCCCTTCTATACTAGATGAATGCAAAACCTAAATGTTGACCTTAAAGTAAAGAATCCTAGAACCTGAATTTATTTAGTCTGGGAGATTCCTACCTGAGCTATATATGGTAGAGAGATAGCCATGAGTAAATTAATACACTAGATTTTCTTTGAAAAATAGATAATTCCAGGAGAAATGAGCACACTTTTCAATGAAGAGCTAGAAGAGGATTCTTGTGTGAACTGCTTTTCATAGCAAAAATCATTTGAATAAATATAGGATTTTCATTGATAGGAATTGGATAAAGAAGATTGTACTTTTTGGACTACTTTTAAAAAATATAAATAACCATACTAATATGAATAAGTGTCATCACTAAAATTTTGTAAGATGTGTTACACAAAATTCCAATAGATTACAAAAGTTATTATAGGAGAAAAGGAAAACCAAATCAAACAAAATATTTGGGGAAAAATAAACCCAAGTAAAGTCCTGAGTTTGAAACTGAGCTTGAGACAGAAATTCAATATATTGGAAAAATAAAGTTTTAGAACATTCCTTTAATCATTTCTTACATCACAATAGCTCTCATTAAATTCATATGCCATGATTTGTTCAAACATTCCCCTAATTCATGAATACCTCCTTACTCTCTAGCACTTTGTAACCATAAAATAACTTTCATGTATGTATATATGTACACACAATATATATATGTAAACATATATACATAATATGTAAGTATACATGCATATGGTTCTTTGCCCTCTTTCTGTGATATCCTTGATATATAAAATAAGTAATGGTATCTCTGGGTTAAAGATATATGCACAATTTGTAACTTTTGGGTAACAGTTCCATATTGCTTCTTCATATTGGCTATATAAATTTTCAGTTCCATCAACAATATATCAATGTATCTGTTTTTTCAATATTTATTTTCCTTTAGTTTTGGTTATCTACTTTGATTAATCAGTAATCTGATATATGAGACAAAACTTGAATTATTTTATTTTAATTCTCTATTACCGATTTGGAGCACTGTTTTATAACTATTTATAACTTGTATTTCTTTCTCTGAAAATCATATATTTGAGGATTCTGGGAAGATGGCAGAGGAGGTCAGAAAATTCCAAGATCTCCAGATTTTTCCCACTAGTAAAACAAAACTACAACTCAAAGGGAACATAGAATATATTAAAAATAAATGGGAGCTTCAGCAGAATAGCAATCCTCCTGGGATGATCATAGAAGATCCAAGAAAAGATATCAAAATGGAGGCTTGACCCCCATGGATTGTAAACAGCTCCAGGATCATTTTGTCAAAACAAGAATATTCAAGTCCTGGAATTAGCTGGGTTGGGAGATAGCCTCAGCCCCAATCCCAGGAATTTTCACCTTCCCAGACAGTATGGAAAGTCAGTTCTCCAAACTGGGGGATATTGAGGGAATTTCTGCTGATAAGGGATGCCAGGCCTATTTGAGAAACTGAAATGTGGCTCTGGATGAGAAGGAACCAACATATGCTCACTGAATTCAGAAGCAGTAGAGCAAGGACTCTGCTGGCTATGGGCACATATGCAACGATTTTGGTTTCTGGTTCTAGGCCAGTGAGAAGAACTGAAGAGGACCTGAGACCAAAGGCAGCATCTCCCAATACTAAGGTTTAAAGGTGATTACACTAACAATATGATACAAATAAAAAAAAAAACAGGCAAAGGAAAAAGAACCCAACCATTAAAAGTTACTATGGGAATTAGGAAGACCAAAGGTCATCTTCAGAAAATGATACTGAGGTTAAAAAAGTCTCTCCTACTTTAAACTATAACATTAAATGGTCATCTGCTCAAAAAGAATTTAGAGACCTCAAAAAAGAATTTAAATTCAAATAAGAGAGATAAGTAAGAACAACAAAGAAAGCAAGATGATTATGAAAAGAGTCAACTAAGTAGAAAAGGAAATCTAGAAACTAAAGGAAGAATATAACTCTTTAAAAACTGGAATTGGGCTAAGGAAATTCATAGCAAAATTATGAGATGAAATAATAAAAATAAATAATCAAAAATAGATTTGGAGAACAGATCAAGAAGATTAAACATAACAATAATTGGACTACCTGAAAATTATGATCTAAAAACAAATCTTGACACAACAATATAAACAGTACTTAAAGAAAATTGTCCTTAAGTGTTTGAAGAAGAGAAGACAGCAGAAATAAAAAAAAAATCTACTGATCACCATCTAAAATAGATCTGACAAGGAAAACCTACAAGAAAATCATAGCCAAATTCTAAACCCCCAGGGTCAAAAAACATTATTAGCAACCAGAAAAAAAAATTCAAATATGGTGGAGCCACACTTAGAATCACATGAGACCTAGCAATGGCTACATCAAAAGATTATGGAGGGATGGTTGGGAATGGAGCCAAGATGACAGAGAGTAGACAGGTCTTTATCAGAGCTCACACTGATATCTCTCAGATCAACACCGGATCAAGCCTCAGAACTGATTTTGGAGTGACAAAACTCACAAATATTTGGATTATAACACATTTCAGGCAGAATATATGTGAGAAGAACTACAGAAAATGTGTTTCAATTAGGCATAGAAGGAGGTGGCTGAGCATAGGAACAGTGCAGGGACCCAGCGCCATGTAGCATCTGCATGCCAGGCAATCTACCAGGAGGTTCTTAGCCAAAATACAGCAGCAATAACAACTTTGTCCTGATTACAAATCAATGAATCAGCAGATTAGCTGTGAGACATCCAATGCAAATACAAAAAGCAGATACAGTAAAAATTTATCTCAAATTTAAAACTAAAAAAAAAAAAAATTAAAAAAAAAAAGGAAAAAAAAGAGGAAAATCAAAGAGAAAGCTACACTATCTTTTGGTCATATGAATCAATGTTGTTTCAGGCTCCTAATAAAAAATAGTATAAATTTGGAATATTGCTATGGTGGTATGGAATAGGATTTTTGGATATAGAAAAAATATGGAAAGACTAAGACTTGTAAAGTATGATGTTATCCAGACATGATATAGCCTTATATAGTTGTATTTGAATGTATACATGTATATGATTGGAGATCTCCAATCATATACATGTATACATTCAAATACAACTATATATATGTATATATATATATGTGTGTGTGTGTGTGTGTATATATATATGTGTGTGTGTGCATATATATATATATATATATATATATATATATACATATATATGTTTATTTATTTATGTGGTTAATTGTATTCTTCTTGAGGAAAGTGGTAAGGAAAGGAAAGGAGAAGAAATAATAAAGTAAAAAAGTACACAACAGAGAACAAAAGAAAACCCAGAAGGAAGCAAAGAAAAAATGGACACCTCTGGGAAAAATGTGTAGTATTTGTTATATAGGCTTTCTTGAAATGGAAATTTATAGTTTCATATTTTGAAAGTTCTCATGTTCTTCTGTGAAATGGTAATTTTTTTTTTCTCTTTTGTATGTTTTAAATAATTTTTTTAAATTAAAAAAAGAAATCTAGTGTAAAGATATAGAAATGGATAATCGATTGTCAGACATGAAAAACAGCAATAAACCCACTGATCGATATTTGTGGAGAGAGCAACATGCAATAAGACAGAAAACATTGTATGGAACCAGTTGTGAAAATATTAAATTATCAAATACAAGAATGCTTGCTTGATTTTAGAGAAGAGTAGGGAACCCTTGGGCAAAGAAAAGAACAATGACAGACTTGGGCTTTAGGAAAATTATTTTGGCAGGTGTATAAAAGCTGTATTATAAAAAGATGAATAAGAGACTAGGAAACTATTTCAGTGGTTCAGGTGGAAATTTATGATTTTTCCAACTACAGTGATAGCTATGTGAACATAGAGCAGAGAACACATGCAAAAAATAGTGTGGTTCACAGTAGATACAAGATTAAAAATTGATTAGGAGTGAGGAATTTTGAATTGTAAAGGATGATGCCAACATTATAAACCTGGATACTTAGAAGGATCATGGTAGATTCAGCAAAAATAAGGAAATTTGGAAGACTTTTGGTATTTTGGGGAGAGAGACTGAGAAAGATAATTATGTTTTGGATGGGATTTAATTTTAAATATCTAAAAGGCAATTTGGTAATGTGACATTAGAACTCAGGAGACTAAAGTCATATAGATAAGGGAGTTATCAACAAAGAGAGGACAATTAAAGTGATAGAAGGTTAAAAGGTAGCCACTGAGACAATGCAAAGGAAAAAAGAGAAGAACTAGGAAAAAAAAATTCTTGTGATACACCTGTAGTGAGTAAGTGTGACGGAGATAATGGCTCATCATGGAAGGCTGAGAGGGATGCCAGCAAAGTAGATAAAAGCCCAAGATATTCCTGTAAACTCAGAGTGGTTTTATATCTGAGAAAAGAGGGTGATGTACAGGCACTTTAAAAAAAATTCTCCTTTAAAAGTTTGAGAGAAATTATGGAAGATGAGGATTGAGAAAACACCATTAGATCTAACAATTGAGAGATTATTGCTAACTTGGAAAAAGCAATTTCAATTGAATAGAGACTTTGCAATCAGGATTTTAGAGGGTTTTGAATCATGTGAGGAGAAGTAAAAGCAGCAAATGTAGACAAGTGTTTTCACAAGGTTTGGCTGAGAAAGAAAAGAGTGATTGGGTATGGGTGATAACTAACAGAGATAACAGAATCTAGGAAGATTTTTGCTTGGTTTTGTTTTTAAAGATGGCCAAGATTAGTAGGGACAATTAATGGAAGAAAACAGGATATAAGATAAAAAAATACATAAGTTTGTCCTTGGCAAGAAAAAGGGACCTCTCTTCACTAGAGGATAAGTCACCAATGAATGGATTATGTTACATTTTTAAGGGCATTAGTAATAAGGATCAATTGAATTGTTAAATATTATCACTTAGAATCTGTGAAATTTTCAAATGCTATGTACTAAAGTCATGTTTTGCATTTTCAATAGTGTGCTTAAATTGTAAATGTGAATCTTGCATTTACTAGGTTGACCTCTGATATAATTGGTCTCATTCTGGGGCAAAGGAAATTATCAAGAATACAATTAAGAAGCAGAATACAACAAATTAATTACTCGATAATTGACAAGACAGTTTAGTCTCTAATACTTGCTGGATTTGAAAAATATATACTTTTTAGTGATACAAATGCTCATGATTTCATTTTATGAGTTTGCTGAATTCAGGTAACCACTACTGACTTTAAAATGTTTAGTATCATTATACTAAAGAGATCAGGAATGGAAACAGAAAACCTAGCTTCAAATTCTCCTGCATAGATAATGATCTGTGTGAGCTGGGCAAGTCCTTTAACCTGTCTATGCATAATTTTTTCTTTATCATTGGAATGAAAATTATATTATGTGTCCTAACTATATAACAGAAAGTACTATAGAACAATGCATAAATACTCTAGGTACAAGTAATTTTGGGGAAACTTGTATTCATATAGCATCATTTACATGGTCTAGAGGGAAGTCATTTGACATAACCCTAACTCTATTCTTTGACCTAGCTATTCTTTGGAATCATAACAAAACACAAAAGATTGTTTGAATTTATTCTTCTCTATCCCCCTTTTAAAATGGAATTAACAACATATAAAGGATTGCTTGCCATCTGGGGGAGGGGGTGGAGGGAGGGAGGGGAAAAATCGGAACAGAAGTGAATGCAAGGGACAATGTTGTAAAAAATTACCCTGGCATGAGTTCTAGCAATAAAAAGTTATTAAAAAAAAAGAAAAGAAGTATTACAAATTAAAAAAATAAAATGGAATTAATTCTGATGTGTATATAAGGCATAAAAGGACACTACTATTTTGAGTAGGGACAGAAATGGGAAATGTCTGACTTAATCCCTTCATTTTAGAGATGAGGCACAGCAAGTTTAAGGGACTTACTCAAATTCACATAGTACGTAGTTGATCAGCATTTTCTGCTTACAAATTCACTGTTCTTGTAACTGTAACACTGATGCTTTCCCAGCATTAAGACACAAAAATAGATAAAAATAAAATAACATCATCTGTCAGTGGACAAGAAAATCACCTTCCTAAACAAAAGATCTGCTTTTGGATCTAAGTGTGTCTCTTTATGGCATATGAAGAAATAGTATGGAACATATTCTATCAGTGACATCATTTCATCAACTTGAAATTTGACAGATTACATATCATTTACTCCTGTTTTCAGTGCTGATTGAGTCTTGTCATCTGACCCCTTGGTGCTCAATCAGACGGATAGAAATGCTTTTGCATCATTTGCCATCACTGTCAGGATTGTGGTTTTTCATTTGTTATCTCCAATCTTGAGTATTTCCTGCATATACAATGAAATCAGTTGTATATGACTGTGACTTTTTAAAGTATTTTCAGAAATCTCTTCTACTACTCTTTCAAAATTTTATGGCATGGATAGGCCTAAAGATGTTTTTCTTCCTATAGATTTTTTGATCAAGAATAATATAATACTAATATACATTATAATGTTTTCTATAGTTATGTAACATTTATAGTTCTGTTATATAATTGGTTTTGGTGGACTATGAAATTATTATTATTTAATAAAAACCCAATGTTTAATGTCACTTTTTATTAATAATCTAAAATGGTGATTTTTATCATTAGAGAAGCTTCTGAAGCAATGGAATCCATACTACCACTACTTATCAGAACCTTGGAGTCTTGTACAGTTGTTAGAGACTGATAAGCTAAGTGACTTGTTAGAGAAATAGTCACTGTCTTTAAGAGAACATATTTGAATCCAAATTATCCTCTCTCTGAAGCAGGCTTTCTATCCATTATATCATAAGTAGTTAAATGCATTTTGTAACTATTTACATTTAAATACATACATTTCAATATATTACAATTATAGTAACATTTTCATCACTCCTATCTCTGTATCAATTTTTTTCTTCTCATCAATCATCTTTCATCTTTCATTGTTATAACTACAACTTTCTTTCTTTCTTTCTTCTTTTTTTTCTTTCTTTCTTTCTTTCTTTCTTTCTTTCTTTCTTCTTTCTTTCTTTCTTCTTTCTTTCTTTCTTTCTTTCTTTCTTTCTTTCTTTCTTTCTTTCTTTTTTGCTGAGGCAATTGGAGTTAAGTGACTTGCCCAGGGTCACACAGCTAAGAAGTGTTAAGTGTCTGAGGCCAGATTAGAACTCAGATCTTCCTGATGTCAAGGCTGGTGCTCTATCTACTGTGCCATCTAGTTGCACCACATTCTATTTTTCTAATGATGTTTTTTTGTTTGTTTGTTTCAGTTATTGTGTTATTTAATAAAAGATATTTAAAATTTTTTTTTCATCTCTACCAGGTGAAGCAATAAAACAAGGCAGAGTTTTCAGTTACCCTTAAACTTGAGGTTGGGAGTAATTCCTTCCCTCTCTCCTTTCCAGTGTTGTAACTCCCCCATCCTTAATCCCTTCCCAAACAATTCTCTCCCTCTTCCATTCATGAGGATGGAGCTTTCTCAATTTTCATTTCAAATTTAGAATGCCAAAACTATCCATCCTGCTACACTTGCAACCATTTCCACAATTATTATATTTATCTATTAATGCATCTTTTCTATTATCTACTTATGTGTTTGTTTTGCTAGTTTGTTTCTCAGGGAAATTCTGTATAGGAAATAATTCTCTCTCTTCCTTTAATGGATTAATTTAAATTAAACACAAGACTCTTAAAACTCCAGCCAAGTTCTTCAGTCAGCTTCAACTTAAATTTGCAAATGAGCCACAATTTTCAAACTCAATCATCCTTTTTCTTTTCTTTTTTAATTCATCCACCCATTTATTCTTTTCTTTTCTTTTCTTTTCTTTTTTAATAGCTTTTTATTTACAAGTTTGTATGCATGGGTAATTTTATAGCATTGGCAATTGCCAAACCTTTTGTTCCAATTTTTCACCTCCTTCCTCCCACCCTCTCCCCTAGATGGCAGAATGACCAGTAGATGTTAAATATATTAAAGTATAAATTAAATACAAAATAAGTATACATGACCAAATTGTTATTTTGCTGTACAAAAAGAATTGGACTCTAAAATATTGTACAATTTGCCTGTGAAGGAAATCCAAAATGCGGGCAGGCAAAAATATAGGGTTTGGGAATTCAATGAATTGATTCTTAGTCATCTCCCATAGTTCTTTCTCTGGGTGTGTCTGGTTTAGTTCATTACTGCTTCATTGGTACTGATTTGGTTCATCTCATTGCTGAAGATGGCCAGGTCCATCAGAATTGATCATCATATAGTATTGTTGTGGAAGTATCTAGTGATCTCCTGGCCCTACCCATTTCACTCAGCATCAGTTCATGTAAGTCTTTCCAGGCCTTTCTGAAATCATCCTGTTGGTCATTTCTTACCTAACAATAATTTTCCGTAATATTCATATATCACAATTTATTTAGTCATTCTCCAATTGATGGGCATCTACTCAGTTTCCAGTTTCTGGCCACTACAAAAATGGCTGCCACAAACATTCTTGCACATACAGGTCCCTTTCTCTTCTTTAAGATCTCTTTGACATATAGGCCCAGTAGTAACAGTGCTGGATCAAAGGGTATGCACAGTTTGATAACTTTTTGAGTATAGTTCCAAATCACTCTCCAGAATGGCTGTATTTACAATTCCACCAACAATGTATTAATGTCCCTGTTTTCCCACATCCCCTCTAACATTCCGCAATATTTTTCCCTATCATTCTAGCCAGTCTGACAGGTATGTAGGGGTATCTCAGAATTGTCTTAATTTGCATTTCTCTGATTAATAATGACTTAGAACATCTTTTCATGTGGCTAGAAATAGTTTCAATTTCTTTGTCTGAGAATTGTCTGTTCATGTCCTTTGACTATTTATCAATTGGAGAATGGCTTGATTTCTTATACATTAGAGTAAATTCTCTATATATTTTGGAAATGAGGCCTTTATCAGAACCTTTGACTATAAAAATGTTTTCCCAGTTTATTTTTCCCTTCTAATCTTGCCTGCATTAGTTTTGTTTGTATAAAGCTTTTTTTTTTTTAATTTGATGTAATCAAAAATTTCTATTTTGTGATCAGTAATGATCTCTAGTTCTTCTTTGATCATAAATTCCTTCTTCTTCCACAGGTCTGAGAGGTAAACTATCCTGTGTTCCTCTAATTTATTTATAATCTCATTCTTTATGCCTAGGTCATGAACCCATTTTGACCTTATCTTGGTGTATGGTGTTAAGTGTGGGTCAATGCCTAGTATCTGCCATACTAGTTTCCAATTTTCCCAGCAATTTTTGTCAAACAATGAGTTCTTTTTCCAAAAGCTGGGATCTTTGATTTTGTCAAACACTAGAGTATTAAAGTTATTGACTGTTTTGTCCTTTGAACCTAACATATTCCATTAATCAACTAATGTATTTTTTAGCCAATACCAAATGGTTTTGGTAACTGCTGCTTTATAATACAATTTTAGATCTGATACAGCTAGGCCATCTTCATTTGATTTTTTTTTCATTAATTCCCTTGAAATTCTTGACCTTTTGTTTTTCCATATGAACTTTGTTGTTATTTTTCTAGATCATTAAAATAGTTTTTTTGGGAGTCTGGTTGGTATAGTGCTAAATTAAATAGATTAGGTTAGGTAATATTGTCATCTTTATTATATTTGCTCACCCTATCCAAGAACATTTAATATATTTTCCAATTGGTTAGATCAGATTTAATTTGTGTGGAATGTGTTTTGTAATTTTGCTCATAAAGTTTCTGATTTTCACTTGACAGATAGATTCCTAAGTATTTTGTACTATAAATAGTTACTTTAAATGCAATTTCTCTTTGTAACTCTAACTTGGATTTTGTTAGTGATATATAAGAATGCTGATGACTTATGTGGGTTTATTTTGTTTCCTGCAACTTTGCTAAAGGTGTGGATTGTTTCTAATAACTTTTTAGTAGAATCTCTGGGGTTCTCTAAGTATATCATCATATCATCAGCAAAGAGTGATAATTTTATTTCCTTATTACCCATTTTAATTCCTTTCATCTCTTTCTCAGCTCTTATTGCCAAAACTAGCATTTTTAATATAATTTGAATAGTAATGGTGATAATGGGCAACCTTGTTTCACTCCCGATCTTACTGGGATGGGCAGTTTTTCCCCATCACATCATATGTAATGGGCTGCTTTTAAATAGATGCTACTGATTATTTTAAGGAAAAGTCCATTTATTCCTGTACTCTCAAGTGTTTTTAATAGGAATGGATGTTGGATTTTATCAAATGCTTTTTCTGCATCTATTGAGATGATCATATGGTTTTTGTTAATTTGGCTATTAATACGGCCCATTATACTGATAGTTTTCCTAATATTGAACCAGCTCTGTATTCCTGTTATAGCTCCTGCTTGATCATGGTGTTTTATCCTTGGGATGATTTTCTGTAGTCTTTTTGCTAATTTCTTATTTAAGATTTTAGCATCAATATTCATTAGGGTCAATCATCCTTTTTCACATGTGAAGCTTCTTTCTTTCCTCATCACCTGCATTCATCCAAGTAAACAGAAATGTTTGAAATTAAAATACTATCTGAATTTTAATAGTATATATTATAGAAATCTAAAACAATGCTGCTTAAAGTGATAGCAATTCTACAAGATGGCAGAGAGTAGGCAGGTTTTTGTCTGATTTCTTCCTGCTTTCCCTCATATTAATGGTAGATCAAGCCTCTGAATGTCTTTTGGAGTGAGAGAAGCCACCAATATTTGGAGTGTAGCAGATTTGCAGCAGAAGATATTATAGAAAAAGTTCAGGGAAGGTCTGTCTCAATCACACAGTCGGGTTGCAAGCCAGTGCAAGCACAGAAGGGTACAGAGCAGTTCAGGGAGACCCAGGGCAGAGGAGATTTCTGCCTACTGAAAGAATCTAATGGGAGGCATATAGCCAAAATACAGCAGCCTTTGGAACTCTGTCTTGGTTCAGAAGCCAGTAGATCAGCTGATTAGCTGTGAGACCTCCAACACAACTACAGAAGGTAAATAGTGGACCCTGAACCCCATAATGCAGGACTTGGCCAAATCCACTCAAAATGGGAAGGAAGTCAACAGCACCACAGGGTAGTATGGATCCACTATCACCTGTAGATGAAGCTTAGGACAATTTTTCCCTTTGTTCTAAGAGTATATCTCAACTTTTAAAAATGAGGAAAAAATTAAAAAGAGCTCTAACCATAGATAGCTTTCATGGTGACAAAGAAGAACAAACCACAAATCTTGGAAACTAAAAACAAAACATCTCCATATGAAGTGTCAAAGAGTAATATAAATTGGTTTCCATTTCACAAGGCTCTCTTGGAAGAATTCAAAAAGTATTTTAAAAGAGAATTAGAAGAAAAAATTGGAAAAAAAGAAATGAGAACTCTGGAAAAGGAAACGCAGAAATTATCTGAAGAAAATCACTCCTTAAAGAGTAGTATTAGCAAAATAGAAAACAAAATCAACTCCTTTCAAAAAAGAATTTATGAAATAGAAAAAAAAATCAATGAACAAAACGACTCATTTAAAAGTTCATTTGGTCAAATGCAAAATGAGATTTTAAAAAGCTAACTGAAGAAAACATTCAATTATTTTTGAATAATTAATTCAAATTTATTCAAAATTAGAATTGAACATGTTGAAAAGAATGCCTCATTGAGACACTGAGAATCAGTCAAACAAAACAAAAAATTAAGACAAAATAGAAGAAAAATTTAAATACCTCATCAGAAAAAAAACTCACCTTGAAAAGAGATCCAGAAGAGACAATCTAAAGATTATTAGACTACCTGAAAATCATGAAAAAAAAGAGCCTAGACAAAAACTTTCAAGAAATCATCAAGGAAAACTTCTCTGATATCCTAGAACTGAAGGGTAAAATAGCCATTGTAAGAATCCACTAATCATCTCCTGAAAGAGATACCAAAATGAAAATTCCAATGAATGATGTCTCTAAATTCCAGAATTATCAGATCAAAGAGAAAATATTGTAATCAGCCAGAAAGAAACAATTTAGATATCAAGAAGCCTCAATCAAAATTACAAGGGCCTAGCAGCTTCCACTTAAAAGGATCAATGGGCCTGGAATGTGATTATTTCATAAAGCAAAGTAACTTGGACAGCAGCCAAGAATCAACTCTCCAACAAAATTAACCATTATCCTTAAGGGGAAAAGATGAAAAATTCAAAGAAATAGGGGATATTGATTTATTTTGGATGAAAAGAGCAGAGCTGAACAGCAAATTTGATCTTAAATACAGAGCTCAAGAGAAACATAAAAAGTTAAAAAGGAAAGGAAAAAACTTTTTTTTTTAAATATATCTTTTTATATGCATGGGTAATTTTTCAGCATTGACAATTGCAAAATCTTTTGTTCCAACTTTTCCCCTCCTTCCCCCCACCCCCTCCCCCAGATGGCAGGTTGACCAATACATGTTAAATATGTTAAGGTATAAGTTAAATACAATATATGTATACATGTCCATACAGTTATTTTGCTGTACAAAAAGAATCAGAGTTTGAAATAGTGTACAATTAGCCCATGATGGAAATAAAAAATGGAGGTAGACAAAAATAGAGGAATTGGGAATTCTATGTAGTGGTTTCATAGTCATCTCCCAGAGTTCTTTCCCTGGGTATAGGTGATTCAGTTCATTATTGCTGTATTGGAACTGATTTGGTTCATCTCACTGTTGAAGAGGGCCACATCTATCAGAATTGATCATCATATAGTATTGTTTTTTTTTTTTATTTAATAACTTTTTATTGATAGAACCCATGCCAGGGTAATTTTTTACAACATTATCCCTTGCACTCTCTTCCATTCTGATTTTTCCCCTCCCACTCTCTACCTCCTCCCCCAAATGGCAAGCAGTCCATATAATTCCACCAACAATGCATCAGTTTTCCCACATCCCCTCCAACATTCATCATTTTTTTTTTCCGTCATCTTAACCAATCTGACAGGTGTGTAGTGGTATCTCAGAGTTGTCTTAATTTGCATTTCTCTGATCAATAGTGATTTGGAACACTTTCATATGAGTGGTAATAGTTTCAATTTCATCATCTGAAAATTGTTCATATCCTTTGACATTTATCAATTGGAGAATGGCTTGATTTCTTATAAATTAGAGTCAATTCTCTATATATTTTGGAAATGAGGCCTTTATCACAACCTTTAAGTGTGAAGATGTTTTCCCAGTTTGCTGCTTCCCTTCTAATCTTGTTTGTATTAATTTTGTTTGTACAAAGGCTTTTTAATTTGATGTAATCAAAATTTTCTATTTTGTGATCAGTAATGGTCTCTGGTTCATCTTTGGTCACAAATTTCTTCCTTCTCCACAAGTCTGAAAGATAAACTATCCTATGTTCCTTTAATTTATTTATAATCTCGTTCTTTATGTCTAAATAATGGACCCATTTTGATCTTATCTTGGTATATGGTGTTAAGTGTGGGTCCATGCCTAATTTTTGCCATACTAATTTCCAGTTATCCCAGCAGTTTTTGTCAAATAAAGAATTCTTATCCCAAAAGTTAGGATCTTTAGGTTTGTCAAACACTAGATTGCTATAGTTGACTATTTTGTCTTGTGAACTTAACTTATTCCACTAATCAACTAATCTATTTCTTAGCCTATACCAAATGGTTTTGGTGACTGCTGCTTTATAATATAATTTTAGATCAGGTACAGCTAGGCCACCTTCATTTGATTTTTTTTTCATTAATTCCCTTGAAATTCTTGACCTTTTCCCATCAATTGGAGAATGGCTGGGTAAATTGTGGTATATGAATGTTATGGAATATTATTGTTCTGTAAGAAATGACCAGCAGGATGAATACAGAGAGGACTGGCGAGACTTACATGAACTGATGCTAAGTGAAATGAGCAGAACCAGGAGATCATTATACACTTCGACAATGATATTGTATGAGGACATATTTTGATGGAAGTGGATTTCTTTGACAAAGAGACCTGAGTTTCAATTGATAAATGACGGACAAAAGCAGCTACACCCAAAGAAAGAACACTGGGAAACGAATGTAAACTATCTGCATTTTTGTTTTTCTTCCCGGATTATTTATACCTTCTGAATCCAATTCTCCCTACGCAACAAGAGAACTGTTCGGTTCTGCAAACATATATTGTATCTAGGATATACTGCAACATATCCAACATATAAAGGACTGCTTGCCATCTAGGGAGGGGGTGGAGGGAGGGAGGGGGAAAAAATCGGAACAGAAACGAGTGTCAATATAATGTAATTATTAAATAAAAAATTAAAAAAAAAAGAAATTCTTGACCTTTTTAAAGATTAATCTTGGGAACTATATTTCGACTATATAGATGTATAAAGAATACATGTATACCTTGTTCTAGAAATTGATGTGGAAAGGACAATGTACCAGAAAAAGGGTAAAGTGGGGGTACTACATTTCATGAAGAGGCATAGGAAACCTATTATATCTGAGAGAAAGAATGGAGGAGGATGAATATAGTGGGTATCTTACTGCCTTCAGAATTGGCTTTAAGTGAAAAATCTTAAGACATATTCAATCTATGGTGAAACTTCTCCCACCTCATTGAAAAGTGAGAAGGGAAATGTGAAAAGGGAAGGAATAAGCTAAGCAGAAGGGAATACGGAAACTGGGAGGGAAAGGGGTAAGATAGGGGGAGGAACTCTAAGGCAGGGGGAGGGATACTAAAAAGGGAGAGCTGTGAGAAGCAAGTGGTGCTCACAAGCTTAATACTGGGAAGGGGGGAAAGGGGAAAGAAGGGAGAAAAGTGTAAACCGGGGTTAACAAGATGGCAAGTAATACAGAATTGGTCATTCTAACCATAAATGTGAATGGGGTAAACTCCCCCATAAAGAGGAAGCGGTTAGCAAAATGGATTAAAAGCCAGAATCCTACAATATGTTGTTTACAGGAAACACACCTGAAGCGGGGAGATACATGCAGGTTAAAGGTAAAAGGTTGGAGCAAAATCTACTATGCTTCAGGTGAAGTCAAAAAAGCAGGGGTAGCCATCCTGATCTCAGATCAAGCTAAAGCAAAAATTGATCTAATTAAAAGAGATAAGGAAGGGCACTATATCTTGCTAAAGGGTAGCATGGATAATGAAGCACTATCTATATTAAACATATATGCACCAAGTGGTGTAGCATCTAAATTCTTAAAAGAGAAATTAAGAGAGCTGCAAGAAGAAATAGACAGTAAAACTATAATAGTGGGAGATCTTAACCTTGCACTCTCAGAATTAGATAAATCAAACCACAAAATAAATAAGAAAGAAGTCAAAGAGGTAAATAGAATATTAGAAAAGTTAGATATGATAGATCTCTGGAGAAAATGTAATGGAGACAGAAAGGAATACACTTTCTTTTCAGCAGTTCATGGAACCTATACAAAAATTGATCATATATTAGGACATAAAAACCTCAAACTCAAATGCAGTAAGGCAGAAATAGTAAATGCATCCTTTTCAGACCACGATGCAATGAAAATTACATTCAACAAAAAACCAGGGGGAAGTAGACCAAAAAATAATTGGAAACTAAATAATCTCATACTATAGAATGACTGGGTGAAACAGCAAATCATAGACATAATTAATAACTTCACCCAAGAAAATGATAATAATGAGACATCATACCAAAATGTATGGGATGCAGCCAAAGCGGTAATAAGGGAAAATTTCATATCTCTAGAGGCCTATTTGTATAAAATAGAGAAAGAGAAGGTCAATGAATTGGGCTTGCAACTAAAAATGCTAGAAAAGGAACAAATTAAAAACCCCCAGTCAAACACTAAACTTGAAATTCTAAAAATAAAAGGAGAGATCAATAAAATTGAAAGTAAAAAAACTATTGAATTAATTAATAAAACTAAGAGTTGGTTCCATGAAAAAACCAACAAAATAGACAAACCCTTAGTAAATCTGATTAAAAAAAGGAAAGAGGAAAATCAAATTGTTAGTCTTAAAAATGAAAAGGGAGAACTCGCCACTAACGAAGAGGAAATTAGAGCAATAATTAGGAGTTACTTTGCCCAACTTTATGCCAATAAATTCGACAACTTAAAAGAAATAGAAAAATACCTCCAAAAATATAGCTTGCCCAAACTAACAGAGGAAGAAGTAAATATCCTAAACAGTCCCATCTCAGAAAAAGAAATAGAACAAACTATCAATCAACTCCCTAAGAAAAAATCTCCAGGACCAGATGGATTTACATGTGAATTCTACCAAACATTTAAAGAACAATTAACTCCAATGTTATATAAACTATTTAAAAAAATAGGGATTGAAGGAGTCCTACCAAACTCCTTTTATGACACAGACATGGTACTGATACCTAAACCAGGTAGGCTGAAAACAGAGAAAAAAAATTATAGACCAATCTCCCTAATGAATATTGATGCTAAAATCTTAAATAAAATATTAGCAAAAAGATTACAGAAAATTGTCACCAGGATAATACACTATGACCAAGTAGGATTTGTACCAGGAATGCAGGGCTGGTTCAATATTAGGAAAACTATTAGCATAATTGACTATATCAATAACCAAACAAACAAAAACCATATGATCATCTCAATAGATGCAGAA
This sequence comes from Antechinus flavipes, assembly GCF_016432865.1. Lineage (NCBI taxonomy): Eukaryota > Metazoa > Chordata > Mammalia > Dasyuromorphia > Dasyuridae > Antechinus > Antechinus flavipes. Next base: position 220,862,222 of record NC_067401.1, read on the forward strand.
AAAGCATTTGATAAAATCCAACATCCATTCCTAATAAAAACACTTGAGAGCATAGGAATAAATGGACTTTTCCTTAAAATAGTCAGGAGCATATATTTAAAACCATCAGTAAGCATCATATGCAATGGGGAAAAACTGGAACCTTTCCCAGTAAGATCTGGAGAGAAGCAAGGTTGCCCACTATCACCATTATTATTTAATATCATATTAGAAACACTAGCCTCGGCAATAAGAGTCAAGAAAGATATTAAAAGAATTAGAGTAGGCAATGAGGAAACCAAACTATCACTCTTTGCAGATGATATGATGGTATACCTAGAGAACCCCAGAGATTCTACTAAAAAGCTATTGGAAATAATTCATAATATTAGCAAAGTAGCTGGCTACAAAATAAATCCCCATAAATCCTCAGCATTTTTATACATCACCAACAAAACCCAACAGCAAGAGATACAAAGAGAAATTCCATTCAGAATAACTGTTGATACCATAAAATATTTGGGAATCTATCTACCAAAGGAAAGTCAGGAATTATATGAGCAAAATTATAAAAAAGTCTCCACACAAATAAAGTCAGACTTAAATAATTGGAAAAATATTAAGTGCTCTTGGATCGGCCGAGCGAACATAATAAAGATGACAATACTCCCTAAACTAATCTATTTATTTAGTGCTATACCAATCAGACTTCCAAGAAAATATTTTAATGATCTAGAAAAAATAACAACAAAATTTATATGGAACAATAAAAAGTCGAGAATCTCAAGGGAATTAATGAAAAAAAAATCAAATGAAGGTGGCCTAGCTGTACCTGATCTAAAATCATAGTATAAAGCAGCAGTCACCAAAACCAGTTGGTATTGGCTAAGAAATAGATTAGTGGATCAGTGGAAAAGGCTAGGTTCACAAGACAGAATAGTCAACTATAGCAATCTAGTGTTTGACAAACCCAAAGCCCCTAACTTCTGGAAAAGAATTCATTATTTGATAAAAACTGCTGGGATAACTGGAAATTAGTATGGCAGAAATTAGGCATGGACCCACACTTAACACCATATACCAAGATAAGATCAAAATGGGTCCATGACCTAGGCATAAAGAACGAGATTATAAATAAATTAGAGGAACATAGAATAGTTTATCTCTCAGACTTGTGGAGGAGAAAGAAATTTGTGACCAAAGATGAACTAGAGACCATTACTGATCACAAAATAGAAAATTTTGATTACATCAAATTAAAAAGCCTTTGTACAAATAAAACTAATGCAAACAAGATTAGAAGGGAAGCAACAAACTGGGAAAACATCTTCACAGTTAAAGGTTCTGATAAAGGCCTCATTTCCAAAATATATAGAGAACTGACTCAAATTTATAAGAAATCAAGCCATTCTCCAATTGATAAATGGTCAAAGGATATGAACAGACAATTTTCAGAGGATGAAATTGAAACTATTACCACCCATATGAAAGTGTTCTAAATCATTATTGATCAGAGAAATGCAAATTAAGACAACTCTGAGATACCACTACACACCTGTCAGATTGGCTAAGATGACAGGAAAAAATAATGATGAATGTTGGAGAGGATGCGGGAAAACTGGGACACTAATGCATTGTTGGTGGAGTTGTGAACGAATCCAACCATTCTGGAGAGCAATCTGGAATTATGCCCAAAAAATTATCAAATTGTGCATACCCTTTGATCCAGCAGTGTTTCTATTGGGCTTATATCCCAAAGAAATACTAAAGAAGGGAAAGGGACCTGTATGTGCCAAAATGTTTGTAGCAGCCCTGTTTGTAGTGGCTAGAAACTGGAAAATGAATGGATGCCCATCAATTACAGAATGGCTGGGTAAATTATGGTATATGAATGTTATGGAATATTATTGTTCTGTAAGAAATGACCAGCAGGATGAATACAGAGAGGACTGGCGAGACTTACATGAACTGATGCTAAGTGAAATGAGCAGAACCAGGAGATCATTATACACTTCAACAACGATATTGTATGAGGACATATTTTGATGGAAGTGGATTTCTTTGACAAAGAGACCTGAGTTTCAATTGATAAATGACGGACAAAAGCAGCTACACCCAAAGAAAGAACACTGGGAAATGAATGTGAACTATCTGCATTTTTGTTTTTCTTCCCAGGTTATTTATACCTTCTGAATCCAATTCTCCCTATGCAACAAGAGAACTGTTCGGCTCTGCAAACATATATTGTATCTAGGATATACTGCAACATATCCAACATATAAAGGACTGCTTGCCATCTAGGGGAGGCGGTGGAGGGAGGGAGGGAAAAAAAAATTCAGAACAGAAACGAGTGTCAATGTAAAGTAATTATTAAATAAAAATTAAAAAAAAAAGAAGTCAATGACTAAAATAAAGCAGTTATCAGATCAGAGAAAAAAAAAAGAAATTCTTGACCTTTTATTGTTCCATATGAATTTTGTTGTTATTTTTTCTAGATCATTAAAATATTTTCTTGGAAATCTGATTGGTATAGCACTAAATAAATAGATCAGTTTAGGGAGTATTGTCATCTTTATTATATTTGCTCGGCCTATCCAAGAGCACTTAATATTTTTCCAATTATTTAAGTCTGATTTTATTTGTGTGGAAAGATTTTTTTTTGTAATTTTGCTCATATAATTCCTGACTTTCCTTTGGTAGATAGATCCCCAAATATTTTATGCTGTTGACAGTTATTTTGAATGGAATTTCTCTTTGTATTTCTTGCTGTTGGATTTTGTTGGTGATGTATAAAAATGCTGAGGATTTATCGGGATTTATTTTGTATCCTGCTACTTTGCTACCATTATGAATTATTTCTAATAGCTTTTTAGTAGAATCTCTGGGGTTCTCTAAGTATACCATCATATTATCTGCAAAGAATGATAGTTTGGTTTCCTCATTGCCTACTCTAATTCCTTTTATCTCTTTCTTGACTCTTATTGCCGAGGCTAGCATTTCTAATACAATATTGAATAACAATGGTGATAGTGGGCAACATTGCTTCATTCCAGATCTCACTGGGAAAGGTTCCAATTTTTCCCCATTGCCTATGATGCTTACTGATGGTTTTAAATATATGCTCCTGACTATTTTAAGGAAAAGTCCATTTATTCCTATACTCTCAAGTGTTTTTATTTGGAATGGATGTTGGATTTTATCAAATGCTTTTTCTGCATCTATTGAGATGATGATATGGTTTTTGTTAGTTTGCTTATTAATATAGTCAATTATGCTAATAGTTTTCCTAACATTGAACCAGCCTTGCATTCCTGATATAAATCCTACTTGGTCATAGTGTATTATCCTGGGGATGATTTTCTGTAATCTTTTTGCTAATATTTCATTTAAGATTTTAGCATCAACATTCATTAGGAAGATTGGTCTATAATTTTTTTTCTCTGTTTTCAGCCTACCTGGTTTTGGTATCAGTACCGTGTGTGTCGTAAAAGGAGTTTGGTAGGACTCCTTCAATCTCTATTTTTTCAAATAGTTTATATAGCAGTGGAGTTAATTGTTCTTTAAATGTTTGGTAGAATTCACATGTAAATCAATCTGGTCCTGGGGATTTTTTCTTAGGGAGTTGGTTAATAGCTTGTTCTATTTCTTTTTATAAGATGGGACTGTTTAGTCTATTTACTTCTTCCTCTGTTAATCTGGGTAAGCTATATTTTTGAAGGTATTCTTCCATTGCAATTAAGTTGTTGAATTTATTGGCATAAAGTTGGGCAAAGAAACTCCTAATTATTGCTCTAATTTCCTCTTCGTTAGTGGGGACTTCTCCCTTTTCATTTTTAAGACTAACAATTTGATTTTCTTCTTTCCTTTTGTAAATCAGATTTACTAAGGCTTTGTCTATTTTGTTGCTTTTTTTTATAGAATCAACTCTTAGTTTTATCAATTAATTCAATAGTCTTTTACTTTCAATTTTATTGATCTCTCCTTTTATTTTTAGAATTTCAAGTTTAGTGTTTGATTGGGGGTTTTTAATTTGTTCCTTTTCTAGCATTTTTAGATGCAAGCCCAATTCATTGATCTTCTCTTTCTCTATTTTATGCAAGTAGGCCTCTAGAGATATGAAATTTTCCCTTATTACCATTTTGGCTGCCTCCCACAAATTTTGGTATGACGTCTCATTATTGTCATTTTCTTGGGTGAAGTTATTAATTATGTCTATGATTTGCTGTTTTACCCAATCATTCTTTAGTATGAGATTATTTAGTTTCCAATTATTTTTTGGTCTACTTCCCCTTGGATTTTTGTTGAATATAATTTTCACTGCATCGTGGTCTCAAAAGGATGCATTTACTATTTCTGCCTTACTGCATTTGAATTTGAGGTTTTTATGTCCTAATATATGTTCAATTTTTGTATAGGTTCCATGAACTGCTGAAAAGAAAGTACACTCCTTTCTGTCTCCATTTAGTTTTTTTTTTTTCCAGAGAGCTATCATATCTAACTTTTCTAGTATTCTATTTACCTCTTTGACTTCTTTCTTATTTATTCTGTGGTTTGATTTATCTAATTCTAAGAGTGCAAGGTTGAGAATTCCCACTATTATAGTTTTGCTGTCTATTTCTTCTTGCAGCTCTCTTAATTTCTTTTTTAAGAATTTAAATGCTACACCACTTGGTGCATATATGTTTAATATTGATATTGCTTCATTATCCATGCTACCCTTTAGCAAGATATAGTGCCCTTCCTTATCTCTTTTAATTAGATCAATTTTTGCTTTTGCTTGATCTGAGATCAGGATGGCTACCCTTGCTTTTTTGACTTCACCTAAAACATAGTAGATTCTGCTCCAACCTTTTACCTTTACTCTATATATATCTCACTGCTTCAGGCGTGTTTCCTGTAAACAACATATTGTAGGATTCTGGCTTTTAATCCATTCTGCTAACCACTTCCTCTTTATGGGGGAGTTTACCCCATTCACATTTATGGTTAGAATGACCAATTCTGTATTACTTGCCATCTTGTTAACTCCTGTTTATGCTTTTCTCCCTTCTTCCCCCGTTACCCCCCTTCCCAGTATCAAACTTGTGAGCACCACATGCTTCTCACAGTCCTCCCTTTTTAGTATACCTCCCCTTGCCTTAGAGTTCCTCCCCCTATCTTACTCCTTTCCCTCACAGTTTCTGTATTCCCTTCCACTTAGCTTATTCCTTCCCTTTTCACTTTTCTCTTCTCACTTTTCAATGAGGTGGGAGATGTTTCACCATAAATTGAATATGTATACAATTTTTCTCTTAAAGCCAATTCTGATGCCAGTAAGATACCCACTATATTCATCCCCCTCCATTCTTTCTCTCAGATATAATAGATTTCCTTTGCTTCTTTGTGAGATGTAGTACCCCCACTTTTCCCTTTTTCTGGCACAATGTCCTTTCTACCTCTAGTTGTTAGAACAAGGTATACATGTATTCTTTATACATCTTTATTGCAGAAATATAGTTCCTAAGATTTCTTTTTATCTTTTTAGATTTCTCTTTAGTTCTATATTTGTAGATCAAACTTTTTGTTAAGTTCTGTTTTTTTCATCAAAGATAGGTAGAATTTGCTTATTTCGTTGAATGACCATCTTCTTCCCTGCAAAAAAGATGCTCATTTTGGCTGGATAAATTATTTTTGGTTGCATACCAAATTCCTTAGCCTTTTGGAATATCATATTCCAGGCCCTTTGATCTTTTAATCTGGATGCTGCTAGATCCTGGGTAATCCTTATTGTGGCTCCTCTATATTTGGGTTTTTCTAGTCGCTTGCAGTATTTTTTCCTTTGTCTAAGGGTTCTGGCATTCGGCCTCTATATTTTCTGGTCTTTTGATTTTAAGATCCCTTTCAGTAGATGATCAATGAATTCTTTCAATGTCTATTTTACTTTCTGTTTCTATTACTTCTGGGCAGTTCTCTTTGATAATTTCCTGGAAAATAGTGTCCAAGCTCTTTTTTTCATCATATTTTTCTGGGAGTCCAATAATTCTCAGATTGTTTTTCTTGGATCTATTTTCCAGGTCTGTTGTTTTCCCAAGAATGTATTTCACATTTTTTTTTCCCATTGTTTGATTTTTTTGGTTTTGCTTGACTGATTCTTGTTGTCTCCTCAAGTCATTCAATTCCATTTGTTCAATTCTGATTTTCAATGCAGTATTTTCTTCACTCACTTTTTTTTTTTATCTTTTTCTAATTGTCCAATTGATTTTTAAGTGAGTTGTTTTGTTCTATGGAATTTTTTTTCCATTTTGCCAATTTTATTTTTTAGAGAGCTATTTTCTGTTTCCAGTTCACTAATCCTATTTTTAAAAGATTTGATTTCTTTATCCACTCTGTCTTTAAATGAGTGGGATGACTTTTCCAGACTCTCTTGCCAAGCCTCTCTCTCTTTTTCCCATTTTTCTTCTAGCTCTCTTGTGAGAGCCTTTTTAATTTCTTCTATGAGATTCATCTCCTCCTTTGGGGATTCACTTGGAGACAATCTGTTTTTAGTCTCCTCAGGGTTTAGAGTCTGCTCTCTATGTGTATAGAAGCTGTCTATGGTTAAGGTCCACTTAAATTTTTGCTGATTTTGTCAGAGAAGAATCAAAGACAAACTAGCAAAGAAAAAAAGAAAAGAAGAAAACAAAAGGAATCCACTTTCTTTTTGGGGCTGGGTGGTGTTACCGAGCTTCCTCTATGGACTGCAGGGGGAGGAGGGGGGACGAGCACCAGCAAGGCTCTAGCAGGACAGCAATGGCTGTGCTGTGCCTGCGTTCTGAGACTCTGAGAGCGTGCTCAGACACTGTGGGGGAGTGGTGGCCAGATCCCAAGAGACTCCAGCATTTCAGGGTTGTAGTCTTCACTCCCTGTGTTTTTGGCTTCTCTACTGGTCTGCTGGCTTGCTGCCAGGGCAAAGTAGCCAATCTTGTAGCAAAGCACTTCCCACAGAGACGGCTCAGATCACACCACCCCCTCCGGTCTGCTCGGCTGTGAGCTGCCTGCTGTGCTCTCACTGCCACTGCCTGCCCTCAACCTGTGCCCAATCTAAAACCTTCCCTGCCCTCGAGCAAAAACAGACCTTTTCTGGCGAATTTCAAGGATGTCTTCTCTTGGTAATTATTTGTGCGGTTTTTTTCCAGTCAAGAATTAATTCAGAGGCTTGTAATGAAATGAATTCTGGGAGAAAATGTGGAGCTTACTCAGCTGTGTGCCTCCTCTCTGCCATTTTGGCCAGAAGTCCCGATCCATCATATAACATTGTTGTTGAAGTATATAATGATGTTCTGGTCCTGCTCATTTCACTCAGCATCAGTTTATGTAAGACTCTCCAGGCCTTTCTGAATCATCCTGCTGGTCATTTCTTACAGAACAATAATATTCCATAGTATCCATATACCACAATTTATTCAGCCATTCTCCAATTGATGGGCATCCACTTAGTTTACAGTTTCTGGCCACCACAAAGAGGGCTGCCACAAACATTCTTGCACATACAGGTCCTTTTCCCTTCTTTAAAATCTCTTTGGGGTATAAACCCAGTAGTAATATTGCACAGTTTGATAACTTTTTGAGCACAAAAACTATGTTTTTTAAGCGCTTAAAATGCTTACATGTCTATATGGGTAGATGTTTAACTCTTGAGAACTGTATATTTGTCAGGGCTATACTTAGAGGGTATTGTTATAATTTGACTTTACTGTGATGATATAAAATAGAAGCTACAGGTGAAAAATGGATTGTCCTGGAAGAAGAGGGAAGGAGAGATATAATGTGGTAAGTTATATCACATGAAGAGGCAAAAGGGAGATGATGAGCATTGTGTGAATTTTAATTTCATCAGATTTGGCTCAAAGAGAGAATATCAGACATATTTTGTTTAATATAGAAACTTGTCATCCCTATAGGAAAGAACGATAGGAAAAAGGAATGGAAGGTAATAGAAGGGAAAGCTGAAGTAGAAGGGAAAAGGGAGAGGACTTGTAAAATGACAGAGCTTATTGAGGGAGGTGGTAAAAACTAGTAAGGAGGAAAAGGGAAAAAGCAAAAAATATAAAAGGGAAAATAAGATTGCAGGAAATATAGACTTAGTAATTTTATCTGTGAATGTGAATTGTCTGAACTCTCCATAAAATAGGAGATAACAAACTGGACTAAAAGCTGGAATCATATAATTTGTTGTTTACAAGAAACATTTAAAGCATAGTGATACATTTAGAAAAAAGGTAGAAAGCTAGAGCAGAATCCATTATGTTTCACCTGAAGTTTAAAAAAAAAAGCAGGGGTCATGATCCTGATCTCATATAAAGTCAAAACAAAACAAAACAATCTAAATAAAAGAGATAAGAACAAAAACTATATCTTCATAAAGGATCCCATAAATAATGAAATAGTACCTGTACTAAACATATATGCATCCAAGTTCCTAGAAGAGAAGTTAGGAGAGCTGTAAGAAGAAACAGACAGAAAAAACTATACTTGTGGGAGATCTAACTTTGTTCTATAATAACTAGATAAATCAAACTACAAAATAAAAAAAGAAATAACTTAAGGAGGCAAATAGAATTTTAGGAACTTTAGATATGATAGATATTTGGAGAAAATTGAATAGAAACAGAAAGGAATATACTTTTTTCTCATGGAACCTACACAAAAATTGACTATGTAGTAGGCCATAAAAACCTCAAAATCAAATGCATAAAGACAGAAATAGGAAATGCATCTTTTTTAGATTATGATGCAATAAAATTACCTTTAATAAAGTGCCAGGGAGAAATAAAATAAATATGGAAACTATATAATTTCATGTTAAAAATGAGTGGATGAAACAGCAAATGATAGACACAATCGATAATTTGATCCAAGATAATGACAATAATGAGTATCATAACAAAATTTATAGGATGCAGCCAATTCAGAGAAGATAAGAAGGGAAGCAGTAAACTGCAAAAAAAAAAAAATTACATCTAATGTTTCTGATAAACATCGCATTTCTAAAACATAGACAAAATGAGCTCAAATTTATAAGAATAAAAACCATTCTCCACTTGATAAATGGTTAAAGGATATGAACAGACAATTTTCAGATGAAGAAATTAAAACCATTTCTAGTCATATGAAAAGAGATTTTCCAAAGAGATTGTTAAAAAGGGGAAAAGGATCCATATGTGCAAAAATGTTTGTGATACCCCTTTCTGTAGTGTCAAGAACTGGGAACTGAGTGGATGCCCATCAGTTGGAGAGTGCTTAAATAAGTTATGGTATATGAATTTTATGGAATATTATTGTTTTACAAGAAATTATCAGCAGGATAATTCCAGAGAGACCTGGAGTGACTTACATGAACTGAGTGAAGTTAGTAGATACAGGAGAATCTTGTACACTGCAGCAGCAAGATTATATGATGATCAGTTCTGATTGACATGGTTCTTTTCAACAGCAGGGTGATTCAGGTCAGTTACGATGGTCTTGTGATGGAGAGAGCCATCTGCATTCTAAGAGACGACTGTGAGAACTGAGTTTAGATCACAACATAGCATTTTCATTCTTTTTGTTGTTGTTTGCTTGCATATTGTTTTCTTTCTCATTCTTTTTTCCTTTTTGATCTGATTTTTCTTGTGCAGCATGATAACTATCAAATTATGTGTAGAAAAATTGCACATGTTTGACATGGATTGGCTTACTTGCCATTTAAAGGAGGAAATAGTGAGGAAGGGTGGGAGAAAAAAAATTGGATTATAAATCCTTTTGCAAGGAAGAATGTTGAAAATTATCTATGTATATTATTTGGAAATAAAAACTTTTAATTAAAAAAGAGATAGCACTTCTAAAGAGACCAGAATATTTTCTAAAACCAAAACAGTAACAATATGGAAATGGAGAATAAAAATACATATTTCCTGTTATTTTATCTTCTTCTATGTGGAAATTATGGAGAATATACGTGAGCAGCAAGTAGATTTCTGTTTCAGAGGAATAAAGGTAGCAATCTCCATATTACTCTACATATACTTTTCTATCATTTGAGTATTGTCAGGTTCTCTTCTATTTCCATGTATCAGGATAACCATGCTGCTTAGACATTCTCTTTAGCATACATATCAAAAGGAATTGTAAATTTCTGGGTATATAGTTCAATTTATGCTAGAATATAGTTCAAATTATGCTAGAATTATTCTTTGGGATTAAGAACCTGCTGTAATACTATTTTTGGCTTCCCTTTCTATCATTCTTCATTGTCATCAAGATTAAGGTTATTTATTTTACAGAGATAAAATTTCCTTACTTTTCCTGAAACCCAGTACAAATTTGAAATCTGCTCTAGAGATCAGTCTCTGTGTTTTTATTGTAGTTCTCAGATTCTAATATTCTCACTAGTTTGTGGAAATGAAAATGCAATGTGATGCTGCTACAAAAATATTTGAACAAAATTTTTTTTATCATACTTCCTGTATTAGATACTGATTCCTTTTAGATAAATACACTAATAATGGTACCATTATACTTATCATATCAAGTTAACTTAAACTTAACTTAAAACATTTAAATTCAGAATGAACATGATGACCTCTTTTAAAGGGAAAAGGGAATGTTAACTTGAAGTAGAAATAAAACAATAGGAGGAGATAAGCAATATTTTATCAAAAGTGAAATTGAATTTTTCCAAGTCATCAGAGCATATAACTTGAGTTATATGAAGCTAATTATTTGTTTCGTAAGAATCAAACCACTTGATTTTATCCTTATAAGGCTCTGTAAATTCAAATGGATAGAAATGTTCATTCTTCAATTGGGAAACTTCCATGAAAAGATTAAGTAGTTAAAGAAATGATCCTGCTGGCTCAGAATGTGATAATAACTTTTTCCTTGGGACAATGTAATATGTGTGGCTGTGAGGATTACAAAAGGGCTAAGGCTATCCTTTCCTTGCTATATTCATTGATTACTTATTTCTCAAAAAATCTCCATTGTTTTCTTTTCTCACTCTGATTTATGCTCATCTTTGGGCCTACAGATTTTGTAAGTTCATTTTTATTATATTTGTTCTTAAATCCTTCTCTATATTTCTGTATATTGCTTCTTATATATTGTGTTATATGATATCTATATCTATCTATTTGTAAATTGTCTTAATTTCTGGATCCCTTTAGACTTAAAAATTATTGAGGCTACTTTCTCTAGAATTCTTAACTATATGATTTATAATGTTTAATATTTGCAATATTAGAAATTAAATTGCCTTTGTACATTAAAAAAACATGTCTTCTGAGACTTCTACTTTGCATGTGCAGTTTGCATATTGATTGCTACCTCAAAGAAATATGGTAAACTCAGGAAATTTAAACTCTACTTTTTCCACAAACAGGGAGAAAAAATGTGGTATAGAATTTCTATTTAAAAATCCAGTATCAAAAACTTCTCCCACCCCTCTTGTGTGTGATACATGTGATGGCTCTGATGGATGAATGAACTTAAAGTTGTTTCAAGGCTTATGTTGCTATGGCAATTTGCACAGTCTCCTCTGTTGAGACAATAAAATGTAGGAAATTACCTGATATCTCAATGAGAGTAGAGAAAAGGTCAGGCCAAGCTTACTCTATAACAGATGCAAAAGGTTGCATAAAATCTAATTTTGCAGATGATAACAGGATAGTTTCCTTTGTCAGGCAACAACTCCTAGTATGATTTTCAAAAACTACTGATAAGCTATTTTCTACCATCACCAGATTTTAATGAAATACAATTAATGACTCCTTGGGTTTACACATTGCCAGTAAAATTAGTAGACTCAAATAAATTAAATAGGGCATAAATCCTGTTCCAAATAAGATCATAACTAAAATTTCAATTTTCAGATTTCCCCCCTTCAAGCTACCATTGGACAACTCTTTTTTTAAATTGAATAACTTTTTATTTTTATTATTATAAATATTATCATCAGTCTGATGATTGAAGTAATATGAAAACTGCTATAAAATAGTACTTATACATGATAATTTCAGAGAGAAGGCACTAAAACTGATATATGAGAAAAGTTTCTTGGAGAAGGTGGGACTTTAGTCAAGAATTGAAGCAAATTATGGAAACCAGAGTGTGGAGTTAAGCATGGAGAGAGCTCCATGCATGAGGTAAAACCAGGTGAAATTCTTCAAATAAAGTTATGGAATTTTGTATTTAAAGAAAACCAAAGAACCAAGTATTACTGTTTTTAAGAGTGCAAGGAAGGGAATAAGGTGCAAAAAAAACTAGAAAATAAGGTGAAAGCCAAGCCAAGTCATGAAAGGATTTAGAAGATAAACAGAAGATTTTATTTTTGGTTCTGAAGGCCAGAGCCACTGGACTTTATTCAAAGAGGAGGCGTCTGGGTCAGACTTCTATTTAGGAAGATCAATTTGACAGCTTAGTGGAAGATATACTGAAATGGGGAGAGATTTAGGCAGAAATATAAATCAGAATGCTCTTTTTATTGTCCAGGTGTGAGGTGATTTGTACTAACACTGAGATAGTATCACTGAAAGAAGAGAAGAGCCATAGAGAAGAAATGGTATGATGGGTAAGCATAACTTTACCCAGGTGAAGTGAGAGAAAATGATGGATTAAAAATGACAACTAAGTGACAGATCTGAGTAATTTGGAGGATGATGATTCCTTTCACAGACATAAGGAAACAAGAAAAGGAGGAGATCATAAGGGGGAAAAAGAAATCAGTTTTAGACATGTAGATGTCTATGGGAAATCTAATTTGAGATGTTGAATAGACAATAGGAAATATGATACTTGAGTCAGTAAAGACCTAAAGGTAAATAGATCTGAGTACCATATGTATAGAGATGGTTATTGAATCCTTTGGAGATGATAAGATCACCAGAATATAAAGAGAGAAGAGACAGAGAACTAGGACAGAATCTTAGAGAACAATTGATGTTAATGGGCTATACCTAGATGAAAATCCAGCAAAAACATTTTGAGGAGTGATCAGATAAATAGAAGAACATAGAGAGCTCTGTTGCAATAATTTAGAGAAAAGAGCTTCAAGAAAGGGTCAAAGGCTTTAAAGAGGTTAAGAAAAGTGAAGATTGAGAAAAAAGTCATTCAATTTTGCAGTAAAGTGATCATTGGTAAATTTAGAGGGAGCAGTTTCAGTTGTATGATGATAGAACAGAGAGTTAAGAAGAGAATAGATGAGAAGGAAATGAACATAAAGATTGAAGAAAGTCTTTTCAAGAAGTTTAGCCAAAGAGTGAAACAGAGATTTAGGATAATAGCTATCAGGAATTAATGGATCAAGTAATTTTTTTAACACAATTGGGAAAAGTTGGGCATGTTTATTGTAAATGCAGAGAAGCAGCCAATAGAAAAGGAGAAATTGAAGATTATCTACAAAATGGGAATGATAGAGGAAACAGTCTTCAAGAAAAGATGGGACAGAATGGGATTACTTGTTTTCTCAAGGATAAGAGTGTACTCCTTCATGTGAGACATGGATGAATGAGCTAGTGGCAGAAGAAATCTGAGTGTGCTACTTTGCTTAGTAGGAATTTGTATACATTTCTCATCTCTTCCTGTTGAATGCAAACTCATCTGCAGTGGGTGCCAATCATATTTTGTACAACATAATAAGGCATTGTAGTTATCATTAGAGTTAGTTGGGAAAAAAAAGTTGTAATTTTTTCACATTATTTCCTCTGTCTTCTACATAATTATTTTATAGTTGGGCAAACTGTCCCTTATATAATGATTTTACAGATCAAAAATATTGTTATTCTCAGGTAAATGATTTTCCAAAAGTCATAGAATTTTGTATCATTTTTTGCATCCAAAACTACATTGAACATAGGTGCTCAATAGTTATTGAATCAATAAAAACATTTCTTATTTATATACCATTTTTTATTCAATATTAAAGTGAATATGAACATATTTTCCATTTATGTAAACTGTTTAATGTTTGTCTTCATTTATACGTATTTTACTTATAAAAGAAGTATAAAAATGAAGAGAATTGTTCAATTAATTGTTCTTGGTTTCCACTGAGTACTTATATGTGATCCTTAACAAAGAATGGATGAAAATTCTGCCTATAACCATATGGATATTTGAAAATTCATGCTCAAAGGACAGATGTCAAAGTGCATTTATGACAGATTCTAAAATAATAATTCTGGGAAGTTTTTCATTTTCTTGGAACAGATTTGTACAAAAATGATGTTGGTATTGATAGTTAATACTCTCTTTAATTTATCTGGACATATCACAATGGGCTCATGTGCACTTTTGTGATTTTTGAGGGGTGATGGAGAATGGGAAATTAGGTATATTCTTTTATTAATTGGTATAGAAAACTTTTGATGTGAAAACTCCCTTGGACAATGCACATTAGCCTCTTTCAGACGTAAATAATTACTTTATATGGAGAGATGAAGTGACTTGATCAGAGTTACTCATTTAGTTCATATAAAAAACAGAGTTATTCTATTTATATATTCTGTCATGTTGCCTATCTGCTCTGATGAATCTTTCATTTTCAAAAGTGATTTGAAATTATGCTAAAGACATTTTTAAAATGTTCATTCCCTTAAATCCAGAAAACCTCTTTCAAGATATGTATTCAGAGGAAGTTGATGGAAGAAAAAAAAAGCCTTTATTTTTATATTCATAGAGACATTTTAATAATAGTAAAACAATGAAAACTTGAAATTACTCAATTAGATGATTACTACTAAAGCACAAATTATGCATACCATTGTCAACTTTTGATGCTATGCTAATTTTCTCTCCTGAAATATGATACATCTTTTAGATTAATGATAGGAATGTTGAATCAATAGTTAACAATTTTAATTCTTAGAATAAAAATTCTGACAATATTTAACAGTAATTCAAAGACTTAACAATACTTTGAAGGCCTTAATAATAATTAAGACATATTAATGTGAGTATTAATAATAATAATAAACTAATAAATTTATTAATAATTAATAATAAATTAATTGATAAGAATAATTTTTTCAATATTGGCAAAAAGTACAAAGGATAAACCTAATCAATATTGGAGGAGCTGGGAAAAGACATGCATATTGATGCATTATTGATAGAGATTTGAATTAGAAAGCCATTCTCAAAAATGCTTTGAAATTATGCTAAAAGAAATTTTTAACTTTTTTCATTCTCTTTGACCCAGAAAACCTCTTGCAAGATATGATTCCAGAGAAAGCTAATAGGAAAAAAAAATCTCAATTTTTATATGTATAGTTTTTTTTTTTTTTTATGGTAGTAGTAAAACACTGAAAACCTGATGCTCATCTGTTGGAGAATAGCTAATTAAATTGAACGTGATAAAATATTTCTTTATGCTGATAATTAATATGAAGAATATGGGGAGACATATTCCCATATAGAAGACAAATGAATTGATTCTAAAGGAATAAAACATCCCATGTATATACATACACATATATATGTGAGTATGTGCATAGGTTTAAATAAACATAATAATAAATAAAAATTACATATAAGTATATGTAACTATAATAACATAAATACAAAGAACAACCACAAAAAAGGTTCCACTGTAGTATAATGAGATAATACTAAAAGTTCCCCTTGCCCCATCCCAAATATAAGAATGTATCTATTTTTTTTTTTTGCATAGACGCAGCAATATGAATATAGAATGATGCATACCTTATCAGTTAAGATTAATGTGTAGGTTAGGTTTTGTTGAATTGTCTTTTTTTTTTTTTTTTTTTACTCCCTCTCTATCCTCCATTAGAAGGTGTGGTCTTCTACATGGAAAAAAGGGGAATGTAGGTCCTTTAAAAACAAAAGCTAGCAATGCAGAGTAAACAGGAAAAAAACACTAAAGAAAAAACACACTAAAACAAGAGAAAAAAAAGATTCTAGAAGTCTCTTTCTACCTCTCTGATATAATACATAATGATACCCAGTCTCTTTCTTCGGCACAACAGTAGAAATACCTGACTTTAGACTCTGACTGAAGCTCAGTTCAATAGAAATAAAAAAAAATACACAATGACAGACACCTTGACTTCTTTTCCCTCTGTTGTGGAATCTATTTTTACTCAACTTTGACAGAAATTTTCTTATATTGAAAATTTTTGCATAAGTCCCCTTCATTTGCAATTCTGTCCTATCCAATAGATATCCAATAAGAATTTTTGCAATGAAGGTGCTATCACCACCAGAAAAAAAAATCAAAAGACAGAAAAACCATGTTTATCTTTATCTCATCCTCACTACATTTATCTTGTAAGTATAGGTACATGGGAAACTAAGATTTCATCTTCAATCTTAGCTCTAAAAGCAAATCTCTGTATGCCTAGTAATTATTTCTTTGTTATTGTCACAACTCACATCTTAGTGATTTCTTTTTCTTTTCCTACTGTACTTTCATTTCCTTAATAAGAATAGCTGGAGTTCCATATCAGTCTCCTTCATATATCTGTTCCCTCTTATTCTTCAGAATTTCCTGTCCATGTAGATAGTACAAAACTTTCCAGGTTATTCACTTATTAGAAACTTTACTTTATATTGGATCTACTAACATAATGTGTGGCAGACATGTTCTGATAGAAAGGTATTAGAGAATGAAACTTCTTATAGAGAATCAAAAGAGCTACTAATATAGCTGGAAATTTTGAAGTATCCAATGACCATTATTACATTTAGGAAATTTTCATCAAATTTAGACCCATAAAATCCTTTGAACAGGGTCTTTTGGACCAAATGGAAATAGACTTATTTTTAGCATGAAAGTAACTTATAATGTTTCCCCCTTCTTATAATTAAATTTCAGATATTAAAATAGACATGACATAGATATATCAGAAATAATATCAATAGAGGCTACATTTCCATGTTATCCAATACAATGTCTATGAATAATATTTCTTGGAATAGATCAGAAAGAATTATGCTAAGAGCAAATGTGTAAACGTATAAGATTACATCTTTATATTCCCTAGAATACTTTTTGCTTATAAGGATACAATACTTTAGACAGTATAATAACCAGTAACATAATTATAGAACTTTTTGCACACATATTAGGATCAAAAAGTCACAACTATAGAAATGACAGGGACTTTGAAAAATGTCTGGGTCTACTTCATTTTGCTGTTAAGAAAAATGAATCATTAAAACTTTAAGTGACTTATCCAAGGTCACATTGGTAGTCAGTGGTGCAAGCAGAATTTGAACCCATATCTTCTGACTTTAAAATGAATATTCTTTCTGGTATGCATGTACACATGTATGCATGTATGCATGTAACTATCTCTATATACACATAGGTCTACATATGTATGTATGTATACACACACACATATACATACACATATGTAAACAATACCAGAAAAAGTATACATTTTAGAGAGGTTATATACAAAAACATGTATAAGTATATGTGTGCATTTGTACATATATAGTATGTATATATCATATATACATGTATATATTTATCTATTCATCTACCTGTCTAAATCATCTATTTATTAATATATATCTATCTATCTTTATATCTATTCAGCCTACATATATTTAGTACTTTAGATTCCTGGGTATTGTAATACTTCATAGTAGAAAAATTCAGGAATGAAATGAATCAAGAAAAAATATCATCACCAAGTAAAGTCTCTTTGTTTTATGCATAATTATATGATTTTCTTATCACATTCTTTTAAATATTGGCATTTTTATTTCTCTAAAGCAGAGACTCAACAGCATGATCTCATGAATTCTACATGCTACTAAAAAGGAAAATAATAGCTCTATGAAACCAAATAATTTCAACTATGTCTTAGGGCATTTGATTTTGAGAATAGGAAGTGAGTCTGATGTCTATGTGCTGCATAACTGTCCTTTGTTATATTTGATTGCTGGCTCAGGATCAAAAAAGAAAAAAAAATGTAGGACAAAGAAAATACTTGAGAGTTGTAAGGAAACCTATAAATTCCTTAGATAGATGGTAATTGTTGGCCATTTCATGCAGATCTTCTTAACCTGAGAATTGTGCAACTGCATCTATGGTGAAGCATGACACTTCTGTATCCATTTAGAGTCTGTGAAAGGTTATAACTAATTCCTCTAATTATTTTTCAGAGACATCTCTCTTTTAAATATGCTGAAACTGTTAATAAGCAACTATACAAGATAAGGGAAGCATGATTATGTATATATCTGAAAAATGTCTGGGGAGTTAAGATGTATGGAGTTTTGTCTAGAAGAAAGAGGAGTATATTATCAGGTAGATATGAGAAGGAAGCATAGTGGATTGAAGGTAAAACATATATTTGCAGGGATATGCTAATAAGTATTTAAAAACTGGCTTTCCAAAAAGCAAAGCATTTTAAAGTCCATTCTGCATTATTAACATTTTCTGCAATAATTTCTTACATCTAGAAATCAACAAAAGTATACATTAACTCTATATTATTTGCCAATTTGTAAGTAATAAATGCTCATACACTGAACAACTGGACTCTGAAAAAATATTTATTTATTTTTATACACATTGCTTTCTGAATCATATTGGGGGAGAAAATCAGAAAAAAAGGGAAAAAATCATGGGAGAGAAAAAAACATAAAAAATAATTGAAAATTGAATGTATTGATTTACATTCAATTGCCATAGTTCTTTTTCTGGATGCAGATAACAGTTTCTATCCAAAATCTAATGAGATTGTGCTGGATTATTAAACCACTGAGAAGAACCAAGTCTTTCATAGTTGATTGTCACACATTCTTGCTGTTTTTGTATGCAATGTATTTCTGACTCTGTTTATTTTTCTCACCATCAGTTTGTATAAATCTTTCCAAATCCTTCTAAAATCAGATTGTTCATCATTTTTATAAAATAATAGCATTCCATTACCTTGCTATTATACAACTTGTTCAGCTGTTCTCCAATTGATAGATATCTATTCATTTTCAAATTCTTTGCTACTATAAAAAGAGCTGTTACAAACATTTTTGCCCATGTGGGTCCTCTTCCCTCCTTTATGATTTCCTTGAAATACAACTCCAGTAATGGTATTTCTATGCCAAAGAGTATGCACAGTTTGATAGCCTTTTGGAGATAGTTCCAGATTATTGTCCAGAATGGTTGGATCATTTCACAATTCCATCAACAATGCATTAGTTTCTCAGTTTTCCCACGTTCCATCCAACATGTATCAATACTTTTTCCTGTTATCTTAACTAATATGAGAAATGTGAAGTAGTACCTCAGAATTGCTTTAATTTTCATTTCTCTAATCAATAATGATTTAGAGCATTTTTTTCTCATGACTAGACATGGCTTTAATTTCATCATGTAAAAGTTGTCTGTTTATACCCTTTGATCATTTTTTTTTCAATTGGGGAGTTGTAGTGTTCTCTTCTTTAAAATATAATAGTTCCCTCTGGGAGCAGGTTTTTTAGGGAGGTTTTCTGGAGGCAGGCTTCATTTCAGTTCTAAATAATAATCACTCCAAATACAGCCAGCTGATAAAATCCAAATATTTATTTCTTATCTCTTTCCTTGGACCCAGTTAGCTTTCTTAGAGGCCTATCTTTCTGCTTGGTTCCAAGAGCTCTTGCAGCTTGCCTTTGCCTCTGCTTTCTTCAGCCTCCAGCCAGCACAAAGGTGGAAGATGGAATGAATCTGACTTTGCCTCCAAGAGTGGGCTTGTGGGCTCGGTATCTCCCAGAGTGCTCTGCGTCTGGCCCTGAGAGCTTCTTGCTTATATGAGCTCTCTAAAGGTGTGAACACAAACATTGTTTCTAACAGTTCCACTTAGTATCTTGCTTCAAGTTCTGGCCCATAACATCTCTTTGGAAGATCAGATCAATCATACTGAACCATGCTAAATTAGATAATTATTGTCTCTATCAATTCTAATGACTTAACAGCTTGTAAGGATTTTAACAGGGAGTGAGTTGTATTCTTATAAATTTGACAGAGTGCTTCATATATATTACATTACTACAGGTATTGATTATTGTGTTGTGTGTATCTAATCTCTTTCACTGATCCACCACTCTATTTCTTAACTAGTACCAAATGATTTTGATGACTGCTGCTTTATAACATAGTTTGATGTCTGGTACTGTTAAACCACCATCTTTTGTATTTTTTTTTATTAATTTCCTTGATATTCTTGACCTTTTGTTCTTCCAAATGAATTTTGTTATTATTTTTTCTATTTCTATTTTGGCACTTTGATTGGTATGGCACTCAACAAATAGGCCAAATAGACCCCTTTAGGCAGAATTGTCATTTTTTATATTAGCTTGGCCTGTCCATGAGCAATTGATATTTTTCCAATTAGTTAGATTTGATTGTATTTGTGTGAGAAGTGTTTTATAATTGTTTTCGTATAGTTCCTGGATTTGTCTTTATAACTAGACACTCAAATATTTTATTTTTTCTATAGTTATTTTAAATGGGATGTCTCTATCTCTTACTGCTGGGCTTTGTTAGTAATATATGGAAATGCTAATTATTTATATGGGTTTATTTTATATCTTGCAGCTTTGGTAAAGGTGTGAATTGTTTCAAGTAGGTTATTGGATGATTAGGATTCTCTATATATCTATATACATATATACTATAACATCATATTATCTGCAAAAAGTAATAGCTTTATCTCCTCATTGCCTATTCTAATTCCTTTAATTTCTTTTTTCTTTTCTTATTGTTGTAGCTGACATTTCTTTTCTTTTCTTATTCTAATTCCTTTAATATCTTTTTTTTCTTTTCTTATTGCTGTAGCTAACATTTCTTTTCTTTCTTTCTTTCTTTCTTCTGTAGCTAACATTTCTTTTCTTTTCCTTCCTTCCTTCCTTCCTTCCTTCCTTCCTTCCTTCCTTCCTTCCTTCCTTCTTCCTTCCTTCTTCCTTCCTTCCTTCCTTCCTTCCTTCTTTCTTTCTTTCTTTCTTTCTTTCTTTCTTTCTTTCTTTCTTTCTTTCTTTCTTTCTTTCTTTCTTTCTTTCTTTCTTTCTTTCTTTTCTTTTTCTTTTCTTTCTTTCTTTCTCTTTCCCAGGGTCACACAGCTAGGAAGCGTTAAGTATCTGAGGCCAGATTGGAATGCAGATCCTCCTGATGTCAGGCTGGTGCTCTATCCTAGCTGCCCCTTACGCTAACATTTCTAGTAAAATATTGAGTAATAGTGTTGATAATAGGCACCTTTATTTCACCCCTGATCTTATTGGGAATACAATCAGATTATCTCCATTACAAATAATGCTTACTGTTGGTTTTATATAGATACTACTTATTATTTTAAGGAA
The DNA here is from genome assembly GCF_016432865.1 of Antechinus flavipes. NCBI lineage: Eukaryota > Metazoa > Chordata > Mammalia > Dasyuromorphia > Dasyuridae > Antechinus > Antechinus flavipes. Next base: position 220,883,504 of record NC_067401.1, read on the forward strand.
AGCTTCTTTCATCCCTCTGTTCTCTAGTGTTTTTAATAGGAGTGGGAGCTGCATTTCATCAAAAGCTTTTTCTGCATATATTGAAATCATCACATGTTAGTTTTGTTATTAATGATATCAATTGCTTTTGATTGTGGTTTTCCTGATATTGAAGCAGCCTGGCATTCTTGGTATAAATCCCACTTGGTCATAGTGCATTATCCTGCTTGAATGCTACTTTACTATTTTTGCTAATATTTTACTTAAAATTTCTAAATCCATATTCATTAGGGAAATTGGCCTGTAATGTTCTTTTTATGTTTTAACTCTTCTTGGTTTAGTTATCAATAAATAGTTGTGTCATAGAAGAATTTGGCAGTACTCCTTTTGACCTATTTTTCCAAATAGTTTGAATAGTTTTAGAATTGTGTTCTTTAAATGTTTGACACAATTCACTTGCAAATCCATTTGACTCTGGAGATTTTTTCTTGGGAAATTCATTGATGGTTTATTTAATTTATTTTTCTGAAATGGGACTATTTAAACAATATATTTCTTTTTCTATCATTCTGGGTAATTTATAGTCTTATAAATATTCATCTATTTCAATTAGCTTATCGGATTTGCTGCCATACATTTGAGCAAAATAGCTCTTGATTATTGCTTTCATTTCTTCTTCATTGGTGGTAAATTCACCCCTTTTATTTTTGATGCTCGTGATTTGATTTTTTCCTTTCCTTTTTTTAATCAAATTAACCAAAGGTTTATTTATTTTGTTGACTTTTCCGTAAAACCAACTCTGTTTTATTCATTAGTTGACTAGTTTTCTTGGTTTCAATTTTATTATCTCTTCTATGAGTTTCAGAATTTCTAATTTGGTATTTAATTGGGCTTTATAAATTTGCTTTTTTCTAGCTTTTTTAGTTTCATGTCCAATTCCTTGATTCTTTCTCTATTTTATTCATGTAGCTATTTTGAGACTCAAAATTTCCCCTAAGAACTTCTTTGGCTGTATCCCACAGGTTTTGGTGTGTTGTCACAGTATTGTCAATGTCTTAGATGAAATTATGTATTGTTTCTTGGATTTGTTTTTGAGCATTCATTTGTGAGAATTCCATAAATTAATTTCCAATTAGCTTTTAGTCTATCTTTCCCTGGCCCTTTATTAAATATAATTTTTATGGCATAGTGGTTTGAAAAGGAAGCATTTACTATTTGTCCCTTTCTGCATTTGATTATGAGATTTTTAAGACTAATACATAGTCAATTTTTGTGTAGATGTCATTACTACCAAGAAAAAAATATATTCCTTTCTGTCTTTTTTCAGTTTTCTCTAGAGTCTTATCATAACTAGGCTTTCTAGGATCCTATTAACCTCCCTAGTTTCTTTGTTGTTCATTTTGTGGTTAGATTTGTCTGATTCTGAAAAGAGAAGAATGAGGTTCCCCACTAATATAATTTTGCTGTCTATTTCTTCCTATAACAGGCTTAATATTTTCTTTTTTGCAAGCTCTACCACTTGGGGTCCATACTGTTTAATATAGTTACTACTTAATTGTTTATCGTCACTTTATCAAGTTGTACCTTCCTTCTCTCTTTAATAAGATCTCTGTTGAAATCTTTACAAACTGCTAACTCATTAGAGTTGATAGATTATTGATATGATCTTACAAGAAGATGTTTTGGGCCAGAATCTGAAACAAGATACTAAGTAGAACTAATTGATACAATGCTTGTGTTCACACCTTTACTCATTGGAATTCACAAGTATGGGAGATTCACAAAGTTAACTGTAAATGTGAATTCCCAACTCCCTTGAAGCTCTTAGGGCCAGAGAGCACTCTGGGAAGAAACCCATAATCCCTCTCTCTCTCATCCCACAATCCCTTTCTCTCGAAGGAGCATAAATAGAGCTTCAATGGGCCAATCAAGGGAGTTTTTCAGAGTGAAGAAGCTACAAGTCGAGAGTTCAGCTGAATTTAGATTGAGAGGGGAGTTATCAAATGAGTTCAGCCAGAAACCCTCTCTGAGTGAGGAATTTTACTTCGGAACATTGACTGGGGTCGGAGAGGAGCACTCTGGGAGATTGAAAGCCAGAAGCCCTCTCTCAGAGGCAAGACAGATTCAACTTGGTGCTGGCTCTGGAGACTGAAGAAAGCAGAAGCAGAAGCAAAGGATAAAGCTGCAAGAGCTCTTGGAACCAAGGAGAGAGATAGGCCTCTAAGCTAATCGGGATATATTGGAGACAATAAAAGATCTGAACTTTTAACACCTGGCTGTGTTTTGGGGGGTAATTATTGATTTGAACTGATACTAAGGCTGCCTCCAGAAAACTTCCCCGAGAAACCTGCTTTCTCCCAGAGAGAACCATCTCATATTATAAATCACCACAGATCTCTTTTTACTTTTTGCTTTATCTGAGATCAGATTTGCTATCCCAGCTTTTTTTTTTAACTTCAGCTGAAACATAATAAATTATGTTTTAACTTTTTACCTTTACTCTGTATATATCACTCTGCGTCAAATTTGTTTCTTCCTAAAAACATATTGTAAAATTCTGTTTTTTAATCCACTCTTCTATTCCATTTTATGGTGTGGTTTGTCCCATTCACATTCACAATTATGATTACCACCTCTTCATTTCCTTCCATCTTATTTTCTCCAATGTATATACTTTAGCTTTCTCTTTCCACCCTGTCCTTTATAGTGGTTTTTCTTATCCCACTACCTTATGTCTTATCATCCCTTCCCCTTCTCTTAGTGGTTTTTTTTTTTTTAAATTTTTTTACTCATTCCACTTACTACCTTAACTTTTATCACCTTCCTCACTTCTCTTACTTTTTTTCTTAGTGTTTCTACCCTCCCTTTTATCCACCCCCTCCTTTTTCTTTCCTCTTTCTCCTACGTCTAATTTAACTGAATGATTAAGTCATTTCTTCTTAGAGCCAAAATTGATGAGATCAAGCTTTGGAAAATGCTCACCCCCCTACTTTATTCCCTTCATTTTAAGAAATCTTTGTGCCTCTTCATATGATATAATTTGTCCCATTATATCTTCCCTTTCTTTTTCTTCCGTTTTTCTACTTCTTATTGTCTTTTTTTTTTTAATATTATCACATCAGAGTTCCTTCCCAACCACACCCTCTGTTCATATGATGGTCCCCTCTGTCTGCCCCAGTAACAGATACAGTTGTCAAGAATTATACATATCATTTTCCCATCTAGGGATGTAAACAGTTTAACCTTTAAATAATATGTATTTTCCCCTGTTTAGCTTTCTATGCTTCTCTCAAGAACTTTTTGTAGATTAAATTTTCTGTTTAGTTCTGTTTTTTTTTTTTTTTTATCAGTAAAACTGATTGAAAGCCTCTTACTTTATTGAAGATCTATCACCTCCCCTAAAAGATGATGCTCAGTCTCACTGGGTACTTAATTCTTGGATGTAACCCCAGATCATTTGCCTTCCAGAACATGGCATTCCAGGCCCTCTTATACTTTATTGTACAAGTTGCCAGATTCTTGATAATCCTGACTATTACTCCTTGATATTTAAACTTTTTTTTTATCTGGCAGCTTGAAATATTTTTTGCCTTGAGATTATAGTTCTGGAGTTTTGCAGGTATGTTCCTTGGAGTTTTCCTTGTAGGATTTCTTTCTAAAGATGATTGATGCATTCTTCCAATGACTATTTATCCTTCTATTCTTAGAATATCAGGGCAGTTTTCTTGATGATGTCCTGAAGAATACTTTCTAGTCTCTTTTTTGGGTCATGGCCTTCAAATAGACCAATGATTTTTAAATTGTTTCTTTTGTATCTATTTTATAGGTCAGCTCTTTTCCCAATGAGATATTTTGCATTTTCTTCCAGTTTTTCATTCTTTTTTCTTTGTCTGATTATTTTTCTCATAGAGTCATTCCATTTGCTCCATTATAGTTTGTAATGTGTGATTTTCTTCAGTTAACTTTTGTATCTCTTTTTCCATTTGATTAATTCTACCTTTGAAGATGTTTTACTCAATGAATTTTTTGGGGGATTGACCAATTTTATTTTTTAGGGAATTGTATTCCCTTTCCAAGCTGTTGATTCTCTTGCTTACTTTTCATCTATTTTCTCATTTTTTATTCTATCTCTTTTATTTGCTTTTTAAAGTAGTTTATGACCACTTGCAATAAACCTCTTTGGTCTTGAAACCAATTCATATCACTCTTTCCCCAACCTCTGTAGACATTTTGTCCTCATCTGAGTTTTGGACTTCCTTGTCACCATAGTAGGTTTCTATGATCAAGGCTCTTTTCTGTTTCTTACTCATTTTCTTTTCTCTTCTTTTGATGTTTCCTCTTTTTTTAAACTTTTTTTTTTGTTGTTGTTGTTGCTCTGCTCCTGGAATAAAGGGGGTGATGTCTCAAGCTTCTTATGCAACACTCAGCCTTGACTTTGAGCACAAAGGCCTCTTGTGTTTGCAGTGGGGGGTTTTATCTGATTTTTTTCCAGGCCAATTTGTAAGAATTTACCTTCTGATCTGGGACTAGGGACAACCCTACTGATTTGCTCTGCTACTGATCCATGACTAAGGGTCTCAGTTGCTGTGATTAAACTCTCTTACTGTCTTTCCCACACTCTGTCTGAGCTAGGCTGAATATCCCTTTCATCCCTGTGAGACTGATCTTTCTTAAAGCTCTTCCAATCTTTCTTGAGCTGGAGAGTTGTTACATTCTGTCATATTTCTGTTCAGAGGCTTGGTTTCATGTGGTTTTGGAGGGAGACTGAGAGGGCTTGAGCAGCTTCCTGACTTCTCTCCACCATCTTGGCTTCACTCCCAAAAGACTCAAACTGGACTTGAGAACATTTGAAGCCCATTTTTAGTGAGAGTTCTTAGTGAGAACAGAGAATAACTAAATTCTGGAATGTACCTGGAACACTGTACATGAAGATGAAAAATATGAAATAAAGCTTGAAAGGTGAGAGAGAGATTATAGAAATTTAGACTAAGGAATTTTTAGAGTAATAAACTTGGGAGTCAGAACCTCTGCATTAATTTCCCACTCTAGGCTTTCACTAGCTAATAAACACTATAGGGCCAATGGTGGTGTTTGAGCAAGGAAATAACAAGGTTATGAAGGTGATTCTGTGGGAATCACAGAATTGTGGGAGATGGATTAAAGGGAGAAATAAAGACAGGAAGACCATCTGGGAGGCTGTTATAAGAATTCAGGCAAGAGGTAATGTGGGCCTGAATTAAATTACTACAGCTCTGTTTACCTCTTCCACAACCAGAAGACTGTCTTGAATAATTTGTTTTGGTATCATTTAATGAAAGTTTGTAACCATTTGAATGCTGAAGGTCCACAGTGTTTGTAAGATGACTGGTCTTATTAAAAATGGTGCTAAAGAGAATTTTTTTTTGTTTAAATGTCATTTATAACCAAACCCAAGAGCTAACAGATTTACAAAATAAAAATTATGACTTTCCTCACTCATTACTTGTATGCTCCTAAAGTAACATCTAGGGATATGCTGATAAACATCAGCATCTGTATAAAAATAAAAGATTGGAAAATGATAATTTAAATATCTTATTTTCCAAAGATATGCAGAAATTGTCTTAGCCACACAGCAAAAGGAAAGATGCCTATCTGAACCTTTTTCTATTTCCTTCATAAGAAGGTGTCACATTTCTCTAAATATATAAAGAAGCCGGTTTTTCAATAATGAGACAGCAGAAATCTGTAGCAAGCTCTTCCATTCTCTGGGACTTTGCTTTCTTCATCTGTAAAAGAGATGTAATAAAAAGGGTTAATATTTTTATGAGGAAAATTCTTAGCAGAACCTAAAGTTCTCTATAATTAGAAAAGTTATTCTGTGAGAAGATTTAAGTATGACTGTGAACATATCTACATCTATGTCTCTGTGTCTGTCTGTCTAGCTATTTATCTATCACCTGACATAGGGAATTTAAGTACCCAGGACTACTAAAAATGTCTGATCTTCAGGAAGTTAATAATAACAAAATCAATACCTTTTTTGTCTTATTGCCCATGACTGAAGTGGTTCCTTGAAAATCTTAAAATGTCACTTATGGCTGACATCATAACTTTCTCAAAATTTGAGTAAGTGGATTTCAGAATAATATGGGCACTAAAGACAGAAATCTGTTTAGAGAAACCAACCTTTATTTTGCCCAAAGAAAATGCAGAAGATATTATGGATTTACATAATCCTAACAATAAATATAATGGCCATCAAATAGATCATCAAATCCCATGAGGAAATAATGGAAATTGATTATTTTACTAGGGCCATCTTATTACATTCCGGAAGATTACTGGCTTTTCCACAGAGTCCTACAGATACCCTTTCATACTTGTAGTTTCATCTTGTCATTTGGTTTTCTCTCCAAAAAGCAAATATGATTTGATCCTTAAGAATTACCCTCTGTATTAATAATTAATTGATTGTTCTCTAACTAGAATACTGCTCAGGAACAGTCTTTTTTTCCCTTTTTAAAAAATTCATTTTGGACATAAATGCAAAAATACAAAAAAAATCCATGTATACAGCTCAAAAATTCAATATAAAATGATGAATTTTCAGTTCAGACATCAAAAAAAGGAGATATGTCATAAATAGTATATATTGGAAAACATCTTTTTTTTTTCTGCAAGAAGCATACTACATCAGAAAATCATTTTATCTATCATGAATTTTAATTCCTGAAAAGTTGAATATAGGAACTTTGACATGTGGTTATCCATGTAACATTCCCCAAAGCCCACAGCTATATATGTATGCAAATACAAACAGATATACACAGACTAAGTAGTCATGCAAATGTCGACTTCTGCCAAATGCTTCTGTAAAAAAAAGATCTCAGTGCCTTAAAAAGATTAATGATTAAGATTAACTTTCTAAGGCATTTTGTAAGAAGATGTAACTCCTATCTGTCTTAAAATAGCCACATGCAGTTACTGTGGAGATTAGGATTATGTAGATTTAGTTCCACCCATGACCAAGATTTCTCTATAATTTACTGGTCTATATTTTGAACAAAAGAAAGTAAAAGAGAAGTGCAAAGGAGTAATGAGAGCTGTCAACTTGCTATTATAAATCTTAGAGAGAGGGTATTGTTTCATGAGAGTTTGTTTAACTCAGTAAAAGTCATGCCATTAGAAATTTCCTGTGTACCCTCAACAATGCATTAGTGGACATTATCACATTGTCTAATGGAGAAGCCTTCCAGAAACATTTATTTATTATTTTCTCCCAATTATATATAAAAATAAATTTTAAAAGTCTTTTGAAAATATTTTTTGAGTTTCAGATATTCTTCATCCCTCTTTCTTCCTTCCCCTTCTTTGAGAAGTCAAGCAATTTGAGTAGGTTATACATGTGTAGTTATGTAAAATATATTTTCATGTTAGTCATGTGGAGAAAGAAAACAGACAAACCCCCCCAGGAAAATTAAAGAAAAACACTTGTTTTGACCTCCATTAAGACTCCTTCAGTTTTTTCCTCTGGATATAGAAAGTATTTTTCATTATTAAGTCTTCCAGAAGTATCTTGAATCATTGCATTGCTGAGAATATCTAAGTCTTTCACGATGGATAATAATACAATATTGTTACAATATATTATGTTCCCTTAGTTCTGCTCATTTCACTTTGGAAAAAGTTCATGTAAGCCTGTCTAGGTTTATCTGAGAGCATCCTGTTTTGTCCTTTGTTATAGCACAACATTATTCTATCACAATGCTATGTAAAATATTGCTCATCTACTCCCCAACTGATGGACATTGTCTCAATGCCTAATTTTTTGCCACCAAGTAGAGAGTGCTATGAATTTCTTTGGTATATACTTTTGTTTGTTATTTCTTTGTGATATAAACCTAATAATGGTATTAATTGGTCAAAGAATATGCAGGCTTTATAGCCTTTGGAGTTTATTTCCAGATAGTTCTATAAAATGGCCAATCAGTATATAATTTCAGCAACAGTGCATAAGTGTGTCAGTTTTCCTATATACTTTCCAAAATTTATCATTTTCCTTTTCTGTCATATTAACTAATCTGATAAGTGTGGGATGATAATTCAGAATTGGTTTTAATTTATATTTCTCTAATCAATAACAAATTAGGACATTTTTCATGTGACTATAGAGAGCTTTGATTACTTCATCTTAAATCTACCTGTTCATATTTTTTGATCATTTGATCCATTGAAAAATGAAACTTATTTCTATAAATTTAAACTCAGTCTTCTATTTACTTGAGAAATAAGTCTTTTTTGCTGAAGAAATGAATCTTTATCAGAGAAACTTGCAATACATTTTCTTTTCAAAGATTGACTATGGAAAAGAATATGGGGTGGAGGGCAGAACCAAGATGTCAGAATAAAGGCAGGAATTTGCCCAACCTCTCCCCCAAACCACCCAATTTCCTTTAAATAAAATCTCTAAACAAATTTTAGAGCATTGGAACACCTAAAAGATGGAGAAGAATATTTTCTAGTTGAAAGGAACTTAGAAATTCAGCAGAAAAGGTGTGTGATGTTAGGGTGGGAATCCAGCATGCAATCCTGATTCAGACCATGCAAGTACAGCCCCTGCCCTGGACCTAGACCTTGACTTGGCTCCAACCTCAGCATGACCTCTGAATCAGCAGCAGTACTAATGGCATCTAGACCTTTCATCACAGAGATACCAAAGAGGACTTGGAAAGTCAGCAGGAAAGGTCTGTGGAACCATGATGGGAGTTCAGTGCATAATCCCAGCATAAGTTATGACAGCACAGTCCCAGCCCAGCCCCTGGTCCTAGATCCAGCTTTAGACTGCAGTTCAGCCCTGGCCCCAATCCAAATCCCACTGCCAACATGGCAGCACCTCTGAATCTGTAGCAGTACTAGATGGTTTCAGGCTTCTTCACCTAAAAACACCAGGGAGGATTTGAATGTTAACAGAGATAATCTGTGGTACCAGGGTGGGATTCCAGCATGTAGTTTCATGTTAGGGGTCTTGTTGAAGGTTTGCCTGAGAAAATGAGAAAATATCAAGCTGGGTTAGTGCAGGGTCAACTTATCAGGTTGATGGATAACAACATTGAATAAAAATGGGTACAAGCAGAACTGGTGTTAGTACTTATAGATCTCATTGTGCATGTACTCAAGGCCTATTTTTCATCAAACTGAGATTACGATCATTGACCCTGTACTAATCTAGCTTGGTATTTTCTCATTTTTCCAGGCTAAGCCTTCAACAGGCCCCGAGCAACAGGGGCCTCAACAAGGCCCCTAACAGTTTCACACAGGCTGTTCCAGTACAGTCCCTTCCCAGTCCCAGCATAAGCACTGTAGGACTCTGTTGCTTTAGCACACTAGATCATACAGCTGCAGTGGGACAGAGACACTCCAAACATCTCCAGGACAGAAAACAGTGCTTGTGGCCAAATTTGCAGAAGGATCTTGAAAACAGCTGTATAAAACCCCTGAAGCTTGGAACAATGAACTCTCTACACTAGAAACACAGCTCTACTTAAAGAAAGAGTTAAAGCCAAAAAATAAGCTAGGAAAATGAGCAGACAACAGAAAAAGTTTATGATCACTGAAAGTTAATATGGTGACTAGGAAGATCAAAACATACACTCAGAAGATAATAACAAAGTCAAAGCTCCTACATCCAAAGCCTCTAAGAAAAATAAGAATTGGGCTTAGGCCCAATGGAAGAGCTCAAAAGGGATTTTGAAAATTATATAAGGGATAGAGCCAACGTAGTAGAGAGTATACATGGCTTTCATTCTTTAGGATGAGATTATTTAGTTACCAATTAGTTTTTAGTCTATTTTTCCTGGCTTTTTATTGAATGTAATTTTTATTGCATCCTGTTCTGAGGATGCATTTAGTATTTTGGCTTTTCTGCATTTGATTTTGAGGTCTTTATATCTGAATATATGGTCAATTTTTGTATAGGTTCCATGGATTGCCAAGAAGAAAGTGTACTCCTTTCTGTTTCCATTTAGTTTTCTCAAAAGATCTATCATATCTAACTTTTCTAGTGTTCTATTTGCCTCTTTAACTTCTTTCTTATTTGTTTTGTGGTTTGATTTATCTAATTTTGAGAGTGCAAGATTGAGATCTCCCACTATTATACTTTTGTTGTCTATTTCTTCTTGCAACTCTCTTAACTTGTCCTTTAGGAAGCTAGATGCTATACCACTTGGTGCATATATGTTAATACTGATATTGTTTCATTGTCTATGTTACCCTTTAGCAAGATATAGTTTCCTTCCTTATCTCTTTTAATTAGACCAATTTTTGCTTTTGCTTGATCTGAGATAAGGATGGCTACCCCTGCTTTTTTGGTTTCACCTGAAGCATAATAGATTCTGCTCCAGCCTTTTACCTTTACTCTGTATATATCTCCCTGCTTTAAATGTGTTTTGTGTAACCAAATATTGTAGGGTTCTGGCTTTTGATCCAGTCTGCTATATACCTCCACTTTATGGGAGAATTCATCCCATTCACATTTGTGGTTAAAATTACTAATTCTATATTTCCTCCATCTTATTATCCCCAGATTATGCTTTTCTTTTTCTTTCCCCAGCTAACCCACTTTCCCAGTATTAAACTTATGGGCACCACTTGTATCATGCACCTCTTCCTCTTTAGGATCCTTCCCACCCCCTTTGAATACCTTCCCCTTTCTTGTACCCTTACCTTATTATTCTTTTTCTTTCCCCTTTTCCTCTCCCACTTTTTAATGAAGTGAGAGAAGATTCTCTGTAAAACAAATATGTCAATTATTTTCTCTTTGAGCGAACTCTGATGAGAGTAAGATTCACACAATATTCCTCCTCCTCTCTAAATTCCCTCAAATATGTTAGATTTCATTTGCTTTTTTGTGGGATGTAGTTTCCCTCTTTTTATCTCCCCTTTTTTCTGACACTATCCCCTTTCCATTTCTACTTCTCTTTTTATGTTATATCTGTAAAATCAAATTATACATGTACAATTTATGTATATCCACAACAGAAATACACTTCTCAAGAGCTCTTTTTAGCTTTTTCTACATTTCTTGAGTCCTATGTTTGGAGATCAAATATTTTGTTTAGTTCTCTTTTTTTTTCCTTAGAAACAAATGGAATTCATCTGTTTCATTAAATGTCCATCTTCTTCCCTGGCAGAAAATTCTCAGCATAGCTGGGTAGTTTATTTTTGCCTGCATTCCAAGTTCTTTTGCTTTTAGGAATATCAGATTCCAGGCCCTTCGATCTTTTAATGTGGAAGTAGTTAGATCTTGAGTGATCCTTATTGTGACTCGTTGGTATTTGAATTTTTTTTTTCTGGCTGCTTGTAATATTTTTTCCTTAGTCTTGATAGCTCTGAAATTTAGCCACATTATTCCTTGGAATTTTTATTTTAGGGTCTTTTTTCAGAAGGTGTTTGGTGGATTCTTTCAATGCCTATTTTACCTTCTGATTCTATTATATCTTGGCAGTTCTCTTTGATGATTTCCTGTAAAATAGTATCTAGACTCCTTTTTTTTCATCATAATTTTCTGGTAGTCCGATGATCCTCAGGTTATCTCTCCTAGATCTATTTTCCAGGTCTGCTGTTTTTCCAAGTAGATATTTAACATTTTTTTCTAATTTTTCTTTTCTTTTCTTTTTTTTTGGTTTTGCTTGACTAATTTTTGATGTCTCAATGAATCATTCATTTCTATTTGTTCAGTTCTGATTTTTAATGATTAATTTTCTTCATTAGCTTTTTTAAACTTTTTTTTTGTATATGTCCAACTGAGTTTTTAAATGAGTTGTTTTGCTCTATAGAATTTTTTTCCCATTTCCCTATTTTTTTTTTACTGAGTTATTTTGTTTTTCCAATTCACAAATCCTACTTTCTTGGGTGTTCTTTATCTTTTCCTATTCATCAGTCCTACTTTCTTGGGAGTTCTTCACCTTTTCCAGTTCACAAATTCTGTTTCTCTGCACTTTCTGGGAGTGCTTTACCTTTTCCAATTCACATTTCAGGAAGTTGTTACTCTCTTGTATAGCTTCTCTTCCCTTTCCCCATTTTTCTTCTAGCTCTCTTTTAAATTTTTTTTATAGTTTCTTCTAGGAGAATCTTGTGTGATGGGGATCAAGTTAAATCTCCCTTTGGTGTATCGTCTGGAGACTGTCTGCTATTAGTCTCCTTGGGGTTGAAAACCTACTCTCCTTCTGTATAGAAGTTATGGATGGGCCTTTTAATTTTTTTTTCTCATTTTTTTTAAAGCCTTTAGGGTCTGCCTTCAGGGCAAGGAATTTACCAGCTTCCCCTGCAGAGCAGGGATAGGTATATAGATAGTTGCAGTCCTGCACATGGGCTGAAAAGAGCAGCTGAGCTGCAGAAGCGCTCTAGGAAAAGCTCCACACAGGAAGTTACTCAGGCCTGGGTAGCACTTGCAGAGCTGGAGAAGTGCCCTGTAAAGATCCCTGCTGTGCAGAAGAGCAACTGCCCTGGGGCTAGAGGCCAATTAGTGAAAGTGTCACTACCCCAAGCAAAAGCCCACTGTAAATATAAGCAGTTACTCTGGCCCACACAGCACTGGAAGTGTCTCTGCCCAGGGAAGTACAGATGCTCTGTGGAAATTCTATTGCTCCAGGCCAAGCCCCCCATTGTGCATATTAGAGGCTTCCCTAGACTGCAACCCCCTGCTGTGCAGATTTTGTGACTGTCCCAAGCAAGCCCCCTTGCTACAGAATGTGGCTGCAGAGCTGTGCTGTGGTCTATGTTGATTCACTCACTTTCAGTTTTGGCTGGGTATAGCCAGATCCTGTAAGCTTCTGGCATTTTTTAGAGTATCCTCTACCTTTGGCTTTAATTACTCTGCTGGTCTACTGCTTTGCAACCAAAGCAGAGCAGCCAACCTATGGTAGAGTCCACTCTGTAAATTTTCCAACCATGGAGACCACCCCTGCCCGGTCTGCTCAATATGCTAGCCTCTGAGTCTATCCCTGTTTGCACTGGTCTGCTCCTGTCACTTAGGACAAACCTTTTCTGGCAATCTTCCAAATTATCTTCGGCTGGTAAGTTATTGTACTTCCAATCTTTGTGAATGTTGCCGGTTAAGTGCTATTTTTTAGTGTGAATTTAATAATTAGTAGTGAGGGTATGAGAGAAGCTCAGAAAGTTGTGTTTGTTTTCTCCACCATCTTCACAAGATAAATTTTTATACACAATTGAGTAATTGGTATTTCCTGTTTGAGCAACAACTGATGAGATTAAGCTTCAGACAATACTCGTCCCTCTTCCTTCTTTTTCTTGTAATAGTTTTTTTATGCTTTTTCATGTGATCTAGTTTGTACCATTTTACCACTTCTTTCCTCTTCTCCTAGTACAATCTCCCCCCCCCCCATGCCTTAATATCCTTTTCTCTGATATCATCAAATTAGTCCATTCATATCTACACTTTCCATTCATGTATGCCCCCCTCTAACTGCCCCAATAAAAGATATAGTTTTGCATTTCTCAGGAGATACAGATATCATTTTCTGATTTAGGGATGGAAACAGTTTAACATTTAAATATAATTCTATATCTATAATTACATATATAGATATAGATATATAATTTCCCCCCATGTTTACTTTTCTATGCTTCTCTTGAGTCTTTTATTTGAAAATCAAATTTTCTTTTTAATCATGTTTTTTTTTTTCGTCCCATTGAAATGATTGAAACCTAGTAGCATCCCCTTAGAGCTACTCTAACTGTCCACCTGTCAGTGGCACAACTAGGTCACAGTTACCCATCTTCGTGCACCAACCCAGATCCCATAGAGACAGATCAACCAGGAGGTGCAAATATTCTGTCTTTCTTCAGTCATGTTCTCAGTGGAGGTAGCAGGAGAGCAGGACAGCAAGAAAGAAATAGCTCTACCTGGTGTCTCCAAAAAACTGCTTAGTTTCCCTAGCTGGCAATTTGCTTTCTGAGCTGGGACTTAAGTCTGGTTCACCAATCTGTTCCTCATGGAGCCAGGACTAAAGGTCTCAGCTGCTGATCTGCTGTGATTTAGACCCTCTTATCAACTATCCTACACACTATCGAAGCTGAGCTAAACACCCCTTTTACTCCAGTGAGACTGACCTTTTTTGAAGTTCTTCCAATTTTTCTTGAGCTGGAGAGTCTTCATTTCATCAGACTTTGTTCAGAGGTTTGGTTTTATGTGATTTTGCCTGAGTTTTTTTCTTCTTAATCTTTTCTTCATCATGGTAGCTTTCTATAGTCAAGTTCTTTTTTGTGTCTTGCCCATTTTCCCACACTTTAAAAAAAATCAAACTTTATTTTAAAGATTTGTTCTGTACCACTACACACCTGTCAGATTGGCTAAGATGACAGGAAAAAATAATGATGAATGTTGGAGGGGATGCGGAAAAACTGGGACACTGATGCATTGTTGGTGGAACTGTGAATGAATCCAACCATTCTGGAGAGCAATCTGGAATTATGCCCCCAAAATTATCAAATTGTGCATACCCTTTGATCCAGCAGTGTTTCTATTGGTCTTATATCCCAAAGAAATACTAAAGAAGGGAAAGGGACCTGTATGTGCCAAAATGTTTGTAGCAGCCCTATTTGTAGTGGCTAGAAACTGGAAAATGAATGGATGCCCATCAATTGGAGAATGGCTGGGTAAATTGTGGTATATGAATGTTATGGAATATTATTGTTCTGTAAGAAATGACCAGCAGGATGAATACAGAGAGGACTGGTGAGACTTACATGAACTGATGCTAAGTGAAATGAGCAGAACTAGGAGATCATTATACACTTCAACAACGATATTGTATGAGGACATATTTTGATGGAAGTGGATTTCTTTGACAAAGAGACCTGAGTTTCAATTGATAAATGATGGACAAAAGCAGCTACACCCAAAGAAAGAACACTGGGAAATGAATGTGAACTATCTGCATTTTTGTTTTTCTTCCCGGGTTATTTATACCTTCTGAATCCAATTCTCCCTATGCAACAAGAGAACTGTTCGGTTCTGCAAACATATATTGTATCTAGGATATACTGCAACATATCCAACATATAAAGGACTGCTTGCCATCTAGGGGAGGGGGTGGAGGGAAGGAGGGGAAAAAAAATCGGAACAGAAACGAGTGCAAGGGATAATGTTGTTAAAAAAAAATTACCCTGGCATGGAATCTGTCAATATAAAGTAATTATTAAAAAAAAAAAAAAAAAAAAAAAAAGAAATGACCAGCAGGATGAATACAGAGAGGCTTGGAGAGACTTACATGAACTGATGCTAAGTGAAATGAGCAGAACCAGGAGATCACTTTACACTTCGACAACGATAAGTGGATTTCTTTGACAAAGACTCAATTTCAATTGATAAATGATGGACAGAAGCAGCTACACCCAAAGAAAGAACATTGGGAAACGAATGTGAACTATTTGCATTTTTGTTTTTCTTTCCTAGTTGTTTTTACCTTCTGAATCCAATTCTCCCTGTGCAACAAGAGAACTGTTCGGTTCTACAAACATATATTGTATCTAGGATATACTGCAACATATTTAACATATATAGGACTGCTTGCCATCTAGGGGAGGGGGTGGAGGGAGGGAGGGGAAAAATCAGAACAGAAGCGAGTGCAAGGGATAATGTTGTAAAAAAATTACCCTGGCATGGATTCTGTCAATATAAAGTTATTATAAAAGAAAAAAAGAAAAAAAAAAGAAGATTTGTTCTGCTCCTTGGGTGAAGGGGGTACCATCCCAAATTTCAGGGGTTTTTGTGCTACTGTTTTCAGAGCTTGTTCAATGAAGTGGTGGAGAGGAAAGGAATCTAAAAGTTTTCAGTTCTTTCAAGGTGTTTTGATCTAAGGAACTAGTCTATACTCTACTTTTTGAGGATCCCCCCCAGGTACTCTTCACTGTCCCTTAACTGTGATCCTTGCCTGTGACCCAAAATGCCTTTATTCCTTTTGAGCTGGGTCACTTTTCTCCTATAACTTCAAGTACTAGGGCTCTTTTTTAAACTCTAATGTAGACCAGGGTTCATGTGCCCTGGCAAATGACTTCAAGCACTCTTCTTTGAAATTAACACTAGGGCCATACCCCTCTGGGTTTACTCTTCACCTTGGGTCTGCAACCCAAAAATCTGTATAAGCAATGCAACAGGATCCTGCTCTCAGTGACAGCAAAGTGTGTTCTGATCCTTTCTTCTGACAAATTATCTGACTATTCCCTTAGTGCTTGTGGGATAAAAGCTGCTACAGTTGTTGTAACTACTTCCAAGACCTATTGGTAGTTGTCATGGCATGGCCAGCATTGCATTGCACTTTGGCCTGACTATTTCTTTGATGAGATGGACCTTATGCTCATTTCCTAATCAGTTATGGGCTGGAAAATTCTTTCACTCCAATCTTTTGTTTTGCTCCTTCAAAATTCATTTTTCCTTTGGAATTTTGGAGAGTTCAGTTGAGCTTTTGCCTTTGCCCTACAATATTGGCCCCAGTCCCAGCCACATCCCATTTATTCCTTTTATAGCTAAACTTTTTTTCTCCAAGTATTTAGCATAATTTTCTGCCCATAGTATATATTTCTGCCCATTAAATACATACTATGTTGTGTCTTTGAATGAAGTAATAGGCTTTAGAAATGTATGTAATAGAATTGCAGAGCAATAAGAACAAGAAAAATAATAATATTAACTGCTAATTTTTAAAACATTACCTATCTATGTATCTATGTGTCTGTGTATACTAAAATATACATATGATTTAGTGTATACTATATTTTAGATATGTCATATATATATATAATTATGTAGCAATTGGGGTATTGTGAACATTTCATTTCCACCAGGACATCTTATGTTCTTCACCCACATACATTGTTCATTCTATTCAGTGTTGGAAACCCTAGACTTTAAGAATATGGAAGATACATTACTTTTTATGATAATCATTGTGTTTTTGAACACTGACCCTGGAATTCCAGGAACATATTATTTAAAGTTAAGACTTGGGCTCACATTTAGGCTTCCCAAAAAAGGTAAGTAAAAGAAATGGTAGGTTATAACATATATTAGGCAATGAGTAATATAAATCAAGTATAGGACAGAAATTTTATAAAAATTTACATGTGCATATTAATTGTAACAGAAATTAAAATGTGATAATATTAACTACAAATATAATATTATGTTGATACTTTAAAAAAGTACCTATATTTTATTTTTTGAGTTGGTAATTAGCAATTTTAAATTATATTTTGACTCCACAAATAATTTCTAGTATATATTTCTACCAGGCCAGGCATAGTCAGTTTGCATCTTCTCTAAAAGCATTGGGATACTTCCCTGAAATTCTTACTGTTCAGCTCTGATTCAGTGGGATCCAAAACTTCCATACTTGTTATATTCATAAAGTTACTTTCAAGCCTGGACTCATGCTACCCAAGAATTATGCTTAATCATCTTCCAGGGGTCCTCAAACTATGGCCCGCGGGCCAGATGCAGCAGCTGAGGACGTTTATCCTCCTCACTCAGGGCTATGGAGTTTCTTTATTTAAAGGCCCACAAAACAAAGTTTTTCTTTTTACTGTAGTCTGGCCCTCCAACAGTCTGAGGGACAGTGAACTGGCCCCCTATTTGAAAAGTTTGAGGACTCCTGATTCTAGTCAGACAAATAAAGACAAAGTGGAAAAGATGTCCAGCTCACCCAGTCAAGTTCATGTTCCATATGATATGGATATAAATTATATCGTGGGGTTCTCCCACATTCCCTTTAATTATCTAGCCTTTTATTCCTTCCAAAAAAAAAAGATAATTAAAAAATATTGGCATGTTGGCCCATTGATGTTCAAGGCCATTGAGGAAAAGTGTATCCTTCCTAGGAAATCACTTGACCCTGACCTATTAAACATTGGTTTAATGGAATAGACTTATCAGATACTTCTCTCTTATTCAAATTAATTCATATCAAATTAAAGTGTGAGAGTATGTTATATCTAGATATAATTTAGTTTTATATGATGATAATCAATACTTTAATCCAAAATAATTATGTCTAAAAGCAAGTTTTTGGATATTAGAAATAAAATGGTAAAAAGTACAGGACCTCAAATAACATACCCAAAATCACATTTATATATATACATATACACATATATAAATGCACTCACACATATATGTATACATACATATAAACACACATATATGTATATTCTTCCTTTTTGCAAGGACATCTATGAATATAAAGTTTATTATTAAAGAATTGTGCAGTGCCAATTATATGGGAAAATATGACTTTTTAGGATCACAGATTAAAGATGGACATGATTTTGGAGGTTGTTGATTGAACACAATCATTTCATGAAAAAGAAAACAAATCCAATGCTGTTATTGATTTATCAAATGTCATATTGGTTAAATCATTTGTCCAGACAACTAATGAAAGTCTGATACCATATTTGAACTCAAGTCTTCCTGACTCGAGATAACTGAGCCATCTAGCTAGTAAATGAATACTTGGTGAATTTACCTTAATTTGGGAATAATTCATTCTGATAAATGTAATATTTTTTTTGAGATTCAGTATGAGGAGATTTTTGGAAGAGAATGGGGAGGGTCAGTCATATGGTTATACAGGACTTAAAAAAGAATTGAAAAATTAAAAAACTTGTTATTTTAGGCTGCATATTGCTCATTAAGTTATAAGAAGTCTAACAGTTCTTCCTTTTCTTTTTTTTTTTCTTTTATTTTGAAACATCCTTTATCTAGATGGGGAGTACTCAGAGGAGCACAAGGAAGAAAAGAAAAATTTTGGGTATGTAAACATTTTCAATTAATTTCCAATTAGAGCATAAGAAGAAACACTTTTATTTATCTGCTGACTTACTTTTGTAAGTCACTGAAACAAGATCATGATTTTGATGTTTCTCTACCACAGAATCCATCATACTCACTAATTCATATTAATAGTTTCCTTCACTTTTACTCCTAAGGTTAAAAATAACAATAAGAATTTTTAAAAAACAGCATTTAATATTATTCTCGCATATACTTATTAAAAACATATCACGAAATGCAATAGCAAGGCAGTATTAAAAAAACGAATCAAATATTAAAAGCCATGGAGTTCATTCTTAAATGAATGTCACCCTCAACATGTCTACAAGGAGATAATGGAACATCATTTCCTACTTACTTCCTGAGTCTTTAACATAATGGAGAAGGGTAACGTCATACCCTTACAGAAAAAGCCTATGGGATTTTATTTTCTTCTAAATAACACTTTTAAGAATGCTTACTTTCTGCTAGATACAAGAGAGAAATATCATATAGTTTATTGATGGTTTTTCACAGCACAAAAGTTGTTGACCAGAATACATAGCACTTAGTGCTGTAGGGTATAGGCTGAGGTCTCTTAATATTGCAATTTCCTCTGTAGGTTATGTCAGCTTTGGCATTGTATCTACATGGCTGCCATTTTTTTTTTCCATCTTGCTCTTTCTCTTTCTTCCAACCACTCCCTATATAAGGAGAATCCTAGCCTTAAAAAAAGTTTCATTAATACCTTTTGTTTTGATATAGAAGTTATTTCCCCTCTCTAAATAGTGTTTTAATTTTTTTCTAATTATATGTAAAGATAGTTCTGAACATTCATTTTTGTAAGCTTTTGGGTTCCAAAATTTCTTTGTCATTCTCTGTCTCCCCTCCCTAAGACAGAAATCATTTGGAAATAAGATTATACATATTCAATTATGTTAAACATGTAGCAACATTAGCCATGTTGTAAAAGAAGAATCAAAGCAAAAGAGAAAAAAAAAGAAAGAAAGAAAAAAAAAGAAAGACAAAGTAAAAACAGTATATTTTGAGCTATATTCAGACTTCATATTTTATTCTCTGGATATCAGCATTTTCCATCATAAGTTTCTTAAAACTTTCTTGGATCATTGCATTGTTGAGAAGAGCTAAGTCTATCATAGTTGATCATAAGACAATGTTGCTCTTGCTGTGTACAGTGTTCTCCTGGTTCTACTCACTTCACTCAGCATGAGTGTGATGACTACGTATTTAAAATCAGCAGGAGTCGGGAATTAAGGTTAAGGGAAAAATCTTCAATCTTTATTGAAGTGAAGAGGCGAAGGATTGCGATAGCAATATGGGCAAGAAGGATTGTGATAGCAATATGAGCAGCTGCGACAGGAAGCCTGCTAGCAAAGGGGGATTGGAGGTGAAGGACTGTTGTGATAGCAATGCCAGCAGCTGTGTCAAGATGCCAGCCAGCATTCTCTCCTTCCTCTTCCCTTTCCACTCCCCTGCCTCCACCCATCAAAATCATCATTTCCTATACAACACATCAGGACTTGCACAAAGAGTGGGCGGGGGACATTCTTTCTCCAAGCTTATATTTTAATAGAATATGGTGCAATTACTATTTAGCTCACGTGCTTGGGACCTCAGTGCATCAACTCGAGCCTCAGCCCATTACACATGAGTTTATGTAAATCTCTCCAGGTTTTTCTGAAATCTGCCTGCTCATCATTTCTTACAGAACAATAGCATTCTATTATATTCATATACCACAAGTTGTCCAGCCATTGCTTAATTGACTGGTATCCACTCAATTTCCAATTCTTGTCAACATAAAAATTATTTTTAATATTTAATGTCACCATTAGTCACCTTATAACAACAACATAAAATCCTTAGTTAATTTAAAGATATGCCTATGAAAAGCACACTCATTTTAAGTAATATATTTTTTGGTTATACTGTCACACTACTAAGCCAACATTCAAGCTTTTAGGAGGCACAATACAAAGAAAATTTCCTTCATGGGAAATATTCTCCCAGCCACAAATATCATAGGTACATAATGATGAGTGGATGGGGAAAACTTTTGCAATATCATTCTGTTGTTCATTTAATATTTTTCATATATTATAGAGTTATGACAATGAGTATCTGATTCAAAAACATTTTCTGCATAATATTCTGTGGTTTGAAGCTTAGTCTTTCTGCTTTCCTGTTCATTCTTACTATCTTCTATTTTGTGTTCTATTCAAGTATGCTCCCTTTTTCTACTTTTATCAAGCTGGGTCACAATGACTGATGCTAGGACATAACTATTCTTATTGATTCATCCTATTCAATTAGAATCCCACTCCTAAATCAATACTATCTTTATTTTTTTGAAAGTAGAAATGATTTAATTTTGACCTATGATCATTAGATGAACATTATTTCTATTAGTAGTTTTTTTTAATATGTGAATTCTTTATAAAAATAGTGTGGAGTAGATAGTCCAAACAAAATAAAACTTCCAAAAAGATCTCCCTCATAGAATTTTAGATTGAAATTTTAAAAGCTAAAGTTTTCATTGAGATATTTATAGTGTTCCTGGCATATAGTATGCATCTATAATTGTGTTTTCTCTCCCTTTCCTGCTCTTTTCCAGTGTGCTCTATATTTACCACCACTGTGTCTTTTAAAATTCATAGTTATTAAATACAGTGAAAAAGACAGAGTCTTCTAAGTAATATCCTATTTATTTTTGGGAAAAATTAAACAACAACAACAATATGATTTCAGAGAAACACTGGCAGTCTCATATTAAATGAATAGAAAGTGAAGTGAAAAGAGCTAAAAGAATATTTTGTACTATAAATATAATAAAATGAACATTTTCAAACTCATATATACAGATGGAAAGATGCAATGTCCAGATTAGCTCTTTTGAGGAACTCTGGATGAGCCTTGGTCTTAGGTGGAGGAGTGAGAAAGGCAGAAGACTTACCAGGAGAAATCTCTGTTTCTATCTCCATCTTCTGTGTCTTTCCTATGTCTGTGTCTGAGTCCAAGTCTGATATCTGAGTGTGAAATATGAGATCTTGTCTTCAGTCCTCTCAGCCCTTAAATACCTCAGTATGATTACATCATTATATCACACTAATTATATGCTAACTAGAGTGATTACATCATCACATCACAGTAAGTACATGCCAATTAGAGTGATTACATCATTATATCACACTAAATATGTGTGAACTAGAGAATCATTATCTCATCAGTCACACTGAGTAAGCACCCTGCTAGAAGTATCTTTGCTTCAAGTACAACACAGGTGATCATACCCTCCTTGACTTGTCTGGGAAGAAGGTGAGAAATTCCATAAGGAAATATGGAGAGCCAAACCAGATATTTTTAGCAAGTTTTCTCTGGGCTGAAGGGTCTTATACCTCACTCAGGGTTCTTTCACTCTCTGTGGTCCTCTACATCTTTTACTGTCTTTTGTTTTACTTGAAACAGGTATACATAAATCCATCAGCATGGGAGGTATTACACAAACACATAATAACATAACACAGACTAGTAGGGATGTAACAAACAATGTAAATCAACACAAGGAATTATACATGTCCATAATTCTTAGAAAGAGGGTGTATAAATAAAAATAACATATATACTTCCTTCAG
This sequence comes from Antechinus flavipes, assembly GCF_016432865.1. Taxonomy (NCBI): domain Eukaryota; kingdom Metazoa; phylum Chordata; class Mammalia; order Dasyuromorphia; family Dasyuridae; genus Antechinus; species Antechinus flavipes. The sequence continues at coordinate 220,905,947 of NC_067401.1, forward strand.
CAGCCAAGAGATAGTCCAAAACCAATCTATTATCCATTACGTCATGTGTCAGAGAAACCAATGATTCCTGAAGTTTTGAAGCCCTGCAACAGTCTCATCAACAATTTTTGATGTTCATGAGTCATTTGCCCTACACATTGAGTTAATAGCTATGCTCTTTCAGTGGCACATGTAGTCAGAGATGGAACCACCACATGTTTCTTGGGTGTTTTCCCTTGTTTCAGGGATCTGCTCCATCTCTCTCTGATAGATAAGGCAAATATGGCTCATGGGCACCCATGTGATTTCTTCTCAATCTGTAGAGATACAAGCAAAGCCTCTCCCCCAAGCACTGCTCTTCCTGTGGGTTATAAAACCTGTAAGCTGGAGCCAGTGCATCTTTGTCAAAAATAAAAAAAAAATAGTGTAGAGAGCTAAAGTTAGGAGTTCTCTAGGGTTACCTGTGGCTCCATCTTTCTTTTGTTTTTTGGAGGAGTGTCTTGATGGCTCTGTTTCTCCTTTCTACTATTGGCTGTCCTTGAGGATTTAAAGGTATGCCAGTGGTGTGTAAAATCTAATACTGTGCTCAAAAGTGTCCAAAATGTTTAGAAGTATATGCAGGTCCATTATCTGTTTTTATTGCTTATAGCATACCCACGATTGCAAAAGCTTGCATAAGGAATTCAGTAATCACTCGAGCTGTCTCTTTTGCTACTGGTATTGCAAAAGTAAATACTGAAAAGGTGTCTCCTGCAACATGGATAAAAGACAGAAAACCAAAATATTTTATAATGGGTCACATCCATTTATGAAAGTTCATTGGGTCTCAACCACTAGAGTTCTTCCCTGGAGGGAGCATAGGATTTTGGAAAGGAAGACAAGCTGTGTAGGCTTTACTATGCTCCTAGCTTCCTCTTTTGTTATCCCAAATTGCAAATATAAAGCTTGAGCAACCTTATGATATTTAGAATGAGATTCTGGGCTGCCTGAAATAAAGGAGTATTGGCTAACATGGTTAAAAGTCTATCTGCCTTTGAATTTCCATTAAAAATAGGACCTAGAAGTTCATTATTAGAGTGGGCATGCAAGATATAAATCTTACCTTGCTCTTTAATACTTGCTCTTGAAGTTCCTTAAAGAGTTAATATATATTAGAAGCTACAAATTTTATTTTGGCTGTGGAAATTCTTTGTACTACACCTACTGAATAAGCTGAATCAGATATTATATTTACATCTCCTGGATAATAAGAGCTAGCATGATTGCATACAATTCATTCTGCTGAGTGGACTGAAAAGGAGTTCTGACTACTCTTTTTATAGTTAAATCATGAGAGTACACAGCACGAATGTTATGTTTGCATACACCTGTAAAAAATAGTTGGTCCTTTAAAGAAAGCTTAGAAATCCTTTCTTCAAAAATCCATTGCCAATTATGTAATAGCCAGGTTATCTTTATTGGAAATATGTGTATAAAATTTGGAGCTGTAGCCAATATAATTTGCCACTCTGGAATGGTTTCACAGCATACTTTAATTTGTGCATTGATATAAATTTGTATTTCTTGTCAACTCTTATCCCAGATAATTATACTACTTGCTTAAGGAAGGAGTCAGGCTTTGGTGTGGTGCTGAGAGGTTCAGCCACTCTACCACACTGTATCCTTGATGAAGGACTGCTGTGGGTGCCTCTTTTGTAGCAAAAACTGATATTTCCAAGGGTTTCTGAGTGACTCAACCACATTGGATAAAGCCAAATCAACCTCTCTCAACCTTCTTTTGTAAGTTGACATGGTGAATTTAGAGCAGTGTTTCCCCTTACAATGTCATATAATGGTTGTAATTGATAGCTAGTTAAGCCTAACCCTGGATGCATCCATTGGATATCTCCTATCAATTTCTGAAAGTCATTTAAGATGTTCAATTTCTCTGTTCTTAAAGAAAGCTTTTGTGTTATAAGCACCTTGGGGTGTACTTCATGTCCTAAATATTGAAAAGGAGCATGTCTTTAAGTTTTTTCTGGAGCTATATGCAATTTGTAGACATGCTTCTAATATTTGCTCCTCAGTTACACACACCCCAAAATATCATCCATGTAATGTGATAACATAACTTTTGGAAATGCTTTTTTTACTGGAGTAAGAGATTGTCTCCAGATGAAGCCACAGAAAGCAATATACCCTGGTCCTTATCACACAAGACTCTCCTAAAAGAAATTTAAAAGGATCTTTAAAAAGCTTGTAGAACACTGGGGAAAATGAAAACTTTGCAAGAGAGTTTGGAAAAGGCAACACAAAAACTATCTGAAGAAAATTCACTACAAAATAGACTTAGTGAAGTGGAAAAAGGCACATAACTCATTAAAAGATAGATTTGATAAAATGGAAAAAAAAGTAACTCCCAGAAAAATAGAATTTGTGAAATAGAAAAAGAAAATAACTCCTTAAAAAACAGAATTTGTGTAATGAGGAAATAAATTCCATAGAACAAAACAACTCATTTAAAAATTCAACTGGACAAATAGAAAAAGAAGTAAAAATGAAAATAAAGAAAATAATTAACTAAAATTCAGAATTGAACAAATGGAAATGAATGACTCAATGAGACAAAAAGAATCAGTCAAACAACCACCCCCCCATAGAAAAAAAGCTAAAATATCTAATTGGAAAAACAATGAGCTTGGAAAAAAAGATCTAAGAAAGAATTGGGATTATTGGACTCCCTGAAACACATGATGAAAAAAAGAGCCTAGACACTATCTTTCAGGGAATCATCGAAAAGAAGTTCCCAGATATCATAGAATCAGAAGGTAAAATGACCATTGGAAGAATTCACCAAATACCTGCTGAAAGAGACCCCAAAATTAAAATCCCAAGGAATATCATGGCTAAATTTGCAAACTTTCAAACCAAGGAAAAATAATACAAACAACTAGAAAGAAACAATTCAAATATCAAGGAGCCACAATAAGGATTACTCATGACCTAGCAGCTTCCACTTTAAAGAATCAAAGGGCCTGGAACCTGATATTCTGAAAGGCAAAGGAACTTGGAACACAGCCAAGAATAAATTGCTCTACTAAACTGAGCATTTTCTTCTTGAGAAGAAAATGGACATTCAATGTATCAGGTAAATTCTGTTTATTTTAGATGAAAAGATCAGAGCTAAACAAAATTTTTTATCTCCAAATATAGAACTCAAGAGAAGCATAAAAAGGTAAAAAGAAAAAAAAAAACTCTCTTGAGAACTGGATTTCTGTTTTGGGAATACATTTAAAGTACATGTATAATCTGATTTTACTGTTATAATATATAAAAAGAGAAACTACAGATGGAAAGGGGATTGTAACAAAACAAAAGGTGAAAGTGGAGGTAAAATGAGGGCAATTATTCTCATTAAGAAGCAAATAAAACATATTATAATTGAGGGAAGGAACAGACGGTGATGAATATTGTGTGAATCTTACTTTCATCAGATTGCTCCCAAAGAAAGAATATTAGATATATTTGGTTTTACCGAGAAACATTTCTCATCTTTTAGAAAAGTAAGAGGGGAAAGGGAAAAAGGGAAGGGGCAGACAAAGTAGAAGGGGAAAGAGAAATAGTAGGGGAAAAGAATAAGAAAGGGGGAGGGTCTCTAAAGGGGGAGGAATGTTTGAGGCAAGTAGTGCTTATAAGTAAAATACTGGGGGGGGGGAGAGAAAAAGGAAAAAGAAAAGTACAATTTGGGGTTAATAAAATGGCAGCAAATACCGAATTACTAGTTTTTAACTTTAGCAACTTTAAATGTGAATGGCGTAAACTTCCAATAAAATGTAAGCAAATAACAGACTGGATTAAAAGCCAGAATCTTATAATATGTTGTTTAAAAGAAAGACATTTAGAGTAGAGTAATACATACAGAATAAAGGTAAAAGACTGAAGCACAATCTATTATGCTTCTGGTGAAGTAAAAAAAAAAAAATAAAGCTGGGGCAGCCATCCTGATCTCAGATCAAGCAAAAGCAAAAATTGATCTAATTAAAAGATATAAGGAATTAAACTATATCTTGCTAAAGGGTATCATAGATTATGAAGCAATATAAATATCAAACATATATGCCTAAGAGACTTGCAAGAAGAAATAGACAGCAAAATATAATAGTGGGAGATCTCAACCTTATGCTCTCAGAACTAGAAAAATCAAAGCAAAAAAAAAATAAGAAAAGTTAAAGATGCAAATAGAACAGAAGAAAAGTTAGGTATGATAGATCTTTGGAGGAAACTGAATGGAGACAGAAAGGAATACACTTTCTTCTCAGCAGGTCATGGAACTACACAAAAATTGGCCATATATTAGGACACAAAGACCTCAAACTGAAATGCAGAAAGGAAGAAACAGTAAATTCACCCTTTTCAGATCACAATGCAATAAAAATTACATTCAATTAAAAGCCAGGGGAAAATAGACCAAAAAGTAATTGGAAACTAAATAATCTCATTCTAAAGAAAGATTGGATGAAACAGCAAATCATAGACACAATTAATAATTTCACCCAAGAGAATGACAACAATGAGATGACATACCAAAATGTATGGGCTGCAGCTAAAGCAGTAATAAGGGAAAATTTTATATCTCTGGAGGCCAATTTGCATAAAATAGAAAAAGAGAAAATTGATGAGTTAGGCTTGCAACTGAAAAAGCTAGAAAAAGAGAAAATTAAAAACCACCAATTAAAAACTAAACTTGAAATTCTAAAAATAAAAGGAGAGATTAATAAAATTGAAAAGAAAAAAAACTATTAAATTAATAAATAAAACTAAGAGTTTCTTTTTTTATGAAGAACAAAAAAAATAGATAAACTCTTGGTAAATTTGATTAGAAAAAGGAAAGAGGGAAATGAAATTATTAGTCTTAAAAATGAAAAGGAAGAAATCTCTACTGATGAAGAGGAAATTAGAGCAATAATTAAGAGTTACTTTCCCCAATTTTATGCCAATAAATTTGATACCTTAAAAGAAATGGATGAATACCTTCAAAAATATAGGTTGCCAAGATTAACAGAGGAAGAAGTAAATTGGTTAAATAGTCCCATTTAAGAAAGAGAAATAGAACAAGATATTAATCAAATCCCTAAGAAAAAATCTCCAGGATCAGATGGATTTATATATGAATTCTACCAAATATTTAAAGAAAATTAACTCTAATGCTATATAAATTATTTGAAAAAATAGGAAATGAAGGAATCCTACCACATTCCTTTTATGACACAGATATGGTACTAATACCTAAAACAGGTAGGATGAAAACAGAGAAAGAAAATCATAGGTAAATCTCCCTAATGAACATCGCTGCAAAAATCTTAAAATATTAACAAAAAAGATTACAGAAAATCAGCTCCAGAATAGTACACCATGATCAAGTAGGATTTATACCAGGAATGCAGGGGTGGTTCAATATTAGGAAAACAATTAGCATAATTGACTATATCAATTAACTAAATTAACAAAAACCATATGATCTTCTCAATAGATGCAGAAAAAGCATTTGATAAATCCAACACCCATTCCTATTCAAAACAGTAGAGAGTATAGGAACAAATTGACTTTTGCTTAAAATAGTCAGTACTATATATTTAAAACCATCAGTAAAGATCATATGTAATGGTGATTAACTGGACCCATTCCCAATAAACTCAGGGGTGATACAAGATTGCCCACTATCACCATTATTATTTAATATTGTGTTAGAAATGCTAGCTTTGGCAATGAGATAAAAAAGAAATTTTAAAAAATTACAGTAGGTAATGAGGAAATCAAATTATCACTCTTTGCAGAGGTTATGATGCTTTACTTAGAGAACAACAAAGATTCTACTAAAAAGTTAATTAGAAATACTCCAACACTTTAAAAAAGTTGCAGGAATCAAAACAATTGGATTTTATAAGTGATGTAAAAACAAATCCACATAAATCCTCAGCACTTTTTTTTTACATCACTTATAAAATCCAATAGCAAGAGATACAAAGAGAAATTCTATTTAAAATAATTGTCTATAGTATAAAATATTTGAGAATCTATTTGCCAAGGGAATGTTAGGAACTATATGAGCAAAACTACAAAAAACTTTTCACATAAATAAGGTCAGATCTAAACAATTGGAAAAATATTAAGTTGGTCCTGGATAGGTCGGGTGACTATAATAAAGATGGCAACTACCTAAACAAATCTATTTTTTAGTGCTATACAAATCAGTTTCTTAAACTATTTTAATGACCTAGAAAAAACAACAAAAAAATTCATCTGGAAGAACAAAAGGTCAAGAATTTCAAGGGAACTAATGAAAAAAAAAATCAAATGAAAGTGGCCTAGCTGTACCTGATCTAAAACTATATTACAAAGCCGTGGTCGACAAAACCATTTGATATTGACTAAAAAATAGACTAGTTGATCAGTGGAATAGTTTAAGTTTACAAGAAAAAATAGTCAATAACTATCACAACCTATTACTTGACAAACCCAAAGACCTTATCTTTTGGGATAAGAATTCATTATTTGACAAAAATTGCTGGGGATATTGGAAATTAGTATGGCAGAAACAAGACCTTGACCCATACTTAACAACGTGCACCAAGATAAGATCAAAACGGGTTTATGATCTAAGCATAAAGAATAAGATAATAAATAAATTAGACAACAAAGGATAGTTTACCACTCAGACATGTGGAGGAGGAAGGAATTTGTGACCAAAGAAGATCCGGAGGTCATTATTGATCACAAAATATAAAATTTTGATTACATATAAAGTTATTTGTTTGTACAAACAAAACTAATGTGGACAAGATTAGAAGGGAAGCAATAAACTGGGGCAAAATTGTTACAGCTAAAGGTCCTGATAAAGACCTCATCTCTGCCTGGAGAGAATTACATGAACTGATGCTGAGTGAAACGAGCAGGGCCAGGAGATCATTATATACTTCAACAACAATACTATATGATGACCAATTCTGATGGACCTGGCCATCCTCAGCAATGAGATGAACCATATAAGTTCCAATGGAGCAGTAATGAATTGAACCAGCTACGCCCAGCGAAAGAACTCTGAGAGATGACTAAGAACCATTACGTTGAATTCCCAATCCCTATATTTTTGCCTGCCTGCTTTTTGGATTTCCTTCATAGGTTAATTGTACAATATTTCAGAGTCCTATTCTTTTTGTATAGCAAAATAATCATTTGGCTATGTATTAAAAAAAACTCATCTCCAAAATATATAGAGAATTGACCTTAAGGTATAAGAAATCAAGCCATTCTCCAGTTGATAAATGGTCAAAGGATGGGAACAGACAATTTTTAAATGAAGAAATTGAAACTATTTCTAGTCATATGAAAAGGTGTCCCAAATCATTATTGATAAGAGAAATGCAAATTAGGACAACTCTGAGATACCACTACACACCTATCAGATTGGCTAAGATGACAGGAAAAAATAATAATGAATGTTGGAGGGGATGCGGGAAAACTGGGACACTGATGCATTATTGGTGGAGTTGTGAACGAATCCAACCATTCTGGAGAGCATCTGGAATTATGCCCCAAAAGTTATCAAATTATGCATACCCTTTAATCCAGCAGTATTACTACTGGGCTTATATTCTAAAGAGATATTAAAGAAGGGAAAGAGACCCATATGTGCAAAAATGTTTGTGCAGCCCTTCTCATAGTGGCTAGAAAATGGAAATTGAATGGATGCCCACTAATTGGAGAATGGCTGAATAAATTGGGGCATATGAATGTAATGGAATATTATTGTTCTGTAAAAAATGACCAGCAGGATGAATCAGAGAGTCTTGGAGAGACTTACATGAACTGATGCTAAGTGAAATGAGCAGAACCAGGAGATCATTATACACTTCAACAACAATACTACATGATGATCAATTCTGATGGACATGGCTCTCTTCAAAAATGAGAGGATCCAAATCAGTTCCAATTGATCTGTAATGAGCAGAACCAGCTACACCGAGAGATAGATTACTGGGAAATGACTATGGACCACAACATAGCATTTACACTCTTTCTGTTATTGTTTGCTTGCATTTTTGTTTTTTCTTCTCAGGTTATTTGTTTGCCTTCTTTCAAAATCAAATGTTTCTTATGCAGCAAGATAACTGTATAAATATGTATACATATTTCTATTTAACATATACTTTATCATATTTAACATGTATAGGACTACTTGCCCTATAGGGGAGGAAGGTGGAGGGAAGGAGAGGAAAAGTTGGAACAGAAGTTTATGTGCAAAGCTCACTGTTGAAAAATTACCCATGTATATGTTTTGTATATGAAAAGTTATAAAAATATAAAAAATACATATGCATTAAGTTGTGTAATATCTAAATTCTTAAAGGAGAAGTTTAAAAAGTTGTAAGAAGAAATAGATAGCAAAATTATAATAGTGAGTGATCTCCAACTTGCTCTCTCAGAAATAGATAAATCAAATCACAAAATAAACAAGAAAGATGTTAAAGAGATAAATATAATACTAGGAAAAGCTAGATATAATAGATCTTTGGAGAAAATTGAATGGAAACAGAAAGGAGAAAGGAGTATATTTTCTTCTCAGCAATTCATGGAACCTATCCCAAAATTGACCATATATTAGGATATAAAGACCTCAAAATCAAATGCAGAAAGCCAGAAGTAGTAAATGCATTTTTTTTCATATCACAACGCAATATTAAATAAAGGACCAGGAGAAAATAGACCAAAAAGAAATTGGAAAATAAATAATTTCATCCTAAAGAATAAATAGGTGAAATAGCAAATCATAGATACAATCAATAATTTAATCAAAGAGAATGACAATAATGAGACTACATACCAAAATTTGTGGGATGCAGCCAAAGTGGTAATAAGGAGAAATTTCATACCTCTAGATGCTTATTTGCATAAAATAGAGAAAGAAAAGATCAATAAATTGGTCTTGCAACTAAAAAAAAAACTAGAAAAAAATTTTTTAAAGCCTATCAAAGATCAAACTTGAAATTCTAAAAATAAAAGGAGATATCAATAAAATTGAAAGTATAAAAATAATTGAATGGATAAATAAAACTAAGAGTTGGTTTAATGAAAAAAACTAAAAATAGATAAATCTTTAATAAATTTGATTAGAAAAAGGAAAGAGGAAAATCAAATTGTTACTCTCAAAAATGAAAAGGGAGAACTATCCACCAATAAAGAGGAAACTAGAGTAATTATCAGAAGTTACTTTGCCCAAATGTATGCCAATAAATTTGACAATCTTAGCAAAATGGTGGAACACTTACAAAAATATAGACTTCCCAGATTAACAGAAGAGGAAATAAATTGGTTAAACAGTCCCATTTTAGAATAAGAAATAGAAAAAGGTATCAATCAAATCCCTAAGAAAAAATCCTCAGGACCAGATGGATTTTCATGTAAATTCTATGAAACTTTTATAGAATAATTAATTCTAATACTACATAAATTATTTGAAAAAGTAGGGAATTTGGAACTCCTACCAAGTTCCTTTTATGACATAGACATGGTACTGATACCTAAACCAGATAGGACAAAAACAAAGAAAGAAAATTATAGACCAATCTCCCTAATTAATATTGATACAAAAATCTTAAATAAAATATTAGCAAAGAAATTATAGAGAATCATCTCCAGGATAATACATCATGAACAAGTAGGATTTATAACAGGAATGCAAGGCTGATTCAATATTAGGAAAATTATTAGCATAACTGACTATATCAATAACCAAATTAACAAAAACATGATTATGTCAATAGATGCAGAAAAAGCATTTAATAAAATCCTACACCCATTCCTGGTAAAAGTCACTAGAGACTATGGGAATAAATGGACTTTTCCTTAAATTAGTCAGTAGCATCTATTTCAAATCATCAGCAAATATCATATGTAATGGGGATAAATTAGAACCATTTCCAATAAGATCAGGTATGAAACAAGTTTGCCCACTATCACCACTGCTATTCAATATTGTATTAGAAATCCTAGCTTTGGAAATAAGAGAAGAAAAAGAGTATATTAGAGTAGGTAATAAGGAAACCAAATTATTACTCTTTGTAGATATGATAGTATACTTAGAGAACCCCAGAGAATCAACTAAAAAGCTATTAGAAATAACCCACAACTTTACCAAAGTTGCAGGTTACAAAATAATACATCCACATAAATCATCAGCATTCTTATACATCATTAACAAAATATAACAGCAAGAGATACAAAGAGAAAATCCATTTAAAATAACTTAATAATATAAAATATTTGGGAATTTATTTGCCAAGGGAAAGTCAGGAACTATATAAGCAAAATTGTAAAACAGTTTCCACACAAATAAAGTCAGATCTAAGCAATTGGAAAAATATCAAGTGCTCATAGATAGGCTGAGCTAATATAATAAAGATGATAATACTCAATTTTACTGAATTAGAAAAAATAAAACAAAATTCATTTGGAAGGACAAAATATCAAGTATTTCAAAGGAATTAATGAAAATACAAGCAAATAAAGGTGGTCTAGCTGTACCAGATCTAAAACTATATTATAAAGCAATAGTCATCAAAACCATTTGATACTGGTTAGAAATAGATAAGTTGATCAGTGGAATAGGTTAGTTTCACAAAACAATATAGCTAGTGACTATAACAGTCTAGTATTTGACAAAGCCCCAGATTTTGGTGTAAGAATTCACTATTTGACAAAAACTGCTGGGAAAATTGGAAACTAGCATGGCAGAAAGTAGGCATAGACCTATACCTAACATCATATAGTAAAATAAGATCAAAATGGGTTCAAGATCTAGACATAAAGAATGATATTATAAACAAATTAAAAGAACAAAGCATAGTTTACCTCTCATATTTTTGGAGGAGGAAGAAATTTGTGACCAAAGAAGAACTACAGACCATTATTGATCATAAAATAGATAATTTTGATTATATTAAGTTAAAAAGTTTTTGTACAAACAAAACCAATGAAGACAAGATTAAAAGGGAAGCAATAATGAACATTTTTACATGTAACATTTTTACATCCAAAGGATCTGATAAAGGCCTCATTTCTAAAATATAGAGAGAATTGACTCAAATTTATAATAGTTCAAGCCATTCTTCAATTGATAAATGGTCAAAGGATATGAACAGACAATTTTTTGATGAAGACATTGAAACTATTTGTCCCATGAAAAGGTGCTCCAAATCACTATTGATCAGAGAAATGCAAATTAAGTCAATTCTGAGATAGCACTACACACTTGTCAGATTGGTTAAGATGACAAATGTTGAGGGGATGTGGGAAGACTGCAACACTGATAACATTGTTAGTGGAACTGTGAATGGATCCAACCACTCTGGAGAGCAGTTTGGAACTGTTCCCCCAAAGTTATCAAAATGTGCATACCCTTTGATCAAGCAGTGTTTCTGCTGGGCTTATATCCCAAAGACATTTTAAGGGAGGGAAAGGGACCCACATGTGCAAAAACCTTTATGGTACCCGTCTTTGTAGTAGCCAGAAATTGGAAACTGAGTGGATACCCATCAACTGAAGAATGACTGAATAAATTATGGAATATGAATGCTGTAGAATACTATTGTTTCTGTAAGAAACAACCAGCAGAATGATTTCAGAGAGGCTTGGAGAGACCTACATGAACTGATGCTAAGTGAATTGAGCAGAACCAGATCATTATACATAGCAACAACAAGATTATATGACAATCACTTCTGACAAACATAGGTCCCTTCATCATTGAGATGATTCAAAACAGCTCCACTTGTACTGTAATGAAAAAAACCATTTACATCCAGAGAGAGAACCGTGGGATCAGAGCATGGAACACACCATAGCTTTCTCACTCTTTCTCTCTCTTGTTATTTGTTTGCATTTTGTTTTATTTCTCAGTTTTTCTTTTTCTTCCTTTAAATCTGATTTTTCTTGTGCAACAAGATAACTGTATATGTATGTATTCATATATTGGATCTAACATATATTTCAACATATTTAACATGTATTGGACTACCTGCCAGCTAGGGGATGGTGTTGGGAGAAGAAGGGGAAAATTTGGAACAAAAGGTTATGAAAGGGCCAATGCTGAAAAAATTACCCAACCCATATGCTTTGTAAATAAAAAGTTTTAATAATAAAAAAAATCAAAGTAATCTACAGTCATATTAAAATGACTTAAGTGCCTTTTATTAGATAAATACAAAATAAAAAATATCTTTGTTACCTAAGTTCATACCTATTAGAGTGGCTAATATGACAGAAAAGCAAAAGGACCTGTTTTGAAGGGGATTTGGGAAAACTAGGACATTAATGGACTTCAGTTTACACTGAATAATTTTGGAGTACTTTGAGCAGATAATTTTGGATAGCACTTTGGAATTATGTCTAAAGGGCAAAAAAGCTCAACACACCCTTTGACTCAGTAATTCCACTATTGAATCTATACTTCAAAGAGATCAAAGGAAAAGAATCTATTGAACAAAATATTTATACCAGCTCTTTTTTTGTTGTTGGCAAAGAACTGGACATTGAGGGATGCCCATCAGTTAATAATGCTGAACAAATTGTGATACATTATTCTGATGAACCATCTGTGTGCTACATGAAAAGATAAATAGGCAGATTTCAAAAAAAAAAAAAACCTGAAAAGATTTACATGAACTGCTGCAAAGCAAAGTGAACAGAACCAAGAAAACATTGTACATGCGAACAAAAATATTGTATGTCAACTATGAAAAACTTACAATTTGCAGCAATATAATGGCGTAAGACAATTCTGAATAACCTGTGATAAAAAATGATATTCACCTCCAGAGAAAGAATTGATTTAGTCTGGATGCAGTTTGAAAATCAATTTAAAAAAATGTTTTTTCTTGTTTTTTTAATTGCTTATGTTTTTTCATAGCATGTTTAATAATGAAATATGTGTTGCATATATAAATAACTTTTAAATTGCTTGACTTTTCAAATAATGAAGAGAATTTTGAATTCAAAATTTAAAATGGACATCAAAATTGTTTATATATAATTGGTCAAAACATAAAAAAGACATTTAGAAGGGAATTTTCAAAGAAATTACTGATGCAAAGCAGTACAATTGAAATTTAATGATTTTAAACATTTTTCCCTTTTAACTTTCCCACACTAAAAACTTTTTGTCTGAACATAAGTTTTTCATTCTTTTTGATTTTTACTTGTATTTAAGGGAATGTTTAGAATGTTAATGGAATCCCACAGCCTTCAGAATATGTGTCATGTTTTAAAATGTGATGAAATTGATAAATTGATTATTCTATAAAGTTGAACTAGAAAATGGATACATTTTTCACAGATTAGTTGAAGGAGTTCTCATTCTTGTGAAATTGTGGATCCCGAACTTGTTGGTTTTGTAAAATTCTTGCCTCCTTCCTTATTTTTTCTGTTATATGTTAGTTTACTTGTGATATTTAGCCAATTTTCTTGGATAATTAGAAACCTAAAAGATTATATAATTTAAAAACTGCTGTCACAAACTTTGCAGTTGTCTTATCTCTAGATAATTGAATATTCATTCTATACTGGAAACAATATATTAATATTATATACCAGAATTAAGTTATGGATTAATCAGACCTTACTCTTGAAAGACTACAAATATTATGAAGAGATTTTGAAAATAAAATTTCCCAAGTCATCTGTTGTTTGACACAGAATCACTTGATAGGTAGAACAAATAATTGGTACTTAGCAAGCCCAGATTCCAGTTAGTTTTGATTTTCCCTATTGTACTCATTCTATAAGGAAAATGATAGGAAAATGAAGGCAAATTTAGGATTTTCTAAGAGGTATGAATGTATTCACACTATACCCAGACTTTACCCAAGGGATATATCTTGCTTTTCTTTTTTGCAAAATGTTTGTTCATTTATCATCATATAGGCATATATAGCAATTGAGCAAAATAAGTAGATGAGTAAATATTGGGGAATAGAAGAGAAAATATTTGTTATTGGATGACTCTACCACATTATTAAAATGAAGGCTACAGCCAGAATTTTGTTGTATCACTGAGTCCAAATGAATAAAATTATAAAAGATGAAAATTACAATAAATGTGATGCTTTATAAATACTTATTTTACTACATTTTTTTTCTAACCAATCAATTACGTTTAAATGTTCTGATTTAACATGTAGGATTGTAGCAGTTTACAAATAAGTTACCTGAATAGCTATACTTCTGTTTTTTCTGCAGATTGCTGCCAATTCCTGGGGAAAGTCATGGGGAGAGAATGGTTATTTCAGGATTCTTCGTGGAGTGAATGAGTCTGACATTGAAAAGTTGATTATTGCTGCTTGGGGACATTTGACAAGTTCAGATGAATCATAACATATCATTAAATTTGCATGATGCCTTGCATTTTTAAGTAAACTCCTTAAAATCAGGTTTTATAACTTGAGGTTCCCTCTAACATTGGAAGGCATATGTCCTAACCTGTAATTAACTCATATCTGTTTTTTGTTTTAACTCAGCACTATAGTGCTGTTTTCTTTCTTTCACTGAGTTACCAAAAAAACATTACATGGCACAGCAGTAGTTTAAGCTACACAAAATTTTTTTGAAGTGTCTCATCTCTTTTTCCTTCTTTATTGTTAGGATTTTTAATGGCCCACCATCTGTGATAAGACATAATTTCTCAGCATTATTTGCCTCAAATGATGAGAATACCCATTTGTACAAATGGTAATTCATATCTTCAGTGGTGGAAATCTCAAAAGTGGAAAAAAATGGGGAGGTGATCCTACTGATTCTTTTATATATGTGTATTTTCCCCACAATGATAGTTTTCTCAATACAAATGTGGCCCATGTGCCACTGAATACAGTAAAAATCTAATTTCACTTTTGTTTCTCCTAATGTTTCTCTCAATTGCCATTGTCACTCATATTTTTGGGGAGTAGCAAGCAATTTCTTTCCACTCTGTGCCTGACTTACATGACATGATAAACAGTAAAATCCCTATAGAGGAACCAATGATTACTGCAGTTCTATACATAACAAAATATGGTAGGAAATAGATGTCATATATTGTGAAAAAGAGAAGGGTTAAGAAAAGAAAACCTTCTCTTTCCTGATTTGAATGCCTCTAAAACTTATTTGAAGCTTATAAAAATTAGCCATACAGCTGTAATTTGAAAGATTATTTATTTTTTCTCTACCTGAAAACAGCAACATGATGCCATGAGTCAGAAAGAATAAATATTGCCTTTTCACAATCATTTCACAATTCACTACTTGAGTTTCTGAAAAGTAAGTTTAATTGGCACTAATTTGCATCTAATCTTGATTTCAGTTTTCAACAATTATAGAAACAAAAAATAGTGTCGTCATTATGACTGGGCAAGGAGATAATCTCATAATAATTTACTGACATTTAGAAATGGCAAAATAATAAAAATGAAGACCCAAAGCTATTCATTATACAAATGACAATGGTGAATTGTAGTGACTTACTTCACTAGAGTTGCAAGGACAAGTTAAACATTGATGTGTAGCCCATTTCTTTGATATTCAAATGCTTGATTCTTAACATTTTAACATCTTTCAGCTTAATTTTTGTATAGGGCTAAAATTCCTTAATTATGTTAATGAAGACTTATTTTGATCAGGATTTTAAGGATATGAGATATAAGCAAAAGACACATCATAGAGGAAAGAGGATTAGATTGAGATTTAGGAGACTTGAATTGTAGCCCAATTTTTTTCTCTTTGACTTATTTTATTATCTTAACCAATTCATTTTAATTGCTTTAACTTACAGGGCCCCTAGTTTCTTTATCCAGAACAATATAAACTAAACAGTTCTTAAGTTCCCTTCCATCTCTAATATTTGATCATTCTAAGATAACAAATATCAAGAAGTTTACTGCTAGGCCCTGCCTGGTGTTTGGTGAAGTGTATGAAATTTACTTTCACAATAACATGTATCAGACTCTGAACTCTATCAATTTTGTCTGTGTTTCCTTGCAGTAAAAAAAAGAAAAAAAAGAAAAGGATGGCATGAGCAAAACCAAAATCCACTCCCCCAAAATAAACTTTGAGATCCATTCTTTTAAGATAACATTTAACAGCTTTCTAATCAGAAAGAGTTTCTATTCACAGAATTGGAACACATCAGAGATAAAAGAGATCTCAGGAGTCAGCTATATAATTGATACTTGAGTAATAATCTCTTCTACATTACTGTTGACTCATGTTACACTTAAATTCACTTGTATTCCCCTGATCTCTTCATACTGACTGTTCTTTATCCATCCCTCCAGAATCTTTTACTTTTGAAATTGAGTTTTTAATCTGTATAAGAATTTATATTTATCTCTATTAAATTGTATTTTACTAGATTTGATCACTTGTTTACCATATTTATCAAAATATTCTCTAGCATTGTCTCTTGGTTCCAGATGCTTATTCATGAAATTATCCTCTTATCATATAAAATTGATCTGCATCCATTTACCTATATTATTTCTTTTTAATTAAGTATGTCACCAGGATTATAATGTTGGCCTGGGTCTTATTTCAAGTAGCCTTGCTAGAGTTCAGGGAGCAGAGCCAAAATCACAGAATGAAGCTAGGGAATTTGTTGAGCTTTCCCAATTTCCCTCAAAAATCACATGAAATCAAGCTTCTGAAAAGATCTTGAATGGAATGAAACCACACTCCAGTTCAAGACAGATTAGAAGGACTTCAGGAAAGGTCAGTCTCATTGGGGCAAAAAAGGATGTTCAGCCCAGTTCATGTGAAGTCTGGGAAAGCCAGTAAGAGGTTCTTCATCATAAGAGGTAAGCAACTAAGACTCTCAGTCCTAACTCAACAACATAGCAGAGCAGTGGAACAGCTCCCAGTCCCATTGCAGAAGGCAAAATGCCAGCTAGCAAAATCAAGCTGTTTCCTGGAGAGAGAAGCATGCTACCCCATGCTACTATCAAACTTTACAAGGTAACCCTGTGATCAAAGCCAGGGCTGAAAATGGCACAAGAAATTTGGGATATTGCCCCTGTACCCCAAAAGAAAGATTGACTTTAAAAGTCACAAAATAAGAAAAAAAGAAAGAAAACAATAATCAAGTATTTGCTAAACACCCAAATCCCAGCTTCTGGAATAAAAACTCCCTATTTGACAAGTGAGGAAAATTGTAGGAAAACTAGAAAATAATGTCAGAAATTTGGCATAGACCTACATCTCATATCCCATACAAAAATAAGGTCAAAATGGGTACCATGACTTGAGCATAAAGGATGACATCATAAACAAATTAGAAGAGCAAGGGATAATTTACCTATTAGATCTTTGGAGATGGGAGGAATTTATGACCAAAGAAAAACTAGAGAACACTATATAAGGCAAAATGAACAACTTTGATTACATTGAAATTAAAAAGTTTTACACAAATAAACGAACAGAAACTACATTAAAATGGAAATTCAAAGATGAGAAAAAATCTTTATAGCCAGTGTTTGTTTTTTTTTTTTTCCCTGAGGCATTTGGTGTTGTGACTTGCCCAGGGTCACGCAGCTAGGAAATGTTAAGTGTCTGAGGTCAGACTTGAACTCAGGTCCTCCTGACTTCAGGGCTGGTGCTCTATCCATTATGCCACCTAGCTGTCCCCCAATAGCCAGTGTTTTTGATAAAGGTCTTATTTCTAAAATTTATGAAGAACTGTGTCAAATTTATAAGAATACAAGTCATTCCCCAACTGATAAATGGTCAAAAGATATGAACAGACAATTTTCAGATGATGTAAATTAAAGTCATTTATAGTGATATGGAAAAATGCTCTAAATTAATTAGAGAAATGCAAATTAGAACAACTCTGAGGAACCACCTCATACCTCTCAGATTGGTTAAAATGACAAGAATAGATAATGATAAATATTGGAGGGGATGTGAGAAAACTAAGACACTAATGCATTATTGCAGGAGTTGTGAAATAATCCAGTCATTCTGAAGAGCAATTTGGAACAATGCCTAATGGAACAAATGCCTGTGTAAACACTTTGACCCAGTAGAACCATTACTGAAATTGTATCCCAAGGAAGTCAGAGGAAACAGAGAGAAAGGATCCACATGTGCAAAATATTTGTAGCAACTCTTGTTGTGGTAGAAAAGAATTGGAAAATGGTAGATGCCCATCAACTAGGGAGTGGCTAAACAAGATGTGTCATATGAAGGTATGGAATTTTATTGTTCTAAAATTATGAAAAGGTTATTTTAGAAAGGTCTAAAAAGATTTGCACAAAGTGATGCTGAGAGAAATAAGCAGAACTAGGAGCACATTGTACACAATAATAATAAGAATGTGTGGTGATCAACTATAAACAATTTGGTTTGTAATGTTAAGTGAAATGAGCAGAACCAGGAGATCAGTATACATAACAACAACAAGATTATATCATGATCATTCCTGATAGACATGGAATAGTGCAGTCATGAAGAGAGCCATCTACACCTAGAGAGAGGATGAGGGAAATGAATGTGGTTCACAACATAGTATTTTCACGCTTTTTGTTGTTACTTGCTTGCATTTTATTTTGTTTCTTTTTTACTGGTTTGATTTGATTTTTCTTGTGCAGCACAATAATTGTATAAATATTTATGCATACATTAGATTGAGCATATATTTTTATCATGTTTAACATATATTGGGCTACTTGCCATCTAAGAGAGAGCATGTGGGGAGGGAGGGAAAACTGGAACACAAGATTTTTCCAAGGACTAATGTTGAATAATTGTCCATGCATATGTTTTGAAAAATAAAAAGCTTTAGAAAAAAAGAAAGATTTGCTTCTTCTCAGGAGTTCATTAATCCAAGTCAATGGATTGGATGTTGGATGGAAAATTCCATCCATATCTAGAGAGAGACCTATAGAAACTGAATGCAAATCAGCACATAGTATGTTCACTTTTTTCTTCTCTTTATTTTTCTTTTGTTGTTTTTCCGTTTTGTTCTGATTTTTCTTTCCCAACATGATTCAAAAGGAAATACGTAAAGAAAAAAAAAGAATGTATATGACAAATAGGTTGTTTTTTTATATATAACTGGGGAAAATAAAATTAAAAATTAAGTTTTAATAATAACTCTGAACTTACATTTATTACTTTACACGAGTATTTATTATTTTTTACTCATAAAAAGTAAATTAAGTATAAAAATCTGAGGCCATGAGTTTAAATTAGTCCTTTTGTAGATTTTTATCTATTCTCAATTTTTGCAAATAAACTTTTGTTGCAACATTGTAGCTTGGTGGGAATATACATATTTATTTTCTTTCATTACTCACTTCTGTATTTGTAAAACTAAGTTATATTTGCATGACTAAGAAAATATATTTTTCCCAACCTTTTTTAGTTGTATTCTATTTTGGGCCAAAAGCTCTTCTTTCTTACATTTTAAGTCATATTCCAAATTTTCAAGACTTATTATTGCTCATCATCTTTTCAAACAATTATTTATTTCATTATTTATAGGTCTCTATCTCTCAAATAGTATATGAAAGGAACCACACAACTTCCTGAAAAGTAAAAAAAAAAAAAAAAACAAAAACAAAAAAACAACTTGGTGTTAAATGTATTTTATAACCTTTCCAGGTGATATAAGATATAATCTATAATGTATTCATAAGCTGGCAATGTTTCCATAATCATCTTAGCGACAGGTTTTGGCAAGTTCTACCATTCAGATGGATGCTAACTGAGATTTCAAAAATAAATTTATATCTCAGTGATAATAGTATAAAAAGGACATTCGTGAAAAGAGAATGTTCAGCATAAATTTACTGAAGAACTGGAAGTTTTCTTGGATATATTATGAAAGACATTGAATTGGAAAGGGACCTGATAGGTGAAACTAATTCAATAGTCTTATTTTATAGATGATGAAACTGAGCCCCAGAAAGACAAAGAATAAGACTCAAGATTATAAAAATAATAAATATTAAACATATCATTCTGGCCTCAGACACAGCATTTGTTTCTCTGGGCCATATTCTCTAAAACACATTCATCTGGCTTTAAATCTTATTATTTTTTGGAAACTAAGTACAAAATTCAATACTGGGGTGCTTCTTCCGCCCCCCGACTCTCCCCTAGATGTCAAGTAATCCAATATGTTAAACACTTGCAATTCTTCTATAAATTGGTCTTAAATTCAAGAGGCTTCTTGAAAATGTTCATAAAAGATTTCAAAAGGCAAATAAAATAGAAGAAAGAAGTGAAAAATAGAAATGAAAGGTATGCATGAGAGAGTCAAGAGTTTGGAAAAGGAAGGAAAAATATTGTCTGAAGAAAATAACTGCTTAAACAGTAGAATAAACAAAATGGAAAAAGAGGTACAAAAGATAACTAAAGAAAATTACACATTAAGAACTAGAACAGGGTAAATGAAAGCTAATGACTTTGTGAGATAGCAAGAATCAATCAAACCCATTAAAATGAATGAAAAAATGGAAGATATGTGAAATACCTCATTGGCAAAAGAACTGACTTGGAAAATAAATCCAGAGAGACAATTTAAAATTTATTGGCTGAAGGGCATGACCAACAAAAGAGCCTGGATAGCATTCTATAAGACATCATCAAGGAAAACATCCCGAATATTCTAGAAACAGAGGGGAACATACTCATTAAAAGAATCCATCAATCACCTTTCGAAAAAAGATCTTACAAGGAAAACTCCAAGGAACATTGTTTCAGAACTCCAAAACTATAATTTCAAGGAAACAGTACTGCAAGCTGCCAGACAAAACCAATTTAATTATCAAGGAGCTACAGTCAGGGTAATCCTCACCCAGAACCTGGGATTGCAAGCAAGAATTAACTACCCAGCAATCATCTTTAAGAGGAGGAGATTGAACTTCAATGAAGTAAGAGATTTTTAGTCATGTCTATGGAAAAATCAGAACTAAAAAGAAATTTTAATCTACAAATACAAAATTCAAGAGAATCATAAAACATGGGTCTTCCTGATTCTGAGACCAATTCTGTCCACTATGGTATGCTGCTTTTCTAGGTTTTTTTTTTTTTTTTTTTTTTTAATAAACTAAAGCTAAACCACTCTTTTTGCCATTTCAGGATTCAAATACCTAGGAGTTCTTATTTATTCCTATTAATCTTTTATTTACTTTGAATGAAATTATTTGGCCTAAATAGGTACTTGGCAAGGCTTTGCAATAGTTGTAATAAAAAATCTAGTCAAAATTTAATTGGGCAGGTTGGTATGACCATTTAAGGTACAACATCTTCAGTGTATGGTTGCAGTAGTAGTATTAAGACATTGAAACTGCAAAGTTTAAATAACTTTGAAGCTAATGTTTTGAAGGAAATGTGATTAGATTTAAGAATAATAGCCAAGTAAAAGTTAGTGAGAGAGTGACTAGTACAATTATAAATGACAGCAACAAAAATCTGAGCAAGATGCAGCCAATTTTAAAAGTAGAAAAGATGTTTGCTGGGTGGTAATTGCAGAGGGAAGGTGTAAAGAGCTCTCTCCTCCTTCCTCAGAGACTGCATAGGAAATTGCTGCCAGCCTTTGAGAGAATACTGAGAGTTTTAGTATCTTTAGGGAAATACTAGGATATAGAAGAAATGTGAGAAGATGAAATCTGGAAGCTAGTTAACACTAAATTCTAACAGGCTCAGTGGAAAAAAGAAAGCAGAAGATAACCCTATAACTGATCTTGGCAGGGAAGAAACTTGTGGGGAGAACATTTCTGCTTAGGCAAGGGCAATTCTGAGTCAGTCACAAGGTGTGGAAAACCAGGACATACATGGAAAATAAAGAAAAATCAAATTCTAAGTTTTATTAATATAGTCTGCAAAAATCTCCATAAAATTTGTTGCTGCTCCTTATCTGGTTATAGAAAGATCAGAGTATAATAAATTATTTGTTTGGCAGCAGTCATACTTCCAGCTATTATAATCATTGGACAACATTTCTTTATTATTTATTCCAATGAAGGATATTATTCCGGGTGCTAGACAAACCAAGTGAGGTATATCTCTCTCTGCCTCTGTGTGAGTTACTATGATTTACTGATCCTGCTACTTACTGGCATAGATCCCCAGTTCATTTGGAATAAGAGAGGATGTATAGGCTAGTAGTACTGTGGCCTGGGGAGAAGATGTAATAGACATGAAACTCTGGGGAGTGGCAACTAGAGCAGAACAAAGGAAAAGAATCAGTGACGCAATTGGTAGTCATTCTGCAAGGGAAGAATGTATGTGCCAGTGTGTGTGTGTGTGTGTGTGTATGTTGACATATTCACCCCTTTATCAGTGACTTTCTCTATTAATTATCTGCTAGTTCAGGGTCTGGCTCTGAAATAAATAGCAATAATTGAAGTTGCTTACTGTCTTTTTATCTGATCCAATAAAAATTATGATTGTTACCTGTAGGTTTTCCATTTAATCTCCCATTCCAAGTACTTTCTGAAACAAGACAGGAGAGAGTTTTTGTTTGTTTTTCTAGAAGTTAAAAAGAGCCTTACCTGAGGAAAAAATAGGGCAAGCCTTCCTTTTGAGATTAAGGATTGTCTTTTCCTTTTTTTTTTTTTTTTTTTTTTTTTTTTTTTTTTTTTTTTTTTGGTATACCCAATTTAGCACACTACCTAATATATAGTAGTTATTAAATGCTAGTTGACCATGACCTTGGACCTTCATAATATCCAATTTCTCATTTTAAAATGGACTTAATAATACTTTTTTTTCCTTTTCAATTTTTTTTTAAAGAGCATCCTGATTATCATTTCCATAGGACAACAATGTTCCATCACAACACATACCACACTTTAATGAACCATTCCCCAATTTACAAAACAACTCCTTTAAAAGCACAATTGATCTGGGGAGGGGGCGGGGTGGAGCCAAGATGGTGGAGCAGGCACACGTGACTCTCTAAGCTCCTCTCATTACCCTCATAACCAACTATTTAATCCAGCCTCAAAAATAACTCTTCACTGCTTAAATTCATGAAGATTAGAAGCACTACAACTTACCAGCCGAGGTCCATCCTGAAGCTCGCCAGGAAAGGTTTGTCTGTCCTGAGGGGCCAGGAACAGACTAGCACAGGCAACCAGAGGCTAGCATCCTGAGCAAACCTGGTGCGGGGGTGATCTCTGTGGCTAGAGAAGTTATAGAGACGACTCTGCTATAGGCTAACTGCTCTGCCTTGATTACAAAGCAGTAAACTGGCAGAGAAATTAAAGCCTAAAACAGAGGGTACTCTAAAAAACACCAGAATCTAACGAGGTCTGGCTGTAACCCCTCAAACCCGGAAGTGACTCAGACAGACTTTACTGCAGCCCTGTGGCCACATCCTGCAGTTCAGGGTTTTTGCAGGGGCACTTACTAATCTGCACGGCAAGGGGGCACAGCCTGGGCAGCCTCTGATCAGCAGAGTAGGGGGCTCAGCCTGGGGCAATAGAACCTCCCCAGCTGACTGAGCTTCCCGGGGCAGACAATTCCAGTCCCTGCAAATCCATTCACTGCTCAACTGCTAATACCCACAGCCCCAGGGCAGGGTTTGGCTTGGGGCAGTGAAACTCTCACTGCTAAGTGTCTAGCCCCAGGGCAGTCATTATCTCACACAGCTGGAGTTCTTTGAAGGGCACTTTCCCAGCCTGGCCCTGCAGGCCTGAGTCACTTTTCAGTGGGGGACTCTTTCCCCAGCACTCCAGTACCTCGCTGCTTTTTGTAGCCGGTTGGCAGGACAGCTACTCGTTCATATACCTTTCACTGCTCTGCAGAGGAAGCTGGTAACCTCCTGGCTCTGAAGGCAGACGTTACAAGCTTTAAGAAAATGAGTAAAAAAATCAAAAGAACGATTGATAGTTTCTACACAGAAAGAGAACAGCTTTTCAATCCTGAAGAGACTAATAGTAGACAGTCTCCAGACAATTGTTGGTCTCCAATACAAAAGGCTCTCCTAGAAGAGACTATTCAAAACCTTAAAAGAGAGCTAGAAGAGAAATGGGGAAAGGAAAGAGAAGCTATGCAAGAGAGTACAGAAAAGGCACATAACTCACTAAAAGAAAAATTTGATAAAGTGGAAAAAGAAAACAACTTCCTGAAATGTGAATTGGAAAAGGTAAAAAACTCCCAAGAAGTGCAGGGAAAGAGAATTTGCGAATTGGAAAAAGAAAATAACTCACTAAAAACAAAAATTAGTGAAATGGAAAAAATTTCCATAGAGCAAAACAATTCAATTGGACATATACAAAAAGAAGTAAAAAAAGCTAATGAAGGAAATAACTCATTAAAAATCAGAACTGAGCAAGTAGAAATGACTGATTCATTGAGACATCAAGAATCAGTCAAGCAAAACCAAAAAAATGAAAGATTGGAAAAAATGTCAAATATTTACTTGCAAAAATAACAGACCTGGAAAATAGATCTAGGAGAGATAACCTGAGGATCATCGGACTACCAGAAAATTATGATGAAAAAAAGAGTCTAGATACTATTTTACAGGAAATCATCAAAGAGAACTGCCCAGAAGTAATAGAACCTGAAGGGAAAATAGGCGTTGAAAAGAATTCATCGAACACTTTCTGAAAAAGACCCTAAAATAAAAACTCCAAGGAATATTGTGGCCAAACTTCAGAATTTTCAGACTAAAGAAAAAATTTTACAAGCAGCCAGGAAAAAACAGTTCAAATACCGAGATGCCACAATAAGGGTCACGCAAGAATTGGCTGCCTCAACATTAAAGGATCGAAGGGCCTGGAATCAGATATTCCAAAAGGCAAAAGAACTTGGAATGCAGCCAAGAATAAATTACCTAGCTAAGCTGAGTATTTTTTTTCCCCGGAAGAAGATGGACATTTAATGAAATAGAGGAATTCCATCTGTTTCTAAGGAAAAAACCAGATTTAAACAAAAAATTTGATCTCCAACAACAGGACTCAAGAGAAGTAGAAAAAGGTAAAAGGAACTCTTGAGAACTGTATTTCTGTTGTGGATATACATAAAAACCATATGTATAATTTGATTTTACAGATATAACATAAAAAGGGAAGTAGAAATGGAAAGGGGATAGTGTCAGAAAAAGGGAAGAGGGGAGATAAAAAGAGGAAAACTACATGCGACAATGAGGCAAAGGAAACCTATCATATATGAGGGAACTTAGAGAGGGGGAGGAACATTGTGTGAATCCTACTTTCATCAGAGTTGGCTCCAAAAGGAAACAATTGACATATTTGTTTTACACAAATTCTTCTCTCACTTCATTAAAAAGTGGGAGAGGAAAAGGGAGAAGGAAAAAGAGTAATAAGGGAAGGGAACAAGAAAAGGGGAAGGGATTCAAAGGGAGGAGAGAGGGATACTAAAGAGGGAGAGCTGTGCGACATTAGTGGGACCAATAAGTTTAATACTAGGGAAGAAGGGAAGGAGGGCAAGAAAAAGAAAAGTATAATCTGGGTATATTAGGATGGCAGAAAATACAGAATTGGTTATTTTAACTGTAAATGTGAATGGGATGAACTCTTCCATAAAGAGGAGGCGAATAGCAGACTGGATCAAAACTCAGAACCCTACAATCTGTTCTTTACAGGAAACACATTTAAAACAGGGAGATACATACAGAGTAAAAGTAAAAGGCTGGAGCAGAATCTATTATGCTTCAGGTGAAGTCAAAAAAGCAGGGTTAGCCATCCTTATCTCAGATCAAGCAAAAGCAAAGATTGATCTAATTAAAAGAGATAAGGAAGAAAACTATATCTTGCTTAAGGGTACTATAAACAATGAAGCAATATCAGTATTAAACATATATGCACCAAGTGGTATAGCATCTAACTTCCTTAAAGAGAAGCTAAGAGAGGTGCGAGAAGAAATAGACAGCAAAACTATAATAGTAGGAGATCTCAATCTTGTACTCTCAGATTTAGATAAATCAAATCACAAAACAAATAAGAAAGAAATTAAAGAGGTAAATAGAATATTAGAAAAAATTAGGTATGATAGATCTCTGGAGAAAACTGAATGGTGACAGAAAGGAGTATACTTTCTTCTCAGCAGTTCATGGAATCTACACAAAAATTGACCATATATTAGGACATAAAGACCTCAAAATTAAATGCAGGAAGGCAGAAATAGTAAATGCTTTCTTTTCAGACCACAATGCAATAAAAACTACATTCAACAAAAAGTTAGGTGTAAAGAGACCAAAAAGTAATTGAAAACTAAATAATCTCATCTTAAAGAATGATTGGGTGAAACAGCAAATTATAGACACAATAAGTTCACTCAAGATAATGACAATAGTGAGACATCATACCAAAATTTATAGGATGCAGCCAAAGCAGTAATAAGGGGAAATTTTATATCCTTAGAGGCTTACTTGAATAAAATAGAAAAAGAGAAGAATTGGGCCTGCAACTTAAAAAGCTAGAAAAAGACCAAATTAAAAACCCCCAATCAATTACTAAACTTGAAATTCTAAAATTAAAAGGAGAAATTAATAATATAGAAAGCTAAAAAAAAAACTATTGAACTAATAAATAAAACTAAGGGTTGGTTTTATGAAAAAAAAAACAATAAAATTGATAAACCTTTGGTAAATCTGATTAGAAAAAGGAGAGAGGGAAATCAAATTGGCAGTCTTACAAATGAAAAAGGAGAATTTTCCACTAATGAAGAGGAAATTAAAGAAATAATAAGGGGTTATTTTGACCAACTTTATGCCAATAAATTTGATAACCTAAGTGAAATGGATGACTACCTCCAAAAATATAGGCTTCCCAGATTATCAGAGGAGGAAGTAAATTGATTAAATAGTCCCATTTCAGAAAAAGAAATAGAACAAGCTATTAATCAACTCCCTAAAAATAAATCCCTGGGACCAGATGGATTTACATATGAATTCTACCAAACATTCAAAGAACAATTAGCCCCAATGCTTTATAAACTATTTGAAAAAATAGGGAATGAAGGAGTCTTACCAAACTTCTTTTATGACGCAGACATGGTGATACCTAAACCAGGTAGGTTGAAAACAGAGAAGGAAAATTATAGACCAATTTCCCTAATGAATATTGATGCTAAAATCTTAAATAAGATATTAGCAAAAAGACTACAGAATATCATCCCCAGGATAATACACCATGATCAAGTAGGATTTATACCAGGAATGCAGGGCTGGGTCAATATTAGGAAAACTATCAGTATAATTGGTCATATTAATAATCAAATTAACAAAAACCATATGATCATCTCAATAGATGCAGAAAAAGCATTTGATAAAATCTGACATCCATTCCTATTAAAAACTCTTGAGAGTATAGGAATAAATGGACTTTTCCTTAAAATAATCAGTAGCATCTATTCAAAACCAGCAGTAAGCATCATATGTAACGGGGAAAAACTGCAACCATTTCCAATAAGATCAGGAGTAAAACAAGGTTGCCCACTATCACCATTACTATTTAATATTGTATTAGAAATGCTAGCTTTGGCAATAAGAGTTGAGAAAGAGATTAAAGGAATAAGAATAGGCAATGAGGAAACCAAATTATCACTCTTTGCTGATGATATGATGGTATACTTAGAGAACCCCAGAGACTCTCCCAAAAAGTTATTAGAAACAATCCACACCTTCAGCAAAGTTGCAGGATATAAAATAAACCCACATAAGTCATCAGCATTCTTATATATCACTAACAAAATCCAACAGTTAGAATTACAAAAAGAAATTCCATTTAAAGTAACCACTGATTGTATAAAATATTTAGGAATCTATCTGCCAAGGGAAAATCAGAAACTTTATGAGCAAAACTACAAAACACTTTCCACACAAATTAAGTCTGATCTAACCAACTGGAAAAATATTAAATGCTCTTGGATTGGGCAAGCAAATATAATAAAGATGACAATACTACCTAAACTAATCTATTTATTTAGTGCTATACCAATCAGACTCCCCAAAAACTACTTTGATGAACTAGAAAAAATAACAACAAAGTTCATATGGAAAAACAAAAGGTCAAGAATTTCAAGGGAATTAATGAAAAAAAAATTCAAATGAAGGTGGCCTAGCTGTACCAGATCTAAAATTATATTATAAAGCAGCAGTTACTAAAACCATCTGGTATTGGCTAAGAAATAGACTAGTTGATCAATGGAATAGGTTAGGTTCAAAGGACAAAACAGCCAATAACTAATAATATAGTGTTTGACAAACCCAAAGACCCCAGTTTCTGGGATAAGAATGCATTATTTGACAAAAATTGCTGGGAAAATGGGAAATTAGTATGGCAGAAACTAGGCATTGACCCATACTTAACACCATACATCAAGATAAGATCAAAATGGGTTCATGACCTAGGCATAAAGAATGAGATTATAAATAAATTGGAAGAGCATAATATAGTTTACCTTGCAGACCTGTAGAAGAGGGAGGACTTTATGACCAAAGAAGAACTAGAGATCACTATTGACCACAAAATAGAAAATTTTGATTATATCAAATTGAAAAGTTTTTGTACAAATAAAACAAATGCAGACAAGATTAGAAGGGAAACAATAAAATGGGAAAACATTTTTACAATCAAATGTTCTGATAAAGGCCTCATTTACAAAATATATAGAGAATTGACTCTAATCTATAAGAAATCAAACCATTCTCCAATTGATAAATGGTCAAAGGATATGAACAGACAATTCTCAGACGAAGAAATTGAAACTATTTATAGACATATAAAAATATGCTCCAAATCATTATTGATCAGAGAAATGCAAATTAAGACATCTCTGAGATACCACTACACACCTGTCAGATTGGCTAGAATGACAGGGAAAGATAATTTGGAATGTTGCAGGGGATGTGGGAAAACAGGGACACTGATTTGGAATTGTGGAATTGTGGACACATCCAGCCATTCTGGAGAGCAATTTGAAACTATGCTCAAAAAGTTATCAAACTGTGCATACCCTTCAATCCAGCAGTGTTTCTACTGGCCTTATATCCCAAAAAGATACTAAAGAAAGGAAAGGGACCTGTATGTGCCAAAATGTTTGTGGCAGCCCTGTTTGTAGTGGCTAGAAGCTGGAAAATGAATGGATGCCCATCAATTAGAGAATGGTTGAGTAAATTGTGGTATATGAATGTTATGGAATATTATTGTTCTGTAAGGAATGACCAGCAGGATGAATACAGAGAGGACTGGTGAGACTTACATGAACTGATGCTAAGTGAAATGAGCAGAACCAGGAGATCATTATATACCTCAACAATGATACTGTTTGAGGATATAGTCTGATGGAAGTGGATCTCTTCGATAAAGAGAGTTAATTCAGATCAAAGGTGGACAGAAGCAGCTACACCCAAAGAAAGAACACTGGGAAGTGAATATAAACTGCTTGCATTTTTGTTTTTCTTCCTAGGTTATTTCTACCTTCTGAATTCAATTCTCCCTGGGGTTCTACCAATAAAAAGTTATTAAAAAAATAAAATCACAATTGATCAAATGCAAAACGGGGTTTTAAAAAGCTAACTAGAAGAAACAATTCATTAAAAATGTGAATTGGACAGAAATTGAATTGAATGAGTCTTTTTTTTTTAATAACTTTTTATTGATAGAACTCATGCCAGGGTAATTTTTTTTTTACAACATTATCCCTTGCAATCACTTCTGTTCAGATTTTTCCCCTCCCTCCCTCCACCCCTTCCCCCAGTTGGCAGGCAATCCTTTACATGTTGAATAGGTTACAGCATATCCTGGATAAAATATACGTCTGCAGAACCGAACAGTTTTCTTGTTGCACAGGGAGAATTGAATTCAGAAGGTATAAATAATCCAGGAAGAAAAACAAAAATGCAAGCAGTTTATATTTATCTCCCAGTGTTCTTGCTTTGGGTATAGCTGCTTCTGCCTATCTTTGATCAATTGAAACTGAATTAGCTCTCTTTCTCAAAGAGATCCACTTCCATCAGAATACATCCTCAAACAGTATCATTGTTGAGGTATATAATGATCTCCTGGTTCTGCTCCTTTCACTTAGCATCAATTCATGTAAGTCTCACCAGTCCTCTCTGTATTCATCCTGCTGGTCATTCCTCGCAGAACAATAATATTCCATAACATTCATATACCACAATTTATTCAACCGTTCTCCAATTGATGGGCATCCATTCATTTTCCAGCTTCTAGACACTACAAACAGGGCCGCCACAAATATTTTGGCACATACAGGTCCCTTTCCCTTCTTTAGTATCTCTTTGGGGTATAAGCCCAGTAGAAATACTGCTGGATCAAATGGTATGCACAGTTTGATAACTTTTTGAGCATAGTTCCAAATTGCTCTCCAAAATGGCTGGATGGGTTCACAATTCCACCAACAATGAATCAGTTTCCCAGTTTTCCCACATCCCCTCCAACATTCCGCAATATCTTTCCCTGTCATTCTAGCCAATCTGACAGGTGTGTAGTAGTATCTCAGAGTTGTCTTAATTTGCATTTCTCTGATTAATAATGACTTGGAGCATCTTTTCATATGGCTAGAAATATGTTGAAATATATTTCAATTTCTTCATCTGAGAATTGTCTGTTCATATCCTTTGACCATTAACCAATTGGAGAATGGTTTGATTTCTTATAAATTAGAGTCAATTCTCTATATAGTTTGGCAATAAGGCCTTTACCAGAACCTTTGAGTGTAAAAATGTTTTCCCAGTTTATTGCTTCCCTTCTAATCTTCTCTGTATTAGTTTTGTTTGTACAAAAACTTCTAATTTTAGTGAATTATTTTCTTCTGTTAGCTTTTTAAAATCTCCTTTTGCAGTTGACCAATTGGATTTTTAAATGAGTTGTTTTTTCATTTGCTTTTTTTTTTTCCATTTCACAAACTCTTTTTTTTTTAACAAGTTGGTTTCCTTTTAAATCTATTGTGTAATGAGTTATATGTGTTTCCCATTTAATCAAATCTATTTTGTAAGGATTTTTCTTCATATAATCCCTGTTTCCTCTTCCAAATTCTCCTGCAACATTCTAATTTCCTTTCTCCATTTTTTCATTTAACTCTCTTTCAATATCCTTTTTTGCATTCTTCTAAGATACCCTTATGAGATAGGGATCAATTTATATTGTGGATTTTATTTTCATCTGAAAATGATTTGCCTTTGGTGTTCTTAGAGTTTGAGGTCTGTTCTTCTCTTTCTCCATTAAAAAACTGTAAGTCAGAGTTCTTTTTGCATTTTTGTTCATTTTTAAAGGTTGAAGTCTGCTCTCAGGGCAAAGGGGAGATTGTCCTAAGCTTCCTCTACAGGTGACAGTAATTTTTTTTGCTATCTGGGCCAGTGATGCTGCCTTCTTGTGCTGAGTGAGCATAGCCTAGTCCCACATTATTCTGGGGTCCAGAGGCTCATTATTTGCCTTTTGAATGTGTTGGGTGTTTCACTACTAATCTCCTGATTCACTGGCTTCTGAACCAGGAAAGTAGCTAAAGCTTTTGTGGCTTGGCTAAGAGTATCCTGGTAGATTCCCTAGCATGGGAACACGATGCCATCCTGGATCCTTGTGTCACCCCAGCACTCAGCCACCTCATCATCGATTGAAACAAACCTTTTCTTAAGTTTTTCCAACATAATTTCTGCTGGAAATTTGTTACACTCCAAATATTTGTGGGTTCTGTCACTTCAAAATCAGTTCAGACACTTAATCTGGTGTTAATCTGGAATGTTCAGATAAAGGCCTGTCTACTCTCCACCATCTTGACATTTATTTTAAATGGAGGTTCTAGAGCAGGGATGAAGAAAATCTGGCTTGTGGGTCAAATAAGGCCCATGAAATCATTTACTAAGACAACTGCAAGTGACAATGAGCTGAAAGATAGGCACAGCAACCTCTCATTGCTTAATTTTTTTAAGTTGATAATTTTAATGTTGATAATGTTGACACAGTTGATAATGTGATATGTATATATGATGTTTATAAATATCCAAATGGTCCTTAACAGAAAGAAGATTCCCTACTCCCATTCTAGAAGGAGCTCAATAATGGGAAGAGAGAACCATAAGAGAAAAATCTTCCATGCTGAGAAGGCTGTGGAATGGTGGATATTAGAAAAGTACAGAGAACTCAGAGAAGAGCCAGGAGATGAAGGGACACAGGAGAATTTAGTTTAGGATAAAAGCAAAGAAGCCTATAAACAAGGAACTAAACCAAAATTATCTCAACAAAGGTATTTCCAACCCAAGCAACTGAAAGATAAACTCTGTTTAGCAGACAAAACTCAGAAAAGTGAGAAACTGGCTACATCAACCTAGTTTTTTTTTTTTTATTATCAGCTGGCTGTCTTGTTATATATAATGAACATCTCCATAACAAAACAAACAAGAATGTTGAGATTACAATTAAAAGTATTTAATATCGATGTCATGGGAAGTAATTACCATGATCTTGCCAGAAAACATCCTCTTGCATCACTATTAGAATGAAATATATCATTGGAATGATCTCAGGCTGAATTTTTTTATTCTCTTATAAATGAAGTGAAAGGAAGGCTGCATTTGCAGTTAGAAAAAAATAGTTCCAAATCCCTTTTTGTCACTTACTATCAAGTCACTTACCCTGAGTCTCAGTTTCTTCATCTGTACAATAAAATGATTAGGCTAACTAAACTCAAAGATCCCTTCCAGTTCAAAACAGATGAGTCAGAAAAGTTCTGATTGATGCAGAGAAATACCAATTATACTAATAAACTGTTCTTGTCAGAGGCTATGACACCTTGATTTACAAATTTACAAATTGGGGTAAAAAAAGTTTCTTTTTAGTAAATTAAGCCTGAACACTAAGGGAATTCAGGGACTTTTCTGTTTACCCCAGCATTAATATTAAAATAAAAGAGTGGAGTAGCAGTACTATATGGAGAATTGAGCTCGATCAATGGGAGCATATTGCCCTTTTAAATTTACCTTTATTAATTTGAGTACAGCGTATGCCATATAGTAAATGATTAGTAAATTATCAGTTTCCTTACTTGCAAACTCTTAACTTTTAGTATGTATGAACTAAGAACTACTGGGATTTTCAAATCTTATACAATATTGAAAACAAACTATTATAAAGTGTTTTTTTTTTGTTTTTCTTTTTTTAATAGCCTATAATAAATATATAACACAGTACAAATAGCACTGGACTTTGAAGTCAGAGAATTTAGGTTCATTGGCTCCATCTGAAGTTTGGACAGATCATGTAATTTCTCAAAAATGCACATTTCCTCATCTAAAGCAATTATTTAAACCTGATTGTTCTCTGTTATTCATTTCCCCTTCTATAGTTGTAACTAAATAGAATTAAGTAAAAACTCACAACACCAAATATTAGGAATCTCAATGAGACACCCATAATTTTAATAATTACATAAAAAACCAATTAATGCAACATTTTTTTGTCTATTTATGAGACATATATATTTTTACATTTTTCTGGGAAGTGCACACCCAAAGAGGTGTTTTGAGTATTACAGGAAACAGATATTCCCAAACACCATCAAGGTCACAAGAATCTTGAAGTTAGAAGAAAGAATCAAATATATCATCAATATTCCTTGGACTTGCTAACTCTAATTGTATTCATTGGTTTCTTGATCACACTGCAATTATTCAGTATTGCTTGTTTTTCCCCTAAGGGAAATAATTCTTCAACAGCTGCATACAGAAAGAGATCTTATTTCTCATTGATCCTGGTTACTTTGATTTAACATCCTCAGTGCCGATGAAGTTACATAAAAGAAATGGAAATAATGTGATGTAATTAAGGCACAGATAAGTCATTCCTTATTTACTAGTACTGAAATAATTATTAGTTGCAATTCCTATGAGGTTTTGGTCATTCATCTGTTTTGTGTTATGTATAAACATGGATTTATCTTATGAATTTATCACAAATATGTGTCATATATAGTCACACATATTTCTCTTTAATAAATCAGATTGTATTATTTTAAGAAGAAAAGGTACCTGCTTGCATATATACTCAAAGATACTGCCATGGGTATTTCAATACAAGAAAAATACCCAAATTTGTAACCATGATATTAAATTGCACTTCATTACATTTCAGGTGACAATATTTAAATTTGAAGATTTTAAAGTGATTGATCACTACCACATTAGCTTCTGTAAGTTTTCTCAAAGGCCAAATATAATGAAGCTCAGAAATTGAGCAGAGACAGGATTGTGGAGTCTTTACCATTTTCAACAAACAAACAAAAATGTCTTCTATGAGATTTTTGAATACTGCTAAGTGTCTTTTCTCATGGGTGTTTTTAATTAACTGATAAGTTTCAAAACTGTGAAAGAGAAAATGACTTGATAAAGCAAAATTTAGTCATGCCTTTCTATTAATGCTAATAACTGCTACTTCCCCCACACAAACACACTGCTAATACTGATTAATTTAAACTTTCTAAACATGCTTTTTAGAAGAAAGCATAGAAAAGTTGAGTTTTCAGCTAGTCTGAATCAGAAAGTCCTGGATTCAAGTCTGACCTCAGCTACATATTTATTATGTGGTGCTTAGAAAGTAATTTAATCTCTGAGTGACTCTGTTATCTCCCCATTATTCAAGTTACCAAAAAACCACTAATCACATCTGTAGAGTTAAGTTCCTCTCTGGGAAATATTTACATCAATAAAATCACACTTTTAGTCTTCTTTCAAAGTGACTGAATTATAATGGTATCAGATAATATCACACTTAGATTAGAATATGAATATGGCAGAAACTAAGCATAAACCAACATCTTACCACAAAAATGGTACATAATTCACACATAAAGAGTGATTCCATGAATAAATTAGGAGAACACGGGACAGTTTATTTATCAGAACTATGGCTAAGGAAAGACTTAGGACCAAAGAAAATAACAAGTATCTCTGAAAAGGCCTCATTGCTCAAATATGTAAAGAAATAAGTCAAATTTATAAAGATATGTTAGTCCCCAAATAATAAATAATTAAAAGATATGAACAGATTTTTCCCCAATATTATTTTTTTCCCAAATACATGTAAAGATAGTTATTAACAATCACTTTTTGTAAGAATCTGAGTTCCAATTCCCCCCCCCTTCTTTCCTTAGTTGCCCCTGCTAACCCCAAGAAAGAAAACAATCTTATATAGGTTACACACATAGAATCATTTAAAAACCTTTCCATATTTGTCATGTTGCACAAGTAAAATCAGACCAAAAGGGGAAAAGGCCCCTAAAAAGTTGAAAATATTATGCTTTAATCCACCTTCAGTCAAATTATTTCTCTCTCTTTCTGGATGCAGATGACATTTTCCATTCCTAGTCTATTGAAATTACCTTGAAACACTTCATTGTTTAAAAGACACAAATTGGAACAATACTCTTACTGGGGATCAGTATGTATGTATGTATGTATGTGCATATATATATGCACACACACAAATACATATACACGTATATGTTTTTTTTTTTTTTCTTTAAATAACTTTTTATTGACAGAACCCATGCCAGGGTAATTTTTTGCAGCATTATCCCTTGCACTCATTTCTGTTCTGACTTTTCCCCTCCTTCTTTCACCCCCTCCCCCAGATGGCAAGCAGTCCTTTACATGTTGAATAGGTTACAGTATATCCTAGATACAATATATGTGTGCAGAACCAAATAGGTTTCTTGTTGCACAAGGAGAATTGGATTCAGAAGGTATAAATAACCCAGAAAGAAAAACAAAAATGCAAGCAGTTTATATTCATTTCCCAGTGTTCTTTCTTTGGGTGTAGCTGCTTCTGTCCATCTTTGATCAATTGAAACTGAATTACCTCTCTTTATCCAAGAGATCCACTTCCATCAGAATACATCCTCAAACAGTATCGTTGTTGAGGTATATAATGATCTCCTGGTTCTGCTCATTTCACTTAGCATCAGTTCATGTCTCACCAGTCCTTTCTGTATTCATCCTGCTAATCATTCCTTACAGAACAATAATATTTCATAAAGTTCATATACCACAATTTACTCAATCATTCTCCAATTTATGGGCATCCATTCATTTTCCAGCTTCTAGCCACAACAAACAGGGCTGCCACAAACCTTTTGGCACATACAGGTCCCTTTCCCTTCTTTAGTATCTCTTTGGTGTATAAGCTCAGTAGAAACACTGCTGGATCAAAGGGTATGCACAGTTTGATAACTTTTTGAGCATAGTTCCAAATTGCTCTTCAGAATGGCTAGATGTGTTCACAATTCCACCAACAATGTATCAGTGTACTTGTTTTCCCACATCCCCTCCAACATTCTGCATTATCTTTACCTGTCACTCTAGCCAAACTGACAGATGTGTAGTGCTATCTCAGAGTTGTCTTAATTTGCATTTCTCTGAATAGTAATGATTTGGAGCATATTTTCATTTGTCTATAAATAGTTTCAATTTCTTCATCTGAGAATTGTCTGTTCATATCCTTTGACCATGTATCAATTGGAGAATGGTTTGATTTCTTATAAATTAGAGTCAATTCTCTATATATTTGGAAATGAGACCTTTATCAGAACCTTTGACTGTAAAAATGTTTTCCCAGTTTATTATTTCCCTTCTAATCTTGTCTGCATTTGTTTTGTTTATACAAAAACTTTTCAATTTGATATAATCAAAATTTTCTATTTTGTGGTCAATAGTGGTCATAAATTCCTCCCTCTTCCACAGGTCTGAGAGGTAAACTATCCTATGCTCTTCCAATTTATTTATAATCTCATTCTTTATGCCTAGGTCATGAACCCATTTTGACCTTACTTGGTATACGGTGTTAAGTGTGGGTCAATGCCTAGTTTCTGCCATGCTAATTTCCAATTTTCCCAGCAATTTTTGTCAAATAACGCATTCTTATCCCAGAAACTGGGGTCTTTGGGTTTGTCAAACACTATATTATTAAAGTTATTGGCTGTTTTGTCCTTTGAACCTAATCTATTCCATTGATCAACTAGTCTATTTCTTAGCCAATACCAGATGGTTTTAGTAACTGCTGCTTTATAACATAATTTTAGATCTGGTACAGCTAGGCCACCTTCATTTGATTTTTTTTTCATTAATTCCCTTGAAATTCTTGACTTTTTGTTTTTCTATATGAACTTTGTTGTTATTTTTTCTAGGTCATCAAAGTAGTTTTTTGGGAGTCTGATTGGTATAGCACTAAATAAATAGATTAGTTTAGGTAGTATTGTCATCTTTATTATATTTGCTTGCCCTATCCAAGAGCATTTAATATTTTTCCAGTTGGTTAGATCAGACTTAATTTGTGTGGAAAGTGTTTTGTAGTTTTGCTCATAAAGTTTCTGATTTTCCCTTGGCAGATAGATTCCTAAATATTTTATACAATCAGTAGTTACTTTAAATGGAATTTCTTTTTGTAACTCTAACTGTTGGGTTTTGTTAGTGATATATAAGAATGCTGATGACTTATGTGGGTTTATTTTGTATCCTGCAACTTTGCTGAATGTGTGGATTGTTTCTAATAACTTTTTAGTAGAGTCTCTGGGGTTCTCTAAGTGTACCATATATCATCAGCAAAGAGTGATAGTGTGGTTTCCTCATTGCCTATTCTTATTACTTTAATCTCTTTCTCAACTCTTATTGCCAAAGCCAGCATTTCTAATACAATATTAAATAGTAACGGTGATAGTGGGCAACCTTGTTTCACTCCTGATCTTACTGGGAATGGTTGCAGTTTGTCCGTGTTACATATGATGCTTACTGCTGGTTTTGAATAGATGCTATTGATTATTTTAAGGAAAAGTCCATTTATTCCTATACTCTCAAGAGTTTTTAATAGGAATGGATGTTGGATTTTATCAAATGCTTTTTCTGCATCTATTGAGATGATCATATGGTTTTTGTTAATTTGATTATTAATATGGCCAATTATACTGATAGTTTTCCTAATATTGAACTAGCCCTGCATTCCTGGTATAAATCCTACTTGATCGTGGTGTGTTATCCTGGGGATGATTTTCAGTAGTCTTTTTGCTAATATCTTATTTAAGATTTTAGCATCAATAATCATTAGGGAGATTGGTCTATAATTTTCTTTCTCTGTTTTCAAACTACCTGGTTTAGGTATCAGTACCATGTCTGTGTCATAAAAGGAGTTTGATAGGACTCCTTCATTCCCTATTTTTTCAAATAGTTTATAAAGCATTGGGGCTAATTGTTCTTTGAATGTTTGGTAGAATTCGCATGTAAATCCATCTGGTTCCGGGGATTTTTTTTTAGGGAGTTGAGTAATAGCTTGTTCTATTTCTTTTTCTGGAATGGGACTATTTAAGCAATTTACTTCCTCTTCTGATAATCTGAGAAGCCTGTATTTTTGGAGGTAGTCATCCATTTCGCTTAGGTTATCAAATTTATTGGCATAAAGCTGGGCAAAGTAACTCCTCATTATTTCTTTAATTTCCTCTTCATCTGTAGAAAGTTCTCTCTTTTCATTTTTAAGACTACTAATTTGATTTCTCTGTCTCCTTTTTCTGATCAGATTTACCAAAGGTTTATCAATTTTTTTTTCATAAAACCAACTCTTCGTTTTATTTATTAGCTCAATAGTTTTTTTTTTTTTTACTTTCTACATTATTAATTTCTCCTTTTAATTTTAGAATTTCAAGTTTAGTAATTGATTGGGGGTTTTTAATTTGGTCTTTTTCTAACTTTTTAAGTTGTAGGCCCAATTCATTGATCTTCTCTTGCTCTACTTTATTCAAGTAAGCCTCTAAGGATATAAAATTTCCCCTTATTACCGCTTTGGCTGCATCCCATAAATTTTGGTATGATATCTCACCATTGTCATTATCTTGAGTGAAATTATTAATTGTGTCTATAATTTGCTGTTTCATCCAATCATTCTTTAAGATGAGATTATTTAGTTTCCAATTACTTTTTGGTCTATTTACACCTAACTTTTTTGTTGAATGTAGTTTTTATTGCATTGTGATTTGAAAAGAAAGCATTTACTATTTCTGCCTTCCTGCATTTAATTTTGAGGTCTTTATGTCCTAATATATGGTCAATTTTTTGTGTAGGTTCCATGAACTGCTGAGAAGAAAGTATACTCCTTTCTGTCACCATTCAGTTTTCTCCACAGATCTATCATACCTAATTTTTCTAATATTCTATTTACCTCTTTAATTTCTTTCTTATTTGTTTTGTGATTTGATTTATCTAAATCTGACAATGCAAGATTGAGATCTCCCACTATTATAGTTTTGCTGTCTATTTCTTCTCACAACTCTCTTAGCTTCTCTTTAAGGAAGTTAGATGCTATACCACTTGGTCCATATATGTTTAATACTGATATTGCTTCATTATCCATGCTACCCTTTAGCAAGATATAGTTTCCTTCCTTATCTCTTTTAATTAGATCAATCTTTGCTTTTGCTTGATCTGAGATAAGGATGGCTACCCCTGCTTTTTTGACTTCACCTGAAGCATAATAGATTCTGCTCCAGCCTTTTACTTTTACTCTGTATGTATCTCCCTGTTTTAAATGTGTTTCCTGTAAAGAACAGATTGTAGGGTTCTGACTTTTGATCCAGTCTGCTATCCACCTCCTCTTTATGGAAGAGTTCATCCCATTCACATTTACAGTTAAAATAACCAATTCTGTATTTTCTGCCATCCTAATATACCCAGATTATACTTTTCTTTTTCTTGCCCTCCTTCCCTTCTTCCCTAGTATTAAACTTATTGGTCCCACTAATGTCGCACAGCTCTCCCTCTTTAGTATCCCTCTCTCCTCCCTTTGAATCCCTTCCCCTTTCTTGTACCCTTCCCTTATTACTCTTTTTCCTTCTCCCTTTTCCTCTCCCACTTTTTAATGAAGTGAGAGAAGAATCTCTATAAAACAAATATGTCAATTATTTCCTCTTTGAGCCAACTCTGATGACAGTAGGATTCATACAATGTTCCTCCCCCTAAGTTCCCTCATATATAATAGCTTTCCTTTGCCTCATTGTTGCATGTAGTTTCCCTCTTTTTATCTCCCCTCTTCCCTTTTTCTGACACTATCACCTTTCCATTTCTACTTCCCTTTTTTATGTTTTATTGGTAAAATCAAATTATACATATGGTTTTTATGTATGTCCACAACAGAAAT
This sequence comes from Antechinus flavipes, assembly GCF_016432865.1. Lineage (NCBI taxonomy): Eukaryota > Metazoa > Chordata > Mammalia > Dasyuromorphia > Dasyuridae > Antechinus > Antechinus flavipes. The sequence continues at coordinate 220,946,098 of NC_067401.1, forward strand.
ACAGTTCTCAAAAGTTCCTTTTACCTTTTTCTACTTCTCTTGAGTCCTGTTGTTGGAGATCAAATTTTTTTGTTTAAGTCTGGTTTTTTCCTTAGAAACAGATGGAATTCCTCTATTTCATTAAATGTCCATCTTCTTCCATGGGAAAAAAAAATAATTAGCTTAGCTGGGTAGTTTATTTTTGGCTGCATTCCAAGCTCTTTTGCCTTTCGGAAAATGTGATTCCAGGCCCTTTGATCTTTTAATGTTGACGCAGCCAGATCTTATGTGACCCTTATTGTGGCATCTCGGTATTTGAACTGTTTTTTTCCTGGCTGCTTGTAAAATTTTTTCTTTAGTCTGAAAATTCTTAAGTTTGGCCACAATATTCCTTGGAGTCTTTATTTTAGGTTCTTTTTCAGAAGGTATTCGATGAATTCTTTCAATGCCTATTTTCCCTTCCGGTTCTATTACTTCTGGGCAGTTCGTTTTGATGATTTCCTGTAAAATAGTATCTAGGCTCTTTTTTTCATCATAGTTTTCAGGTAGTCCAATGATTCTCAGGTTATCTCTCCTAGATCTGTTTTCCAGGTCTGTTGTTTTTCCAAGTAAATATTTGACATTTTTTTCCAATCTTTCATTTTTTTTGGTTTTGCTTGACTGATTCTTCATGTTTCAATGAATCAATCATTTCTATTTGTTCAGTTCTGATTTTTAGTGAGTTATTTTCTTCATTAGCTTTTTATACTTCTTTTTGTATATGTCCAATTGAGTTGTTTTGCTCTATGGAATTTTTTTCCATTTCACTATTTTTTTTTCTTTCTTTCTTTCTTTTTTTTTTTTAGTGAGTTATTTTCTTTTTCCAGTTCGCAAATTCTGTTTCCCTGCACTTCTTGGGATTTTTTTTATCTTTTCCAATTCACATTTTAGGAAGTTGTTGCTCTCTTGCATAGCTTTTCTTTCCTTTCCCCATTTTTCTTCTAGTTCTCTTTTAAGGTTTTGAATAGTCTCTTCTAGGAGAGCCTTTTGTATTGGAGACCAACAATTGTCTGGAGACTGTCTGCTATTAGTCTCTTCAGAGTTGAAAAGCTGTTCTCTTTCTGTATAGAAACTATCAATCATTCTATTGATTTTTTTACTCACTTTGTTAAAGCCTGTAAGGTCTGCCTTCAGAGCCAGCCAGCTACAAAAAACAGCGAGGTACTGAAGTGCTCTGGGAAAGAGTTCCCCACCCAGGAGTAACTCAGGCCTGCAGGGCTGAGCTGTAAAAGTGCCCTGCAAAGAATCCCAGCTGTGTGAGATAACAACTGCCCTGTCGCTAGATGCTGAGCAGTGAGAGTTTCACTTCCCCAAGCCAAAGCCTACCCTGGGGCTGGGGGTGAGCAGTTGAGAATGGATTTGCAGGGATGGTAGTGTCTGCCAGGGAAGCACAGTCTGCTGGGGAAGTTCTACTGCTCCAGCTCGAGACCCCCACTGTGCCGATCAGAGGCTGCCCAGGCAGTGCCCCCCTGCTGTCTTGATTTATAACTGCCCCTGCAAAAGCTCTGAACTGCAGGATGTGGCTGTACGGCTACGTTACAATCTGCCTAAGTCACTTCCGGGTTTGAGTGGTTACAGTCAGATCTCATTAGGTTCTGGCATTTTTTAGAGTTCCCTCTGTTTTAGGCTTTAATTTCTCTGCCAGTTTACTGCTTTGTAATCAAGGCAGAGCAGTTAGCCTGTAGCAGAGTTGTCTCTATAACTTCTCTAGCCACAGAGATCACTCCCGCCCCTGGTCTGCTCAGGACACTAGTCTCTCGCTGCCTGTACTAGTCTGTTCCTGGCCCCTCAGGACAAACTTTTCCTGGCGATCTTCCAGATTGACTTTGGCTGGTAAGTTGTAGTGCTTCTAATCTTCATGAATTTAAGCAGTGAAGAGTTATTTTTGAGGCTGGATTAAATAGTTGGTTATGAGGAGAATGAGAGGAGCTTAGAGAGTCGTGTGTGCCTTCTCCACCATCTTGGCTCCACCCCCGGAAGTCCCCCACATATATGTTTAGAAGGGTATAGATGTCTTCTAAATTTAGAAAGACACATGAGAGTAAGGATATGGGAAGGGAAAAATAGTGTAAAGGGGACAAAAAGGTTCTTAACTCAGAAGCTAGAGTTTGTGTAATATATGTGTTACTTATTCCATGATCCAACATTCTATTTTGATTAGTACTGATGAAGTTTAAAGTGGCCAAGATTCCTGGTGGTCTAGAAGTTAGTGGTAATAAAAGAGTTATTAAGAATCCCCTTTAAATCGTCCACAGGTTTTAGGAGTGAAATAATTCTCTCATTGCTGAATTTTAGTTGCAAAATGAAAGTTTATTGTTAGATAGAAATCAGTTTACCAAGAGACTGACTTCTATAGTGGCAGATCTATGGGAAATGAAGTTTTGCATTGAGAATGCAGTTGTCATTGGACAGAAAGTTCTGGCAGTAAAGAGGGCTACCAAGGTCCATTTGCAAAGACTTTAGTTTATGGAAGCTTACTATGTTGGATGTCTTGATGGGGGTTGGGAAGCCTGAGCAGATCAGAATCAGTGGAAGAGGGAGAACCCAAGCAAGTCAGAATGGGAGCTGGTACAAGCCCAGATCTCCTATTGGAATTTAAAGGGATGCTTTTTGACCAGTATTTGTAATTGAATCAACGGCTCTGGCATCTAGGAAAGACAACTTGTCTGGGGAGGTTATGCCTCAGCCAGGAGGGGCTGGGAATCTGAAAGGAATCACAGATCAATAGGAAATACAGTTTCTTAAAGGGAATATGACCCAATTCAGTACCAAATGATGCTGATTACTGTTGCTTTATAATAGAATTTGAGGTCTGCTACTACTAGGCCACTGTCCTTTATATTTTTTTCCCATTAATTCCCTAAATATTCTTGACTTTTTATTCTTCCAGATGAACTTTGTTATTATTTATTCTATTGCTACAAAATAATTTTTTTGGCAAATTGATTGATATGGCACTAAACAAGTAGACCAATTTGGGTAGAATTATAATTTTTATTATATTATTTCAGCTTACCCATGAGTAATGGATTTAGATTATTTACCCAAACAATGAGCAATTGTTTAGATCTGACTTTTTTTTTAATTTTAATAGCTTTTTATTTACAAGTTATAGGCATGGGTAATTTTACAGCATTGACAATCGCCAATCCTTTTGTTCCAATTTTTCCCCTCCTTCCCCCCACCCCCTCCCCTAGATGGCAGGATGACCAATACATGTTAAATATATTAAAGTATAAATTAAATACAAAATAAGTATACACGTCCAAACTGTTATTTTGCTGTACAAAAAGAATCGGCCTCTGAAATACTATACAATTTGCCTGTGAAGGAAATCAAAAATGTAGGCAGGCAAAAATATAGGGATTGGGAATTCAATGTAATGGTTCTTAGTCATCTCCCAGAGTTTTTTCACTGGGTGTAGTTGATTCAGTTTATTACTGCTTCATTAGAACTGATTTGGTTCATCTCATTGCTGAAGATGGCCAGGTCCATCAGAATTGATCATCACATAGTATTGTTGTTGAAGTATATAATGATCTCCTGATTCTGCTCATTTCACTCAGTGTAAGTTCATGTAAGTCTCTCCAGACTTTTCTGAAATCATCCTATTGGTCATTTCTTACCAAACAATAATATTCCATAATATTTATATACCACAATTTATTCAGACATTCTCCAATTGATGGGCATCTACTCAGTTTCCAGTTCCTGGCCACTGCAAAGAGGACTGCCACAAACATTCTTGCACATACAGGTCCCTTTCCCTTCTTTAAGATGGAATATAAGCCCAGTAGTAACACTGGTTGGTCAAAGGGTATGCACAGTTGCATAACTTTTTGAGCATAGTTCCAAATTGTCCTCCAGAATGGCTGGATATATTCACAATTTCACCAACAATGTATTAGTGTTCCTGTTTTCCCACATCCCCTCCAACATTCCACATTTAGATCTGACTTTATTTTTGTGAAAAGCATTTTTAATTATATTCATATAGTTCCTGGGTTTGTCTTGGCAAGTAAATACCCAGATTTTTATTTTGTTTATAACTATTTTAAATGGAATTTCTCTAATTCTTGCTGCTGTACTTTGTTAGAAAATGTAGAAATGCTCATGATTTCTGTAGGTTTATGTTATATCCTGCAAATTTGCTAAAACAGGTAGGTTTTTGGATGAATCTCAAGGATTCTTTTATTATACTATCATATCATCTGCAAAGAGTAGAAGTTTTATCTCCTCATTGCCTATTCTAATTCTTTAATTTCTTTTCCTTTTCTTATTGCTAAAATCACAATTTCTGGTACAATATCAAATAATAGTGGTGATAATTGGCATCCTTGTTGCACCTCTAATTTTATTAGGAATGCTTCTGACTTATCCATATTACATATAATGCTTATTGATGATTTTAGATAGTTGCTGCTTATTATTTAAAAGAAAACATTTACTCTTATGCTCTCTAGTTTTTTTTTTTTTAATTAGGAATTGATTAAAGAGGTAGTTTTCAAAGAAATCAAAACTATCTATACTCACATAAAAAAAAACTTCTAAAACATTATTGATTAGAGAAATAACAATTAAAAGAACTCTGGGGTAGCAATTCACATCCATTAGTTTGGCTAGTGTATCACAGAAGCAAAATAATTTTGGGGAAAATCTGGGCAAACTGAAACACCAAAGTCTTGGTGGTGAACTTGGTAATTGACACAACCATATTGGAGAATGATTTGGAACTGTTCTCAAAGGGCTATAAAATTATGCACTATTTGATCCAGAAATAGCATTGCTAAATATCTGTCCAATGGAATAAAGACATTCATGTGGGAGACCTATCTGTATAAAATTATTTATAGTAATTCTTTAATGGCAAAGAATAAGAAATAGTGGGAATGGCCATCAACTGGGGAATGGATAAACAAGCTGTAATAAATGATTGTGAAATATTATTGTGCAGAGTGAGTTAAAAAAAACCTAGAAAAACTTACATGAACTGATGCAAATAAAGTCAACAGAATGAGGAGGATGCTGTATATTAGTAATAATGATCTTATACAATGGAGAATTATGAATAAATTAGCTATTCTCAGCAATCCATTATTCTAAAACAATAACAAAGAACTGATGATGAATTTAACTGGTTACCTTCATAGAACTAATACTATCTGAATACAAACTGAATTATTTCCCTCTTTATTTTGTCCCTTCCTTCCATTCTTCCTTCCTTACTTCTTTCCTTCCTCCTTCCCTCTTTCCCTTTCTTCTTCCCTTCCTTCCTTTCTTCCTTCTCCCCTTCCTTCCTACCCTTCTTCTCTTCTTCCTTCCTTCCTTCCTTTTCTCCCTTCCTTGCTTGCTTCCTTCCTTCCTTCTTCTATTCTTGTCAAGAAGAATGAAAGGAAGGGAGAGATGGGAGAAGGGATAGAATATGGAACTCAAAACTTTTTTTAAAAGTTTGAAAATTCCTTTTAATGTGTAATAAGGGAAAAACAAAACATATTTAAGATAAAAAGATTGTAATGTGAAGAATTTTGTGCTGTTGTTAAGTGGTGAAGGAAAACACATATGTGTCATGGTTTTAAAAGTATCATGAAAAAGTAATTATTATTGTTGAAACATGTTGACAAAAAAGGGGGAATGGAACAGAAAAGAGAAAAGAAAGTTGCTTGAAATGGAGGTAGTTAAAAAGCAATTGGAGAATGCAAAGGAACAACAGAAATAATGACAATAATAAATATTTAAGATTTAGTTAGAATTTTAAGGTTTGTAAAATATTTTACATATTTTATTTTATTTTCAAAAGAATTTTGTGAGGTAGATGTTATTATTATTTCTATTGTATAGATAAAGAAAATGCAGCTGAATGGTAAAATACCTGAAGCAAGATTTAAATTCATCTTGATTTTAAGTCTAGCACTTTGTCCACTATATCACTTGCTTGCACCCAATAATAACATTTTTATATCTTATAAATACCTGAGAACTGTTAGTATAATATATTGAAGTATGTTTTGAAGATCATAGAGTAGGCTTGATTTTTCATCCTTATTCTTCTGTTAAGTTGTATTATGTTTCTAAGTTCTTTAGATTCCCTGTATACATCCCAGTACTGTACATTAATGAAATTTAAATTAAATTATATATTTAAAAAGCCATATAAGGAGAAGATAATAAGCATTTGTTAAATGCCTACTATGTGCCAGACATTATGCTAAATGCTTTATAAATATTTTCTCATTTTGTCTTTAAAACAATCCTGTATAATTAGTCTGGTGTTATTTTTATTCTCATTTATAGTTGAAGAGACTGAGGCAGATAGAAGTTAAATAACTTGCCAATGTCTGAGACTGATTTGAACCCAACTCTTTTTGACTCCAGGTCTAGTCATTTATCTACTGTACCACCTAGCTGCCTGAGATGCAATAGAAAAGATGCAACAGGTAAAGGAGAGAAAGTTTAAAAATTTCAATATCCCAGAGAAAAGGACATGAAGGACTCCAATTTAGATGATTGGGCTGAATTGCTTTTTCAAATAGATACTGCACTGTAAGCTAAAATGACTCACTGGATACATTTGAAAAGATTACATTACAGAAAGCTATAAAGAGACAAAAAGCTCTCTAACCAAGGCAAATGACTGACCTGCATAGCCAGAAATTAAGACATATCTTATAGAGCCCAATAGGAGTTAATAGTTGGAGGCTGAAAAATAGAAGTGATAGCCTAAATCATGGATAATCCTTTAGAGCATGGATAAAGGCAGCTAGCACTGGACAAGTAGAATGCTTTTCTCCCTTCTTCTGACTTGTAGAAATGAGGAAATAACTTTGTACTCAGGGTTAAGATAATGCCGACTAACCTTTTTCACTCCACAAAGCCAATTCCTAATTCCAAGGTATTTTCTAGAAAATTTTCAGTGTTTCCTATATCACCAATGTGAATATGAAAGTAGTTACCAAATTACCTGTTCATTAAAGAGGTAGTAAATAGTATTCTCTAATCCTCTGACTCTCTTTGTGAGTGACTAGAGAGAGAAACTGGACCTCATTAAAGTTTTTTGTTGTTGCTGTTGCTACAAGGTATATGTGTGCTGATTATGCTCTCTAGCAATAAAGTTCAGAGTTTGGCTCTTTGGAGACCCAGATTATAATTCATGTCTCTAACTAATTCTTGATTGCTCTCCCTATCATAGTTATTCTAAGTCAGAGTAATTTAGAAGAATTGAAATTCTTTCTGAATAAATTATTGTGTAAATTATTGTAGGATTATATATTGTGCAATCCTTTTCCTGCCTCCTCTCCCTCATAAAGTATATATCAATCAATTAATAAACATTGATTAATTTTCTGATATATGTCAGAAATTAGGCTAAATACTGAGGATATTAAAAGAGGCAAACGATAGTCCCTGTCTCAAGGTACTTTCAATCCAGTTGCAAAGACAATATATAAAAAACATATATAGAAAGCAAGATGTGTACAGGATCAATAAGAAACAATTTAAGAGGGAAAGAGAGTTTAGCAGTTGGAGAAGAATTCTCCTAAAAAGTAGATTCTGAGTGGGATTTACTGTAAGCCAGAGAGATCAGTATATATGTAAATTTTTTTTTCTTTGTGTTAATCTTTGCAGGCATTCACAAATACCACTCATACCAGAGGTGTCTACATATGATTTGCCATTTTTAGCAAGTCCTATAACCCTACATATTCTCAATATCTGCCTAGATTTTGTTGATATATTAAGGCTACATTGTGTCTATTTGTTACAATTTGAGTCTATATATTAATATCATGATTATATTAGAAATAATAACTTGAAAAACTAGCTATAGTAATCTGACAATCTATTAGTAATCTGGGAAATTCTCCTATAATGCTTTGAATCATCAAATCTGGATCTAGGTACTTCTTATCTCTATGGTCTATAGGGTAATTTCCATTTAATTTAAATGCCTAAGTTATTACATTTTTGTACAGGTAAAGGTACTCCATTTTATTAGTGGTTCAGGGACATCTTAAATTAACACAATATTCTTATTCTCACCAATGCTCAGCAACTGATTTTAAAAATCCTTTAGATTATGAACTTAACAAACACAAACATTCAATAAAAAGGAAGTTGATCTGTCAAAAAACATTTAAAAAGTACATATTAAATTGAATATGGTCATAGCAAAATTGTTTTGCTTAGGATCATATCTTTAGTTCTGAAAGGTACTGAAGATGTGAATGAATCCTATTCCCTTCTTTGATTGATGAGAAAATTGAGACCAGAGATATTAAGTGGCTTGTCCCTAGTCACACAGTTAGTAGGTGAGATTTGAACCCAAGTCCTCCTGAATTCATGTCCATCTCTATGTTTCCTCATTTGACCTTCCTTTTTCACTTGCTTCTACAAAGTCCCTAGTAAAACTCCCCATTCTAAAAGAAGTTTCTATGAAATCCCTCTTAACTATCGCTTCTTATGCAAATTTAAACAACTCTGAGATACCACTACACACCTCTCAGATTAGCTAAAATGACAGGAAAAAAAAAGGATGAACGTTGGAAGGGATGTGGGAAAACTGGGGCACTAATACATTGTTGGTGGAACTGTGGATCCAGCCACTCTGGAGAGCAATTTGGAACTATGTTCAAAAAGTGATCAAACTGCATACCCTTTAATCCAGCAATGTTTCTATTGGACTTGTATCCCAAAGAGATCTTAAAGGAGGGAAAGGGGTACACATGTGCAAAAATGTTTGTGACAGCCCTTTTTGTAGTTGCAAGAAACTGGAAACTGAATGGAAACAATGCCATCAATGGCAGAATGGCTGAATAAATTATGGTATATGAATGCTATGGGATATTATTTTTCCTTAAGAAATGACCAATAGGATGATTTCAGAGAGGCCTGGAGAGACTTACATGAATTGCTAAGTGAAATGAGCAGAATGAGGAGATCATTACACATGGCAACAACAAGACTATACAATTATCAATTCTGATGGACATAGTTCTCTTCAACAATAAGATGATTCAAATCAGTTCCAATTGTTCAGTGATGAAGAGACCCATATTTACTCAGAGAAAGGACTGTGGGAACTGACTGTGGATCACAATATAGCATTTTCACTCTTTCTATTGATGTTTGCTTGCATTTTGTTTTCTTTTTCAGGTTTTTTCACCTTCTTGACCTGATTTTTTTTGTGCAGCAAGATAACTATAAATATGTATACATACATCAAATTTAACATCTATTTTAACATAGTTAACATGCATTGGATTACCTACCCTCTAGAGGAGAGGGTGTGGGGAAGGAGGGGGAAATTTGGAACAGAAAGTTTTACAAAGGTCATATTGAAAAATTACCCATACATATGTTTTGTAAACAAAAAGCTTTAATAAAATTAAAAAAATAAAACAACTGTAATATATTTAAATCCCATACAATTCAATTTTACATGTGTAATAATGATGATGAAAATAAAAAAAACAAAAAATAATAGCTAATTTAACTGTATAATAATTATAAAAACAGTAATAATGACTAAAATTTACCTAACATTTAATATTTACCAGGCATGAAGCAAGTTTTACTTTATTTTATTTTCACAACAACCCTAAAAGTGAAATTATTATCTCTATTTTATAATGAAGGAAATTGAGGCAGAGGGTAAGTGTCTTGTGCAGGATCATACAGTTATTGTCTGTATACAATACCATAATCAATGCAATTTTCTAAAGTTCTTTCCAATTATCAAGAGTTTAACAACAACAACTTTACTTCTAACTATTTACTTTTTGAATGCAAGGTCAAAATGTATCTATGAACTATGACTAGAATTATTGGCAATTTAACAATGTGATAAATTGAAAGGTGAATAATGGATTTGATAACAACTGGTCCTTTTTGCTGGAGTAGAGAGAAAGGGATATAGGACTAGCAAATGCAGAGTCAACTGAAAAGTAAAGTGAAATTTTCTAAGCTTGTGTCTTTTTTTTTTTGACTAAACACTAGATAAAATTACAAAGCAGCAAGAAATCTGCTTTTTGACTTTATATTTCTCTATTTAAAACCTAACTTAGTCCTCAGAAAAATTACATCAGTATTAGAACTAGCTTTGTAGTGAAAGCACTTCTGAGAAATGAGAGTTATTTATTTGTTTGAATGAAGTATAAACAACAAATCCTTAGAAATGGTGGTTAAAACAAGCAATAAATGATCAGCATTCAGACTCTGTTGGAGAATTGAATGCTCATCAAAGAAAATATTTTTTAGCTATATTAATTATCTAGCACAACTTTCAAAATCCACATCTTTCTCTCTACATCTCTAATCTCTTATCTCCTTTCTTTGTCTCACATTACTTTCTAATAAGGCAGTAAAAGGCAGAATTGTTCTCTCTCTGGGGTCAATCCAAGGTATACGAAATGAATGCTTCAAATCATGCCCCAAAACAATATGTTTAGATTCTGACATGGGCATTTTCATGAATGCAGCTGTGGGTCTTTAAATGGCTAAAAAGAAAATATATCTTTTTGGCTAAAGTTGTACTTTACTGATTACCTGGATCCCAGTTAAGAAAGTTGCCTCAAAGCATATGATGACTAGAGTGAAATGGCAATGGAATTAAGAATACCAATGCCTCTGGAAAATGACATTTCGTGGAGACAATAACAGGTGACCTGATACTCTTTATTATCTTATACATGATGATGTGTGCAGATTGTTGTGGAACACAATGGTATTAGCCAATCTCTCTGCAAAATAACCTCAATATGAGTTGAATGATTGAATGAATGTACATGGTACCTGGCTATTCTTTTATGAAATCAGTGATTGCAATAGAACAATTATTTATCCAACATGTTTCTTAAAGGAAGCTTAAAGCATTCCCAAATAGTATCAATTTCAAACTACATTCATTCTTTGCAAGTAGTTAAGATGCACCAAATTTTTGTATCATTTAAGCCTCTAACATCAGAGAGATTAAATGGCTTTCCCTAGATTATTTATCAAGTGATAAAAATCAAGACTGTGTAGGATTACATATTTATCAAAGAGAAATAAAGCTTGATATTTGGTCTATTAGATGCCAAGAATACTAATAATTTGAAAATATCCCAATCAGTTTTTTTGTTTGTTTTCAATGTTTATCTCATTTATTTATTCATATAGTTTCAGTAAGTAAGAAAAAAGACAGATCTGAATTTGCAATAATTAGGCAAAAGTAGGCATAGTCATGAACAATGAATTGGAACTACAAAAGCAGAAACTTTGTCTCAGTATTAGGGGGAAAAAACTTCCTGATAATGTTAAGACATTTTACAAAAATGAAATGGCTAGTTGAGATTTGTCCTCATGAAGTATTCTCTTAAGCTAGATTATCATTTATGGAGTATATTATAATAGAAATTACTTTGGGGAATTGTTGGGCTCAAGAGTGCTGATATCTTTTCCAACATTCAGATATTCTGTGCTTGTGTTCTTAAATCTTATTTTAAAAAAAAGACACAAAAAGCACAAAACAAAAACAGAGCAATGATAAATTTAAAACATTCCCTTAGCAAACTAAAACAGAGTTATAGAACAAAATGAAGAATTTTTGGAATACAGATCCCTTCAGTAAATTAGTAATGCTTATGTATCCTTTCTCAGTATATGTTTTTTAATGCATAAAATAAAATAAGGAAGATTTCAAAGAAAATGTGGTTACCAAAATATTTTAAAAATAAAAACAAATGGGACTACTTCTAGGAACTGAATAATCAGTGAATTACTGTAATTCTCCCAGGTTTACCTTAAGTTACCATAAAATAGTGTCCCAACACAGGTCCTGGAAAAGCCAAACCAGCAAGGGCATGGGGTGAAAAAATCTTTTATCCCAGCACTAAATTCAAGGGTGTCCTGTGGATCTCAGGGCCACATCCGTACAGCATCAGGGTCTACAGCCACTGCTCCCTCAAAACAAACAAACAAACAAACTAAAAAAAAAAACAAAAACTTGAGACAGTACTCTTTTCATTGAGGGAGCAGAGCTCAAATTTGAAATAAATGAAAAAAAAAGATCAAAAGAAAAAAAAAAGATGAACAACAAAAAAAGAATTTGATCACAGGAAGTTGTCATACTAACAGGGAAGACCAATACACAAACACAGAAGAGGACAATAACGTCAAAACACTTATTATCAAAATCTCAAAAAAAAAAGTTGCAATTGTTCTTTAGTCCAGAAGGAGCTCATGAAGAAGGAGCATAAAAATAATACAAAAAAGTTTTAAAAAATTGAAAAAAATGAAAGTGATGCAAGAGAATTGTGAAAAAAAAAGACAATAGTTTGGAAAACTTCTTGAAGAGCAAAGTTAACCTAATGGTAAAAAGGAGATTAAAAAAAAAACAATTAAAAAAATCCTTAAAAAGCAGACTGGCCAAATGAAAAAGAAAACATAAAAGCTAACTGAAGAAAAAAAAACTCCTTAAAAGTTAGAATTGAAGGAGGAAGGAGAGCCAACATGGCAGAGAGGAGACACACCTTTTTTTTCTGAACTGTCTGCACCTCTTTCAATTTAACAGAAAACCCAGCCACAGAACTGGTTTGGGAGTGATAAAACCCACAGATATTTGGAGTGTAACAAATTTTTACCAGAAGATAATTTGGAAGATCTCCAGAAAATATCTCTTGAACACAGATTGGGGACAGAGGGAGATGGGAGTAGTATATGCATGGAAATCCAGGGTTCCATGCGCAGGCAAGCACAGGGACCCAAGGTGGTGTGGTCTCTGCAGCACCCAGAGAGTCTACTGGAAAGAACGTACAGCAGAGTTGTCTACTCTGTCTTGGTTGCAAGTCAGCAGATTAGCTGTAAATCAGCTAAATAGAAAAGGCAAATAGTGAGTCTCTAAACACCAAAACTTTGCAAGAGGGTTTGGAAAAGGAAACACAGAAATAATCTCAAGAAAACTCCTTACAAAATAGATTTAGTAAAATGAAAAAAGCATATAACTCCTTAAAAATAGATTTGATAAAATGGAAAAGGAAAACAAGTTCCTGAGAAACAGAAACTGTGAAATGGAAAAGGAAAACAACTCCTTAAACAAAGAATTTGCGAAACTAAAAAAAAATCATAGAACAAAACAACTCATTTAAAAATTTAATTGGCCAAATGCAAAAAAAAAAAAAAAACCTAAAAAAGATAATTGAAGAAAATATTTCACTAATAATTACAACTAAACAAATGGAAATGAATGATTCAATGAGACATCAAGAATCAGTTAAGTAAAACCCTCCAAAAAGAAAAAAAAAAATAGAAGAAAATGTAAAAAAGATTTAAAATTAGAAAACTACTGACCTAGAAAATAGATCTTGGAGAGACAATCTAAGATTATTATATTTCCTGAAAACCATGATCAAAAGAAAGAGCCTAGACATCATCTTTCAGAGAATTATGAAGGAAAACTGCCCTGATGTCCTAGAATCAGAAGGTAAAATAACCATGGAAAGAATTCATCAATTACCTCCTGAAAGAGACGCCAAAATTAAAAGTTCTAGGAATTTTGTAAATAAATTTCAGAATTATTGGATCAAGGAAAAATATTGCAAGCAGCCAGAAAGAAACAATTCAAATATTGGGAAGCCATAATGAGTATTATTCAGGACATAGCAGTCTCCACATTAAAGAATCAAAAGGTCTCGCATCTGATATTTTGAAAGGCAAAGGGATTTGAAATGCAGCCTAGAATAAATTATCTAGCTACACTGAGCATTATCTTTCAGGGAAGAAAATGGACATTCAAAGATACAGTGAATTTCAATTATTTAAGAGGAAAAGCCTAAAGAAAAAAAATACTTCCAAATACAGAACTCAAGAGAAGGATAAAAATGTAAAAAGGAAGGAACTCTTGAGAACTATATCTCTGTTACAGGTATACTTAGAGAGTGCAGGTATAATTTCATTTCATTGTGATAAAATAAAAAAGAAAGTAGAGATGGAAAGGGGATACTGGAAAAAGAGAAAAATGGATGCAAAATGAGGAAAATTACATCTTATGAAGAAGCAAAGAAAAACTATTATGATTGTGGGGAAAAAAGGGAGGGGGGGTGAATGTTGTGTGAACCTTACTCTCATCAGACTGGCTCAAAAAGGGAACATTTGACATATTTGATTTCACAGAGAAAGTTGTCTCATTATATAGGAAAGTGAGACGCAAAAGGGAAAAGGAAAGAGGGAGGTTAATAAAAAGGAAAACAGAAGTGATAGGGGAAAGGTATAAGAAAAGGAGAGGGGCTTTAAAGGGGAAAGGCTGTTTCTGGGAAGTGGTGGTCAGAAGCAAAATACTAGGGAGCAGAGAAAGAGGGAAAGGAAATAGAAAAAGATAATTTGGGGTAAATAAGATGGTGGGAAATACAGAAATGGTTATATTAAATGTGAATGTGAATGAGATGAACTCTCCCATAAAATGGAAGTGGGTAGTAGACTAGATTAAAAGCCAGAATCCTACAATATGTTGTTTATATGAAACACATTTAAAAGAGTGTTAGAATCAGAATAGAAAGTAAAAGTCTGGAGGACAATCTATTGTGCTTCAAGTGAAGTAAAAAAAAATAAATAAAGCAGGAGTAGCAATCCCAGATCAAGCAAAAACACAGGTAGATCAAATTAAAAGAGATCAGGAAGAAATCTTTACCTCCCTGAAGGGTACCCTAGATAATGACGTAATATAAAGACTAAACATATATGCACCAAGGGGTATAGCATCTAAATTCCTAAAAGAGAAATTAGCGAGCTGTAAGAAGAAATAGACAACAAAACTATACTAGTGGAGGATCTCAACCTTGCTCTCTCAGAACTAGATAAATTGAACCACAAAATAAATAAAAATGAAGCTAAGGAGGTAAACAAAGTATTAGAAAAGTTGAATGAAGACAGAAAGGAGTACACTTATTTTTCAGTGATCCATGGAAACTATACAAAAATTGATCACATATTAGAGCATAAAGACCTCAAAATCAAACACAGGAAGGCAGGAATAATAAACATATTTTTTTTTCAGATCATGATGCAATAAAAATTACATGCAATAAAAGGTCAGGGGAAAATAGACCAAAAATTCATTGGAAACTAAATAATCTAATTCTAAAGAATAAATGGATGAAACAACAAATCATAGGTAAAACCAATAATTTCATCCAAGAAAACATGTTGGATTACTTGCCAATTATTGGAGATTTTTGGGGAAGTGGGGAAAATTGGAACAGAAGTTTTTGCAAGGATCAATGGTGAAAAATAATTCTTGGATATGTTTTGAAAATAAAAAAGCTGCAATAAAAACAATGAACAAATTTAGTATTTGGCAAGTAGAAGCTAATAATTCTATCAAGTATCAATAATCAACCAAATTGAAAAGAATAAAAAGATGGAAGAAAAAATGTACACTACTTCATGAAAAAACAACTGAAGATGATTTTGCAAAGCTTGGAGAGACTTACATGAACTGATGCTGAGTGAAATGAGCAGGACCAGAAGATCATTGTATACTTCAACAACAATACTATATGGTGATCAATTCTGATGAGATGAACCAAATCCAATAGAGCAGTAATGAATTGAACTAGCTACACCCAGTGAAAGAACTCTAAGAGATAACTATGAACCACTACATAGAATTCCCAATCCCTCTATTTTTATCTGCCTGAATTTTAGATTTCCTTCACAGGCTAATTGTATGTTATTTCAAAGTCTGATTCTTTTTCTACAGCAAAATAACTGGACATGTATACATATATTGTATTTAATTTATACTTTAACATATTTAACATGTATTGACCAACCTGCCATCTGGGGAAGGGAATGGGGAAAATAAAGGGAAAATTGGAACAAAAGGTTTGGAAATTGTCAATGCTGTAAAATCATCCATGCATATAACTTGTAAATAAAAAGATATAATTAAAAATAATAATAAATTTTTAAAAACCAACTGAAATAAAAAATAGAACCAGGAGAGACAATATCAAAACCATTGGGGTGCCATAAAATCCAGATGTAGTCAGATCTGTCCTGTTTTTGAGGCATTTATGCATTTAAATGTGCATTTAAAGAATCCACTGATCATCTCAGAAAAAGATACCAAAATAAGAACTCCAAGGAAAAAAATTCATATCAAGTCAAGGAAAAGATATTGCAAGTAGCCAAAGAGGAGGAAAAATAGGATAAAGGGAAATACACATATAGTAAGCATAATTATGGATATGAATAGGAAGAACTGTTCGATAAAACAGAAGCAGATAGCAGAGTGAATAAATAAAGGAAAAATATATATCTTGCTAAAAGTCACCATAGCCAAGAAGTAATATCTAAATATAAATGCATCCATGTGGTTAGTATTCAAAATTTTAAAAGAAAAGTTAAGTAAGTTACAGAGAGAAATGGACAACAAAACTATAGTAATGGGGGAACCTCAATTGTTCCCTTTCAGAACTTTATACATTCAACCAAAAAAAAAAAAAATAAAGTAAGGTGGTAAATAGAATATTAGAAAAATTAGATATAGATTCTATTTGTAGAAAACAGAATGAGAACACAAAGAACACAAATTAACTTTTCTCAGCAGCACCTGAGACACAAAAATTGGCCTTTTAATAAGACACACAACCTCAAAATTAAATATAGAAAAGCAGAAATATTAAATGTAATCTTTTTCTGGATCATAATGCAATAAAATTATATTCAATAAAGGGCAGTGAAAAGACCAATTAAAATTACCTGGAAACTAAAGTCTTATCCTAAAAAAAAAGTGGGTCAAAAAAAAATAAATCCCAGAAACATTTAGTAATTTCATTAAAGACAATGACAGCAAAGAGACAGTATACCAAAATTTAAGATGCAGTCAAAGAAGTGCTTAGGGGGAAATTAATTTCCCTAAAATCTTACAACAAATAAATACAAAAAGAACAGATCAATGAAATGGGTAGGTATCAAAACTAAACTAAACTGAACAAACAAATTAAAAAAAAAACCTTTAAAAGGAACAAAAATCCCCAATTGTCCACCAAATTGTAAATCCTAAAACTCAAAGGTGAAAATAAAATTGGATGAAAAAAAATATATTGAGCCAATAAATAAATCTAGTAACTTGTTTTATGAAAAAAAAAAGGTACATAAACCATTAGTTAATTTGATTTGA
Source organism: Antechinus flavipes (assembly GCF_016432865.1). Lineage (NCBI taxonomy): Eukaryota > Metazoa > Chordata > Mammalia > Dasyuromorphia > Dasyuridae > Antechinus > Antechinus flavipes. The sequence goes on from NC_067401.1 coordinate 220,963,271, forward strand.
ACAAAAAGAAAGGAAATTAACTATCCATTATTAGAAACAAAAAGGGGTGAAATCTGTATCAATAAAAAAGAAATTAAAGAATTCTTTAAGAAATAGTATGCCTAATTACATGCCAAGAAATATGGCAATCTGAAATTCATGAGTATTTATGAAAATATAAATTACATAGATTAACAGATCAGTAAATAGAAATGCTAAATAACTCCACCTAAGGGAAAACAAAAATTGAACAAGCCATTAATTAACTCCAGTCCCTAGGGCCATATAGGTCCACAACTTCATTTTACCAAAAATTTAAAGAAAATTAATCCAAATGCTATGTAAACTATTTGGAAAATAGATGAAGAAGCAGTCCTAACAAACTCTTTTTATGACACACATATGCTGCTAATACGTAACTGGAAAGAGGCAAAACAGAAAGAAATTTCATAATGAATATTGATGCAAATTTTTTGAATAACATGATAGCAAGGTTATAACAACAATATATCACAAAGATTAAGCATTTGGGATTTATACAGAAATACAGGGCTATTCAATATTAGAAAAAAAACTATCAATATAACTGACTATATAACAAAAACAACAGAAATCATATGATTATCTAAATAAGTGCTAAAGAGATTTTGACAAAATTCGGCACCTATTTCTAATTAAAAAACACTATGGGGGGGAGGGCAGAGCCAAAATGATGGAGAAGGCACACACGACTTTCTAAGCTCATCTCATACCCTCACAATCAACTATTAAATTCAACCTCAAAAGTAGTGCTTAACTGGTAAAACCCATGAAGTTGAGAAGCACAACAACTTACAAGCTGAAGATAAAGCCAGGAAGATGACCAGGAAAAGTTTGTCATCTTTCCCCATTTTTCTTCTAGTTCTCTTTTTAGGTTTTTAATAGTCTCTTCTAGGAGAGCCTTTTGTGTTGGGGACCAACAATTGTTTGGAGACTGTCTGCTATTCATCTCCTTGGGTTTGAAAACCTGCTTTCTTTCTGTATAGAAGCTATCAATCCAAGATTGGGCCAAGAACAGACCAGTACAGGTAGGGAGAGACTAGTGTCTGGAGAAGACCAGGGGTGGGGGTAATCTCTGCGGCTAGAGATGATTTCCCATGGGCTAAAAACTCTGCATTAATTATAAAGCAGTAAACTAGCAGAGAAATTAAAGCCAAAGATAGAGGGCATTCTCTAAAAAATGCCATAACCTAACAAGATCTGGCTATAACCACCCAAAACCAGAAGTGACTCAGCACAGACCGTAACACAGCCCTGCAGCCATATCCTGCAGTATGGGGCTTTTGCAGGTGCAGTTACAAATCTGCACAGCAGTGGGGCACAGCCTCAGGCAGCCTCAAATCTGCATAGTGGGGGGCTCCACAGTCCCACAACGGGCTTTGGCCTGGCGTAGTGACATTTTAACGGACCAGCTGCTAGCCCAAGGGCAGTTCTTAACTCACACAGCAGAGTTCTTTGCACTTCTGCAGCTCCGCAGTGCAGGCCTAAGTTACTTTGGGGGGAACTCTTTCCAAGCGCACTCCCATACCTCACTGCTCTTTGTAGCCAGTTGGCAGGACAGCTACCCATCCATATATCTACCCTTGCTCTGCAGAGGAAGCTGGTAACCTCCTGGCCCTGAAGGCAGACTCTACAGTCTTCAACAAAATGAATAAAAAAAATCAAAAGGATGATTGATAGCTTCTATACAGAAAGAAAGCAGGTTTTCAAACCCAAGGAGATGAATAGCAGACAGTCTCCAAACAATTGTTGGTCCCCAACACAAAAGGCTCTCCTACAAGAGACTATTAAAAACCTAAAAAGAGAACTAGAAGAAAAATGGGGAAAGGAAAGAAAAGCTATGCAAGAGAGCAACAGCTTCCTGAAATGTGAATTGGAAAAGGTAAAAAACTCCCAAGAATTGCAGGGAAACAGAATTTATCAATTGGAAAAGGTAAAGAATTCCCAAGAAAGTAGGATTTGTGAATTGGAAAGAGAAAATAACTCACGAAAAAAATTAGTGAAATGGAAAAAAAATTCCACAGAACAAAGCAACTCATTTAAAAACTCAATTGGACATATATAAAAAGAAGTTTAAAAAAGGTAATTAAGAAAATAACTTACTAAAAATCAGAACTGAACAAATAGAAATGAATAATTCATTGAGACATCAAAAATCAGTCAAGCAAAACCAAAAAAAAAAAATGAAAGATTAGGAAAAACCATCAAACATTTACTTTGTAAAACAACAGACCTAGAAAACAGATCTAGGAGAGATAACCTGAGGATCATTGGACTTCCTGAAAATTATGATGAAAAAAAGAGCCTACATACTATTTTGCAGGAAATCATCAAAGAGAACTGCCCAGAAGTAATAGAACCAGAAGGTAAAATAGGCATTGAAAGAATTCATCGAACACCTCCTGAAAAAAGACTCTAAAATAAAAACTGCAAGGAATATTGTGGCCAAATTTCAGAACTATCAGACTAAAGAAAAAATATTACAAGCAGCCAAGAAAAAAACAATTCAAATACTGAGGTGCCACAATAAGGGTCACTCAAGATTTGGCTGCCTAAACATTAAAGGATTGAAGGGCCTGGAATCTGATATTCTGAAAGGCAAAAGAACTTGGAATGCAGCCAAGAATAAACTACCCAGCTAAACTGAGCATTTTTTCTGGAAGAAGATAGACATTTAATGAAACAGAGGAATTCCATTTGTTTCTAAGTAAAAAAACAGATCTAAACAAAAAATTTGAACTCCAACCCTAAGATTCAAGAGAAGCAGTAAAAGTAAAAGGAACTCTTGAGAACTGTATTTCTGTTGGGAATATACATAAAAACTACATGTATTATTTGATTTTACTGATATAACATAAAAAAGAGAAGAAGAAATGGGGAAAAGAGGAGATAAAAAGAGGGAAACTACATCCACAATGAGGCAAAGGAAACCTATCATATCTGAGGGAACTTAGAGAGGTGGAAGAACATTGTGTGAATCTTACTCTCATCAGAATTGGCTCAAAGAGAAAAGAATTGACATACTTATTTTACATAGAATCTTCTCTCACCTCATTAAAAAGTGAGAGAGGGAAAAGGAAAAGGAAAAAGAGTAATAAGGGAAGGGTAAAAGAAAGGGGAAAGGATTCAAAAGGGAGGAGAGAGGGATCCTAAAGAGGAAGAGCTATGTGACACAAGTAGGGCCCATAAGTTTAATACTAGGGAAGGCAGTAAGGAGGGGGTAAGGAAAAAAAAAAGCAGAATCCAAGAATATCATGATGGCAGGAAACACAGAGTCATTTTAACCGTAAATGTAAATGGGATGAACTCTCCCATAAAGCATATACAGAGAAAAGGTAAAAGGGTGGAGCAGAATCTATTATGCTTCAGGTGAAGGAAAAAAATAGCAGGGGTAGCCATCCTTATCTCAGATCAAGCAAAAGCAAAAATTGATCTAATTAAAAGAGAGAAGGAAGATTATTATATTTTGCTAAAGGGTACTATAGAAAATGAAGCAATATCAATATTAAACATATATGCACCAAAGGGTATAACATCTAAATTCCTAAAGGAGAAGTTAAAAGAGTTGCAAGAAGAAATACACAGCAAAACTATAATAGTGGGAGATCTCACTCATGCACTCTCAGAATTAGACAACTCAAAACAAATAAGAAAGAAATTAAACAGGTAAATAGAATATTAGAAAAATTAGGTATGATAGATCTTTGGAGAAAACTGAGTGATGACAAAAAGGAGTATACTTTCTTCTCAGCAGTTCATGGAACCTACACAAAAATTGATATATATTAGAATATAAAGACCTCAAAATTAAATGCAGGAAGACAGAAATTGTAAATGCTTTCTTTTCAGGTCACAATGCAATAAAAACTACATTCAACCAAAAGTTAGAGGTAAATAGACCAAAAAGCAATTGAAATTCAAATAATCTCATCTTAAAGAATGATTGGGTGAAACAGCAAATTATAGATACAATGAATAATTTTACCCAAGATAATGACAATGATGAGAGAACATAACAAAATTTGTGGGATGCAGCCAAAGTGGTAATAAGGGGAAATTTTATGTCCTCAGAGGCTTACTTGAATAAAACAGAGAAAGAGAAGATCAATGAATTGGGCTTGCAACTTAAAAAGCTAGAAAAAGACCAAATTAAAAATCCCCAATCAATTACTAAACTTGAAATTCTACAATTAAAAGGAGAAATTAATAATATTAAAAGTTAAAAAAAATCTATTGAACTACTAAGTAAAACTAAGAGTTGGTTTTATGAAAAAAAATAAAATTGATAAACTTTTAATAAATCTGATTAGAAAAAGGAGAGAGGTGAATCAAATTAGTAGTCTTAAAAATGAAAAGGGAGAAGTTTCCACCAATGAAGAGGAAATTAAAGAAATAATAAGGAGTTATTTTGCCCAACTTTATGCCAATAAATTTGATAACCTAAGTGAAATGGATGACTATCTCCAAAAATATAGGCTTCTCAGATTAACCAAGGAGGAATTAATTGCTTAAATAGTTCCATTTCAGAAAAAGAAGCAATATCAATATTAAACATATATGCACCAAATGGTATAACATCTAAATTCCTAAATGAGAAGTTAAAAGAGTTGCAAGAAGAAATACACAGCAAAACTATAATAGTGGGAGATCTCACTCATGCACTCTCAGATTTAGATAAATCAAATCACAAAACAAATAAGAAAGAAATTAAAGAGGTAAATAGAATATTAGAAAAATTAGGTATAGCAGCCCTGTTTGTAGTGGCTAGAAACTGGAAAATGAATGAATGCCCATCAATTGGAGAATGGCTGGGTAAATTGTGGTATATGAATGTTATGGAATATTATTGTTCTGTAAGAAATGACCAACAGGATGAATACAGAGATGCTTGGAGAGACCTACATGGACTGATGCTAAGTGAGATGAGCAGAACCAGGAGATCATTATACACTTCAACAATGATATTGTATGAGGATGTATTCTGATGGAAGTGGATTTCTATGACAAAGAGACCTAACTGAGTTTCAATGGATAAATGATGGACAGAAACAGCTACACCCAAAGAAGGAACACTGGGAAACGAATGTGAACTATTTGCATTTTTGATTTTCTTCCCGAGTTATTTTTACCTTCTGAATCCAATTCTCCCTGTGCAACAGGAGAACTGTTTGGTTCTGCAAATATGTATTATATCTAGGATTCTCCCTGTGCAACAGGAGAACTGTTTGGTTCTGCAAATATGTATTATATCTAGGATATACTGCAACATATTTAACATATATAGGACTGCTTGCCATCTTGGGGGGGATGGAGGGAGGGGTGGGAAAAAATTAAATATAAGTGAGTGCAAGGGATAATGTTGTAAAAAATTACCCTGGCATGGATTCTGTCAATACAAAGTTATTATTAAATAAAATAAAATTAAAAAAAAAGAAAAATTAGGTATCATAGATCTCTGGAGAAAACTGAATGGTGACAAAAAGGAGTATACTTTCTTCTCAGCCATTCATGGAACCTACACAAAAAATTGACCATATATTAGGACATAAAGACCTCAAAATTAAATGCAGGAAGGCAGAAATACTAAATGTTTTCTTTTCAGATCACAATGCAATACAAACTACATTCTACAAAAAGTTAGGTGTAAATAGACCAAAAAATAATTGGGAATTAAATAATCTCATCTTAAAGAATGATTGAGTGAAACAGAAAATTATAGACACAATTAATAATTTCACTCAAGAACAAAACAAAAAGAAATAGAAGAAGCTATTAATCAACTCCTGAAAAAAAAAATCCCGAGGACCAGATTGATTTACATGTGACTTCTACCAAACATTTAAAGAACAATTAGCCACAATGCTATATAAACTATTTGAAAAAATAGGGAATGAAGGAGTCCTACCAAACTCCTTTTATGACACAGATATGATACTGATATCTAAACCAGGTAGTTGAAAACCGAAAAAAAAATTATAGACCAATCTCCCTAATGAATATTGATGCTAAAATCTTAAGATATTCGCAAAAAGATTACAGAAAATCATCCCCAGGATAATACACCACGATCAAGTAGGATTTATACCAGGAATGCAGGGCTAGTTCAATATTAGGAAAACTATCTGCATAATTGGCCATATTAATAACCAAATTAACAAAAACCATATAATCATCTCAGTGGATGAAGAAAAAGCATTTGATAAAATCCAAATTCCATTCCTATTAAAAACACTTGAGAGAATAGGAATAAATGGACTTTTCCTTAAAATAATCAGTATCATTTATTTAAAACCATTAATAAGCATCATATGTAATGGGGACAAACTGCACCCATTCCCAATAAGATCAGGAGTGAAAGAAGGTTGCCACCATCACTGCTATTATTCAATATTGTGTTAGAAATGCTGGCTTTGGCAATAAGAGTTAAGAAAGATATTAAAGCAATTAGAATAGGCAATGAGGAAACTAAATTATCACTCATTGCTGATGATATGATGGTAGATTTAGAGAACCCCAAAGCCTCTACTAAAAAGTTATTAGAAATAATCCACATCTTTAGCAAACTTACAGGATACAAAATAAACCCACATATGTCATCAGCATTCTTATATATTCCTAACAAAATCCAACAGGTAGAGTTACAAAGAGAAATTCCATTTAAAGTAACTACTGATAGTGTAAAATATTTAGAAATCTATCTGCCAAGGGAAAATCAGAAACTTTATGAGCAAATCTACAAAACAGTTTGCACACAAATTAAGTCTGATCTAACCTACTGGAAAAATATTAAATGCTCTTGGATTGGTCGAGCAAATATAATAAAGATGACAATACTACCTAAACTAATCTATTTATTTAGCACTATGCCAATCAGACTCCCAAAAAACTATTTTAATGACCTAGGAAAAATAACAACAAAGTTCATATAGAAAAACAAAAAGTCAAGAACTTCAAGGGAATTAAATAGAAAAAAATATCAAATGAAAGTGGCCTAGCTGTACCAGATCTAAAATCATATTATAAAGCAGCGGTTATCAAAACCATTTGGTATTGGCTAAGAGATAGACTAGTTGATCAATGGAATAGGTTATATTCAAAGTACAAAACTGCCAATAGTTTTAACAATCTAGTGTTTGATAAACCCAAAGACCCCAGTTCTTGGGATAAGAAATCCCTATTTGACAAAAATTGTGGTAAAATTGGAAATTAATATGGCAGAAATTAGGCATTGACCCAAACTTATCACCTTACACCAAAATAAGGTCAAAATGAGTTCATGACCTAGGCATAAAGATTGAGATTATAAATAAATTGGAAGAGCATAGGATAGTTTACCTCTCAGGCCTGTGGAAGAGGAAGAAATTTAAGACAAAAGAACTAGAGACCATTATTCATATCAAAATAGAAAATTTTGATTATATCAAATTGAAAAGTTTTTGTACAAACAAAACTAATTCAGATGAGATTAGAAGGGGAGCAATAAACTGGAAACCATTTTTACAGTCAAAGCTTCTGAGAAAGGCCTCATTTCCAAAATATATAGAGAATTGACTCTAATTTGTAAGAAATCAAGCCATACTCCTATTAATAAATGGTCAAAGGATATGAACAGACAATTCTCAGATGAAGAAATTGAAACTATTTCTTGTCATATGAAAAGATGCTCCAAGTCATTATTAATGAGAGAAATGCAAATTAAGACAACTCTGAGATACCACTATACACTTGGTAGGTTGGCTAGAATGACAGGAAAAGATAATGCAGAATGTTGGAGGGGATGTGGGAAAAGAGGGACACTAATACATTGTTGGTGGAATTGTGAATATATCCACCCATTCTGGAGAGCAATTTGGAACTATGCTCAAAAAGTTATCAAACTGTGCATACCCTTTGATCCAGCAGTGTTTCTACTGGGCTTATATCCCAAAGAAATCTTAAAGAAGGGAAAGGGACCTGTATGTACAAGAATCTTTGTGGCAGGTCTCTCTGTAGTGGCCCAAAAGTAGAAAATGAGTGGATGCCCATCGATTGGAGAATGGCTAAATAAATTGTGGTCTAAGAATATTATGGAATATTATTGTTCAGCAAGAATGACCAGCAGGATGTTTTCAGAAAGGCCTGGAGAGACGTACATGAACTGATGCTGAGTGAAATGAGCAGCACCAGGAGATCATTACATACTTCAACAACAATACTGTATGATGTTCATTTCTTAGGGACATGGCCATCTCCAGCAATGTGATTAACCAAATCAGTTTCAATAAAGCAGTAATGAATTGAACCAGCTACACCCAGCAAAAGAACTCTGGGAGATGACTATGAACCATTACATTGAATTCTCAGTCCCTATATTTTTGTCTGCCTGAATTTTTGATTTCCTTCACAAGCTAATAGTACACTATTTCAAAGTCTGATTCTTTTTGTACAGCAAAATAACTGTTTGGACATGTATACTTATATTGAATTTAATTTATACTTTAACATATTTAACATGTATTGGTCAATCTGCCACCTGGCGGGAGGGGATGGTGGGAAGGAGGGAAAATTGGAACAAAAGGTTTCACAATTGTCAATGCTGTAAAATTACCCAAGCATATAACTTGTAAATAAAAAGCGACAATAATTTTAAAAAAAACACTATACAGGTTAGGAATAAAGGCAATGTTTCATAAAATGACAAGAAATATCTATCTAAAATCAACCAGTATTATCTGTAATGGGGATAAACTTGAAGCCATTTCAAAAGGGTCACAAAGTGACTTAAAGATGTTCATTATCCTCTCTATTTTTCACTATTGTACCAGAAATGTTAAATATAGCAATGAGAGAAGAAAAAGAAACAAAAAATTAAAACAGGCAACAAAGAAGCAAAATCATTTTTTGCAGTTGATATGATGATATAAAAAGAGAACCCTAGAACATCAGCTAAAAATTATTTGAAATAATTAACCATTTTAGCAAAGTTGCAGGAGATTAAACAAACCCACGCAAATCATCAGAATTTCTTTATATCACCAACAAACCCCAACAAGAAGAGATTAAAAAAAAAAAGAAATTTCATTTAAAATAACTGTAGACAATATAAAATATTTGTGAATCTTCCTGCCAAGACAAATGCAAGGAGCACAGCTACAAAACAAATTTTAGATAAAAAATTCAGATCTAAACAACTGTAAAAATATCAATTGCCCATGGATATGCTGAGCTAACAATGAAAATGACAATTCTATTTAATTCCATATTTGGTACCACAGCAAAGTAACAAAAATATTTTATAGAGATTAAAAAAAAACTTTAAAATTTATTTGGAAAAATAAAAAGTCAGAAATATAAAGAGAATTAATGGGAAAAAATACTGAGGAAAATGACCTAGCAATACCAGATCTCAAACTCCAATAAAGCATTCTTCATTTGCTGTGTGCTACTGGCTAAGATATAGAGAAATGGATCAGTGGAAAATGTAAACGGGGGGGAAATAGTATGCTATTTAATAATAATTTTTTTTAAAAAGAATAGCTACTTCTTTCTTTTCTAATAATTAGCATTTATATAACAGTTTAAGGTTTGCAAATAGTTTTACATATGTTATGTCACTTAGTCCTCACATCAATCCTCAAAAGAAATGTTCTTTATCTATTTTATAACTAAGAACAAGGATTAAATGACTTGTCCAGAGTCATATGGATGATAAGTGTCTGAGGAAGGATTTAAACTCAGGTCTTTCTGACTCCAAGGACTACATCTCATCCACTACAACACCTCATTGCCTCATAATAGTAAAAATATATCACCTATATATTATGGCTTGAGGACCCAATAAAATTCATTTCATTTTTATTTATTCTATTATTGTTTTAAAGAATAACATATATATGTTTATATATGTATACACACACATATATAGCCTAGAATATACTACATACACAACCCACATTTCCTGCAAACCTATGAGCTGATTTGTATGAGTGAAAAGAGCTCTATAAAAATGATTTTTGTATTATATACATATATATATACATATATGCTAATATATATTCTGGATTATAAACAAATGATAAAATTAGCATATTAATTTCTTAATTTTCCTCTTGTAAATGTATATATAATCATGTACATACATTTTTCTGTTAATTGAATAGTTAACTTAGAAAGTGAGGACCTTTTTAATTCCTTCCCCTGCAGATTCTCTAGATGCAAAGAATTCACTAATTTTGCCCACAGTGATAGAGATGAACACACCAAGGCCTGTGTTTCCTTCTCATTATTAAACTTAAAAGAAGATTCTTTATTTTTACTTCACACTTTATGATAAATTTTTAGTTCTAATGTTGAATGGTCATTTGGTCTAGGATAAAGAATGTCGAAGTTATACTCAGAAGAGGGCTGTTTGAACCTTAACAGTAAGTAGATATGAAATTATCAGAAAATTACTTCTCTAAGATTCAGTGTCCTCATCTGTAAAATGGGAATAATAATAGCTGTAGTATCTTCCTTGTGGAAATCTTGTTAAGATCCTAGATGTTTATATATACATATATTCACAAATAAATATACAGATGCACAGACAAAAATATGTATCTATCCATAATTTGAACATTTTAAAGCACCATTTGTATGCGTTATTATGTAATGATCTACCATAGATAACAATATAGAATTAAGGTTAAGGGAAAAAAAAACTTTAGAAATTACTTTTATTTTAAAAGTTATGAGGAGGAGAAGGGATTGGGTAACAGGCACAGCAGAGTTAGAATAAAATACTTTCTATATTATATAACTTGTTAATGGTCTTCAGTCCAAGTACTTAGCCTCTTGGCCTTAGGAAGTTCATGTTGCATCATAGTAAGTACACAGGATCTGGAATCAGAGGATTTGACTTTGAATTTTATCTTTCCCTTTACTAATTGTAATATTGGACAAGTCATTTTAACTTCTCTCAATCATTATCTCCTTACTTGTAAGGATGATGGAACTAGAGGACCTGATGATTTGGAAGTTCTCTTTCTACCCTTTGACCTTTGAACTTAAGTTTCTTTCTCTGTACAATGAGGACAAAAAACTGATTTTTTAACCTCACATAGGAATATTATGATTATAAGTAGGTTTTTATATAGACAGTACCAAAAAGTCATGTGAATAAGCTTTAGCCTTCAGCCATAAAATATCAACATAAAATATTGTGATCATTATATCCTATGCTGAGAAAACATGTAATGGAAGTGTACAACTATTATTAAAATCACATCATGTTGGAATTCAAAGTATTATTCTAATATATCAGTAATGCTATGTCCAGGTAGAGCAATATGTGTTCAGAGACATCTTTAATACAAATTTAACTTGGATTTGTTTATAATTACTTTTTTAAATTATTAGTTCAGTAAATCAAAAGTAAAGGTACCGAGAAATAAAATTTTGGAAAGCCATTTTTAATATTTTTATTTAATTCTTATTTGGAAACACAGAGCAGCCATGATCTTTTATCAATCAATATGTATTTTGTGCAATAGTTCAAAAAATTTGCAGCATCCACTGGAACCAACTGATCACTGAAAATATACCTTTTTTTTTTTTTTTGGTCCCTGACTATAAAGTCCCTTGCATATCATAAATGTTTAATAAATTCTGGATCCAAAATAAATGAGTCATCTTAGTATTATTTTTAAGGTTTATAGCACTAGAATTCCACACAGTAAACAGCATAAGCAGGTAGGAGATGTGTTTTTTTTTTCAGGGCAAAAAGCCCATAATGAGTAAAATAGAAGCCAATATATAAATAACTAGTTTTTTTTCAGTGAAACAAATAAAAACTAGCCAATTTGCCACTCACCTGATGACCCAAAAATGCTATTTCAATTAATAAGAAGGGGAAAACGAACATGTACTTCCATTCTATACTGTGAGAATTTAAGTGAGAGAAAATGGCAAAAAGGGAAAAATTATCCTGTATTTATTATTTATAATGTCAGAGTCCATGAAGTGGAACTTGAAAGGATCAATAGAAGTCATATACTTCAATCTTCAATTTATAAATAAGGAAACTAAAATGTCTAGAGCCATCAAAATGACTTATTAGAATTTGAATTTGGGCGCATCGACTTAAAATCTACTCCTTTTTCTATTACACCATACCTAAGTCAACTAAGTTTTAATTTAAAAAAGTGTAATTATAAATTTCTTGCCTCTCAAGCACATCACTCTATCAGACTCTGAGGATATGTATGATGCTAAATTTAATACTACTGATTACAATACTCATCTGTTTTTACTTTTGAGTAACATTTCCTCTGTAGTATATGGTTTTGAAGGCCATTTACAATATTGGACTTGGAATTATAGAAGTAAATATTCATATATTTGAGTAGAAAGTGAATTTAGAGGTAAGTTTGTCTAACACACTAATTTATAAGGGAAGAAATAAAAATCCTGAGATGCTAATTTATTTGTTAGTTAGAAGTTCTAAATAAAGTCCTTTTTCTTTTACTTAGTACCATATGTAGAATAGGAAATTTACTTAATCATGTTCTTCCATGTTTACCTCTTCAGTACAATAATTGAGTTTCAGCACATAATCTCTAAAATACTTCAAATTTTATCTATGCGTGGACATTTCAAACTGAACAAGTACAAAATGGACTTTTTTCTTCTAACATATATAACTTTTCAAAACATTTCTTGTTTTTGTTTAGGAGAGTATCATTCTTCTAGTCAAAAATTTAAAAAAATTAATCATCCTCAATCATTTCATTTTCTCCAACTACCCCAAATAATTAATTATTAAATCTTGTCATTTCTACCTCCAGAGCACTCTTTATATTTAATATTACCATTATTATAGTTTAGACTTTTATGATCTCTCATTTGAACTATCAACGGCTTGACTATATCACTCCCCTACTCAATAATCTGAATAATTTCTTATCATCTTTAAGTTAAAATACAAATATTATTTGACATTTCAAGTCATTCACAGCATGGCCCTAATGCACCAACCCCAAATTACTATATCATACTCTTCTTCACAAACTTTTTGATCCAGTCACATTGAGCTTCTTACAATTCATCACATGTAAGATTTCATGTCTCTTCTCTGGACCTTTGCATAATGTTTTCCCCATGCATGGAATGTGTCTCCTCTTTATGTCTGCCTCTCAGCATATTATATTTTTTTTCAAAAATCAGCTCAACTGACATCTTTTATATAAAGACGTTCTGCATTCTTCTAGCTTCTGGTGTTTCCACCAGATTACAATTATAATTATGTTACCTTATAATTCATTTTCCATTCTTTTGTATATTATCTATTTATGTTTTATCTGATAGAATTAGAGCTCTTTTAGGCCAGGTTTTTTTTTATTATTACATCATATGTGTCAATGACAGTTCTTGATACCTAGGCATGTTGATTTTTAAATTGTTTTATTTTATTTTTAATTCCAAATTCTCTCCCTCTGCCACTCACTCACCCATTAAGAAGGAAAGACTAATAATTCCTTGCAAATAAGTATAAGCATAGAAAACAAATTTCTATATTAGGAATGTTTCACCTTTCCCCATGGCGGTGGGGGGAGAAGAAAGAAAATAAAATGCTTCAATCTGTGCTCTGAGCTTATCAGTTCTCCATCTAAAGGTGGATAACATGTTTCATCATGAACATTTTGGACTTTGTGACTGTTCACTGGGTTAATGAGAGTTATTAAGTATTTCAAAGTTTTATATTTTTGCAATTGCTATTAAACTTTTCTCTTGTTTCTGCTCATTTGACATTGAGGCAGATATTAAAAATTGAGATTTTTATATAACCAATGCTTCATAATTTCTTACTAACAAAATTGTATTGTCATATTCATATCTCATACTTTGTTTAGTCATTTCCAATAGATAAGAATCTCTTCAATTAAAAGCCTTTATCACCATAACAAAATATGAATAGTTTATGTATGTGTGTGTGTATATATATATATATATATATATATATATATACATATGAATGAGTCCTTTGACTTTTTTTTCTTTCTTTCAGCTCTTTGCAGATATGGAACTAGAAGCAATATCACTAGATTTATGCTTTGTAATTGTTTTCATATTACTCATTGTGGCTTGGTTAATAGATTGTCAAGTATTCTATACTGCCTGTGGTTATTTTGATTAGAATTCTCTAGCTCTTCCTAATGGGTTTTATTTATAATATATATATAAATGTTGATTATGTGTATAAATTTATTTTAATATTCTAATTTTGCTGTGGAAGTTGTTAATTACTTCTATTAGATTTAGTTATCTTCAAAAAACTGATAATTTTGTTTTTTCATTATCAATGCTGGTGATAATGTCTATCCTTGCTTCAAATTTGATCTTTTGGAAAGGGTACTAGTTTATTCCCATTACACACAATGTTTGTTCTTGAATTTAAATAGATACTTTTTAGAAGTTAGATAGATATCATTTCAAGGAAATCTCCATTTATGTGCACTTTCCACTGTTTTTAACAGCAACAGGTATTTTATTTTGGAAAAATCTTTTTTTTTATCCCTTGTATCTGTTCAAATAATAACATGGCAATGCAAATATGATTAATAATACTTATGATTCATGAAACATTACACACTAGCCCTACATTCTGGGTATAAACTCCATTTGGTCATATTATATTATTCTTATGACATTATATACAATTCCTTGCTATTATTCAGTTTTTTTCATCTATAATCATTAGGGAAATTGATGTGCAGTTTATTTTTCTGTTTTGATTCCAGCTGGTTTAGGTACAAAAACTATATTTGTACATTGGTAGGAATCCTTCATTATTTATTTTTTTTCACACAGTTTATTTAATTTTGAATTGTTTAAATTCTTGGCAGAATTTTGCATGAATTTGTCTGATCCAAGGTTTTTTTAAGTAGTTCATTTATGGCCCATTCAGTTTCTTTTTGTAAGATATCATTATTTAATTATAATTATAATAATTATGATAATAAATTTAATTCTAATAAATCATAATTAAATAATTGTGTTATTCTCTTAAGATAATGTGTATATTGTGATGAATATGCATGTTTCATGTAGATTGTCAGGTATGTTGGCATATAGTTGGGAAATTATTTTTATTTTTTATTTATTGATTGTGAATTTATCTTTTAAATTTTCAGTACAGGAAATTTAGTTTTCTGTTTTCTTTAAAACAAATAATTATTTTTAAAAAATATCCTGATGTTGATTTTTTGTTTGTTTTTTACTTTTACATTTTGTTTTTAGAGTTCTTTTAGTTGGAGCATCAAACTGTTGATTTTTTAGTTGCATGCTCAATTTGTTGATTTGATCTTTTTCTCTCTTATTGATGTAAACATTTAGAAAAATCAATTTCCACCTGAGAATTGCTTCAGCTGCACTCAACAATTTTAATGAGTGATCTCACTACTGTTATTATCTTTTGTGAAATTATTGGTTAAATATTGTAGCATCCCTTAAGGCTACTCTATCTGCCCACTCTTGATTAATTTTTTTTTTTTGCATTATGGTTAGAAAAGGATATGTTTAATATTTTTGCTTTTTTTTGTTTATGAGATTTTTATTTCCTAAGACATAGTCATTTTTAATGACTATAGCTAAGAATAGGTATAATGCTTTCTATTCCCATTCACATTATCCAGATGTTAAGATGACTAAACTTTCTAATATTTTATTTATTTCCTTAAATTTTTTTCTTGGTTATTGAGTTATAGTGCTGCTGGGTCACACCAATCTTTAATTCTGTGATTCCTGGGAACCTCTATCTGCTCCAGTGCTTTCTGAATTAATTTTTTTGTTGCTGTTGTTTTGCTTTTTTTTTTTTCCTGGATTTCCCTTTCCATCCTTAGGTGAATGAATACTCTTTATTTTGCCTCAGCTATCCTGTAATCCAAACTGCATTTTTGGCCAGTGTCTTCCTCAGCTGTTCCTGGTTAGGAAAATGACTTTTGACACCACCACCCCTCTTTGTCTATCTCTCTGTCTCTCTCTCTTGTTACCCTTCATTATCCTTCCTGCTTCCTACATTCCTTGTCTTCGTTCAAGTAACAACTAAATATGAAATTCTATAAGATGTCTTTACCAATCAAGAGTTTTTTGTCCAGCTTTCTTGCTTATAGTTTGTACATTGCTCTGGATTTTTGGAAAATATTGCTCATATTTTCTTGGATTGTGAGGGAAAGGAACTATCTTTTGTCTGTCCTTGAATAGTGTCTGGAATATGTAGGCTTAAATGCTTATAAATTAATTAGTAATACATATTTATTGACCAAGTGATTGATCAATTACAACTCTAAATATTTTGATTTTTTTATACATCTCACTTATTCATACATGATGCATAATTATGAATGGGTAAAGATGTTTGAAGGGAACTCATCATGCTTTTTTGTTAACCTTTTCCCTTTCTTCCAGTTTTCTCATAAGTCCTTTTGCTTCTTTTCAGATTAGTAGGCAGATATCCTCCACCCTGGAGTCAGAGGATGTAAGAAATGGCCAGACACTTGTTTTTTATCTAAGACCGTCAGTTCTAGATCTCCATCTACTCTTCATATTCAATTGTTTGTGAAATTCTTATTCGTATTTGAGATTTTTATCATAGCATAATGGAACCAGTTTAGAAGGAAGAACAAATATAGGAATTTGTAAAAAAAAAAAAAAAAAACTCAGAAAACTCATCATGACCATCTATCTGTCTGTCTGTCTATCTATCTATCTATCTATCTATCTACACAGGAAGCATTTGCCTGCCTTCTGCAGTTATCATTCATCTTTCAGATGCAATTTTTATTCAAAATTTCATATTTCTCAACATTTCACTTCATACCAAGTATTCCTGGGGATTTGACTTTCATTTAGTAATATATTATGTGCTTTTAAGTTGTGTTTGCTTTTGGAGGGGTAATATTCATTTTTGTAAATTTTCTTCACTTTCTCTAGTTTAAAAAATACTTTTTCTTTTTTATTAGAAGACAAAGCTCAATAAAAACTATTAATATATATCACAAATCCCCTTCATTTTATATAACTATGCAGAATACAACTAAATTGACATTGATTACTTATAAATGTGAGAAAGTAGAGCAGGATGTAACTGGTTTGCCCTTTGATGAAACTGGCTCTTGTAGGGTTCATGATTTATACAGAGCTAAAAGGTCTTCTCAGTAGTTGATAAGTCATTCAGCACAAAGGAAAAAAGTGGAGGCCGTTAGCACCCTATAGACTAGAAAGACAAAAATCAGATGCTAATCACTATGTTTTTTAGCAATCACTAAAACTGAAATAGACAAGATGGCAGGAACCCAGCTAAAATTCACACCAGGATGTTGAAAGACAGTGGGAGAGTTTGGACAGTACTTTGTCAAAGATAGCCCATTCACTGAATTACACCTCTTTTTGTATATCATCCTTAAAGAGTTCAAAAAGTAAACAAAAATACCAAGATCATTATAAAAAATTGGATGAATCATTGAAATTGCCCTTCCAATGTGATTTACCAGTGATCACTGAAGTCTCTAAACAATGATGTATGACTACTATCTTTATCATTTGAATGAACTATCAATTCTACATGTTATGAAAGATTTTGAGTATTTCATTAAAGCAAAGCAATGCTCATTCACCACATCAAAAAAGAAGAACAAGTACTATATTAAGTAAAGAAAATAATAATCAAATAGAGAAAGAAAAAAATCTCCATGAGGAAAACTTTGCAGAAAAATAAGCAAATTGAAATAATGAGCAAACAAGAATGAAACCTTAATATACAAAATAATGTGGGATATCCCTATCATGGTGACACAGAGAAACTTATTTGGTGGTAACATGATTTTTACTTTAGAGAATAGGCAAAGTAATTGGTTCAGAGAAGTACTATTATTAAAAATAAACACAAATGAATCAGTAATATTTCTCTATAGCAAAATCAAACTCCAGGAGGAAATAATAGAAAGGAAAATTCTAATCAAAATAACTATAAGATGCATACAATAAAGGAGAATCTATCTACAAAGCACCCTTGAAATTTATATCATGAAGAATCACAAATAGCTCCTTAAAGAAAAAAAAATGGCACAATAATTACTCAAACAACTAAGGGAATATTTAATATCTTTTGGTGTACAGTGTCAATATAATATAATGATTTTGCTAACCAAATTAACCTATATATTTATTGCTTTACCAATTAAACTTTCATGGGATGCTTTATAGGACTGAACAAAACAAAACAAAACAAAACAAAATTAATTTGTAAGAAAAATATCTAAAACCTCAAGATAAATAGTGGAAAACAAGTACCAATGGAATGTAAAGACTATTTTCAGATGTCAATTTGTTCTCTAAAGCAAAAATCATTAAAATTATTTGATTCTGTTTTTTTTTTTTTAAGTAAGTCAATGGAACTGATTAGATAAGGAAGGATTACACTGAGCTGAATTCAATATATCAGTATTTGAGAAGCCTGAATACAAAAAATTGTAATGGGAAGAATTCCCTATTTAAAAAATAAATTGAAAAACAGGAAAGCTCTTTGTTGGAAATTGCATTTAGATCCAAAGCATTCATTGTTATTGCTCAATATTGAGCAATAGCTAGAATTACAAATATTTAAACAATTCTGTATTTCTCTAATTCTTTGTTATTCTTACATTGTTGTAATGCAACATTTGTTGAGAAGATATCCTTGCTCCAGGAATGCCAAGATATGGAAGAATAGCCAGTCAATTTTTAACAATTTTTTCCAAAGTAAATCACCAAGATTTCTGAAAGAAGAGATATTTTTGTTAATATTTTTCCTTTATAAATTAAGACTGTATGATATTTGACAATATATGTCTAGTATTGGTACTTATTCTTTGTGTATGAATCTTTCAAGTATATTTGTTTCCTTTTCAATTTGTTTCAATTTTAATGGTTTCAATTTCAATTTTTAAAAAAATTTTCTTAAAGTTCATGATATTTTTGTACAGCCTCTCATTTTCATATGTGTATTTTATGCAATTCTTATATAAGATTACTATAATTCATTTTCTTATTAATTTTTTATCTTTCATTAATTGTCCCTATGTTTAGTCAGCTATTGCTATTATTAGCTATTCTTGTACTACTTTGGTAATACTACCTTCACAAAGGCTCTTCTCTCTCATTCCCCTATTCTCTCTCCAGAACTATATAGCATTTACTTATCTTGTTCCTAAAATATAAATTTTCATGTTCTTGCTTTATTTTTTATATTCGCTCGGCCTACCTGTGATGATTGCATATTTAAAATCAACAGGAGTCAGGAATTCAGGTTAAGGGAAAAATCTTCAATCTTTATTGTTTTTGAGATAAAGGGGGGATTGCAATAGCAATATGGGCAGCTGTGACAGGAAGCCAGCCAGCAGAAGTGAAGGGGGATTGCAGGTGAAGGGGAGTTGCAATAGCAATGCGAGCAGCTGTGTCAAGAAACCAGCCAGCAGTCTCTCTTTCTGCTTCCCTTTCCATTCCCCTGCCTCCACCCACCAAAATCGTCATTTTCTATACAACAATCAGGACTTAAACAAAGGGTGGGCAGGGGCCATTCTTTCTTCAAGCATATATATTAATAGAGTATGGTCCAATTACTATTTAGCCTCACATGCTTGGGACCTCAGTGTATCAACTCAAGCCTCAGCCCATTACAACTCCTGCTTTATTGTGTTTTAGAACACAGGTGGTCATGCCATCCCTGACTCCTCAGGGAGGTCAGAGCCCCTAAGGGGAGGTGATTACACCCTCCCTGACTTCTCAGGAAAGGAGGTGAAAGCACTAAAAAGGAGATGATCACGCCCACCCTGACATCTCAGAAAGGGAGATGAAAAGCACCAAAGGGAAGTGGGGGTTGCTAGCGGATTTCTGGGCTGAAGGGTCTTATTATGCACAAACCCATCAGCATGGGAGGTATTACACAAGCACACAGCAATAACGCAGAGGCTGTTAGTGATGACTCTCCCCACAGTCAGTGCAGGCTTGATATGATGTAACAAACATGAATTGTATATATATACAAATAATGTATAATATTTGGTAAATAATGGTATAACAAACAATATAAATCATCATGGTGTTGTAAAAGATTTCCAGAAGTCCTAGAAGGAGTATGTAAACAGCAGTCACATATACGCCTTCTTCAGCAGCCAAGACATAGTCCAAAATCAATCTATTGTCCATTGCTTCACATGTCAGGGGATCCAATGATCCCCCCAAGTTTTTGAAGTCCTGCAAAAGTCTTTTTATGTGTTAGGAAATCCAATGATTCTGGCAGATTTTGAAGTCCTGTAACAGTCTTATCATTTCTCAGAAAATCCAATGATTCCTGAGGGCTTTCAAGTCTTATGTCTCAAAGAAACCATTGATTCCTGAGGGTTTTCAAGTTCTACAACAATCTTATGTCTCAGAGAACCCAATGATCCCTGAGGGTTTTGAAGTCCAACAATTTTCTATGTCCATGAGTCAAATGGTATAACTGCCACACTCTTTCAATGCACAATCAGCACAATCAGCAACAGAATCATCCGGTATTTCTTGGGTCTTCTCCTTCATTTCAAGGGTCTGCTCCATCTCTCTGTGATGGACCAGGCGAATACGGCTTGTTGGCACTCATCTGATTCCTTCTCCACCTGTACAGATACAAGCAAACCCTCTCCCCCAAGCATTAGCCTATCTGGTCCCTTCCATTCACCACTTTCTGTAGGGTATACTTCATATCCTAAATACTGAAAAGGAGCATGTCTTTGAATTTTTTCTTCAGCTATGTACAATTTGTAATTCCTTAGTGTTTCTATGGTCTTTTGTAGACATGCTTCTAACATTTGTTCCTCAGGTGCACATCCAAATATATCATCCATATAATGTAATAGCATAACTTTTGGAAATGCTTTTCTTACTGGAGTAAGAGCAGAAGCAACATACAGTTGACACATAATGGTGCTGTTTTTCATTCCCTGTGGCAAAACTGTCCATTCATATCTTTTATAAGGCTCACCTAAGTTAACGCTGGGCACTGAAAAGGCAAATCTTTTCATATTCTCCTTTTCCAGAGGGATAAAATAGAAACAACCCTTAATATATAACCCAAAGAGGCCATTCTCTAGGCAATTGAGTAGGAGATGGAAGTCCATCCTGAAGAGTTCCCATAGATTCCATCTGTTCATTCACTTTTCTTAAATCAGTTAGCATCCTCTATTTTCCAGATTTCTTTTTTACAACAAACACTGGAGAATTCCAAGGACTTAGAGAAGTTTGTAAGTGCCCTTGTTCAAGCTGCTCCTGTACTGTATCTAATAAGGTCTGAATTTTATCGCTACCTAAGGGCCACTGTTCTATCCTCCTTGATGTATCAGTTTTCTATTGGATAGGACCAGGTGAAAGTGTTGCCAGGCCTTCAACAGCAGCCCTGCTTAAAAAAACAAAGTACTCATTTTTAATCCTAATTGCTGTAAAACATCTCTTCCCCGCAGATTGATGGGGATTTTTTCAACTATAAAAGGAGTAAAAACTCCTGTTTTGCCTTCAAAAGTACATCTCATAGGGGCAGCACTAACTTCAGCTGCTATTGATCCTCTCCTACTACAGACATGTAGGTGTCTGCTTTAATCTTTGGCTAGTGACTGGGCCAATTGGCCCCTCTAATGACTGTACGATCAGCACTTGTGTCTACCAATCCTTCTAATGGTATGCCATTTATATAGATCTTGAGCCTAGGTAGATCAGCTGTTACAGCTGCTGTCCAGTATATTCCTGGATTTTGTGGTCTGGAGTCAGAATCTGAGTGGCTATCACCAGGTTGCTTATTAGGATTCTGTATGAGTAAACCTGATGCTACTACTTCTCCTGGGTGATAAGTCACACATCGTCTACCTATATTAGTGACTGGGATATTATCTACATATCCCCAGTTTCCCATCAGTGTGTGGATGGACAATGTTTTTTTACTTACAAAAAGGAGGTGAAATGGTCAAGCCTATTGTGCCTGGAGGCAAGGGATCCATAGGTTGGAGAGGAACAGGTTTCACTTCTCCAAGGGGTATCTCAGTTGTCCCAGCTACATACAGCTCTATTCTCCCCAATTGTAATTCCTTTCTCCCATCAGGTTGCTTCTTAGCTGGTTGATTGTGTAATCCCCTTCTCCCATCATATGGCTTTCTGGTTGATTGGTCATGTCTGGGTACTGGACTTGTAGGCACTCTCTGGGTGCAACATTAGTTGCCATTATTCCCCAAGTGTTTTTTGCCTTGGGCCCTGGTTCTGGGCCCTTCATCCTTTTTCCTTGAATCTGTCTACATTCTGAGGCCCAATGGAAGCTTCTGTTGCATTTTGGACATGGGGTATTGGGTCTTGTTCTCCCACCCAGTTTTCTCAATTCTGTCTCTATACCAACATTGAGCTTTCAGATGCCCTACTTAACCACACTGAAAGCATTGACGAGTCTCTCTAGAAGTCCCTTGCCAACAGGGACCCTGTGTCCCCATGTTTGGATTTTGGGAAGTCTCCATCATAGCCTGGCTATAAAGGCATTTGTGCCCACTGTGGCACAGCGTCTTATGAGCTCCTCTAAAGGAGTATCCTTGTGCAGTCCTAGTATAATTCTTCTGCAAACCTCATTAGTATTTTCCATAGCAAGTCGCCTTATCAAAATGTCTGTTACTGCATTTTCCCCATTAGTTCTTGTGATAGCTGTCTGCAAACATCCCACAAAGTCAGCAAAGGGTTCATTTGGCCCTTGTGTTATTTTTGTGAAGGCTTCACCCTTGTCATCTTTATTGTGGAGAGAAGCCCATGCTTTGATAGCATTAGCAGCAATTTGCTCAAATGCTGCTATGGAATAATTAATCTGTACTGCGATGTCTGCATAGGAACCTACACCTGTTAGTAGGTCATAGGTGATTGCAGCATGAACTCCACTTTGATTATTTTATTGAGGTTGTATCCTACAGAGATCACTATATTCAGAAAGCCACAAGTAGTTTTGTCAAGGTTCTAGGCATACTCTTGCTATAGATTTCCAGTCATTAGGGGTCAAGATTTCAAAAGCCAAATTCTGTAATAACATCTTAACATAAGCTGATGTAGCCCCATAAAGAGTGCAAGTCTTTTTCAGGTCTTTGAGGATTTCTATATCAAAAGGAGCATATTTTCTACTTTCTTGACCTGAAGAATTAAACTGTTGAATTACAGAAAAAATGTGATGTTGAAATTCCGATACATCTCTCCCTTCCACCTTGGCCTTAATTAGTCCCTTTTGCAATCTAGTCATAGGAGCGGCTGGATGCTGGGGAGGAGGTGCTGGTGCTGTCACTACCCGCCCCCCCACTACCCTTCCTCTATTCATCTGGGGACAGAGAAGAGTCAATTACCTGCTCCTTAGGTGGGGCTAAAGTTGCCTCAGATCCGCCACACCCTCGAGCCTCACTTAAGTCTCCATGCCCTGTGGGGATATGGTCATTAATCTTTTCATTATCTTCCTCCTTTATCTCAGGCTTCCCCATTTGGCTGTTCTTAGAGCTTTTTTTTTTTTTTTTTTTTTTTTTTTCCTATAACTTATACGATTCTTTAAGGCCAAGTATATTATATTCTATAAATAGAATGCCTCAATGGAAATTGAATGAGGACCATTTTCGTTGTAATATGCGGTCAGCTGTTGCCCAATTGATGTCCAATTATCTGGAGAGATTTGCTCTTCCTCTAAAAACCAAGGGGAGGTGCATTTTAATGTACCCAGAAGTCTAGCTATCTGTTCCCAAGTTATAAGTAGCCTTTGATCTTCTATCAGCTTAAGCATGCTTTCTATAGTGGAGGGTTAGAGTGGAGGATGGAGAATCTTTAGCTAGCATCTGTCCCATTTCAGCCAAAAAAAAAGTTACTACTTTAGTCATTAAGAAAATAATTTCCCTGTTTGTCTATTATACTCACCTAAGTTCCTGGTCACTGGAGACGTCTTCAGTGAAAGTAGGGTCCTTGGTTCCCATGCTTGGGCACCAAATGTGATGACCACTTATTTAAAATCAGCCAGAGTTAGGAATTTAGGTTAAGGGAAAAATCTTCAATCTTTATTCTTTTTGAGGTGAAGGGGGATTGGGATAGCAATATGGGCAGCTGTGACAGGGAGCCAGACAGCAGAAGTGAAAGGGGGATTGCAGGCGAAGGGGGTCGCAATAGCAATGCGAGAAGCTGTGTCAAGAAACCAGCCAATAATTTCTCTTACTGCTTCCCTTTCCACTCCCCTGCCTCCACCCACCAAAATTATCACTTCCTATACAACACATCAGGACTTGCACAAAGAGTGGGCGGGGGCCATTCTTTCTCCATATATATATATATATTAATAGAGTATGGTCTAATTACTATTTAGCTTCATGTGCTTGGGACCTTAGTGCATCAACTCAAGCCTCAGTCTATTACAAGTAATGTCATAATCATAATAGATAAAATGTAGAAATTAGACTAAAAATTAAAGCAATGCCGTTTCACTATCATTCTATTCTAGTATACCAAAATAATAAATTACTACTTTTTTCTGTTTGTAATCACATCAGGCAATCATTCTTTCTTCTGAAATTTTATAACGTACTTAAAAGATTGATACCCATGCAAATACCTATTATAATTAGTTTACATTTAATTTGAAAATGTCAAAAACAAAAATCCATCTGACTCTTTTAAAAATAAGGCAAAGACAAAAATCACCCAGGGAATTGCAAATGAAGCAAGAATAATTAATGGGATTTATTCAATGTGATCTCATTTATTCAATTCACATAACCTGAATTTTGTTTCCAGTACTATACAATGATAATTGATGTTGATAATGATAAGCCTGAGGCACTGTGAGTAGCTTCCATGTCATCACAAGGAAATTAAATTAGGATCAGGTCAGTTTTAATGTTAAGTATGTTTTAGGATATTTGAATTGCTGAAAATTGATTATTCATACATGATATATATTAACCAAAATTTGAGATAAGTCTCATTTCTTGACCATTCTGAAAAAGCTGAACTTTATATTTAGGTTCTACTGGGAGATCCACCAACTATGTATACTTTCATATTGCACTCTTGCAAGATGTGAATCCCCAGAACAAGTAAAATGGTAGGGACTATTACCCCAATACTATAAATAATATACTTTGGTTTTGAGATAGTGGGAAAGAACGAATGAGAAAAAAAAAAGCATGCATTCATTTAGGAAGGGACAAGAAATAATTTGCTTCCTAGTTAAATACTAATTTCCTTAGCTTTATTATCTAAATTTCTTAAATAAAAGAACATCTAAATAGAGCATGAAGGATTTTTTTTTCCTGGAAAGCAAGATGATTTCCGCTTGTGATGACCGCGTATTTAAAATCAGCAGGAGTCAGGAAGTCAGGTTAAGGGAAAAATCTTCAATCTTTATTCTCAGTAGAAGTGAAGAAGGATGCGATAGCAATATGGGCAGCTGTGTCAGGAAGCCAGCCAGCAGAGGTGAAGGGGGATTGCAGGTGAAAGGGGGATTGGAGGTGAAGGGGAATCATGATAGCAATGTGAGCAGCTGTGACAAGATGCCAGCCAGCAGTCTCTCTCTTTCCACTTCCCTTTCCACTCCCCTGCCTCCACTCACCAAAATTGTCATTTCCTATACAACACATCAGGACTTGTACAAAGAGTGGGTGGGAACCATTCTTTCTCCAAGCATATATATTAATAGAGTATGGTCCAATTACTATTTAGCCTCATGTGCTTGGGACCTCAGTGCATCAACTCAAGCATCAGCCCATTACATCTCCCGTTTTCTTTTGTCTTAGAACACAGGTGGTCATGCCATCCCTGACTCCTCAGGGAGGTCAGAACCCTTAAAGGGAGGTGATCACACCCTCCCTGACTTCTCAGAAAAGGAGGTGAAAGCACTAAAAAGGAGATGATCATGCCCACCCTGACATCTCAGAAAGGGAGATGAAAAGCACCAAAGGGAAGTAGGGGTTACCAGCGGGTTTCTGGGCTGAAGGGTCTTATTATGCACAAACCTATCAGCATAGGAGGTATTATACAAGCACATGCCAATAACGCAGAGACTATTAATGATGACCCTCCCCACAGTCAGTGCAGGCTTGATGTGGTGTAACAAACATGAATTGTACACACAAGTAGTGGTATACAAACAATATAAATCAACATTTTGTAAAACATTGCCAGAAGTCCTAGAAGGAAAGTATGCAAACAGCAGTCACACATACACCTTCTTCAGCAACAAAGAGATAGTCCAAAAGTGTATATATATATATATATATATATATATATATATATATATAGAGAGAGAGAGAGAGAGAGAGAGAGAGAGAGAGAGAGAGAGAGTATGGACCAATTACTATTTAGCCTCATGTGCTTGGGACCTCAGTGCATCAACTTAAGCCTCAGCCCATTACATCAGCTATTCCTTATTTTTATCAATTTCATATTTAGTAGGGACATCTGTAAGACACTCTGGTATAACAAATAGAATGCTGGACTTCTCATGAAAACCAATAAAAGTTAAGAACCATCTGTGTGACCCCGAACAATTCCTCTAATCTTTATGTATTTGAGTCAATTCCCCAAGAAAAATCTATTGAGTCAAATATGTTTTACAATTTGCATTAATAGATGACACTACCATATAAGTTACTGAAAATAAATCATAGGTTTATTTGCATTATCATGTGTATTATAAAAAAGGCTACAAAGTTATTGGTTTAAGATAATATTAGAATTTTAATATTCTGCCTGCTATCACAAATTATTGTTCAGCTTAATCCAGCATACAATAAAATAAAGAAATTATAAATTATATTCAAAAATATATATTACATTATATATATGTAAAAGAAGGAAGAAAAGAGAAAGAAGGGGAAAAAGAAATAAAGGAAGAGAAAAAGAAAGGAAGGCTGGAAGTAAAGAAAGAAGGAATTTTTTTGTTGTTGTTGGTATATGTCAGTTTTGTGCTGGTATTAGAGATAAAAAATATAAGACAGAGGCAAAAACAGAAACAGAGAGGGAGACACACACAAAGAGTGACAGAGAGACAAAGGCAGAGACAGAGAAAGAAAGAGAGAGACAGAAAGAGAGAGAGAAAGAGAGAGAGAGAGAGAGAGAGAGAGAGAGAGATGGACCTTGACTTTAAAGAATTTGTAATTCTACCTTTTATTCTAATAGAGTAATTGTATACAGTAGAATAGGATTTGGGAGGAGAACTGCATCTTGATATTTAAAATTGCCAGAATACAATAAATAATATGACCTTTCCAGAAGTAATGGCACTTTTGTTTTTTTATTTATTTTCTAATTAAATTTATTTTTATTTATTTTTACTTTTTATTTTCATTTATTTATAATATTATTTATTTATTTTATTTGTTTTTATGCTCTTTGTTTGTTGTATTTATTTATATATTATTTTATTTATTTTTATTTATAGTCCCTAGAACAAAACAATGAAAGAGGAAAAGGGGGATTCCACCTGCAGATGAGCAGAAGATAAAATAACCTAGGTTTTTGGATGATGTCCATATGGGAAGTAATTAATAATTAATAATTAATTTCCTCAACAAAATCATTTGATACTGGCCAAGAAATAGAATGGTGGTTCAATGGAATATATAAAATACATGAGAAAATAATCAATGAATATAGTAATTTAGTATTTGGTAAACTCCCAAACTCCAGCTCCTGGGATAAAACTCACTATTTCATAAAAATTGCTGGGAAAACTGGAAAATAATATGTCAGAAAATTTGCATAGACCTAAATCTCACACTCCACAACAAAATAAGGTTAAAATGGAGACATGATTTAGGTGTACAGAGTAAAACAATAAGCAAATTAGGAAAGCAAGGCATAATTTACCTATCAGATCTTTGGAGAAGGGAGGAATTCATGACCAAAGAAGGAATAGTGAACATTATGAAATACAAAATGGACTGAGATTAAATTTAAAAGTTTTTGTACAAACAAAGCCAGCAGAAACAAGATTAAAATGGAAGTACAAATTTGGAGGGAGGGGGAGTTTAAAACAAGAGTTTTAATAAAGATCTCATTTCTAAAATACGTAAAGAATTGTGTCAAATTCATAAGAATACAAGTCTTTCCCCAATTGATAAATAATCAAATGATGTGAATAGAAAAAATTTAGGGGAAGAAATGAAAGCCATTTATAATCAAACAAAAAAAAATGCTCCAAATCACTATTGATTAGAGGAATGCAAATTAAAACAAATTAAAACTAGTTTGAGATACAACTTTACATCTCTCAGATTGGCAAATATGACAGAAAAAGATAATGATAAATGTTGGAGGGAATGTGGGAAAATTGGGACACTAATACACTGTTGGTGTTATGAAATGATTCAACTATTCTGAAGAGCGACTACTGGGTTTGTATCACAAGGAAATCATAAAGAAGGGGAAAAAATCCACTTATTCAAAAATATTTGTTTCAGCGCTTTTGATGGTAACAAAGAATTGGAAAAATGAGTAGATATACATCAATTGGGAAAAAACTGAGTAAGTTGTGATATATGGATATAATTGAATATTATTGTTGGTTTTTAATTAAAACTTTTTATTTTAAAAATATATGCATAATTTTCAGCATTCACCCTTGTCAAATCTTGTGTCCATTTTTTTCCTCACCTTACTCCCCACCCCCTACTTTAGACAACAAGCAATCAAATATATCTTCGGTATGGACAATTTTTCTATTCAAACTTTCTATAATTATGCTGCACAAGAAAAATCAGATCAAAAAGGATAAAAAATGAGAAAGAAAACAAAATGCAAGAAAACTAGAACAAAAAAGTAAAAATACTATGTTATGACCTATACTCAGTCCCCACAGTTCTCTCTCTGAGTGCAGATGGCTCTCTCCATCACTAGACCATTGTAACTGATGTCAATCACCACACTTTTGAAAAGAACCATGTCCATCAGGACTGATCATCATATAATCTTGCTGTTGCCATGTACAGTGAAATCCTGGCTCTGCTCATTTTACTTAGTAACTCTCTTCAGTTTTCTCTGAAATCATTCTGCTGATCATTTCTTATAGAACAATAATATTCTATGATATTCATATACCAAAACTTATTTGCCATTCTCCAACTGATGAGCATCCACTTAGTTTCCAGTTACATGCCATTACAAAAAGAGCTGCTACAAACAGTTTTGCACTTGTGGGTCCCCTTCTTTTTTTATGATCTCTTTGAAATACAGGCCTAGTAGAAATGCTGCTGGATCAAATGGTATACATAGTTTGATAGCCCTTTGGGCATAGTTCCATATTGCTCCAAAATGATTAGATCAATTCACAACTCCACCAATAATGTATTAGTATCCCAGTTTTCCCACATCCCCTCAGGTTAAGATAAAAAAAAAAAGAAGATCAAAAGAAAGACCTTAGGCTAAGAATAAACTGAGTGAAGTGCAAACAGCAGCTGGGCCAGCTCCACAGAAACATCAGGTGGTGAGACTTGAGGCTAGCCAGGTGCAGTTGAACCTTTAGTAGGAATCATAGAGACTTTCACGTCCAGGATTTTCTAAAGATTTGAGGGTCTGAATTTGGGAAGACTGAGTGAATTTTGACTATCAGCTGTGGCCTGAGATGTGGCCTGGCCAAGAAGGAACCAATACAAGTGGTGAGTGTAGAAGCAGTGAGGTAGGGAAACTCATGGCTGTGGGCACTTGCAGGAGGGTGGAGCTCTTGGTTTGGGGTTAGAGTCAGAGAAAAGAGCTGAAATGAAGGCAGAGACACCATCCCACCATGCATGATTAGAAGTGCTTACACTAATACTTCTCATTAAAAAATGAATCAGCAAAGAAGAAAGAATTCAATCATAGAAACTTATTGTGGGAATAGGGAAGACCTGGGTTTATCTTCAGAGGAGGACACTGAAGTAAAAGTAGCTTCTACTCCAAAGAGGTATTGTAAATGGCTCCCTACCTAGAGATAATTTAATGAAAAATTCAAAAGATAATTTAAAAATCAAAAGAGAGACATCAAGAAAAAAACTGAAAAAATAATGCAAGAAAAAGATTATTTTAAAAAATATTCAACTATGCTCAAAACATTATCAAACTGTGCATATACTTTAACCCAGCAATGATTCTACTGGGCTTATATCTCAAAGAGATCTTAAAAAAGGGAAAGGCACCCCTAGGTACAAAAATGATTTTGGCAGCCCTGTTTGTAGTGACAAGAAATTGGAAACTGAGTGGATAGTGCCCATCAGTTGGAGAATAGCTGAATAAGTTATGGTATATGAATGTTATGGAATATTACTGTTCTATGAGAAATGATCAGAAGGGTGATTATATAGAGGTATGAAGAGAGTTACATGACCTGATGCTAAGTGAATTGAATAGAACCAGGATTTCATTGTACATAGCAACTGCAAGATTATATAATGATCATTTCTGATGCTTGTGGCTCTATTCAACAATGAGATGATTCAAGCCAGTTCCAATAATCTTGTGATGATGAGAACCATCTACATATAGAGAGAAGACTGTTGTAACTGAGAATGTATCATCACATATTATTTTTGCTCCTTTTTTTGTTATTTCCTTGAATTTTATTTTTCTTTCTTATTTTTTTTTTCTTTTTGAAATGATTCTTCTTGTGCAGCAAGACAATTGTATAAATACACATGCTTGTTTTGGATTTACATATATTTTACCATGTTTAACATATACTATATTAGTTGCCATTTAGGAGAGGGGGTGGGAGGAAGAAGGAGAAATTGGATCACAAGATTTTGCTGAGGGTCAGTGGTGAAAGATATCCTTGCATATCTTTTAAAAATACAAAGCTTCAATAAAAATAAAATTAAAAAACTAAAAAAAATTATCAAACTAGAATATGTGATACAGAATTGTAAAGATGAAAGTCACTCTTTGAAAATTAGAATTTGGATTACGCTTCCAGGGAGGAGCCAAGATGGCGGAGCAGGCACACATGACTCTTTAAACTCCTCTCATTACCCTCATAACCAACTATTTAATCCAGCCTCAAAAATAACTCTTCACTGCTTAAATTCATGAAAATAAGAAGCACTACAACTTACCAGCCAATCCAGAAGCTCGCCAGGAAAGGTTGTCCTAAGGGGCCAGGAACAGACTAGCACAGGCAGTGAGAGACAAGCGTCCCGAGCAAACCCGGTGCGGGGGTGATCTCTGTGGCTAGAGAAGTTATAGAGCCGACTCTGCTATAGGCTAACTGCTCTGCCTTGATTACAAAGCAGTAAACTGGCAGAGAAGTTAAAGCCTAAAATAGAGGGTCCTCTAAAAAAGGCCAGAACCTAATGAGATCTGGCTGTAACCCCTCAAACCCGAAAGTGACTCAGGCAGACTTTACCGCAGCCTGGGCATCCTCTAATCGGCAGAGTGGGGGGCTCAGCCTGGGGCAATAGAACCTCCCCACCTGACTGCACTTCTGGGCAGACACTTCTGGTCCCTGCAAATCCATTCACTGCTCAGCTGCTAATACCCACAGCCCCAGGGCAGGGTTTGGCTTGGGGCAGTGAAACTTTCCCTGCTAAGTGTCTAGCACCAGGGCAGTCATTATCACACAGCTGAGGTTCTTTGAAAGGCACTTTCCCAGCCAGGCCCTGCAGGCCTGAGTTACTTTCAGGTGGGGAATTCTTTCCCAGAGCACTCCATTACCTCGCTGCTTTTTGTTGCCAGTTGGAAGGACAGCTACCCATCCATATACCTTTCACTGCTCTGCAGAGGAAGCTGGTAACCTCCTGGCTCTGAAGGCAGACCTTACAAGCTTTAACAAAATGAGTAAAAAAATCAAAAGAACGATTGATAGTTTCTACACAGAAAGAGAACAGCTTTTCAACCCTGAAGAGACTAATAGCAGACAGTGTCCAGATGATTGTTGGTCTCCAATACAAAAGGCTCTCCTAGTAGAGACTATTAAAAACCTTAAAAGAGAGCTAGAAGAGAAATGGGGAAAGATACATAAGTCAGTAAAAGAAAAATTTGATAAAATGGAAAAAGAAAACAACTTCCTGAAATGTGAAATGGAAAAGGTAAAAAACTCCCAAGAAGTGCAGGAAAACAGAGTTTGCGAATTGGAAAAAGAAAATAACTCACTAAAAAATATATATATATATATATATATATAGTGAAATGGAAAAAAATTCCATAGAGCAAAACAACTCAATTGGACATATACAAAAAGAAGTAAAAAAAGCTAATGAAGAAAATAACTCACTAAAAATTAAAACTGAACAAATAGAAATGACTGATTCATTGAGACATCAAGAATCAGTCAAGCAAAACCAAAAAAATGAAAGATTGGAAAAAAATGTCAAATATTTACTGGGAAAAACAACAGACCTGGAAAATAGATCTAGGAGAGATAACCTGAGGATCATTGGACTACCAGAAAATTATGATGAAAAAAAGAGCCTAGATACTATTTTACAGGAAATCATCAAAGAGAACTGCCCAGAAGTAATAGAACCGGAAGGGAAAATAGGCATTGAAAGAATTCATTGAACACCTTCTGAAAAAGACCCTAAAATAAAGACTCCAAGGAATATTGTGGCCAAACTTTAGAATTTCCAGACTAAAGAAAAAATTTTACAAGCAACCAGGAAAAAACAGTTCAAATACCTAGATGCCACAATAAGGGTCACGCAAGATCTGGCTGCCTCAACATTAAAGGATCGAAGGGCCTGGAACCAGATATTCCAAAAGGCAAAAGAACTTGGAATGCAGCCAAGAATAAACTACCCAGCTAAGCTGAGTATTTTTTTCCACGGAAGAAGATGGACATTTAATGAAATAGAGGAATTCCATCTGTTTCTAAGGAAAAAACCAGACTTAAACAAAAAATTTGATCTTCAACAACAGGACTCAAGAGAAGTAGAAAAAGGTAAAAGGAACTCTTGAGAACTGTATTTCTGCTGTGAACATACATAAAAACCATATGTATAATTTGATTTTACTGACATAACATAAAAAAGGGAAGTAGAAATGGAAAGAGGATAGCGTCAGAAAAAGGGAAGAGGGGAGATAAAAAGAGGAAAACTACATGCAACAATGAGGCAAAGGAAACCTATCATATATGAGGGAACTTAGAAAGGGGGAGGAACATTGTGTGAATCCTACTCTCATCAGAGTTGGCTCAAAGAGGAAACAATTGACATATTTGTTTTACACAGATTCTTCTCTCATCTCATTAAAAAGTGGGAGAGGAAAAGGGAGAAGGAAAAAGAGTAATAAGGTAAGGGTACAAGAAAGGGGAAGGGATTCAAAGGGAGGAGAGAGGGATACTAAAGAGGGAGAGCTGCGCGACATTAGTGGGACCAATAGGGAAGAAGGGAAGGAGGGCAAGAAAAAGAAAAGTATAATCTGGGGATATTAGGATGGCAGGAAATGCAGAATTGGTTATTTTAACCGGAAATGTGAATGGGATGAACTCTCCCATAAAGAGGAGGCGGATAGCAGACTGGATCAAAAGTCAGAACCCTACAATCTGTTGTTTACAAGAAACACATTTAAAACAGGGAGATACATACAGACTAAAGGTAAAAGGCTGGAGCAGAATCTATTATGCTTCAGGTGAAGTAAAAAAAGCAGGGTTAGCCATCCTTATCTCAGATCAAGCTAAAGCAAAGACTGATCTAATTAAAAGAGATAAGGAAGGAAACTATATCTTGCTTAAGGGTACTATAGACAATGAAGCAATATCAGTATTAAACATATATGCACCAAGTGGTATAGCATCTAACTTCCTTAAAGAGAAGCTAAGAGAGTTGCGAGAAGAAATAGACAGCAAAACTATAAGAGTGGGAGATCTCAGTCTTGCACTCTCAGATTTAGATAAATCAAATCACAAAACAAATAAGAAAGAAATTAAAGAGGTAAATAGAATATTAGAAAAATTAGGTATGATAGGTCTCTGGAGAAAACTGAATGGTGACAGAAAGGAGTATACTTTCTTCTCAGCAGTTCATGGAACCTACACAAAAATTGACCATATATTAGGACATAAAGACCTCAAAATTAAATGCAGGAAGGCAGAAATAGTAAATGCTGTCTTTTCAGATCACAATGCAATAAAAACTACATTCAACAAAAAGTTAGGTGTAAATAGACCAAAAAGTAATTGGAAACTAAATAATCTCATCTTAAAGAATGATTGGGTGAAACAGCAAATTATAGACACAAATTAATAATTTCACTCAAGATAATGACAACGATGAGACATCATATCAAAATTTATGGGATGCAACCAAAGCAGTAATTAGGGGAAATTTTATATCCTTAGAGGCTTACTTGAATAAAAGAGAAAAAGAGAAGATCAGTGAATTGGGCCTGCAACTTAAAACGTTAGAAAAAGCCCAAATTAAAAACCCCCAATCAATTACTAATCTTGAAATTCTAAAATTAAAAGGAGAAATTAATAATATAGAAAGTAAAAAAAAAAACTATTAAACTAATAAAAAAAACTAAGAGTTGGTTTTATGAAAAAAAAACCAATAAAATTGATAAACCTTTGGTAAATCTGATTAGAAAAAGGAGAGAGGGAAATCAAATTGGCAGTCTTAAAAATGAAAAAGGAGAACTTACCACTGATGAAGAGGAAATTAAAGAAATAATAAGGGGTTACTTTGCCCAACTTTATGCCAATAAATTTGATAACCTAAGTGAAATGGATGACTACCTCCAAAAATATAGGCTTCCCAGATTATCAGAGGAGGAAGTAAATTGCTTAAATAGTCCCATTTCAGAAAAAGAAATAGAACAAGCTATTAATCAACTCCCTAAAAAAAAAATCCCCGGGACCAGATGGATTTACATGTGAATTCTACCAAACATTCAAAGAACAATTAGTCCCAATGCTTTATAAACTATTTGAAAAAATAGGGAATGAAGGAGTCCTACCAAACTTCTTTTATGACACAGACATGGTACTGATACCTAAACCAAGTAGGTTGAAAACAGAGAAAGAAAATTATAGACCAATCTCCCTAATGAATGTTGATGCTAAAATCTTAAATAAGATATTAGCAAAAAGACTACAGAAAATCATCCCCAGGATAATACACCATGATCAAGTAGGATTTATACCAGGAATGCAGGGCTGGTTCAATATTAAGAAAACTATCAATATAATTTGTCATATTAATAGTCAAATTAACAAAAACCATATGATCATCTCAATAGATGCAGAAAAAGCATTTGATAAAATCCAACATCCATTCCTATTAAAAACTCTTGAGAGTATAGGAATAAATGGACTTTTCCTTAAAATAATCAGTAGCATCTATTTAAAACCAGCAGTAAGCATCATATGTAACGGGGACAAACTGCAACCATTCCCAGTAAGATCAGGAGTGAAACAAGGTTGCCCACTATCACTGTTACTATTTAATATTGTATTAGAAATGCTAGCTTTGGCAATAAGAGTTGAGAAAGATATTAAAGGAATAAGAATAAGCAATGAGGAAACCAAATTATCATTCTTTGCTGATGATATGATGGTATAATTAGAGAACCCCAGAGATTCTACCAAAAAGTTATTAGAAACAATCTACACCTTCAGCAAAGTTGCAGGATATAAAATAAACGCACATAAATCATCAGCATTCTTATATGTCACTAACAAAACCCAACAGTTAGAGTTACAAAAAGAAATTCCATTTAAAGTAACTACTGATTGTATAAAATATTTAGGAATCTATCTGCCAAGGGAAAATCAGAAACTTTATGAGCAAAACTATAAAACACTTTCCACACAAATTAAGTCTGATCTAACCAACTGGAAAAATATTAAATGCTCTTGGATTGGGTGAGCAAATATAATAAAGATGACAATACTACCTAAATTAATCTATTTATTTAGCGCTATACCAATCAGACTCCCAAAAAACTACTTTGATGAATTAGAAAAAATAACAACAAAGTTCATATGGAAAAAACAAAACGTCAAGAATTTCAAGGGAACTAATGAAAAAAAAAAATCAAATGAAGGTGGCCTAGCTGTACCAGATCTAAAATTATATTATAAAGCAGCAGTTACTAAAACCATCTGGTATTGGCTAAGAAATAGACTAGTTGATCAATGGAATAGGTTAGGTTCAAAGGACAAAACAGCCAATAACTTTAATAATATAGTGTTTGACAAACCCAAAGACACCAGTTTCTGGGATAAGAATGCATTATTTGACAAAAATTACTGGGAAAATTGGAAATCAGTATGGCAGAAACTAGGTGCTGACCCACACTTAACACCGTACACCAAGATAAGGTCAAAATGGGTTCATGACCTAGGCATAAAGAATGAGATTATAAATAAATTGGAAGAGCATAGGATAGTTTACCTCTCAGACCTATGGAAGAGGAAGGAATTTATGAGCAAAGAAGAACTAGAGATCACTATTGACCACAACATAGAAAATTTTGATTATATCAAATTGAAAAGTTTTTGTACAAACAAAACAAATGCAGACAAGATTAGAAGGGAAACAATAAACTGGGAAAACATTTTTACAATCAAAGGTTCTGATAAAGGCCTCATTTCCAAAACATATAGAGAATTGACTCTAATCTATAAGAAATCAAACCATTCTCCAATTGATAAATGGTCAAAGGATATGAACAGACAATTCTCAGACGAAGAAATTGAAACTATTTATAGACATATGAAAATATGCTCCAAATCATTATTAATCAGAGAAATGCAAATTAAGACAACTCTGAGATACCACTACACACCTGTCAGATTGGCTAGAATGACAGGGAAAGATAATGGTGAATGTTCGAGGGGATGTGGGAAAACAGGGACACTGATACATTGTTGGTGGAATTGTGAACACATCCAGCCATTCTGGAGAGCAATTTGGAACTATGCTCAAAAAGTTATCAAACTGTGCATACCCTTTGATCCAGCAGTGTTTCTACTGGGCTTATACCCCAAAGAGATACTAAAGAAAGGAAAGGGACATGTATGTGCCAAAATGTTTGTGGCAGCCCTGTTTGTAGTGGCTAGAAGCTGGAAAATGAAAGGATGTCCATCAATTGGAGAATGGTTGAGTAAATTGTGGTATATGAATGTTATGGAATATTATTGTTCTGTAAGGAATGACCAGCAGGATGAATACAGAGAGGACTGGCGAGACTTACATGAACTGATGCTAAGTGAAATGAGCAGAACCAGGAGATCATTATATACCTCAACAAAGATACTGTTTGAGGATGTATTCTGATGGAAGTGGATCTCTTCGATAAAGAGAGCTTTAATTGATCAAAGATGGACAGAAGCAGCTACACTCAGAGAAAGAATACTGGGAAATGAATATAAATTGCTTGCATTATTGTTTTTCTTCCCAGGTTATTTATACCTTCTGAATTCAATTCTCCCTGTGCAACAAGAAAACTGTTCGGTTCTGCACACATATATTTTATCTAGCATATAATGTAACCCATTCAACATGTAAAGGACTGCTTGCCATCTGGGGGAAGGGGTGGAGGGAGGAAGAGGAAAAATCGGAACAGAAGTGAATGTAAGGGATAATGCTGTAAAAAAATTATCCTGGCATGCATTCTATCAAAAAAAAGTTATTTAAAAATAGAAAATTAGAATTTGAATATATCAGCAATCAAGAAATAACAAAACAAAATTTAAAGACTGAAAAAGGAGAACAGAATGTTAAACATCTTGTAAGAAAATCAGCAGATCTGGAGAACAGATCAAGAAGAGAAAATACAAGTAGTCTGTATTTTAGACTACCTGAAATGTCTTTGACTCATAAAGAAACCTTGATAGAATAATGCGAGAAATATTCCAAGAAAAATTTCCAGGAAATATAGTTCTTAAGGGAAAAGTAAAAATAGAAAAAAAAACCATTGATTAACACCTCAAAGAGATACTTTATGAAAAACACATGGTAATATTATTGCCAAATTTAAAAATCCCAGATCAAAGAGAAAATTTTGCAAAAAATGAGAAAAAAACAACTCAAATATGCCAGACCTAAAATTAGAATTTTATAGGCTTATCAGCAGACAAAATAAAAGAGTAAAACTCCTGGAATCATATATAATGGTAGTCAAATGAACTAGGCCTGTGAACAAAAATATCATATCCAGCAAAATTATCTATAATATTCAATGAAAAAAAAAAGGACAAATCAGAACTCAGTGGAAAATTTAACATGTAAGTACCAATATCCAAGACAGATTTTTAAGAAACTTAACATGGACAAATTGTTCATGCTTTCCCCATGGAATGTGCACCATATATTTATGATTGACATCAGTAATTGGGTAGTTCAAAAAAAGATTTATACAGAAGTTCAGATGAAGAGTAGTGACAATTAACTAATTAAAAATAAAGTGCACAGCAGAGAACAAAAGAACACCCCCAAAGGAAATAAAGAAAAAAATGGACAATCATCAATATAATTTGTTTTAATATTATATATCCTTTTTTGAATTGTATATATTTTGAACCCTTCCTGTCATTCTGCTGAGCATCTGACAATATTCTTTTTTCTGTTTCATTTTTCTTTCAATTTTCTATTAAATTCAAAAATAATAAGTAATAAAAAAAGTTAAAATTGTTAGCTTGTAGCCAAACCTTGATCTACATGATATAATTTTTATAGCTTTTTATTGACAGAACATATGCATGAGTAATTTTTACAACATTGTCCCTTGCACTCATTTCTGTCTCAACTTCTCCCTTCCTTCCCTCCAACCCACCCCAAATGGCAGGCAATCTCATACATATTAACCATGTTAAAGTATATCTTAGATACAATATTTGTGTGCAGATCCGTATGGTTCTCTTGTTGCACAAGAAAAATTGGATTCACAAGGTAAAAATGACCTGGGAAGAAAAACAAAAATGCAAGTAGTCCACATTCATTTCCCAGTGTTCCTTCACTGGGTGTAGCTAATTTTGTCCATCATTGATCAACTGGAACAGAATTAGATCTTTTTGTCGAAGATATCCACTTCTCTCAGAATACATCCTCATACAGTATTATTGTTGAAGTGTATAATGATTTTCTGGGTTCTTGCTCATTTCACTTAGCATCAGTTTATATAACTCTCTCCAAACCTTTCTGTATTTGTGCTGCTGGTCATTTCTTACAGAACAATAATATTCCATAACATTCATATAACACAATTTACCAAACCATTCTCCAATCGATGGGCATCCATTCAATTTCCAGTTTCTAGCCACTACAAAAAGGGCTGCCACAAACATTTTGGCACATACAGGTCCCTTTCCCTTCTTTAATATCTTTTTGGGATATAAGCCCAGTAGTAACATTGCTGGGTACGCACAGTTTGATAACATTTTGAGCATAATTCCAAATTGCTCTCCAGAATGGCTAGATCCATTCACAACTTCACCAACAATGCATCAGTATCCCAGTTTTCCTGCATCCCCTCCAAAATTCATCACCTTTTCCTGTCATTTTAGCCAATCTGACAGGTATGCAGTGGTATCTCAGAGTTGGTTTAATTTGCACCCTTTCATATGAGTAGAAATAGTTTTAATTTCATTATCTGAGAATTTTCTGTTCATATCCTTTGACCATTTATCAATTGGAGAATGACTTGATTTCTTATAAATTACAGTCAATTCTCTATACATTTTGGAAATGAGGCCTTTATCAGAACCTTTAACTGTAAAAATGTTTTCTCACTTTATTGCTTCCCTTTTAATCTTGTCTTCATTAGTTTTGTTTGTAAAAAAAAAAGGCCTTTTAATTTGATATAATCAAAATTTTGTGATCAATAATGATCTCCAGTTCTTCTTTGGTCATAAATTTCTTCCTCCTCCACAAGTCTGAGAGGTAAACTATGCTATGTTCCTCTAATTTACTTATAATCTCGTTCTTTATGCCTAAATCATGAACCCATTTTGATCTTATCTTGGTGTATGGTGTTAAGTGTTGGTCCATGCCTAGTTTTTGCAATAATAATTTCAAGTTTTCCCAGCAGTTTTTATCAAATAGTGAATTCTTATCCCAAAAGTTGGATCTTTGGATTTGTCAAACACTAGATTGCTATAGTTAATGAATGTTTTGTCCTGTGACCCTAACCTATTCCACTGATCAACTAATTTTTTTCTTAGCCAATTCCAAATGTTTTTGGTGACTGGTGCTTTAAAATAGTTTTAGATCAGGAACTGCTAGGCTGCCTTCATTTGATTTTTTAAACAGTTCCCTTGAAATTCTTGATCTTTTGTACTTGCATATGAGTTTTGTTGTTATTATTTCTAGGGCATTAAAATAGTTTCTTGGGAGTCTAATTGGTACAGCACTAAATAAATAGATTAGTTTAGGTAGCATTGTCATCTTTATTGTATTTGCTTGGCCTATCCAAGAGCACTTAATATTTTTCCAATTTTTTAAATCTGACTTTATTTGTGTGGAAAGTTTTTTTGTAATTTTTCTCATATAATTCCTTACTTTCCTTTGGCAGATAGATTCCCAAATATTTTATGCTATCAACAGTTATTTTGAAAGGAATTTCTCTTTGTTTCTCTTGTTGGATTTTGTTGGTGATGTGTAAAAATGCTGTGGATTTATGTGGTTTTCTTTTGTATCCTGCAACTTTGCTGAAGTTGTGGATTATTTCTCATAGCTTTTTAGTAGAATCTCTGGGTTTCTCTCAGTATATCATATTATCAGCAAAGAGTGATAATTTGGTTTCCTCATTACCTACTCTAATTCCTTTAATCTCTTTCTCAACTCTTATTGCCAAAACTAGCATTTCTAATACAATAATGAATAGTAATAGTGATAGTGGACTACCTTGTTCCACTCCTGATTTATTGGTAATGGTTCCAGTTTATTCCCATTACATATGATGCTTACTGACTGTTTTAAATAGATGCTCCTGACTATTTTAAGGAAAAGTCCATTTATTCCTATACTCTCAAATGTGTTTATTAGGAATGGATATTGGATTTCATCAAATGCTTTTTCTGCATCTATTGAGATGATAATGTGGTTTTTGTTGATTTGGTTATTTATATAGTAATTATTCTAATAGTTTTCTTAATATTGAACCAGCCCTGCCTTCCTGCTATAAATCCTACTTGGTCATGGTGTATTACCCTGGGGATGATTTTCTGTAATCTCTTTGCTAATATTTTATTTAACATTTTTGCATCAATATTCATTAGAGAGATTGGTCTATAATTTTATTTCTCTGTTTTCAACCTATTTGGTTTAGGTATCAGTACCATGTCTGTGTCATAAAAGGAATTTAGTAGAACTCAAATCCCATTTTTTCAAATAGTTTATATAACATTGGAGTTAAGTGTTCTTTAAATGTTTGGTAGAATTAACATGTAAATCCATCTGGACCTGGGAATTTTTTCATAGGAAGTTGATGAATAGCTTGAACTATTTCTTTTTTCTAAAATAGGACTGTTTAACCAATTTATTTCTTCCTCTGTTAATCTGGGCAAGCTATATTTTTGAAGGTATTCTTCTATTTCACTTAAGTTATTGAATTTATTAGCATAAAGTTGGGCAAAGTAACTCCTAATTATTGCTCTAATTTCCTCTTCATTAGGGGCGAGTTCTCCCTTTTCATTTTGTAGACTAACAATTTGATTTTCCTCTTTCCTTTTTTTTTTAAATCATATTTACTAAGGGCTCATCTATTTTGTTGTTTTTTTTTTCAGAAAACCAACTCTTAGTTTGTTTATAAATTCAATAGTTCTTTTACTTTCAATTTTATTAATTTCTCCTTTTATTTTTAGAATTTCAAGTTTATTGTTTGACTGGAGTTTTTTAATTTGTTCCTTTTCTAGCTTTTTTAGTTCCAAGCCCAATTCATTGACTTTCTCTTTTTCTACTTTATGTAAGTAGGCCTGTAGAGATATAAAATTTCCCCTTATTACCTCTTTGGCTGCATCTCACACATTTTGGTATGACGTCTCATTATTGTCATTTTCTTGGGTGAAATTATTAATTATGTCTATGATTTGCTGTTTCACCCAATCATTCGTTAGGATGAGATTATTTAGTTTCCAATCATTTTTTGGTCTATATCCCCATGGCTTTTTATTGAATGTAATTTTCATTGTATTGTGATGAAAAAATGATACATTTACTATTTTTGCCTTTCTGCATTTGAATTTGAGGTTTTTATGTCCTAATATATGGTCAATTTTTGTATAGGTTCCATGAACTGCTGAGAAGAAAGTGTACTGCTTTCTGCCTCCATTTTGTTTTCTCCAAAGCTCTATCATACCTTATTTTTCTAGTGTTCTATTTACCTCTTTGACTTCTTTCTTATTATTTTGTGGTTTGATTTACCTAATTCTGAGAGTGCAAGATTGAGATCTCCTACTATTATGGTTTTGCTGTCTATTTCTTCTTGCAGCTCTCTTAATTTCTCTTTTAAGAATTTAGATGCTATTACACTTGGTGCATATATATTTAATATTGATATTGCTTCATCATCTATGCTACCCTTAACAAGGTATAGTGCACTTTCTCATCTCTTTTAATTAGATTAATTTTTGCTTTTGCTTGATCTGAGATCAGGAGGCTACCTCTGCTTTTTTTGACTTCACTTGAAGCATAGTAGATTCTGCTCCAGCCTTTTACCTTTATTCTGTATGTATCACCCTGCTTCCAGTGTGTTTCTTGTAAACATATTGCAGGATTTTGGCTTTTAATCCAGTCTGCTATCCACTTCTGCTTTATGGGAGAGTTTACTCCATTCACATTTATGGTTAAAATGACTAATTCTGCATTTTTTGCCATCCCGTTAACCCCTGCTTATACTTTTCTCCTTTCTTTCCCCCTTACCCCCTTTCCCAATATTAAACTTGTGAGCACCACTTGCCTCTCACACCCCTCTCTTTTTAGGATCCCTCCTCCCATCTTAGAATTCCTTTCCTTTTTTTTACCCCTTTTTCTCACAATTTCTGTATTCCCTTCTGCTTAGCTTACTCCTTCCCTTTTTACTTTTCCCCTCACACTTTACAATAATGTGAGAGAAATTTCACTGTAAATTGAATATGTCTAATAATTTTTTCTCTTTAAGCCAATTCTGATGAGCGTATAATACATACCATGTTTATCCCCCTTCCTTCTTTCCCTCAGATATAATAGTTTTCTTTTGCCTCTTCATGAGATGTAGTACCCCCACTTTATCCTTTTTTCTGGTACAATTTCCTTTCCACTTCTAGTTTTTTTTTTTTTAATTGTAACTGTAAAACCAAATTATACATGTGTTCTTTATGTATATTTATAACAAAAATATAATTCCCAAGATTTATTTTTAGCTTTTTATGTTTCTCTTGAGTCTTT
The DNA here is from genome assembly GCF_016432865.1 of Antechinus flavipes. Classification (NCBI taxonomy): domain Eukaryota; kingdom Metazoa; phylum Chordata; class Mammalia; order Dasyuromorphia; family Dasyuridae; genus Antechinus; species Antechinus flavipes. Next base: position 221,006,635 of record NC_067401.1, read on the forward strand.
TATTTGGAGATCAAACTTTTTGTTTAGTTGTGTTTTTTTTTTCATCAGAAATAGATGAAATTCACCTATTTCATTGAGTGTTCATCTTCTTCCCTGGAAAAAATTTCTTATTTTGGCTGGGTAAGTTATTCTTGGCTGCATACCAAGTTCCTTAGCCTTTTGGAATATCAGATTCCAAGCCCTTCAATCCTTTATTGTGGATGCTGCTAATTCCTGAATAATCCTTATTGTGGCTTCTCTATGTTTGAATTTTTTTTCTAGCTGTTTGTAGTATTTTCCCTTTGGTCTGATAGTTCTGGAATTTAGCCACAATATTCCTTGTAGTTTTGATTTTGGGGTCTCTTTCAGTAGGTGATCAATGAATTCTTTCAATGTCTATTTTGCCCTCTGTTTCTATAACATCTGGGCAGTTCTCTTTGATGATTTCCTGTAAAATAGTGACTAGGCTCTTTTTTTCATCATAATTTTCAGGAAGTCCAATAATTCTCAGATTATCTCTCCTAGATCTATTTTCCAGGTCTGTTGTTTTTCCAAGTAGATATTTAGCATTTTCCCCCATTGTTTCATTTTTTTTTTTGGTTTTGCTTGACTGATTCTTGGTATCTCCTCGAGTCATTCATTTCCATTTCTTCAATTCTAATTTTTAGTGAATTATTTCTTCATTTGCTTTTTTATTTCTTTTTGTAATTGTCCAATTGAGTTTTTAAGTGAGTTGGTTTTTTCTGTGGAATTTTTTTCCACTTCACCAATTTTATTTTTTAGAGAGCTTTTTTTCTTTTTCCAATTCACTAAGTCTGTTTTCCTTGGAATTGTTTACCTTTTCCAATTCACTAATTCTGTTTTTCGTGGATTTGATTTTTTTATCC